>NW_027279477.1:0-676885 GCF_046629955.1 Centroberyx affinis
AGTGTTGCCAGGTTCGTAGCGACAAAACCCTCCCAGTGTCAATTAAACCAAACCCATAAACAGTCAAATGATCAATGAAACTAGTCCAAAATAACAAACCAATAACAAAACTCCACAATATAACCCTGACAAACTTTATAAACAGCGTTTTAAGTCCTACAGCATTTAGAACATTTCCATGTAAATTGAAAACCGCAAACCTGGCAACATGAGGAATGCGAGCTTTGTTGACAAACTAACGTTAAGCTAGTAGTTCTGCTTGTCACCCCTACCTTTACGAGCTTCAAAACTATATTTACCGGTTGAATTTCACAGTAATTTTTACACAGAATGAAAGCCAAGGCTTTATTTTATTAAAATCTGTTGAAACACCAAAACAGCCAAAAATTGGTCTTTTCTCATAAAATCACGTTTATCCACAAATGCGCCGTTGCGACTTCCGACTGAAAATGATAGAATGCGTCACATATGATAAACACTGCGATAGTGACCGTTTGTCTTTGTCTCTCGTTCTCAGCGAGGATGGCAGGGCTGCAAGAGGACAACAAGAACTCGAAGCTCAGCCTGTCCAAAGTGGAGACAGAACGCAAACAGGCCCAGGAGAGGAGCAACAACCTGGAGAAGGTATAGAGTCGATACGAGCAGACATCTTTATTCACCAAGTACAAAGCATTTGACATGCCCTTGGCATTACAGACATCACATGATGCACAAGATGCATTAGACATTAGACAAGATGCATAACGTGCAAGAAGGACAGAGTGGACAGGCACAAGTATGAGATGTGTAACTATTTATTAGGTGCTTGTGTGTTCATTCGTTTGTGCGTAATGTGTTTTGCAATTTGCAGTGTTTAGGGGAATTACGGTACTCCCAGGCACCTAATAACTGTTCGTAGGATGCAGTGATTCAGAAATCTAGTGCAAGGTTCATTGACAGTCAAGAATTTAAGGTAATGGTGCTTGAGTGGTACTAGTGGAGTGGGAAGTGGTGGGACTGATTCTATTAACTAACTCTTCCGGGCTGTCCGATGGTGGTGAATCAATTTGGAACTGGTTCATTTGATTCACTTGCTATTGTCTCCATTCAACTGTCTCATGTGAAAACTGGAAACGGTTTAAATGCTCACTGACCGATATACAGAATTGATTCATTAAGTGAAGCGCTTAACCACTGAAGGAAGGAATGACTCACATTTGTTCCGTGTCCTTAGACCAAAAGGTGGCACTGGTTATGCAGCAGAATCAATGACTTATTCAGTCTCATACAGAAAGTGAGCTACTAACTCATACACTAGCAACAGAACCACTGAACCAGTCACTCTGTACTGTTTCTTTCACTCAGTCCGAGATACTAGCAACTGAACTGCTAAATGAACTAACAAATTGTACAGTTGTGCTTGTGCCATGAAGTAGTAAGTTGTTTGGGTGTCACGTAGAGACGAATGAATGAATGAATGGAATGAAGTTTGAAAATGTGTGAGTTTGTTGCAACTGTGGTTGATTACGCCCATTTTGGAGAGTAGTCAGCCAGCATTTAAATCATTGCCAATGTAGGCATATAAAAATGGTCCTGAATGCTTGTTTTATGTTTACATGCATTCTTGCTTAGAACTGTACGGAGAGCAGTGCAACTACAGACACTGAACTGATTTTAGTTTTTTGGTTCAGTAATACATATTGCATGGTAGAATGTTCAGGTTGGGGTTGGGAGTGATGATTTGAACTGAACAATACTACCTTAAACATCCAATAGTCTAGGGTCAGCCTTTGTAACATAGGTGGCAATTTGGTAATAGATGGTTGTCAAGTTGCTGATGCCGAATGTCAATAATGTTGCCAGTTCAATTATATAGTTAGGTTGTAACATTATCACCTATGCTCTCTCTATAATTGCATAAACAATGGCAGATCCAGTGTCTTTTGAAGATTTTTTTGTTTCTTTGTGGGGCGTAATTTTGGTTTTGTGACCCAGGTTTGCTCCCGGCCTGTTCCAGGATCAGTTCCAGCAGCTGTTGACATTTAAGAATGGCTCTTATTTTGGCTATTTATAATTAGATATATTGACAATTGTGCTGTAATTTCAGTCCTAATTATTATTTTGGGGGGTCAAATGATGAATTTTGATTCTATTGACATTTTTCTAACTGTGGAGGTAATTTTCAAGCAGTAGGCAGGGTACCTGAATGAATGTAAACACTGCAGACGCTCTTGTTGATTGTTGATTGTTACCCTCACCACAGGAGAAGAATAACTTGGAGATAGACCTGAACTACAAGCTGAAGACGCTGCAGCAGCGTCTGGAGCAGGAGCAGACCGAGCACAGGGTGACGCGGGCGCAGCTCACCGACAAATATGAGTCCATTGAGGAGGCAAAGTCAGCTGCCATGCATGGTATGCCAGTCCCATGTCAGAGCACGCCCAACTCTGCCGTCTCTTTCGATACACTTTTTTTTTTTTTGCTTTCTCCCTTTTGCCTCTTTTTTCCATGTACCCCACTTTGTCTTGCTATTTCTTTCTGACTCTTGATTTTTAGTGCCTCTCCATCCCTCTTTTATCTTCATCCTCCCCTTTGCTCCCTCCCTCTCTTTCCTCCACCTACACCTCTGACACCAGAACCATCTGATCAGGCTCGTGCCCAGGGGGCGTTTGGGTAGGAGGAATTCAGGGAGTGCACTCCACGTGGCATGTCAGGACTTTGCCTCACTGCATATTAAAAGCTGGACTCTAACCCATTTTTTTTTTTTTGTACAAACATCTAAACCAGACAAGTGTAGACTCAACCGCAGTTTAGTAGTTTTGTACATGTTGTTCAGTTTGATATAATTTTCTCTGCTCTTTTAACACACCTCCTACATTGTCAAGAAATTTCTCTTCTGCACTATCCTTGTGAAAAGGTTTTTGGATTGTTAAGTGATGTGTTACTTCTGAGTACCAAATGGCTAGTACAGTCTTGTATGAGCTGTTCAGTTTGCTTAATATTCACTCATTTCACAGTAGAGTAAGGAACTGACTCTTACTTTGATCCTGCCCCACCCCAGCTGTGCAGCAGAAGGTGTCAGAGGAGAATGGGGCGAGGATGCGAGCGGAGAGCCGGGTGGTGGAGGTGGAGAAGCAGTGCTCAATGCTGGAGTTTGACCTCAAGCAGTCTGTGCAGAAGATGGAGCAGCTGATGAAACAGAAGGAAAGGCTGGAAGATGAGGTAAAGAAAACACCTTGCATACCCTTCCAGTCTTGAGTGTTGATGTTGCCATGACATTTACCTAGAATCTTAAACTTCTTAAAGCCTCTCTTACTTTTGTCCTGCCAGTCTTGCAAACATCCAGCTAAATCCTCCCTTTCCCTTTCCAGGTGAAGGCTCTGCGGATGCAGTTGGAACAGGAGTCCAGCAAACGCATCCTGGCTCAGAACGACTTGAAGAGCCGCACCCAGGAGGCCGACCGTCTGAGGGGTTCGGAGAAGCAGCTCAAACAGGAGATCAACACAGCACTAGAGAGCAAACGCTCGCTGGAGTTCCAGCTGGCACAACTGACTAAGTGAGAATCACCTGCAGAAGTCCTGCTGTGTTGTAATTTCTGTCCAGTGTTGTTTTACCCCTGCTCCTTCCTTTAAAAAAAACATCTTCTCAGTGGTTGGAATTTGTTTTTTTTAATCACCTATAATAGTGAAATGAATTTATTTTTATTTTCATGTAATGTTACATAAGTGGCCCATACACTCACATTACATGAGACATGATAAACATAGACAGAAGGACGGGAAATCCTGAATTACACAGATAGGAAGAGGAAAGCCCAGACAGATCTTTGTCTTTCCATGTCCCCTAGAATAAACCCTCACTACCTTTGTTTGTTGGGGTAGGATAACTTGATTTTTGATTTATAAGATATTGCCTTATCAACTGAACTATATTAATTTGAAAACCATCATGAAGCATGTTATTCTAATCCCAAGACATGGTACAAAACAAAGTCATGGGACATAAACAATATGGATCCTTTAAATTGGCGTGCTTGTGACCTATTAGATTGCCAGTGCCCTAAAAGGTTACTTAGGCCATTATCCCAATTTATATTTGACTCTTCAAAGTAGAAAGAGTTTTCTGTTACTGCTGTACCAGTCAGTAATGCTCTTTGGAAGTCAAGGCGTAAATGGCCCTACAATTGCCTGGTATTCTCAAATAAGAGCTATTACTCCAGCTTAGAGGGTGACTGTGCCAAAACTGTTCTCCGACAATGTTTACACCACAGGATTAGGAATTACCCAGAGTCCAACTCCCTCCACCCCGCTAATGCTAATCCCCCGGCTAGCTCTGCAGGGAGCGCTGCTGGTGCTAGTTCCATTTCAATGCAGGACCTCAGTTAGATGCGAGGTCTATTTGCCTTGCTAAGAGTTTTGATTTGAAACTTGCTTTTGTTATTAAAGATAAATGGAGCAAAAATGAGGGATTAGTAAAAACTGGCTCGCTAGATACATGGATTTAACGATGAAAAGAAAATTAAGTACTTAATGTCTGTGGTTTGGTTGTTACCAGGCAATACAGGGGCAACGAAGGACAGATGAGGGAACTTCAGGACCAGCTTGAGGCCGAACAGTATTTCTCTGTAAGTATATGTTTGTTACCTTACCGCCCACTTCCCCAATATCTTTCCCTCTCTGTTGAGTGTGAAAGCCACCTGCTAAAGTGTCTGTCTCTCCTCCCTCAGACGCTTTACAAAACTCAGGTCAAGGAACTGAAAGAGGAGATTGAGGAAAAGAACCGGCAGGTACAAGAAGCTCATAAAAAGGTGCAGGAGTTGCACAGTGAAAGGTAAGAAATGGGAGACTAAACGCTATTCACTCACAGTGCAGCTTTGCAGATAACCATCACTCAGAGATTTAACCATGTAAAGGTTAACATATCACTGGCTGAAATGTGTTCAATTTGCCGATGTTTTTATTTTTTTAATAGTTTTTGTGTTTTATGTGTTTTTATTATGTGTTTAAACCACCAAAAAGTGTCTGAAAAGCTAATCTCACGCACTGGACAATAAAGTTTGAATTAAATTGAAATTGAATTGCTCTCTGGCAAAAGATGAGGTGACCGTGTTGCAGGTATAATGTCAGGATTTTATTAAACCAATTTTTTTTGTGTGTGGAACAAAGGGACTCCCTGTCCGCCCAGCTGGATCTGACAGTGACCAAGGCCGAGTCAGAGCAGCTTGCCAGGGCGCTTCAGGAGGAGCAGTACTTCGAGCTCAGCCAGGAGAACAAGAAGGCCACAGCTAGACACAAGCAGGAGGTCGGGGAAAGGGAGTCTACTATTGCACGGGTGAGCACCACTTAAAAAAGCCTTCGCTGTCTCTCCACATTGACACTCCACATATATATATTTGGAAAGACACATTTGATCTGGTAGGTTTTTGTCTCAGCTGTGATGGGTGGAAAAAGTGATAATATTCTCTTTTCTCTGCAGCTTGAGGAATCCAATAAAACGCTGACCAAAGATGTGGAGAACCTCAGCAAAGAGAAAGCTGAGTTAGATGAGAAGCTTCATACTCAGGAGGAAGGTACGGTCTTGTGATCTCTTGGTTGACCGTTATGTCTCCCCGTATATATTTCAGTTACATTGTTGTACAAGCTGAGTCTCTTTCCCTTACAGAGTATGTAGCTCAGAAAGAAGAGATTGCAAACACAATCAAGGCCAATTATGAGAAGGTCCTCAACACAGAGCGCACACTGAAGACTCAGGTAAAGATGCACCTTCTTAGTCAGAAGTTATTCTCTGTTTTGAAACACTGTGAAAACACTAATACTCCACCTACTGAAGAACTGGAGAATCACAAGTGGAGAATCACTGTGGCTGATGCTCTCCAACTATGTATCTACTTCAATCTGTCAGGCGGTGAACAAGCTGGCAGAGATCATGAACCGCAAGGACATGAAACTGGACCAGAAGAAGAAGGGCAGTACTGCCGACCTGCGCAAGAAGGAGAAGGAGAACCGCAAGCTGCAGCTGGAACTAAACCAGGAGAAGGACAAGTTTAACCACATGGCCATCAAGTACCAGAAGGAGTTAAGCGAGATGCAGGCGGTGAGTGACAGAAACTGTGGCAAATCATTGCTCATTGGTTCCAGATTACTGGGTTACTGAGTTAAGGATACAGACTAACTTTTGGCACTGCTGGTACCCACAGTTGACACCATCATATAATTTGGCAGCACCAATATTTCTGTCCAAAGACGCATGCATACCTCCCAATAAAGCTCCAAAAACTATTCATAGCATAACCTACTACATGAACACGTGAACAAGTCAATCTACCCATCATCAAATGTTCTGAAATATTTCTGTGCAAATTGAAATTATAGGCTGTTTAAGGTTGACTGAAATGATGTTGCACACTTCACAGTTCAAAGAAAAACCTCTGCAAATCAACTGGGCTGTTGTGCTTTCTTTAATATTCCTAAACCAAATCATCACCAAAATAGATAGGCTAATTACTTGCCTGCTGTATGTCTGACCAGCAGGTAAATTCATTACCTCATTACAAGCAGGACACATGCTGCACATGCTGTTGTTTGAGCCACACAAATATGAAACACATTCTGCCTTTTTGGTATGTATAGACTAATTAAATTGGTTTATTTACGAGACGTCTGCAGTTTTAATTCTAATGTAGCACATAAAAGCTTATACTGTTATATGTGGTCAAGCTTATTTGCATTCATCAGGCAACAGCTGAGAGGAAAGAACATTTGCCTGCTCGTTGTAAAACTGGTTGTGAGTTACAGGGTGAGTGACAGGAGATTATCAAAGGTGTAATCTTGCATAGTCACATCTCTGGTTCAAGCTTGACGTGAGCCAGAGCTGTGGCTGCACAAGATTATGAAAGGTGAGAGAGATAATTTATGGAGCTTGTTCATGTATCTGGACATTCAAATCAGAAGTGTATTCTCTCATAGCTGAAGAAAAGACAGTGTTTTAGTTTAGTTTTTTCATTGTAAAAACTATGAATCAAACTTTGACAGACTTATTTCATTTTGCTACAAGCACTGGCGCATCCAAAGAAAGGTTTAGTGGCACAACACAGGAAGAGGGAAAGAGACAGAAAGATCATAAATACTTTCTGCCCCAAGTTAGATGCAAAAGTAAAGCCTCATACTGATGGTAGACCAAGCAATTATATGGAATAAAGAGAAAACTTATTGATTTCCCTAGTAGATGCAGTCCCTTAACATCTCAGTGAACTAGAGCCCAGTATAATCATCTAGAGTTTTCCTTGTGTTTAAACCCAATTCTCCTCTGGGCTTTCCCACCAATAGCAACTGGCAGAGGAGTGCACGTACCGCAACGAGCTACAGATGCAGCTGGACAGCAAGGAGAGCGACATCGAGCAGCTCCGGGAGAAACTGAACGACCTGCAACTGCGCATGGACAACTCCAGTGTCACCAGCTTGCAGACGGACGAGACAGACAGCAACATCGCAGGTAGGGTCACCTACCAGCTGCTGCTGTTATCATGCAGGGCAGCCATTTCTGTGGAGACGTTACTCCCAGATACAGGGTTCCAATGCAGATCATATAAAGAATGGAAAAGTATGGAATTTGAATTTCATAATATCCAAATAGTCTGGGAACTGCACAAAAAGACGAGAAATATTGTTATACAGTCGCAATATACATTTCAGTTTTAAATCCACAGCTTTGTTACATAATGTTATATTTGTTCATTATATTTGTTTCTTCAGTTTCATATTACCCACACACAGACAGACAAGGGCAGTCAAGAAATTAAAGTCTGGAAAACTGCAATTTTGATATGAAAATTATGTTGGTCCTGCAAATAGGGATGAGAATGTCATGCTTATCAAAAGATTAAATAAGATACAATGCATACTGTTTGATGACTAAGCAATTATGCAAATAGCATGCGTATCCTGTCAATTCCTGTTTAGAGCATCGGCAAATGCAGATCCATGGTCACTGAATCGGAGCATCCCTTGTCCCAAAAAATGAACTCAACACTATCTGTTTCCTTTCTTTATCAGGGTTAGGTATAAAGAAGGTAACAGGAAATGATTGGAACTCATTCTAATCCATTATTGATTTGACCTTCACCAGCGGACCTCTTGTTTTTAAATATCAAATTATGACACAAATGTCCAAATAGGAAAGATGTGAAGTGTTGATATTGTGCATCACTATTTACTCATTTGAAATTCATGCTTTGACCTGCCACCATGTATCTTCTTTCTGTAATGTGCATTTCAAACATGTAACGCTCAAGATCACTGTAGTATTATGACAGATCTCGACTTACTGCGGCTGTTATATTGGTTTTATGTGGTATGTGGATGTGGTTGATGCAAGGTTGCTAAATATATCCTTGTGTATGTAACAATAAAAATGGATAGCCACCCACCCAAAACTGCCACACAGGAAACTGGGGAAAATGCAAGGGAACAGTCTTTGTCTTAAACTTTGTTTTCCACTTAGATAGGGTACTATTTATTGTTTGTTTTCTGTTGACTCAAATTCAAATAATTTCTAATATTGGTTAAAGCTTCTATCACCCAGAAGGTTGCACTGAGTACCTGGGACGCGACCTTTTGCTACTTTTGGCATGTGGATTTCGGCTTTGAGTAGCACTCTTTTTCCTTCAGACTGTTCCCTGTTGTTTTTCACATTTCTGTGTAGAGTGCTTTAAGCTATGATTTTGGGATGGTCAAAGTAATTATTTAGCATTGGGCACCTTGAGTATATATAAAACATGCTGGCAGGTGTTGTATTCAGCAGACCTGGATTAAATAGTATTTGTAAATAATTTGTACTGTTTGTTTTTAACTTGCTTGGAGTATCAGGTGGGTGGAGTTAAATTTAGAACAATACACTGAGAGGCAGAAAGTTGACGACAGAAACTTAGCTGAAACTCAATTTAACTTTCCTTTGATAACCAATTGTTCAAATCCACCCATCTTGTACTCCAAACAAGATAAAACACTGATAATTATTTGCAAATAGTCTACATCCTAGGTCTGTGTTTCAGTCCATTGAATGCTGGTGTCTGTGGTTAAATCCCTCTCTCATCTCTTTATTTCCCTCATCTCCAGTCGGTTCTCCTTGCTCCTCTTATCTTTGTAACTTCTATTCCTTTCTCTCTGTGAGTAACTTTGAGTGCAGGAGCCCCTCTCTGCCTGGCCTGTACTGCTACTGTTGTGTGTTTGTGTCTTTTGCCTCCTGATATTCTTTACCACATTATCATTTTTGCCAGAGGTGAGAAAGACATCTCTTTTTGTGGGAATTCAACACTTTTGAAAGAAGCATGATTGAGTGGGAGGCAAAAAGATCTTTCAAAATTGTAGACCAACAAGACTCCTGGATTAACATTGATGGGATGTTTAGTAATGATGTTGGCAGTGAATTTGTGTAGTGTCAGGAGGTCAACCCCACAGGTAAAGTAACCACAATACATCAGAGGTTACTGTCATACTAGACTACACCCTGTGTGACTTTTACCACATCACTCTCAGCACCTTTCAAAACGTGTCTTGAAAGTGAACACACCCCATTTTAATTTCCGGCTCTGCGTGCTTCAAACACTAAAACACTGTTATTGTTTTGTTGGCATGTTCACCCAGAAGTGCCGCTCTTTTGGAGTGACCGCACACTCACATTAGCACTCAAGCCCGTTTTAGTTCACTATTCCCCTTCAGCATGCTCTACAAGTTGAATTGTTATCACTTTACTAGTGTAGATGACCTGTAGTACACATCTTATTTTCTGTGAAGGGAGTGAGTGATCAAGTTTATAACAAATTGAGAGAAAGTAAATGCCAATTTCTACAGCTTAACCATTATAGAGTCCATCTTTTTCCCACAATTTAAAACAATTAAATTCTCCTAACATGCTGAAAAAATGACTTGCCCATGTTTTGTCTAATTTTACTCCTGCATGGGGAGTGTGAAGTAACAGCATGGGATATCTGAAACCATCTCTTGTCACCTACTCCAATGCAGTTACCTTAAAGTGAAGCCCTGGCAGAACTCCCTGAGGAGTTATGACCTTTGTCACTTGACTTTTTGTTCTTAGTTGAGTTTGAATTTAATCACTGCATGGCCTTTTTCCAGAGTGCCTTTAACACGGCACAGATTTGTAACTTGTTTCACATCTGGGCCGCTTTGCAGAATCCAGATTGGAGGGTTGGCTGTCCATTCCCAATCGTGCTAATATCAAGCGATACGGATGGAAGAAGCAGGTACGTTGTGTGTTCATGTTGCATTTCCTCTTTTCACCTGCATTGTGTTGTACTCTCTTGTGGTTTGCAGAGATATGCCGCTAACCCCTCGAGTGCAATATCAGACTTCCTCTCATTGTCTTTTAAATATGTGTAGTATGTGGTGGTGAGCAGCAAGAAGATTCTGTTCTACAATGACGAACAGGATAAAGAACAGTCCAACCCTTCAATGGTACTAGATATTGAGTAAGTATGTTTTGTTCTTCTCATCTGCGCTGTTGACCTTAAATATTCCCTTTTCCTTGTAGCAGACATTATCTAGCAACACTAACAGAATGCCAGAAATCCCCCTGAGGACTTGATAATAATGTGTTAATTACGGCTTATCTGGGAGGCCATGTTGCAGGGGTTTTGTTCAATTTTTTAGTGTTAATAGTGTCACTGATAGCTAATTGCTTGTCATCCTGCAGCAAACTGTTCCACGTGAGACCAGTCACACAAGGAGACGTGTACCGAGCTGAGACAGAGGAGATTCCAAGGATATTCCAGGTAAGAGGCTCCTTCTTTGTCCTAGAATTGTTTTGTTTTTTTAGATTTTCATATTTGCTTCCGGCCAAGTCTCTTCCTCAGCACAGACTGTTAACGTCCAAATGTCAAGTGGGATTCTGTGAAGCTCTGCTCTGCCTCAAAAGTGCTTATTTTAAGATGAGAGTTTCTAACAATGTCCTCTTTCTGGAAATATTCAGATTCTGTATGCCAACGAGGGAGAGTGCAGGAAGGAGGCGGACATGGAGACAGTCCCTCAGGGGGACAAGACCAACTGCCTCCCACACAAAGGCCACGAGTTCATCCCGACGCTATATCACTTCCCTTCCAACTGCGAGGCCTGCGCCAAGCCTCTGTGGCACGTCTTCAAGCCTCCTCCTGCCCTGGAGTGTCGCCGCTGCCACGTCAAGTGCCACAAGGACCACCTCGACAAAAAGGAGGACGTTATCGCCCCTTGCAAAGGTAACGTGCCAACACTCATGGCTTTGGCGGCCTGAGCTGTGAAAATAGACAATTTTATTTTTTCAAGAAGACAAGCTATCATAGAATCTATAAATCTGTGAAGGCACTTTGGAATGAAAGTTGAATCACTAATACAGAATTTATTAGACCTTATCAATGTTAGTGATATTCACAGTGACTCTCGGGGAGTTTGACTTGTACATGGAAAATAACTTATTTGCTAATTTTACTACCCAACATTACTAGGGATGGGACATGTTTATTTCTGAGCCACAAATATTTCTAGCAATGGCATTGGCTTGCTAGAATGTAAACAACAATTTAAAAATGTCATTACAAAGTGTAAATAATATAATTTGGATGGAGAGCTTGTGAAATTGTGACAGGCAAGTCATCTCATTTGTGATTACTACAGCTGAATAAAATGTAGCTAATATCATTTTTCTGCCCCTCGATACACATTTTTGTATTGCGATACATTGAATTTCTATATATTGTCCCATCCCTATGACATACATGTAAAACCCATGTTTAGCTGTTACATAATGTCACCGTGTCAAAAGTTCAGCCATTTAATCTGGTTCTGCAGGAAATGTTGTCAGTCTAATCAGTCAGTTCATACACATACTGCAGTTATGGTTTGGTGCTTTAATACAAATTAAAGCCTGTATTGTTAACTTGCTCTATGACGATAGCAGTCTTTGTTGAAAGACAGATTAGTGTGAGGTCATGTTTCTCAGAGGTGCTTCTTTGATCTGCAACATCCTCCCCTCCCACCCCCACAGTAAACTACGATGTGACCTCTGCCCGGGACATGCTCCTGCTGGCCCTGACCCAGGATGAGCAGAAGAAATGGATTGGCCACCTGGGCAAGAAGATCCCCAAGACCCCACCATCCACATTTTCTAGGGCCTCACCTCGTACCATGTCCACTCGCTCTGGAGCAAATCAGTCCTTCCGCAAGAACCCCAAAAGCATCACAGGAAAGCCAAGGTAACTTTACAATCTGGGCCTTACGTCTGGGCTTTTGAGCCTTTTTCTACATCTTTTTTTTCCTCTGGTAGTGTATAAATAATCTCATTTTTCCAGTCACAATAATTTTCAAATAGCTACAGACAGTTGCATGGCATACACTAAGACACTGTTGTATTGTTTTAGGGAGTTAGTGAGGGTGCGCTGTAGTCAGAAGTCTTATTTTATCCCATCTGGTGGACTGAGATGTGGTCAAGTCAGTCACATGACCTGCTGTTTGTCTCCTGTGTTATAGCAGAGCGCAGTCCAGCCTCCAAGCAGCAGACACAACATCCAGCACTTGTTGACAGCAACTTCTCCAGAAAGTCTTGATGTTTTAGAGTTTGTCCTACAGTTTTAAACGTGACTATTTATTAATTGTGTTAACGGGTGTTTCTAACAGCAGACACTGTTCTTGGTTGGTTGGTTGGTTGACTCCTGGGTTGTTCTTTCCAATTGACACCTGGGATTCTCATTTTTCTAATTGGCACTAATGTGTTGTTGGGTTCAGTAACTAACTCTCAGCCTCAGTACAACCCTCCTTTAGCGTTTGTCCCACATTAAGGGTTTTGCATTACCTCTATCCAACATGATGCAAAGGTGTCGATGGTGTTGCAATGTCTGTATACCAACTTCTCTGTTGTATGTTAACTTAGATTGGGTACTAACCAAGTTAGAGATGTCTTGCCTTCTTTTACTGGACACCTGTCTCTGTTCTTTCTTCCAGCTAACCATCTGAACCATTGGATTCTTTTTGGACTCAATATTTTTCCTCCTCCCTCCTTAAGCATCCTCACAAAACGGAGTATCCTGTATTACGTACAAAAGTCAATAAAAAAAATAAATAAATAACCAGCGCTGGAAAATCGTGACACTTGTCAGACACAAGGCATCAGGGACATTGAGAGGCCTGTTATCCGCTCCTTCCTCCAGACTCAAGAGTCCCCCTCACCAGACAACACACACTTGCAGCTCTCCATATCCACCAGAGGATGGCACACTCATCTTTAACCAAACGATGGACCTGGACAAGGGAGACAGAGGGACTCATGTCATGGGTACATACTCCATATAACCTGACAGTCATGATGGGAATGGGAAGGTAGAAGGGGGTTTTGCTGGGACTCTTGCATGTATGTACGTGGTCAATTGAAGGTACTGTCGTACAGGAATTGGCTTAATCTGCAGTGAGTGGGTGTGTCTCAGGGGTGGAAAACAAATATGTATTTTTCTTTCCCCACCTGACAGATACTCAAGCTAAATGCAAGCATACTTCTGTTTCCAGCTAAAAAATGACTTTGATGCCTTCATCTGATGGACTCTGGTGGCCTTTTTGCCTCTATTCTTATTACTCTGCAAGTCAGTTATCAGGGTTGGGGCAGAGTATTGGGAAATGAGTATTAGATGTTTTGAGTATTGAGTGAGGAGCATGCAAGATCATCATTTAAATCTATGCATTATTTTTATTATTATAATTATTTTTATTGCTCCAAGCCATAAGGAAATTCCATTGTAATGGCATATAGGAGACCTAAAACTTAATTGATTTTTTTTTTCTGTGTGTTCATTGGGTACATTGTTTCAGTAATATTGTTTTTTTTCCTTGTATTGTTTATTTTTTGTAATGTATTGCCTTACATTGATTCATAGATAAATGGTTCAAAAGGAAAACATTAAGTTAACAAATGTAAAACTGCACTGTTTGAAATGTAAATTATTTGTAGAAGACTAAACAGGTGTAGCATTTGGCCCACCTAGTGCCTTAACGTTTGGATAATGATTTTACTGCCATATCTGTTTGTGTTTTCTCCAAAACAAGACAAATCTTAACTCTTCCATCATTTATTTTTTAAAAATTTTGCCACGTCTGTGGTTTTATCAGAACTTTACTTCTCTGGTTTGAGTATATTAAATATATATATATATTAGATTGCCTCTTTATGGACACATTGCAATAGAGTTAGCGTGTCAAAACAAAGTCCCCAGACGCCATTATCATATGACAAATTTCGGGATGGTGAAAACCAAGGCTAAGACCTGTGTCAGTGGCTGCCCTTGTTAACAATTACAAGTTGTTTTACTAATAAGGTAATGTCCCGTTAATGCAAACACCCCCTTTCCCCGTGTACATAATTAGAGACACAAGGATTATGGAATACCTCCGCAATAATCAAAATGGGTTTTTCTTTTTTTTGTTTTGTTTTGTTTCTTTCTTTCTTTTTTTTTTTTTTTTTTTTACATTTTTGTTCAGTTGAAAAAGCACTGGAACTATGATCTACTCTTATTTTGTCTTGGATGAATTGCATGTTTAATTGCATTGGAGGCCGCACTGATGGATATGTGTCAATAAACATATCTTTATCATTCATTGTGTTTCTCCATTTGTGTTGTGGATAAAACAGGGGTTTTTGATTTTCAGATCACCTATAAATTCATGCACCACCACAGTAATGTACAGAGAAATCCAGGAAGTTATAAATTCATCTGGTTTTGAGGTTTCCTGCAGCTTCAAGGGCCACTTTCATTTTTATGGGAACCTGCTCGAAGTGTTGTGGACTGTATATAAAGCTCAGAAAAAATGTCCAAATCGTATTTGTAAGGGGTTTGTGGATCTATGGTATTAGTGACGATTGGACAGTCAAATTGTTTATGATCTCAGTGCAGTCTGGGTGGGTTCTCAGCATCAGGCAGGGTAGTAGATGACGGAGCGAATCGATAAGTTTTCAGCGTGTTGTTGCAGCGTCATTCTGTTTGAATGAAGTTCAGACTAGCCAACTCTACATTCGCGCCCCGGTGGACTGAAAACGAGGAAATAGGGTTGAGGAAATAAAAGTGGCCAAATATGCCAGTATTTACAGGTATGACATGATTATAACACAGCGCATTCATTGTACTGAGATAATATTAAAAAGTATGAAATCTTGCACGTGATTTAGTCCAGTGATCACTTTTAGCATGTTAGCTTAGCTTACGCTAGCATGATATGCAGTTAGCAAACTAACGTTACTTGGCACTTTTTCAGCCTGGCTAGGCCATAGGGAGTAAACACTCTGCCTGTGTTACAAAAAGAGTTTTTCCAGACAGGATAACATACATCACCGTCATGTTGCTGTAACTCTGTTATTGTCAGTTAGCTGAGTTTGCCAAATATGTTCATTGGAGTCAGCTGCCTAGCCAACTAGCGTTAACCGGCATCCGACTCACAGAAAGAAGCTACTGTCGCTAGCTAAAAGCTAGCTAACGTTGCTAGCTAGCTAGCAAACTAACTAACGTTAAGTTAGGTAGTTTAGTTCTTTGTAGTCATTGTTTCTAAACACAACGCAACCCCGTTAGTTGTATTGTTGTCAGTCTCGGTCATTTACTTGTGTAATGCTGTATCGGTTTATGATTTATTGAATAACAATGCTTTGACAAGTAAACAGAGTGTTAGGTAGCTATGCTAACCAAGCTAGCCAAATGAATGTACAATTTTTCAAGCTTTCCAGTACAGTTGCCGACTGTAATCACACTAGTATCAGAATATAGACAGCATGAGTGTGCTGTTTTAGTATTACAGTAACATTATCTCGCTTTGAAGTGGCTAATCAGTCGGCTCATCGCATAGAATCTGTAACCAACCAGCTATACTAACGTTACTTATTAGCTTCTACTTCATGCTCCTAGCTAGACAACCAGGTCGATTGTGCATTTGCAGCTGAATTGTTAGCTGCCTGTTTGCATGGAGCAGTTCACTACATGCTGTGTCATACATGATCAGTTTCCCACCACTCACCCTGTGAGCAGAGGCTAACAAGGACCTGTGCTGTTTCTCCGTTTCTATTAGTAAATGTGAAATGGGGCAAGGAGAAGTTTGATGCAGTGGAGCTGAACACGGAGGAGCCACCCATGGTCTTCAAGGCTCAGCTCTTTGCCCTGACAGGAGTTCAGCCAGAGAGACAGAAGGTCATGGTGAAGGGAGGCACTCTCAAGGTACTCACTCACAAAAACAACAGGCAGGCCTCTGCATCAGAAGTGCTTGTGACCAAAACACAAGCACTGTATTGCATGTTAACTAATCAATGCTAATCAATGTCTGGTCTCTGTTCTAGGATGATGAGTGGGGAAACATCAAACTGAAAAATGTGAGTATACAAGTTCTGCTTAAAAGCAAATAACGCTTTGGTTATCTTGATCATTTATAGAACGGTACCACTTCACTATTTATAACAAATATGTGTGTGAAGTTGACGTATTCCTGTTGTCTCTTAGGGAATGACCCTGCTGATGATGGGCTCAGCAGACGCCCTGCCTGAGGAGCCTGCAGTCCGGCCCATGTTTGTCGAGGACATGACTGAGGAACAGCTGGCCTCAGCGGTGAGTTAGACTAAAGATTACCAGCTGGCCTGAAACAAATATGGCCATTATTGTTTTTTGCAGCGGCTGTTTAAATGAGATTTCCTCAGATTTTCACTTATGCTGACTGTATTATGTTTGGCAAGCAGTATACGTAATAAACTAAATGCGTACGCCCATCAGTGTGCCGACCATTGGAGGGCATCAGCTGCTAAAGAAGATTTTACAAATGATGGTCAAGCAGTAATATCTTTGTCAGATGAAGCCTTACTTGACAGTAAGTAGGGCTGGGCAATAATTCAATATTATTGTTAATCGTCTTTCAGTGGAATCATATCGTAATGATATGAAGATATTTTAATATCGTGACACACATTTCTGCTGTCTAAATTGATGATGACAAGAAAATTTTACTTCAAAACTCTCATAAAATGAGGTATGGTAGGAATATTATTTGAATATTTCTGTTTTGTTTGACATCACACCTAACATTACCATTCGGTTCAATGAGATGAACATTAATTTGATTATTTAACGTGATTTTGCATACATGAACCATATCGTGATATATATTGATATAGAGAAAAATCCTTATGATTATTGTGATATTGATTTCAACCATATCACCCAGCCCTAACAGTAAGCTATATTTAGTAATTAAAAATTCTAGCTGCAGTCAAGGCATTTTGTTATGTTGTTGTGAATGTATGTCAATATTTGAAAACGTTTTTACTGAGGAATCGAACACAAGTAGCAGTAGAGACTACAAACTGCTGTGATTTGATTTTACTATTGTCTTTGGCTTCTAATATGTTACACTAATAGAGTATTGCAGTTAAAACACCATTATCTGACTATTAGGAAAGCTACAGATACAAAACTGTGGTGTAGTATTCCAAACAACCAAACAAATGTCTTTTTGGATGTATTACTGTTTTGTTTGTGTTTACAGAATCAAATTGAGACCATAGCAGCAGATATTCCCTGATCTCTGCAATCTCTTTCATACCTACCTAGCTTTGTGTTTGTTTTTTTTAAATGCTTAGCATGTTTTGCTGGTCATTCTGTGGGTACTGAGTTTTATTATCTTGTTCAACCTTATTAATGGTTTCAACCACTATGGCTTTTTGAAGGCCAATACATCTTTAAATTGAAATAAATATACCGTATAAATTTGACCATTTTTATGTCAAAGAGTGTTTCCTCCAGAATTGGATTCTTGACAGGGTAGAAAAGCCCCTGAAAGAGCATTTAGGCCATCATGTGACTACACAAAAAAATCTATTCAATGGTAAAGGAAACTCTGGGATACATTTAAACCTTGGAATGAAAAATTAATTTGCAAAAAAACGAATTGAAAAATTAAATGATAGATAACATGTGCAAAGACAATAGATTTAACTGCAGGTTTTACAAACTGTTTTTTATGTAGCTGTGGTCAGACAGGAACCTCCATCATATTGGTGGTGGTCGACACTGACTGGCTGATGTCCTATATTTAATAAAAGGCCAATATCGGCCCAATATGTCAGCAAACCGATATGTTGATCGTATCCTAGTATCCTCTATGAGAAAAAAAGACCATGCATGATGATACTTTGTTAATAACTGTAAATGGAAGAAAGAAGCTGCGTTTTTCCCTTGTTACCTGTGGAGGAACCAACCCCTCTCTTCTGGTACTTGCAGATGGAGCTGCCTTGTGGGCTGACAAACTTGGGAAACACCTGTTACATGAACGCCACAGTGCAGTGTCTGCGCTCTGTGCCAGAGCTCAAAACTGCACTCAGAAGGTGGGTTTTTCCTCTATTACTGGGTATCACTGGGTCTAGCAATTGAATGACTGCATTTCTGATCATAGAAAGTAAGAACATTTAATAAAATGTCATGGTGAACTTCGGACGTTAGTTGAAAAGTCACAAGAAATTTAGAATACATTTTTCATACTGCCTTTTTTTCTGAATGGTATTGCAAATAACAGTGGGACAATTGAGTATATCTGTTTTTCGTTCAATTGATATTGTCATGGAGAGTGATTTCCTAATGATAGTGGTGTTAAAGCGGTGCTGTGATTTACAGTAATGAAATATGTTCTGTTTGAATTCAGTTTATTTATATCCATTTCTGTGTTTTTACCTGTGATATGTTGATTTGTTTTCGCTAGTCCTCATAAAACAAGCCCCTTTCACACATGAAACCAGTAAAATTGCCGTTTTAATTTTTCTGGTAAAGGTAGCAGTTTCTGTTGTTCACACAAGACATGATAGTGGTTTGTATTTCCCTCCTACAGTTCGACCACAGAGCGTCCTGATGTTGTGCTGCTTGTGCCGATAATTTTATGGCATCGTTCACACATACGTTACTAGTAACGTTACGTCTTGAGCAGTGAAATTGGCAGAACTGATTTACTGGCATTTCGGCACCAGCTCCTTTCTACACATGACGGCGTGCCCTTACATTTAGGGGTTATTTTTTGGCTTTGCTTCTGCTGAAATCGTCTGTCTCCCCCTACAGGTATTCAGGTGCTCTGCGATCCTCAGGGGCAAACGCACCATCCCAATACATCACAGCAGGTTTGAGGAAATTCCCAGATTAACAAAATATAGTGGATCAATTCCTTTTGAAAGCTCGGGTAATATATTAAACTTGCTATTGCAAAATAGATGAATATGCTTTTTGTCCTCGCATCCTCAGCCCTTCGTGATTTATACGAGACCATGGAGAAGACCTCATCCAGCCTCCCACCCATCATCTTGCTGCAGTTCCTCCACGTGGCCTTTCCACAGTTTGCCGAGAAGGGAGACCAGGGACAGTACCTCCAGCAGGTGAGCAGCTCTTCACCACAGTTGTGCGCCCCTTGATGCTGCTGAGGGGGGTGAGCTGGAGGCTGAAGCTGCTCTGTAGCTACACCAGCATGGCGTGATGTTTCTGTGACACTGAAATGGATTTAACCGCGATTTGTGGATTGTGCCTACATTCTAATGCTAGACTTAGAATGAGTGCAGCGACAAATTCTCCTTTTCACTTATTCCTCTGTTCTTTCAGGATGCCAACGAGTGCTGGCTGCAGATGATGAGAGTCCTTCAGCAAAAGTTGGAGCCACTAGAGCCAGAGACTCCGATGGAGGTAAACACATATTTTTTTCTTTTAATATTTTGTGATGAAAGGATGACCATGACATTCAATCTTGTATGTTAAGACGGTTTAAGCAATAACAACCTAAGAGTGTATAAAACATTCCGTCTCTCCTTTTTGTCTCTGAACATCAGACTGACACCGAGAGCGGAGCCGCCTCTGCCTCTACGAAGAAGAACTTCATCGACCAGTATTTCGGCGTGGAATTTGAAACCACGTATCCTTGCAGTCTGCTGTCGTTCAATCCAACCATCTATGTTTTATTTACCGGTTCACTGGGGTTTGACTCATTAAATTAGCATCTTATTACAGATGAGTGTGTGAAATGTCCTAATTATGTCCAAATGAAGAATGAACAAGCTAAGCTCTCCCAGAAGGAGTGTCATGTTGCTCCTCTAGGCTTTTTTCTTAACTGCCCTCTTGCCCAGTATGAAATGCACAGAGTCGGAGGAGGAGAAGCCGACCAAGGGCAAGGAAAACCAGCTCCAGCTCAGCTGCTTCATCAACCAGGAAGTCAAATACCTTGCCACAGGACTGAGGCTGGTATGTATCAGACTTGAACAGAAAAGCAGCTGAATACAATTTGGATGTGTGGGGGGGAAAAAGGAGCGCTTGATTTCTTGCTTTGTGAGTGATGTGGCCATTTTGCGTTGAGCAAGACAAATCAGATGCACCTGGGGTAGTTCGGGTATTTTAAACCATATGCACATTATATTTTTGCCCAGGTCTAGTGAGAACGGAAGGAACCACACACACACACACACACACACACACACACACATACACACACACACACACACACACACACACACACACTCACGGAAACTGGCACATGGGAGGTCTGTCTCCATAGTAACAGGGATCTAATCATGTTTCTGTCCGTTTTTATCTCTCCAGAGACTGCAGGAAGAAATTACGAAGCTGTCTCCATCCTTGGAAAGAAATGCCCTGTATATAAAATCTGTAAGATTTTTCTGTTTTTAAATCTTCCTTAACTTGCTTAGTTGAAAGAAAATGCTGAATGTCTACCATTGAAATGACAAACTTAACACTGAAATGTATGTATTTTGTGCAATTTTAATCCCCTTAGTCAAAACTCAGCCGTATCCCTTCCTACCTGACTGTTCAAATGGTCCGTTTTTTCTACAAAGAGAAGGAGTCTGTCAATGCCAAAGTCCTTAAGGTCTGTGTTTTGATGTTTTTTTGGAATTTGCAATGACACTCGAGATCCAGCGTAATTGCTCATTTTTGATAAGGCTCACTATAATTGGTCAGTTGAAGCTTAGTCTGAAATGTCATTGTTTTTATTTTTCAGGATGTCAAGTTCCCCCTCATGCTGGATGTCTATGAGCTGTGTACTACTGAGCTGCAGGAGAAAATGATGGCAGTCAGGTCAAAGTTCAAGGAGGTTGAGGACAAGAAGCTGGAGAAACAGCAGCAAAAGGTAAAGTGGACTTATACCTATCTAAACTTCTTTCTGCCGTTTTATGCATAACTTACCCGAGGAGCACGCATTTGGCTGTGTAATTGTCAGCTTTGTACAGGGTCTCACTTTTTTATTTGTGTGTGTGTGTGCAATAGGTGGTGAAGAAGCCAGACACAGTGAAAGAAGTGAAATACGAGCCTTTCTCATTCCCTGACGGTAGGTTCCAACATGACACTTTCACATGACGCCCACACCTTTTAAAGGAACAGTCCACCCTAAAAAAACTCAGTTTATGTTTGATGTATTTGTGTGAATATCTGGCCAAACGTAGATTATTGAAGTCACTTTGAGATATTTCCAGCACAGTTACAATGGAGTTTAATAGCAAGAAAATTTTCAACTATCTAAAACATAAATGTTAAACGTCAGGTTTTGGTGTCAGTCCTTCAGAATCAAAGCAAGGGCTTCTTTCTAGACTCACTGTTTTGAATTGACTTTTCAGCAATCATACAGGGAAAAACCCATCATAGCGGAGATCAATTTCTCTACCGACAGTGGAGACAGCCTCAATAGACCATAATGTATTGCAGCCACAAGACGTGGTGTTTTGCATAAGAGGTGGATCTCCGTTTTCCTCGACTGGGAGAACTCACTCTCTTGCTCTTACTATACTATAGCAATTGCTCTCTACACCTAATGTACGGAATGCATCAATAGGTTAGTTTGAGATGAGCAAGTCCTGCGCAGTTTTGACCAGCGACTGCTTGGTCCGTTGCATGATGGTTAGAAAAGTTGTCCGACTTGCTCCGCCGACTCGACTGCGCGAGCCACGGGAATCTCGTTGGACTGAGGCGGCTGCAGTTTTTGGAGTGAGTGTGGGTGGCGGTAATGCACCTTCTAAATTGTTTATCAACCACCGTTAAACAAAACTGAAGAAGAAAAAGAGCAGTGAGTGTGCAGTTGGGAGTGTTTGGCTTGTTGATTCCTCGCCTGACTGCACTCGGCTACTCTCGTCTATTTTCCAGGCGTGCAGGTAGTCATCTCAAACGAGCCGATTTTCACACCTGCTCTCTGAGGGTTGTTGAAAGTCATTCTGGGTAATGTAGGAAATCATGAACTGAAGTAGAAGTAAACTAGGCAGGTGGAGGGAAATTGGCTACACCAAAAAAGTAAATTCTAGCACTTCATCAGAAAATAACTCCTGGAATGCATTGAACATCACAAATTCATGATATCTAACAGTGTAAAGACGCTATGTGTGAACACAGCCATCCAAGGGTGGATTTTTCTTTTAAGGCCTGCTACACTATACTCTACTATAAACCATAGTCCAGGGCCACAGAGGAATTGTAACAACACGTTTTTTTTCCTGCAGACCTCGGTTCCAACAACAGCGGCTACTATGACCTGCAGGCAGTGCTGACACACCAAGGCCGCTCCAGCTCATCAGGTCACTACGTGGGATGGGTCAAAAGGAAAGAAGGTAACCGTTTCATGTCCTTTGCCGGCAATATGCTGTGATGTATTATTCAGCCTACAGATATGTCACGACAGATAGACCATGCCACTGAACAGTCTGCACAAATCACAAAAGCACACAGGAATCTTAAATGCAAAGTACAGAGATGGTCTTAATGTTTTCGGTTTCTCCCTGGCACAGATGAGTGGGTGAAGTTTGATGACGACAAGGTGAGTGTGGTGTCTCCAGAGGATATCCTGCGGCTGTCTGGTGGTGGAGACTGGCATATAGCATATGTTCTACTCTACGGCCCCCGGCGACTGGAAATACTTGACGAGGAACAGTAACTGCAGAGGGGCTCCTAGAAGACAAAGACAGCATCCAACAACACATACAAAATGCCATTTCCAAGCACTGTCTGCATAGATGTGCAATAAATCTGGGTGTCTTTAAAAATTTGATGACCTTAATTTTTTTTTGTTTGTTTTTTGTAACTGACACAGATGCTTGTAAAACAAATTCTCTGTCAAAATGGAGTTAAATATTCTACCAGTGTGGGGTTTGAAAGTGGAGATACGAAAAGAGGCAATCTCTGGACTGGATCCTTGAAAGAGGTTTTAAAGTCTAGCTCTGCAGTTTCATTAAATGTTTTATACACATTGTATATTTTTTAAAGCCTTTGGATAAGGTGCTCATGTCATAAAAGCAAAGTATTCCTCTGTAGTCATGTAACTAATCAACCTGTACAGAAAGTCTTGGCCAAGTTATTGTCCTTGGAGATATCCTGGCTTGTATCTTTTCAGATCAGATGTATTATGGACATTTTCTCTTACTAGACTTGCCCTTATTCACCTGTTGGCCCTCTGGGAAATTTAGGTTCAATCTCAGGTCTTTTCTCAAGTCCCTGGCTTGCATCATCTCCTGTAATTGTTCTTAAGTGTATTGACAGCGATGAGGTGCTTTCCGCCAAATCTTCACTAATGCTGTTTTGAGGGAAGTGAGTGGGGAGCTGGTTCAGAACGTGAGTTGCATGGGTTGCCCTCGGGGTGAACCGTGTGCAGTTAAACGAGTTAAAGACTTGAGAT
Organism: Centroberyx affinis; assembly: GCF_046629955.1. NCBI lineage: Eukaryota > Metazoa > Chordata > Actinopteri > Beryciformes > Berycidae > Centroberyx > Centroberyx affinis. Next base: position 23,670 of record NW_027279477.1, read on the forward strand.
TCAACCGCGGTTTGCTTGACAAGCCTTGCACATTGTCCTTGTTGGAGTTTTACATCTATGCTCTTACATGATGCTATGCTTCACTTTTCTTTTCATGCAGTTTTCCTGATCACCCTGCCGCAATGTGTGAGACCTAACCATCTACACTCTGTAATAAGTTATTGACTGATGGCTTTTCATAGGTGGTGAAAATAAACTGTTATACCAAAAGGTTCAGTTTTGTTTAATGTGAGCTTGTGGACACACTGAATGGATGTGTAACAAGAAAGTGTTTATTAGAAAAACAATCTTTATTGAATTTCCTACAGTGAAAAAGAAAAATTCACTTTGGCTTCTATACAACATACAAAATTTTCAGTTTCCAAAATTTTTGGGACAAAAACAGCGTTGACACAAGGTAATATTAAAAAGAATATTCAGGTAACTGGTGATCTACTTTATGCCTCATTGAGGTTGTCGGCGATCTGGGAGAATCCTGCAGCACTGAGGGCGGAGACCAGGTTCTCCACGGTGGCCTGTGTTCCCTCTCTGTCCTGCCAGGCCACAAGCAGCAGCTTGGCCTGCATATCAACGTCTTCACTATCCGTCTCAATCTCCCGCATGTCCGCAGCCTTCATCTCCAGCTGCCCAGCCAGGGTCTTCCACTGGGCACCCAGTTTGGCTGCTATGTCATCCATCTGCTGGTTCGTCACCAGCTTGCTCTGCATGCTCGGACCTGGATCAAAGACACAATAATGAGTGTATGAATAATTACCACTTTTCTCTGTCTGGTTTGAAACGGTTGCCAGACTCTTGATCCAAAGTTAATCTTAAAAAAACTAAAATAAAACAGGGACAGAAAGTGAGTGGACAAACGGGGGAGGGACAGATGATCAAGAGGTATCATGTCAAATGAGAAAGTGACCATTGGAACTCACTGTCATTGCTCTCTTTGAGAAGATTGTCTCCATTGTCGTCATCATCCTCCTCTCCTGTCTTGATCTCTTCAGAGGGGATGTCCTTCTACATGTAGGGAACCGCAAACAATATTAGTGGGTTTAGTCAGCAGGATTTCTGTGCATTGTGCTGTCTCTATATACTGAGGTCTCGTACCGAGTAATGCTGTTCTTGGAATAGAAAATTCAATGAACACATCAGCAGGTTTAGCTAGGGCTGGGCGACATGGTTGAAATCAATATCACAATAATCATAAGGATTTTTCTCGATATCAATATATATCACCATATGGTTCATGTATGCAAAATCACGTTAGATAATCAAATTAATGTTCATCTCATTGAACCGAATGGTAATGTTAGGTGTGATGTCAAACAAAACAAAAATATTCAAATAATATTCCTACCATACCTCATTTTATGAGAGTTTTTAAGTAAAATTTGCTTGTCATCAATTTAGACAGCAGAAATGTGTGTCACGATATTAAAATATCTTCATATCATCACGATATGATTCCATTGAAAGACGATAAACGATAATATTGAATTATCACCCAGCCCTAGGTTTAGCCTGAATCAAACAGGTTTTGCTCACCGGCAGTTCTTTGGCCAGTTTGCTAACCATGCTGTCCAGGTAGTCTGCCAGGCTCTTGAACTTCTGGTTGGTTGGCTGAAAGAAGTGCGGACTCCTCCTGGACAGCAGCCTCAGAGCACGCCAGCCGTAGTTTGAGTTCCGCACAACTCTGCGCAGATTCACAGGAAGGGAGGGAAAGCAACAGATATAGATAGATATTTATTAGTCACTGGGAGGTAAATTGGGATTGACGTGACTTGGGTGCATCTTGGACTTTCAAAAGTGCATTAGGACAGAAGGAGATGTTGAGTTTTATAGCACTGAGTCAGTTATAATGCACACATACTTGTACTCGTCCTCCACCATATTAGCTGGGTCAGCCTGTTCAATCGCCTCCGCAAAGAATTCGTCCAGAGATGGCATGAACTCCCTAAGATGGAAGAAGTCGACATGTAAAAAAAATTATTCTGATTGAGAAAAGGTGAACACAATTGCGGTAGGCGATAAGTTGGCTTATTAACCACATGCAACGCTTTTCTGAAACACTGACCTGCTGTCTGACTTGCAGGCCTCCATGTTGTCATGGTTCAGGTTCCACAGTCTGGTCAGCTCGTCACTATGAGAAAACACAAAAGAGATCATGCTACAGGAGTTTGTTCATGGGCTGTTGCTCAGCAATCCTAATGTATTTAAACTCTTTTGATCTCTAAGGGAGAAAAATGTCTCTCCGCTTGCCTCCCGATAGCGAGTTTCACAACTGTACTCGAGGATACTTCAGTAGGGTGGATGCTTACTCTCACTGGGGCTTCAACCTGGGCCTTCTGGTTCATTGACAGTCTCCCTAATCACTACATGTTGCCCAGCCTGCTATAAGACTGCTTACTTTCCCATGAAGATCTTGCGGTCCGGGCCTTTTCCCAGGAAGTCTTCTGGAGCTTGTCTTTTCCTGGTGGGCCTCTTGGGTTTGTCATCTACCGTCCTGTGAGAGAGAGAGAAAGTCAGGCAAAATGTCTCATTGGTACCCTGGTCCCAGCTGAACCACCATATTGAATCAAGAGGAGTGATTTGCCATCACTGTAACATCATTATCTTTCCATACCTCTCTTTCACAAAGCTTGGGCATCCCTCATTTTTCCAAGCGTTCCAGTTCTCCTCTGTGTTGAGGATATGCTGTGAAAGATGAGAGAGATTGCTGTGGTCAAGAAGTCTTGAAGTCACTAAATTAGGGCTGCAATGATTTGTCAACTTCATGATTACGCTGACTATGTAAATGTGTTGATTTTGTATATTCAAAACCAGTTCATCAACTTGCTTTAAACATAACAAGCCCAAACCCTGAGTGTACATAGGAGGATTCCAAAAATAAATGTGTGAATGTGAATATGTACAAAAAGGATACCCGTTTATTAATTAACACCACCATTCATGGTAACATCGCTTACCTCAACCATGGTGGCAAACTTGTCTCCATCAGGAGGGATCTCTCTCAGCAGCTACAAGGGAACAGTTACAGAGAAATTAAGGTTTGCTTTTCTCCCTGTTGGACCAACACCATTTGCATCGAAAAAAAAAATGCTTTTGACATGATTCACAGAGAGGTAAACTGAAACGGATTCGGTTTACCTGTGTTTTGATATTATGCAAAATGCTTTATTTGGCAGTTATTACATTATTAGTTGCTCCATGCATATTTATTTATAAATTTAACATTTCAATTACGTACATTATTTGTACTTGTGACAAGAACTGGATTCAGTTCAATTCATTATAGTGCATCTCCTCTTATAGAAAAGATCCTAAGGGGTCAATGGAGGCATACGTGGGATGAAGCATATAATTTATGGTTGACAAGTGCAAGTTCACCTCTCAAACTGTCAAATGTAATCATCCTTCTCAGCATCCTAAAGGCTCTAATAAAATAAGACATTTTACATCATGAAAAAAGGTCAGAAGTTAGCAATAGCCAATCTTCTATGTTCAAACGTTTGTCAGATACAACAGTGAATCATTGCAAAGGAGAGAGCGGCAGTGGAGTGGCTCCGGTGTTTGTTTGTGTGTGTGTGTGTGTATATAGTAGAACCAGCCAAATCACCAGCACAACAGTGTAGAAAAGGAGAAAACCCAAAACAAACTGTACAGCTCACAAAGGCCCATTCTAGTCCTACCCAAGCCTTGATTAATTACAACCCGTTTTTTTACAAACCTTTTACAAACTATTTTACCCATTTCATTCCAATTCTTCCGCAAGACAGATTGACAGACTGTGTGCAACTGATCAGCAGGGTGTCTACAAGCTCCATCATGTTAAATCAAAGCCCTTTTTAATGCCAGTTAGAGTGGAATGTAACACAAATTTAACAGGTGAAATGGATGTGAAAATGAAACCTTCTGATAGAACTCAAGCTTTTCTAAGTCTGCATGACTAGGCTGATTTCTCACCAGAAACATGATTTTTAAGACCTCTAATACTATAAGACCTAAAATAATAATCTGCAACTTTTTCATATAAATAAATGTCTGTTTTACTACTCTCTATTGGCGATTGATACCATACAATAGTGATTCAACCTATACCCAGTTCAATCCAAGATCTTTAAAGGCCTCAAGGTTAGATAATATAATTTAGGACATCTTAAGACTTTTTCAGGACTTGCAAAGACCCTGACATGTGGTGAGAGTATAAGAGCATTCTTCTTAACACTGAAAATCAATCGGATCATTAAAGACACACTTATCAGAATTAGTTAATCTTCACACCTAAACAGACAAGTTAATAGAAAGTAAGTGAGAAACTAATTTTTATGGATTACAACAGCTACCAGTATGTGTGATCTATGTTAATGAGACTGAGGTCTGACCTGGTAAACCAATTTGGTTGTGTCTTCAATCCACGTAGTCTGGTCATCATTCAAAACGCAGCTGGAGCTGTAAGAAGACAAAGAGATACCGAATATGAACTTCCAATAATTGGCGATTTAATGGATTACAATTCCTCTGTTCCTGTTAATTTGGACAGATATGGCTTGAACGTTTGTTTGCTGTACTACAGGGTCAAAGGCTTCACCTTTTGAACTTGACTTGGCCCTTCAGGTACTGGAAGAGGATGAGGTACTGCAGGAGGATGTGCCGCCTGAAGTTGCTGTCGCTGAGCTGCAAGTCCATCAGCTGGAGACGAAAAAAGAGCAATGAAAAACAGCAATGATTTATGCTTCTTTACTCATAAGCACTACTGGACATATTTAATAAAGATGCAATTTAAGCATTAAAAAATAAACACATTTAAGCAAAAAGGTATCCATTTCAAGAGGCGGTGTGGAGGTTAAGAACCCCACTTTACTAAGTGAAGGTTGTGGATACTGTATTGTCCTGACATTTGAGCATTATTTGAGCGTCTTGGAAAATAATTTAACAAATATATCAAAAAGCTGTTTCAGTGCTGAAAAAATATAGGAGTACTGGAATGCCAATTGTTCTTTGGAAAAAACACAAACGATTTTTCTCACCTTCTCACTTGTGAGGAACTTGGCGAAGTAGACGTGTTCTCCTCCAGATGTTCTCAGCTCCTCCAGCTTCCTCTTAGACGCCTGCATGTCATCCAGCTTGTAGCTCTTGAATACTGCCAAGGTCTCATCTGAGTACTGGACAGGACAAACAGGAGCTTAGCTTACATTGGCGCAGTGATATTATTTTTCAGCATCTACTGTGGTACTTGTAACGATGATGTGACAGGTGTAGAGGTGATCAAAGGTGACGAGCAAGGGTATCTGATAAAGAACTGAACAGCAAAACATGAAACTCTGTCTGAATAAATGTTGAGGTGCGTTACCTTGAGGAATGTCATCCAAGAGAATTTATCGTAACACTGCACTGGGTTTCTGAAGTAGTCCTGCAGCGTCCAGAACTTTCTGTACAAGTTGTAGTCGATTGGAATGGAACTGAAAGTAAAATTTGATTCAGTGGAAATAAACTTGGAGAACATGAAATTGGGACATGCCTAAGTGTAATTTATATCAAGAAGCATGGACAAGCCTTGTTGTACATTTTAGAGCATGACCGTTGTTGTGTCACTTACCATGGTGCAGGTGCGTCCTCCTCTCCCATTTCTCCCTCCTCTACCTCCATACCCTCTTCCTTTTCTTCTGTGTGCTACAACAGATTGAACCAACAGATACAGTTTGACTGAAAAATCTAGATTAAGTTCCTTACAATCATCACTATGCCTTAGCCCTTTACCTTCTGTCCAAGAGTACTTTCTTGTTCATTTTTGTTGAATACTGTGATGTTGTCCAGATTGAACTGACTCTGCAGATTGAGACCTGGAACAAACACAAAATAGCGATACATGCATGAAGGGTAAGAATAAAAAAAACACGGTTAAGGAACATTGTGGCTACACATTCAAACTGACAATGATGCCTTGCATTACAAGCGCTGTCAGTAGGCATTGCCTGGATAACTCATCCCGATTTTTTTGTGGCCAAATTAAACTACAAAAATCAATGCAATAAACTAAATTAAACTAATTACGTCAAGTGGGTAAAATCAGTTTGAAACTTGCTCTTGAAGCGAGATGGGTACATTCATAAATTTGTTTGGATGAATTATGAATTCATGCATACAAAATAATTAAAATGAGGGAACGATATGTACTTGAGCAGTAAAATTAATCAAATCGAGGGCAGCAGGTCTATCTTGTAAACACACAACGGCATCTTGTGCCCTCAATCTGGTAAACCAAGGCCTCATCATTTAATGTTTTTTTTTTCCTGCAGCCACTCATGGACTCTGCAAGTAAGAGATATCAGTCAGAGAGACTGGTTGCCTGGATCCAGGCAAAGCAAATGGGTTTTCAAACAACAACCTGGTAGCACATCAAAACTTGGTCAAGATTTGCATGTGCCCAGCTCACACCATATAGAAATCACCAACGGATATTCAAAAATTATCTTATTTTTCTGATCGGTAATAACGTTTGAACCTGAACCACTGGTTTCATTATACTGACACTGAGGCCTGCCAAAGAGCCAAATATTATATTAAGGAGATCAAGCTCATGTCCCTCCCAGTCCTTAGTATTGAAAAATATATGGCATTGTGTTTTTATTTTGTTAAATCATAGACAACATACACAAAAAGTCTTCTCACCTGATTTCTCAGACAGAGGGAAGAGGCGGGCCAGGAAAAGCTGGATTCGCCCACAGAATACCGTATTCTGGGATTTGGACAGCCTCCTCAAGAGATCTGCAGAGATGGAGAGGTGTGACATAGATGTGTCATATGCCTTTTAAACCTTTTATGAAGTCTTGTGTGTTAACTACTATAAACAGGTACTATCCTTACCGTTACACATCCTCAACAAGTAGTTCTTCCCAGCAGTGTAAAAGGAGTTCTGAGAGAAAGAAAAGAAGCATAAACATGTGGTATGATGATCAAACAAAAGACACCTACAGAAATGTGTTAATGATTTAGAGTATGCTGGACAAAGACAAGTGGTTTTACTAAGGGGCTGTAAGGGAAAGCTTACTTACCGACTTCCAGGTGGAGACATTCTCCTCAACAAAAGAGAATATCTTGTCACACTGGTCAAGAGGAAGGCAGTCCAGCACGTCTCCCAGCAGAAGGAAAGGAGTTGTAGCAGAGCAGATACCTGCATGGAGAGGAGGGGGGGGGGGGGGAATCAGTATAACTACTCTATGAAATCCAGAGAAACCAAAGCATATGTGCAGAGGATACTGAAATTGGATGTTAATGATTGCAATGGGAATTTCATATAGTTGGTGATTGCATTATTGACTGCCTTAAGACAACCGAGTGAGCTACCTACCCTCTGTAACTGCATCAATGCTAAGGTAGATGAGAGCCAGGTACTCATCGCAGCTTGCCTTCTGTTCAACCTGCAAAGAAAGACACGGAGCAATTTCAGACTCTCATACGGCAACAACAATCTGGGTATGTTAACTTGCCATGTGTATGTGTATGTGTAAGACTAAGGGCCAATTCAAGGTAGATGAGCGCTCATTTACTTACAATCTGATCACCGAGGACGCCCCTCAAAGCTTGGTCAAGTGTAGTTTTCTTTTCCGCCTCACTGTAAAAGACAGGCAGACAAGTCATAGACGGGTGAGGTGAATTTTGACGTGAGGTTGCGTGAATTGCTAAGCTACATTATATTCTGAACAATATGTACAGAAGCTACTTACTTTCCAGGGATCTGGTTGAAAGCATTTATCAAAGGTTTGCTGGTTTTTACAGCCAAAGCATTTGTGGCCGATGCCTGTGTGTGAGAGAAAGAGGGAAGGCGAGAGCATTTCAAGTGGGAGAAAATGCAGCATTGGAAGCTGAGCTAGGCTAACCTATTGGGTAGCTAACACTTGCTAACTATGATAGCAAATACGGACAGAAGTAAGCAGTAACTAGCCCGCCATCTACGGTATTCATCGCAAAATAAACTACACAATAACCAACATTTTAAATACTTTAGACAATTCAGTAATTTTCTCACCGTAAATTTGTCTTTAGCGTCGACAAAATTAAATAAGGACGGCGACATCTTTGCACAACAATATGACCTGAGAGACTGCTGAACTACTTCCGGTTACTCCGGCTAGGGGCGCGTTCAGGAGCAGAGTGTTTGTTACTGTTTGTTACTGTTTGTTACACGGTAACCAACTAACGTTACTGGTAGAAACAACTGTTGCTAGGTTCGTTACTGCATTACTCGTTACTCAGTTCATAAGTAATCTTGCATTACGTATTACTCCCTGGGAGCAGTAATCCGTTACACAACTCGTGGTATTAATTTTCCGTTACCTCCCCTCAATTTGGCGGTTGCAAGATTCTGTTAACTTACATTCAAAAATAGGGATAAATTAATTAACCCGAATCATCCAATGTTCTTGTTCTTTGCTGATGTAGTCAAACCACAGACTTTCACTACGAGAAAGTAAACTTTTCTTAAAAAAAAAAAAGTAGTAGGCCTAGAGGTATGCCAGGTGCTGGATAAAAGAGTCATGAAAAGTGGTTCAAAAAAGGATTATCCGCACACAGGATTAGAGCTCATTTCTTAATACTTTATTTAATGCAATGCAACGTTTCGACCCCAAGGTCTTACTCAGACAAACATTTTTTGCATTTTTGCCTTTGCCTTTACCTTTTCACTTTTTCCAAAGTAAGTAAACAAGACTAAAAACCCACAAACATGACACTATCCCAGCACATTTTTCCATCATGCATTTTTCTATCTATCTCAACTCAATGTAATCCAATGTGAGCCAGATGATGGCAGTGTTGTACACTATACATGGACACTACATAACCTATAGCATGTCTAGTTGAAGCTGTCAAATCATATGCTGTTGTTGCATCCACACACACACAAACCCTCACTGTGTGGCACAAGTTCTGTGGAGCTACTTGAGGTTATATAAACCTGAAACCAACCGTTTCCTGGCAGAGATCCCTATAGCATTTTACAGAATGAATGCACATGCAGCTATACCTAGTATTGTATTTTAATGGTGCGTTGGCTCCATGTATTTCTCCTTGGTTTTAAGTTTATTTCCATTACATCCTCATAATGATCTATGGTATGGTTCAATGTGGACAGTTAGCTTTGCTTCCAGGTCTCCAAACCACATAATTGTCGGTCAGTTAATGGCCTGTGGGATGTGTCATTAACTTTAAGTTAGGGGTTATAGGGTTTGGGTCAGGCGAGGGACAGGGCTAAGGTTAATTTTTGGCATTCAGTGGGTATGGGTATAGGATTTATGTGAGTCAACAGAAGCTCATTACTGTGTGTCTGTGTGTGTTTTTATGTGCGTCTGTGTCTGATGTTTGTGAGTGCAATTCCCATGTGATGTGTGCATGCTGTTAAACAGTGTGACTCTACTGATCTGCATGGCTTGGATTCTCTGATAGGATCTAGTCTTCAAACAATGTCGTTCGGCACATTAGATCCAGCAGGGCATTACACTGTGACATTAATCATTAACTTTGATAGAACCAATCTGAACATTGTGAATAAGTTGATCTGTGTTCCATTAAGGCTTTCACCAGTAGTTTCACAGGTCAGGACCTCTGAAATTGCTCTCACCCCGGGACAATTCACCTTCCACGCCCTCTTACAAGTGTTTACAGTTATGCAGTTGCACAGGCTGTGAACTGAACCTGAAGGTGTTGTGCTGATGTTCAAAAAAAACCGTGAAGCTGTGAAAACGAAGGCCAGGAGTGTCAGCCAGAAACAGCTGAGGGATCGTTTTCATTATGTCTGTGTGGTCAGTGGTCAACAAAGAGGGAAGCAAGAACTGTTTTGCCCTGCAGTTTTGATTGGCACCTTGTTTCTCGTACACAGAGTTCTTTCTTAGCTTGCGATGATAATCTGGCCCAAGTTAACAGCCAGTTCTTTTTTTTTTTTTTTTTTTTTTTTTTTTTAAACCGCTCACTACATATCTGACCACGGCCCCCTCCCATCTGACACAGCGGTTATTGAAGCTGTGCCAAAAACTGACGAAAAGCAGAAAGGGAGTGAGGGTGGTGAGTAACTCTGGGGGGTTGCAGATAAGGACTCAACACCAGTCAGCAGGGTGAATGTGGAGAGGGGTCGAGTCGGGGGAGTGGGGTTAAAGACAAGTTAGAGTTACAGTTAAAGACGAGTCCTACTGGGCTTTATGGCAGCCAGTGCATGTCCCTTTAACGTAGTACTATTGATTTTTAAAGTGCGAATAAAGTACACTGATTTGCCATCACAGAAACTGAGGGTAATCACTAAACTCAGAGGAGTGGCCAAAATTAAAGGGTTGAATATTACAGTTAAATATTGAACTTGCCACTTGGTAAAAATAAGTTCAAACCAGGTGAAGCCTGCAGCTCCATTCACAGTTGTTTCTTTTCTCTAGATAAACGTAATGAAAAGCCCACTGAACACTCTCCCATGCCTTGTAATCAAATAATCAAGCTCAACATGAGAGCCAAATAATTGGATGAGAGAGACTCGGGAGACAAATGACTGGGGGACAACAAAAAGAGCATTGTCCATGTTGTTGAGGACAAACTTCAAAACAAGAGCTAAACACAATGCTTTGACCTCTGAGGTTAAGCATACAAAGGAAGTAGATGTTAGATAGGTCTGTCACATGACCGGCCGTGGAGAATATCAGCTGAAGAGGCGTCATGTCATATAAAAGAGGGAAACTCATCAGCGCAGCTCTCCTACATCGCTAATGTTAACAGTGCAGTACAGCTTAAACCTCACCGCTCGAGTCGACTTTAAATTTGCAACGGTCTTATGACAAACTGACAGAATTATGCACCTGGGATAACGTAAAGCAGATAGAAGGGAGGGAAGTTATAGAGGATGATCAAGTATACATATATATATTTTTCTTTGAGGCATTGCTAATAAACGTAATGAAATATGTTGACATGCGTGCATCCCTGACTTGAGTTTCTGGGTTCTCAAAAAGTGATGGAAGACAGTTACCTGTTCTATATATATACAGAATGTACCATATGCATTATCAGGCAAGCAGAGAAAATAATCCTGGATGCCCTCCCACTCAGTTCACCCCCTCTTTCAGCTCCTTTCCTCTGGCAGACTCTACAGATCTTTAGCTTCTTCCCTCAGGCTGTCCAAACTCTCACCATTAGCACTTCGTTGTTATGTTGATGCTACTCTTTCGCTGTCTATTGTGTTTATGCATATTGTTGCACTTAAATTTGTTACGTGTGATACATATCAGAGTGATTTTCCATCAGTGCTGAAATGAATTCCACCCGCCTGGGTGTGTGGCAGTGAACGGAAGTTGGACTTGAGAATATCACAAAATGTACACCTTGTTCCCCTCTACATTTGGTAATGATAATCTCACACAGAGCAGAATAATAGAAATGCTCAATGAGGGGATGTGCATCCAACTACAGCGGTTATCCTGCCACTGATTGGCGGCTCAGCTAAGAATAACCTACATCTATTTAAAGGGCCTGAGATGGATTTCCCTCAGACTATACGGTTTCTGTTGAGAAAGGTTTGGCTGTGGAGTTTAAAGTCATTTGATGGTTATTCAATGATTAGCCCAGGGTGTGGGGACCATTAAATACCCATAAGCCATAAAACGGGATGTGAGAGGGGCCATGTGCGTAGATGAAGAAAGAACATACTTGTGATACTGCCAAACAGGAAATCCCAGTGTCCACATCTTCTCTAATCAAACTCCTTTTCTTCAGGAAAATGTATAGTGTTTTTATGTGCAATTACCTGATTCACATCCTTGTGTTGTTTTACTGCTGTGAGATGTTTGGGACTGTCGCCAAACATCTTGAATAGAATAATCTATGTGATGCATTATAAAGTCAAGGTCATCAGGATCCAAACTCACACAATAGGTTATTCTGGAGACTGTGCATAATACAATGTTTACCTTACTTTCCATTGTGCATTTGAAATGTATGTCACATGTAAAAACTGAAAACAGATGAATCAAGGTCTTTATTACAAAAGATTCTCTTATAAAAAGCAAAGAAACACAGTTAAACAGTTAAAGAATATAAAAAAAATAAATAAAAAAAAACTCACCAGCAAACTGATAAAATTTGAACAATTACCAACATTTTTACTGCATGTCTGGGCTCAACTTCTGCCAAAAATTGAAAAGTAAACATGCTTGATTTTATTCAGTGTTTTGGCCACTGACTTGGCCCTGGGCTGCTGTTGCCTTCTTGAATCAGTTCAGGCAAATTGTTTTCAGCTTCTGGACCATTAAGCAGGACGTTCTTGCACACGCTGAAGTCATGTGTCCGTGGATACAGAAGGAAATCGTAGATAAGAGCTGCTGCTATGCCTCCGCACATCGGCCCGAGCCAGTACACCTGCAATCAAAGTAGAGATTGGATATATTTCTTTCTTTCATTCACAAATTTAAAATGCATAACATGTAGGGCTGTAAGGAAAAAAAAGCTTCGAAATCTTTTGAAAAAAGTTAAGATTACCCAGTGGTCCTGAAAGCTGCCAGCTATCAAAGCTGGCCCGAAGGAGCGAGCAGGATTGATACCACATCCAGTGAAACTGATCTGTAAATGGCAAGACACCGAGTTTATCATTCTCATCAGGAAATTATTTTAATTGAATATTTCATGTCAGCACTATAGGAATATATTGTAAGCCTATACACGTACAGGCCAGGCAGTGCACTTGTGCATGCTGTTCTTGCATCAAAAACAAAAAAATAAAATGACGTTTACATGCAGAAGAAGGTGCAGAAATTTGAGTTTTGAGAAAAGAACAATTTAGGACATTTAGGACACCTTCTCATAGCTACTTCTGGTTCCTCTTAAAATTGCCCTCAAGGTATTGAAATATTGATGAAAGTGTTTAGCCTTTTTGGTGTGGGGCGTGAAGTGTCTATTACTCTATACTGTTTAGAGACTGCCTCCGCCTTGAAAACAATCTGGGAGCGTGACTTAGGCTTGTTATTTGTGGAGAAGGAGTGGGATAAAATATGAGGGATGATGCAACAAGGTTTCTAGGGATATAGAGATCAGATACAGTTTAAAAATCACTTTTATTGGATTCCATCTAGATTTTTAAGATAGGGTGTAAAAGATATTCCCACTTGCTAGAGATGTCAGGAAGATGACAAACTGGTTCACACACTCTGGTCATGTCTACAAATCCAGGAATTTCTGGGCTAATGTTCATTCCCATATTTCAGAGATTATAGGTATTGATTTTGAGTTCCATTCTACTCTGTATATTCTAAAGCAAATTGGATACAGACTGTTATTATGATAGGCAAACAAATTACAGTGAGAGGGTGGAAGATGTTGATGGCCCCACCTTATGTGACTGAACTATAGGGAAGATAGCTGAATGTGAGAAAAAGTCATTTAACTTAATTGAAACAAGGGTTAGGTGTGGGAGTAAATGGGGGAGATAGATGAGGCTCTATAATCTACCTCCTTTATGAAAAAGGGGGCAATGGGAGTCAATAATGAGAAATAGAATTGGACCTTCTTTCGTAAATGAGATTGTGCTTTTTTGTGAGCCTGTGAGTTTTTTCCACAGGCAAATGGCAGTGCTACAGTACGTATTTGTATTTGTCTTAGTCTTAGGGCATCTAGACATCTTTGAGGTGGTGATATATAAATATAAACAGGTATGGAGAGTCTCAATTCACCTGAGGGAGATGATAACCTCTCACAACAGAATCCTTGTGGGACCGTTCATGTACAGATGATCAATATTGATCACGCAAGGGCAAATATCTACATGTAGACGGGTATATGCGTGATCATGAGTGAAGACACTTTAAAATCAAAATAAACGTCATGTCAAGTCATCTTTGGGTACATGTATAGAAGTGAGCTTTCAGGAGGTTTGACATTTTGTACATATATTGCATTTATAGTTGAATATATACTTTATTCAGCACTGGACAGGACAATAGATGGGTTTAAAGGTATAATTGATAATACATTAGTTATAAGCAGATAGGGACACATGAGTGTACTATCAGAATGTTTAATTATTTTTAGATATGCTTAGGTGTATGCTTTTTTAAAATTTGTATTAACCTTTGTTATGTGGTTTGGACTCTTTGGATTGTGGATTAATAATGAAAATATTAATAAAAAAAACATAATTAATTTAGATTAACCCTTGTAAGTTCATACTTATTTCAGTTGAAGCGATAGCCTTCACCACGAGTTCTTTCACATAAGCAGATGTCCCCCACATTAATACTTACAATACTTTGACGATTACATCCTTGAGGTTATCTGAAATGTAATTTAATTTCTCTTGTCTTCAGTTTATTTGCTTAAACTTGCAGTAGCAGTTAAAGTATTCCTTTTTACTGCCACTCAAAAAGAAACTCCAGATTTGGCTGAATAGAAGTATTATCTTTCACTTACAGCTGCAAAGTGCCCAAGCCCCACCGACAGGCCGATAGCCAGAGGCGCAGAGCCGGTAACATCTTGGCGCCTCTTATCAGTCACCGCTATCACACACAGAACCAGCTGAAGGGTGGCAAGGAACTCGATGACAAAGCCTTGTCCCACAGTCACTTTATTTAGCTGTAAAAAAAGACAAATGAACTTCAGCTTGCAGCTAATTGCTGAAGGATTGAATGGCACTGTATTAAAATGTTCCAATTATCACCCATTGTCAAGATAGATGTCAAATCAGACACGGATGCCCCTTACCTTGTTAACACCCATGGATTCAATGCTCTGTGGCTTGAGTCCATACACGATGGCACTGGCTGCAACGGCCCCGAGCATCTGAGCCAGGATGTAGAACACACATCTGAGGATGCTGATCTGGCAGCTGACCAGCAGACCCAAGGTGATCGCAGGGTTCAGGTGGGCTCCGCTGATGTGACCCAAACTCTGTGCCAGTGTGGCGATGGCCAGCGCAAAGGCCAGCGAGACCTTCAACTCAAAAGCGCTATTACCCAGGTTTCCGATGATGGCAGATATACCAATGTATATGAACAGCAGCATACCGACAAACTCTGCAAAAACAGCCCGCCAAAACGTCCAGTTTTTTAATTCTGTCATCTCTGCTTCACATTTGACTGCTGTGTAGCTTTACAACATGCAGGCTGTTCAGTATTTATAGTGAAGAGGTTTGTGCAGAGGGGAGGAGAGAAGAGATGAAACAGGAAAAAGAGGTTTTACACAATTTGTGGTGACACCAGTTGAGGCCATCCATGACTTGAGAATGCATGGTAAACTCAATTCAATTCCTGGAGTTGGACTTGCACCCAGCTCTAAAGAAACAGAACTGTAATTGAAATGGAATGACAGGAAAAATACTATACATACATTCAATCAATGTATGTATTACATATGCATCAAATACCACTTGAAAGGTACCTTAACATTTTATGATACTCAGTATTAATATAATGTACATAATTTCAGATATGAGTTTCCTGTATTTTTTTCAATTTCCAATTCCTCACTGAGATGAGTTCATTTATTGACTGTGTTCATTTTCTGACTATGTGTTAAACTGGTTCAAAACATACATCAAAGGGAGAAAGTTTTACTTCAGTCTTGTCTCAGATCATGTGTCTGAGAAACATGACATCTGATTTGGGGTTGCGCAAGGGAGCTGCCTTGGTCCATTAT
Organism: Centroberyx affinis; assembly: GCF_046629955.1. Taxonomy (NCBI): domain Eukaryota; kingdom Metazoa; phylum Chordata; class Actinopteri; order Beryciformes; family Berycidae; genus Centroberyx; species Centroberyx affinis. The sequence goes on from NW_027279477.1 coordinate 39,309, forward strand.
TATTCTCACTATACATGCTGCCACTTGGTGACATTAGATCATTAGAGACCACAATGTATGTTTCCATAGTAATGCGGATGACATGCAACTGTACATCTCTGCTGAACCAAATGATGCTGCAGCTATAAACTCCATTACTCCCTGTCTTTTGGCAATAAATAAATGGATGAGCAAAACATTTTTAAAGTTAAACGAGGACAAAACTGAAATCCTACTAGTCGGCCCTAAAACAAAAAGGGAAATGCTGATTAATAATCCGGGAACATTGACTCCCTGGATTAAATCTGTGGTTACAAGTCTTGGTGTTATCCTAGATTCAGATCTAAGCTTCAAGCCCCACATTAACAAGGTGACGAAAACATCATTTTTCCACCTTAGAAACATAGCTATAGTACGACCATTTATAAATCAAAAAGATGCTGAAAAACTGATTCATGCCTTTATTTCAAGCCGACTCGATTACTGTAACGCACTTTTTACTGGTCTCCCGAATAAAAAACCAATGAGAGACTTCAGCTTATTCAAAACTCTGCAGCTCGGCTATTAACCAGAACCAAGAGGAGAGAGCACATTAGCCCAGTTTTAGCTGCTCTACACTGGCTTCCTGTAACATTTAGAATTGATTTTAAGGTCCTCCTCCTTATATACAAAGCCCTTAATGGGGTAGGACCAAGCTACATTGCTAACTCCCTTGTTCACTACTTGCCAATTATGCCCCAAAGCTATGGAACACACTGCCTATAGATATCAGGGAAGCCAGCTCACTAAATATTTTTAAAAGAAAGCTAAAAACATATCTCTTCACTTTAGCCTTTAACTAGCTGTGACTTTCCTGATACAGGCCTGAAACTCTTTTTTGCACTGCTGCACTTCTTTTAAAATGTTGTATTTTACTTGATTTTATGCATTCTATGTACTCTATTTTTTAACTTTATTTTTATTATTATTCAGTGGACTTTATTTTCCATCTTATGTTATGCATTCCTCATTTTTACTATTATTATCAAGTGGGTTTTATTCTCCATCTTATTTTACATTAATTATGGCATTCTATCCCTGTTTTTATGCTCATTCTATGTCTATTTTCATGTGAAGATGCATTCTATGTATTCTATTCTCATCTTTATCTTATTTTCACTATTCTTATCAATTTTATGTGAAGCACTTGGCGCATGTAATTTCTTTGTTGTAAAGCACTTTGAGCTGCATTTCTTGCATGAAAGGTGCTATACAAATAAAGTTTATTATTATTATTATTTTTTATGAATTGACCCAAACCCTGAGTGACACACTTCAGTATCTACAGAGATCAGAGGATACAACTCTGAATCTTGAAATGGGTTTTATTTGATACAAAAAAGTATTATTTGGAAGTGTTTCTCCTCAAGCTCGCTCCTTTTCCCACTCTCCATCCAGAAGTGGCTCTTGAAGTTGACTTTCCAGATCCGGGCCACAGCAGCACAGGACTCTGGCTCGTTCACTGAAGGGCTCGTCTCTGGGCAGCAGCAGATAATCATACAGCAGAGGAGCCACCAGCCCGGCGCTCATTGGTGCTGCCCAGTACACCTGAAAAATATAGTCAAACAGACACTCTCCCATCATTTCAATAGGAATGACTCAGGAATTTTTGCAAAAATTTGACTTAATAGCTTCTAGCTCACATTACATACCCAATGATCATCAAAAGACTCTTGAATAAGTGCAGGCCCAAAGGATCGAGCTGGGTTGATCCCACATCCCGTGTAGCTTATCTATGAACAATGCCAGAGGAAAAGACCACTTGATGCCTTCTCTGGCTGCACATCAGCAATAGGTGATAATGAGCTGAAGTCAGCTCATGTTAATGCCAATCCATTGTATCGGGCCACAACAAGCTGGATAAACCATCTACCAAACTAATGAGGGGAAAAAATGACTTGATTTACTCACCCCTGCAAGGTGTCCCAGCCCAACGGACAGTCCAATACTCAAAGGTGCAAACCCACTGACATCACGTCTTTTATCAGTGACGGCTATAACACACAATACCAGCTGGAGTGTGAGCAGGAATTCCACACCAAAACCTTGACCTGGGCTGATCCCATTCAGCTACAATAGAGAACAGGAAAACACTTCAGCTTCCTCCCTGTCCCTTAACCACTCCTTGGATCAAACAATTGAATCTGCATAATTAATAGCATGTCTAGGCAGAGGTTACAACTAGACCCCTCTTTTGCAGCTCCTGCATTAGCTGCTAGAGCAGCAAGGCTCAATTTAATTTCACAAACCTAAATTAGAACTACACATGCTATTAAAAAAAAAAAAAAGGCAGGTACACCACACAAAAAGCAGCCTGATAATTGCCTGACTGATTCAGAGCTCAGCAAATTATTGAGGAGGACAGCACAACCTTTTTATCTTATCAATAACACATTCCCCGATAAGTGAAGGCCTGCGTTTGTTGCATGACAGCTACAAAACACATGATATTTAATTAAAATTTGGCATTTAAATAAAACAACTTATTGTCAGCAGTTACCCAATGCGAGTCTCAGATCAGAAGACAAAAACTTTTAAATGAGTGTCTGGATTTTACATGAAAAAAAAGATCAAGTTTAAGACAATTCCCCAAATGCCACTCATCTCAGGCCTGCTGAGTAAACACCATTTATTACATAATGTAGCGTTACGCCGCAAATTAGACTCACACAGACTGTACCTTACCTTGTTAACGCCAAGTGAATCTGTGGTTTCTGGCCTGATACCGTATACAATGCCACTGCCAGCCATTGCTCCCAAAATCTGAGCTATAATGTAGAAGAAAGCTCTGAGGAAACTCATCTGGCAGTCGACCAGAAGACCCAGGGTGATGGCAGGATTCAGGTGGGCGCCACTGATGTGACCTATACACTGGGCTAATGTAGCAATAGCCAAGCCAAATGCAAATGCCACTTTCACCTCCTGGTCAGGGTAAGAGTTATGTTTGTTTCCTATCGCAGCTGAGAGGCCAACGAAGAGAAAGATAGTCATTCCTAGCAACTCAGCCAGAACTGCCCTCCAAAATGCCCACGTTTTGATTTCTGACATGGCTGCTCAGATTATGTCAGCTTTATGCGAACAGACCGGTTTGTGGGCAGTGTTGGATTGGTATACCAAGACTGTGACATAGGCCTCTCCAGAATTTGGGCCCCACCATCAAGCCAATTGCACCATTGTGAGCGACGTTACCAGCGTGCAGCAAGTGTGTGGCTTTAAAGGATCAGGCCTAATTAGAAACAGCTGAGAGATATGAGTTTTCAACCAGTGGGAACGACCTCCACGTCGTCTCCTGTTCTCTTCAGTACTTTTCCAGTCAAACAGGAGGCGGTGCTACCTTTTTGCTCAAAATTCATCAATAGACCAAACTGTTATTTCAGTCTTGTGTGTGTCTGGTGGATTGTAAACACAGAATGATCCTTAAGAACGTTTCAGATGGAAGGTATGTTAAATTAGATGAAGGGATTGAATGATGCACACAGACCTGCTGCAAAGGCTTTTCGTTTGTGAGTTGCGCTAGTTTTTGAAAATAAAAAACGTAAAGGTTATACTTGTCAGATGATTATATGAACTGATGCATTCATCTCAATCCTATTCTGTCTAATCTTATTACATTAGATAGTGAATCCTGCATCTGCGATTTCATTCATATTCTATTTAAGACTATTGAAACATGTAGATTTTCTGATGATATGGTCCTCGTAATAACAAGCTTTATTTCTATATCACTTTTCAAAAACAATGCTATAAAGTGGGGGCCATGGTGTGACAGCATCTCAAATAGGATAATCCAGCATCAAATATATATATTTAAATAAATTAAATAAATAGTTATATTCATTTGGAAAAAGTAATTAAATGGACACAAATAAATGATATATATATACTATTTAATTTATCATTTTTAATATTTTCTTATTTTTATAGTTATTTTTGCAGTGATATATTTGTCTGTTTAGGCTATTGTATTAAATCATGCCCACATTTATTCCTTAATCTATTTACTTATTTTGTCCTATTTTAGTATTTTCCTTCCTTTCTATTTCATATTTTTATTGCTCCAACATTATAATGAGATGGGTGTGGCTAAAAGGCTCTGAGTCTGTGGCCACATTCCATTCGGCCACCAGTTGAGCTGTGAAGGACACTGCACAAGCAAAAAGACAAACTTTCACCAAGATGCCAGAACTTCTAGGCAGCAGATAAACACGCTTTGTCGAGTTGTGTGGGATTCAAAGCACTTTTTTCCACTAAGAAGTTGCAATGCGGTATAAGGTTGATAAGCTACCTGTTGATTGCATGCACTTTGTATGATATAATGCATTTTAAAGCCAACTGCAAACTAGTATATTTATAATTCTAGTAACAAACTTTGAACATCTCTTACAAATGATCCAGGAATTAGAAAAGATTGCAACGCATCTTAATATTATGCAATGCATTTTCAATAATTTGGCTTGATTCCGGGCACATACATGAGACATTAGATATGTGGAGGACAGCATCTGCTGTGAATTACAATAAAAAAGGGAAATTTGCATGTTTTTCCAGGTCACTTTCAACATGTCATTCACATTTTTCAATCCACTGATTCTATTTTGAGTGGGTGTCATGCAGAGCTGGCTGCACTGAAGTTGGCCTCAGTCATACGCTGCTGTGGGGGAAATGGGGCCTTTTGAATTCAGACAAGGAAACCAGCCTCCCATTCTCTTTTTCTGAGTCAAAGAATAGGCAGGTTACAGGGGTCACGCTGCTTCTTGTCTTTTTGTCAGTAGTCAGAATGAGAAACCTGTCAAACCAACGCCTTTGCCTTTGACTCTGGTAATAATGGTTATCCATCCAATGAGTAGAGAACATCCTTTTGTATTTTTGTATCAAGGAAATGTCAAAATATTTCTGGATGGTTTTTTTTTTTAAATTTTGTTTAATTTCTAGCTAGTGGCACATCATATCACTGTTTCCATCTGCAGGGGATTTGTCTGAGATTGTTTGTAAACATTTAACACCGCACTAAACATATGATGCAGTTTTGACTATATATAGTGTATATGCCCACTCAAATCTCTGAGTACAGCTACAGATACTTGGGCAGAGATAAGGTACTTGGAGGTACTTGGAGTAGATATGATTCATTATTTGAGAGGTGCAGAATGTAGGAGGGAAATGTGTAGGAATGAATTGAATGAAATGAATGAATGAGAAATTAACATGATGATGCAAAGGCCACAATAGGAGAGTGAAGGCTGGAGAAATGACAGGAAGGAACAACAGTGATGAAACATGACGTTGGAGAGAAAGTACTGATGATAATGATGTGATGTGATGATGATGATGATGATGATGAAGCTCTACATTCCAAACATGAACATTCTGGGAAGCACACAAACCAATTCCTCAATACTACAATGTGCTGTAGTCTGAAACTGAGATTTCACTTTGGCAGAACATGTTCTCTTTTTAGTCAGCTAACACGTGTATTCTGATAGTATTGTTTTTTTTCTGTTTTCATAGTCATAATTTTCAAGACGTTTGTGATTCTGTGCTGTAGATAAGCACCGACTGCACAAAGCAGGAAAATCTACTGTATAATCTATGTTTATATGGAAAACTGCATAACAGGAAAGTGCCAAGAGCAACAACTGTTAACAACAAGTGTTTTATTTAAAAAAGTGAAAGACAATCCAAGAGTGTACACGCAATATATTATCCATCAGAAATAAAAAGTTATACAGGCACTTAGAAATATGTATACAAAAAAAAATAAAAAAAAATAAAAATGGCTCCACATAGAATACTGATATGGGAAATCATTTTATCAGAAAGCTGCCCTGTCAAGATGCTCACAACCTCAATGTGTCCGCTTGAGTGGCAGTTTGGGTGAAAATCGAGTACGGTCAAAAACAAATGAGTGAATTAGAATGAGACACTAACTGACCCGTTACCACAATAGAAATCCTCATTGGTATTTCAAAAAACAGCACAAAATTGCTGACATCCTAAAGTAAATTCAATAGTTTTTTTGTACAGGAGTATAGACAAGTACTGTTACACTACATGGCTGTGCTTGAGCGGTACTACTTTGACGACATCTCCACAGTTGTAGCGTCGTTGGCTCCGTTGACGTCGTAGTCTCCCACCGGGCCGCTGACCAGGACCTTCATACGCTCAGGGAAGTCGTCGAATTTGGGGGAGAGGAGGAAGTCGTAGATGAGAGCTGCGGCCACGCCTCCGCACATCGGTCCCACCCAGTACACCTGCAATGGATAACTCTGATCAATTCCTGGATAGCTAACAGGATGTATCACGGGCAAGCGTCCATAAATCAATTGTGTCACCATCATCACACAATGAAATAACACAAAGATTCCAGTGAAGTTCATATTACCTTCGTCAATGGTTTATCTCAGGGAGATAATAATAGATGGGCTAATAATAAAACAATAGGAACTCTATTATAGATTAACTTTGAGCTATAAAGGTGGCCACGTGTGTTAGGGAGTTGTTTGCCCGTTATGAAGTTACTGAATTATTTAGGCATGACATATAATAGCTACACACAAAAATGTGAGGTATGTGAAAAGTGTAAGAGCTCATGTGCTCCCCTCTCTGTCTTACCCAGTGGTTTGTGAAATCGTTCATGATCAAAGCTGGACCAAAGGAGCGAGCGGGGTTGATGCCGCAGCCTGTGTAGCTGATCTGTGCTCAGCAACAAAGAGACAAACATGAGAAGACATCTTCAGCTACATGGTCTGGTGGTGGAATATATTACGGCAGGGGTGAAAGGTATAAGGCGAAACAATAAAAATGCATGAGATTCTTTTGCAGGTGGACACCGAGAGCTCCACGGTGTCCACTGCTGGTTCATACTGCTGTAGTGTAAACATGATACTGCATAGGGGATGATTGTAAGATGCAACTTCTACTTACAGCTGCCAAGTGTCCCAGACAGACTGATAGGCCGATGGCCAGGGGGGCCGAGCCAGTGACATCACGCCGCCTTTTATCAGTAACTGCAATGACACACAGCACTAGCTGGAAGGTTGCCAGGAGCTCTATACCCACGCCTTGGCTGGGAGTGACACCGTTGAGCTGTGAGAGTGAGGGGGGGATCCAAAACAACAACAGTTTGTCATTCTGCATCAGCTAGATGGATGTTTCTCATCACTACCGCTTCCCATTTAGCAGCTGCTGGCAACAAGCCGAACTCGGCTCATCACAACAATTCTAAATTTGGCATAGAAGTCTGACCGCAATTTGGCAGAGACTCTAAAGTGCCAGATTGCTTCATATTCATATTCATTCATATTTCATTTGTGGAAAACTTGATCAACATTACTTTGATTGATTTGGCTCTACTGTAATGTGTATGAGGGATTACAATTTCTCCAGAGTAAGTGGGTGTCATGCCTTGTCAGTCACTAGCTTTTTGGTAAGAAGACAGCTGTTGGTATTCATTACAGATAGTTTAAAGTAAAAGTGTAGTTAGTTTTTGGGAGTGCCAACACCAACCTCCAGTCTGCTACATCTAATATTTGCCAGAAGACAGCAGAGGAAACAATGATAGAATAAGTCTAGCACAACACAAACAGTGCCAACTCATATTTATCAATTCAATGCAGGCATCTTCACAAACTCCTCACTTTTCATCTAAACCTTGGACTAGAGATGCACTTTAAATACATACCATTCTATCACATTGCAAGCCAATACATTTCTTGGCACTGTGGGAAATTAAAGAGCTTCCTATCATCTGTCAACAACCATGATATGAAAAGTTTCACTTACAGCATTGACCCCCAGTGCATCAGTGGTACTTGGACGTGCTCCATACACAATGCCACTGGCCAGGGCCGAGCCTAGCATCTGGGCCACAATGTACATGACGGCCTTGAAGACGCTGATCTGGCAGCTGGCTAGCATGCCCAGGGTGACCGCAGGGTTCAGGTGGGCTCCACTGATGTGGCCTAAACTCTGGGCCAGCGTGGCGATGGCCAGTCCGAAGGCCAGCGAGACCTTCACCTCCTGGTCCGGGTTACTGTTGTTCTTGTTCCCAATGGCTGTGGAGATGCTGAGGTAAATGAAGAGGGTCATGCCGACCAGCTCGGCCAGGACGGCCCTCCAGAACGCCTTGCTTTTGAACTCTCTCATGGTGGCTGTCCGGCTGTGGGCTTGCGGTGGTCCTCGTGTGGTGATGTGTGTGTGTACTCACAAACAACAGCAACAGGCTGCATATATAAGGCTGGGGCTGATAATGGTAAGGGGGCGGGCTTTCAAAAAGTGAAAGGGAAGGCCACACTGAATTAATGAGAAATCCAAAAGGCTGGTCTCCCGCTTCCCTCCCTCCTCTCGGTCTCCCTCCCCCTCCCTCTCTCCCTGTCCTCCAGCCCCTCTCCCTGCACCTCCCTGTGCGCCGCTTTCTGCTCTTTGGACTTTTGTGAGTAAGGGAATTGGGTCCTGAAACAGTTGTACCCAGAGATAAAAATTTCCATTCATAAAGGAATTTACAGTTTAACTGCTGTGCTACTGATTGTAAGTTGTGAGTCAGCAAACATTTATTTAAATCAAGGAGAATGATGTCCTGCTTAAATTTGATTTTGTCCCATTTATTTTTGTCCCACATTGTTAAAAGTCACATCTTTGAGTACTTTTAGTCATCCCTTGTGGTCTTATGGACTTAATCATACTATTGGTCACTGACAGTACACGGGGAAAGAAGCCAGACAACTCCCTGATATTCTTGTCATTTTAGGTCTCACCCTTCCTCCCACAGAAAAGGGTTTCCAAGATTATACAAGACACTGCCACTCAAAGGACTTCTTGCAAGTGAGCTTAGGAACACCCTTTGAGACAGACAGAGAAAAGGGTTGAGAAAAAAAGAAGATAATGGAGTTTATTGTATCTATTCCAGCCAAATGAAAACATGCTTCTCTATATTAGATCAAATTGGAAGAAATTGGAATTTGTAACTTCCAAAACAAGCAAATGGAGGCTGCTTAAGAACATTTTATAAATTTGTTTGACAATCTAAACAAGGTTGAATTTAGATGTGTTGCATGTGCTACCACAAAGAACAAAAAGCTTTTTGAATTTAGTAGAATCGTAAATTTTGTAGAATTTAGTTTGTTATGGGACACATTCACAATAGATGGACTTCTCATCTCATGTAGCATTAATAACTCCAAGGGTGGAAACAAACAGGAAGGACATTTACTTGCTTATTAGTTATGTTGTAGAGTAAAAGTTGTAGCAGGGTAAAACATCAACTCTGAGAAATGACCTGCCTGTTGCACCTGACCTCCAACTCAAACAGAGTGTGACAGCACACATTAAGGACTGGCACGACTAAAGAAAGAGACAGCAATCTACATGCAACATAGATATACACACGTCAGCCAGGCCAATGGAAATATACAGTATGTCATGGAATGTAATTTATTTACTCCATTGTGGTGACTGGATAATCTGCATTATCTGCATATGCTAATCCAACTCTCTCTCTCTCTCTCTCTCTCTCTCTCTCTCTCTCTCTCTCTCTCGGTGTGTGTGTGTGTGTGTGTGTGTGTGTGTGTCATGTGCCTGATTCAAATCAACTCAAATAAAACACACTTCAACTCTCAAAGCCAAAAACATCCATTCCCTCTGGTGTAAATAACGCCATACATTTCAGCAACCCAACTATTTTTAGAACATTATGAAGCATTTCAAATTAATTCAAGTATGCTTATGATCACTTCTTGCCTTGCAACTTAGAATATCAAAGTAGCTAATCTTCCTTTTCTTTAAAGATCACCGGAGGCAACCGGATGCAGATGAGGGAAAATGTTCTGTTCTAAAACTACATTGTGACCTTTCAATTATTAACTGTGCCACTGCTGGCAAGCTCAAACTCTTACAAGTTCAGTTTAAATTGTCTGAAAATACGTTCTTGTGCTGCGGCTCTCTTTGGTGACCAGGAAGTTTATGACAGGCTGCTGCCATGATGATAAGGACGGTTCATCTGACAGAAAGGAATTATGACATATCCTCTCCAGCCCTACACATTGTGCTGTTTGGTCTTGAAAGATGTAGGTTATATTACAACAAAATGGGGGATAGAATCAGAAATATTAAGGTTTATATAAGTTTCATGAGAAGCCTTTCATCATTTTCCACCTCTTACTTATCCGGGCAAGCTGAGTGAAAATGATATGCACTTTTGTAGCAACTATCTAAAAAAAATTTGTTATAGGGAGGAGGGGTACAGGCTGTCTAATACTATCTGTCTGTGGAATTTTATAGAGGACAGAATGACATTGTCCAATGCTTCAGTTGTTTGGTCCATTCCCCTTATATTCCCTCCTTCAATATGAAATTAGAAGGGATGAAATTAATTGATTTTCAGAGTGTTTGCAATGTAGCATACACAAAAGCAAATAGAGACTTAGCATACTTGCATGCAAAGTTATGAAAACCATGTCCAAGAGTGTGGACTAGATTTCCATTTGATTTGTTGCCAAGCCATGCCAATGCACTATACTCATAATGCTGTTTGTCTGAGCTGATGCATTGACTCTGCATGATCAGTGTTATAAGATAAGATAAGATAAGATAAGATAAGATAATGCTTTATTACAATATATATTTGAACTGTTCTTAAATAATTTGCTAGAATAGATTGCTACAAAGTCATTATTGTCATAATCAGGCCTGTTGCTTATGGACAGTAGTTTGTTGCTCTTCCTATTATTAAAAAGACAAGACAGAGGAGTGTGACTATTTTTTCAGAAAATTATTTGCAATTAATGTTTTTTTTTCTTATCTATAGAGGTTTACTTTTGTACATACATCAACTAAAACTATAGATCAAAAGGTATACCTCAACCTTTATACTTTCAAGTGCTTCTTTCAAGCTTGGTTTGAGAGTGTTAACCACATGATCCACAGGAGGGAAGCTTTCTAAGAACGTTATGTCTGATTTTGTACACTCCAACGCTGCCATAATGCAGCACCCAAAAGGTTGACTTCTTCCATGTGAACATTGAGGGAGGTTTTCATTTTTTAAATGCAAAATGTCAAAAATGCTGCTTCACAAACTGAATAGACATAATGTGATACGTAACCTGCATGCACGTTGTAGTTATGTTCTCAATCATGGATTACACTCTTGTCCAGTGAAAACCATGTAACTCCAATTTAGGTGATTTTCATGTTTTCACTTCAGTTGAAGGATTAGATGCTCCTCACAGGGTGGGAAATTATCTGACCTCTTGTGCTTATGAAACCAAAAGAAAATCCACAGGATAAATTTTCAAATGCATTGTGATCTAAAACAAGGTTGTTTTTCTTAGTTCCTGAAAAGTTAACATTTTAGAGATACAGGGTTTTCACCTGACAGCGATGCTGTATTATCTCTTCGGAAAAAAAAGGTGACATATGAGCAAACGCACTAGTGTGAGTCAGAAGACTGCCATAGTGTGGTTTTGTCGTAAACCTAGTTTGAGGAGATTTAATGTGAGTTTCAAGCTGCTTAAACTTGTGGTAAACCAAGACCCAGCCTCTGGAGGACTGAAGCACTAGGATACCAAGATGACTCAGATGCAACTGAAGTGCAAGACAACAACCATATTTCCCCTGAGGAAGGCACTTGTGACTGATGCTGTTCTGCATCCAAAACCTAAAACATGTGGATGTAAATGTGTGTGTATACTAGAGAAGAATTTTAAGTGAGTAAATCCCAATCAACATTTTCGAATGACTGAGATTCTATCTCTTTCTTTGAATTTCTACCACACTATGTATTCAACTTATTCTATTCTGTTCTACTGCTTGCATCCGTCCACTATCATCCCCTCAGTCCGTAGTCAACTGTATGTGTGGTGAGGTATTGACATTATAAATTTGCACTGTCATAAAACAAAACAAAACAAAACAAAACAAGACAAGACAAGACAAGACAAGACAAGACAAGACAAGACAAGACAAAACAAAAAAAACAAAAAAACAAAACAAAACAAAACAAAACAAAACAAAACAAAACAAAACAAAACAAAACAAAACAAAACAAAACAAAACAAAACAAAAACAACAACAACTAGTAAAAAAATGGCATCTGAAGAACCAAAAACTTCACATAAACATTACTAATACTATTGTAATTTTCAGGCTTATCATGTTGCTTTCCCAGCATCACATCTTCTTACAGCAATTAACAAGAACAACCATCTAATGTGGCCTATTCTGTGAGGCAGGTAATTGTAAATCTTTTGAGTCCAAAATGCTGCACCTCGACAAAAAATTACGACGTGCAATTCCATGAGCCTTTTGCAGCTCGGAGTATAATAGATATCTTTGCATCTTATCAGACTTTAAGACCACTCTGCCTATATCTCGTCTCAAACGCTCCTTTTCGCTGGAGCTTGTGGATGGATGTCACATCAAACTGAATTGTGAGGTGCTCAGACTATTGCTCGAGGAATGTAGAGAATGCTTAAAAACACACACAGAGTATAAACATAGTGAGGAGGTTTGTGTGAGTGATTTATTTCAAGAGCTGAAATAAATGTTCTGAAAGCTTTTAACATTTCCAGCTAATGGAGTAGGCTGCTACTATGTAGGGTCGTGGAAAGCCAACGTCAAGGGAAGGTCAAGGTCACGATCATGGGAGACTTGATTATCCCATGGGAAGTTTGTTTAGCAGTTAGGTTCAAAGGTGACACACACCACAGACAATTAAAGTGCACCATCAACAGACTCTGACAATCCACAAACACATTGTAAATACGGTAATATATAGGCTAATTGTACATGACACATAAGCATGGAAGAAAAAAAAACACACACAAGAAGAAATGCAATCAGAAACCTGCTGGCTTGTGACATACGCAAATGATAAAGTGTATTGAGGAAGATAAGGTGCATTCAAATGAAGATAAGTTGCGTTCAAAACTGTAACAGTTTTATGAAGGAAGGAATTTGTACATCTGGAGGATGGAGTTGGCTCTCTGTTGTATTTGAAAACAATATGGGATGGAAAGGTTGAGTTGTGGAACATGGCTAATCCAATTTTACGAACCAATTTAATTATCCGTTTAAAGCCATTTTTGTTTTCATTGGTTTCGATTGCCAAACCACAAAGGGACAGAGAATAACAGAACAAATTCTAGCTTAATAACAGAAAAGAGCCATCATAGTTTTGTCCGCTTTAAAAAGTGTCAGTTTCCTTGAACATAACGGGCATCGATCTCCTTTTGTCCAGACTGCCAGGCTGCTTCTGTCAAAGCAGTTCAGGGTGTTGCATTGCAGTAAAAAAAAGGCTAAGATGAAATCAAACAATATACATATTTTTAGTGCTTCTGGGGAAGATTCTGGGTTGGTGGATGAACAACAGACTGAAGGGTTAAAGGTTGAGGAGCATGAGGACAACACAAAAATCCAGTGACCCGTGAAACCGCCTGTGACAGTTAGGAACTCATTTTACTAATTGCTCAAACCTATCTAATTGGTTCATACAATTTGGTCATGGGGCATTATGTGTCCAAAGGGAAATTCCTCGCAGCAAAACAAATACAACACTACGAAAAACTTCTCTGAAACCAGAGTAAATAAATAAACTTTCTGATGAGGCTAAAATAGACAAAGTCCTCTTTGACAAAGGGAAATCATTTAGGAGCAAGGCAGATTGATTAGTTTGTTCCTAAATAGATGTTTTGATTACCGGGATAAAGAGAGGCCGTTCTTCACAGTGACCTGACACTGACAAGCAGAGGAATTTAGCTGCAAGCGTGTGAAAGTGGACAGAGACAAAAGACCTAAATGATTGATTAAATGATTCGCCGGGCCTCAGATTTGTTACCGTGTGTCTGACCGTCATGACGCGTCACCGACACAAGCATAAACACACACACACACATTCTCACACCCCATGCACACGGCTGGATCATCACCGGTGAGCGGCCTCCTTCAAAGACTTCTATTCAGCCCCAGGAGACAGTAACATTAGCGTCCAAATCACAATCATGAGACCGCTGCTACTTAATGAGGGGTTCGGGTCAGTGCACCACTGAGCTGACCCAGACTAGACTGTTGGTTATGTAACTATCGTGAACCATCCCGAAATAAAGAGGCTTGACCCAAATTAGCCCATTCTCTTCGTTATTCATCATTCTTCTAAACATCAGAAAAATCTAAAAGAGAGATAACAAGCGTAAAAAGGGATACATGAGCGTATCAAATTCCTGTAAGTGCCTTTCATGGGTTATTTTTAAAAGATCTGAGGTCCTCCGGTGATGTTTACTTCATGATTGATCAGGTCTTCTGTGCAGCACTGGAGAGGCGACGCTGCCTCGTCTCCAGACATTGTTAGAGAGGACAGGTGAATTATGATGTCCCCGCAATTTCCTGCCGTCTCTGCGTCACTATCATTTGTTTATAAAATATCCAAGGTGTAACGTTTGGTGTGGTCGCCCAGGACAGGAAGCATTAATAGTCCTAATGTTTCTTTAATGGTTTTTGGCTTATCTGACTTCCACGATGGGAATGTAATTAGGGAGTTGTAGCGTGAAAATGTTTATTTTTGCAACAACCATCATAGGATATCCTCTTATTCTGCATGACAGAGGAACAGTTGTAAATTTGTATGCCCTTGTAACCCATCGATTAGCAACATTGGCAGTACTTCAACGACGTGAATTCCTTCAGACTAACTTTACTGATTTTGTTTCTGTTTTGTTTTGTGTTCACGACGGCTTAAGAAGCAGTTCCAGTGCAGTAACTGTAGAATTAATGCATTCTAACCTATTCTAACATCAGAGTAACTCATTAATCTAGTTGCTCTCTGCAAAGACAAAGCCCTCTAAACCTTTCGGATGCAAACAATTATTTTGCTAGGGCCCTAAAATTGTTTCACAACAGTCACAGCAGCATAAAAGGGGCTTATCTGTGGCAAGTTCGTATAACTTTGTATGACATTAACCAATTAGTCTTTGAAGGGATTTTGCACTCACTAGATGAAATGCAGCTACTTTGGGTCTTCTTCGGCAATTGTGGTGATTGGTCACGATTTACCCTATTTGTTTGGTGCAATGCATTGAGAGTTGACAACAGCCATTTGTAAGCAGCCTCTACAATTTGGCTCTGGGCTGGAGCTTATACATATGTACATCTTTGGAGAGATTTATACTTGCAGCCTGTGTGTTCTCTTAAGACTGGCAGACTCACAAACACATAGGGGGCCTTTTATTAGGGGCCCAGATCCCCTCAATTGTTATGTGCGGCTCTTGGCTCTTTGTCTATTTATTACAATTGTGAAGGCCCCTTGCCTGTCTCCCCCACCTCTAGAAAACCTATACAAAAACATTTCTGAAAGGCTTAGTCAGGGGTCTGTGATGCCATGACAACTGCTCCAATATTATAGACTTCTCCCAGCTTTCGAGACCCTATCATGTTTTACGCATCTCTTTGGTGAGATCACCAAGGAGGCCTTGCTGAGTAACTGTGTGGCACAGAGCAACAGCTACACTTAATCTGCCCAGCATCTCATTCGGTGAACATTGCTCACTGCAAGCAGGAAAACTGAGATTATGGAATTGATTGCAAAGCACAAATTTTGCATCATAATCCATACGGTTAAACCAAATATGAATGGTTGGACATGATATATCTTACAATGTTGACTGTCTCAATACAAGCTACAACAACTATGGACAAAAGACCAGGCAATTTTACGATGATTTCACGGTATATTTATGGTGTTCCTATGTTGTGTCAAAAGAAGGCAGCCGTGATAATACTGCTAGTTTCACAAGATAACACTGTGATTATCATGTGTTTATGATCTCAGAGCGCTCTCCCATAAAAACAAGTTTATAAAATAATAAAAAAGTAGAGGTGCCACCAGATAAAGGAGTGGACTTAGCACTGCCAGCAAGCTCATCCTTGGCTTTAATCCAATATGGATATTGACTGCTACTTCGAAGCTCCCTCAGCCACTTTGATTTGATTTTTTCGTTTTTGTTTACATTTTTCATCAGGTAACAGCTTGAAAGCAAGATGCTCAAGGAATACAGAAATTGTTTTCATTGTTTTCCATCAGTCTGTCTCACCATTCATAGAGGCACTGCATATCCATGAACAGATCTCTGCTGTCCAAAATCACACTCCAAGTAAAATAACCATTCTGTGAATAGAAAAAAAACAATACTTGCTATTGCTTCCCCGGACATTCTCGTAATCAAAACAAGAACCAAAACATTTCCCTTCTACCATATTTCATCTTATGCAAAGCTGTTTTCATGATACTGTGGTTGGTGGGATGTGTACGAAATACCCTCCCATGGCAGATGAACCCTGGTGTATGTCATTTGGTGATGTTTGCACGCAGTGAAATAGTGAGAGCAGGGTGATCCTTCTCATTCCAACAGAGCAGCACTTACAGTTATTTATGACAATCTGACAAAATCCTGAAACCTCTGGCAAGACGGTTCCTCAGGAGAAACTTGGTTCACCAGGAACCAAGATACGTATTGATGTATACAAATGAGTTATTATATTGTAAATTGTGGCAAAGCCTCCTCCTAGTCCCAGTGGGATTCTCCTCATACCATGGGCAGTTAATCTTCACAGAGACAGGTAATATATTTTTTTACATTTGAACTCTTAAATATTTCAGCAACTTTGAAGCACTTGTGATAAGAAATAGGAGTTAGAATAGCAAGGGTACCAATGTCTCGGTTGAATAATTACACACTATTCAGCCTTAACTAATCAAATAACCATCGTCTTATATGTCAACCCAGATTGTACAAGCACACCCACTCAGATAAAATCATCCAGTAACCCTTGACTGTCCAGGCTGGTTTATTTCCTAAACAGGAGTTGGTAACAAAATGGAAATACGAATGAAAAATCAGCATGTTTTCTCTTCTAATTGCAGGTCTAATCTGTGGAAAATACAGATATCTAATCAAAATTAACTCCAACAGCAAGCAGTAATTATTTGACATGACTGTAATGATATTTTATGCTGAATGTGACACTTCACCTGTTAAAAATAATCATGATCGGTGTTCATTGGAGGGAAGTTGTCTGTGTTGTATTAGGTCTACTATTACATGGTTTGCAAAGTGTGAATGTTTCTATTTAAGGATGATACATCACTGATAGCGCTGATCTCTTCTTCAGTACATTCCACATAGCTCTATTATAATTTAATGTGTCAAGAAATCTCTTTCTAATTAGCAACTCTACATTACAAAATAAATCACTTTGACAGTAAAGGGTTTCCACATCTTTCCTGGGAGACACCAGCAGCACATGTATGAGTAGAAATCAAGTGTTGGTACAAATGTTGATGGCACAGAAAACCGTGTACTATATTTCCTAATGACAGATAAAACTTAAGTCTTGATGTATATCTCAGCAAATGTCTACGAGAGAAATAAGTCAAACGCTATTAACAAACCAAACAAGTCATTCAGGCAGCGATGATGAAACAGAGACATGTCAACCACCACTCAAGATGTCACTCTCTAAGAAAATGGAAAGTCGACATCTCTGTGCCAGCTGCAAATATGATCTGTGGTAAACAGAGAATGACACAGATTATCTCTCCTCACAAGGTTGTCTGAGTGGAAATTTCACTACATATTCATCAAGCCGTCTCTACACATATCAGCTCTGCTTTTATTTGACAAATGAACTGTGTTTATATCTGATCCTTCTGATAGAAACCTTGTATTGCTCTTGTAATGAATAGCAATAATGATAGTGAGATCCCTGAAGAAGAAATTCTCTCTCAGGCAGGTCAGAGCACTGGGTGACAGAACAGCGCCCCCTGGAACTGGTAGGGACTTTCCATCAGGGTGGATCCTTGCTGTCGGGGGGCTTGAACCCAGACCTTCTGGTTGAGACTTCCTACTCACTACGCTTCCTGCTGCCCACAGCGGCTTGGCTACGGACCAACAATGTCTTTTCAAGAAAAAAAAAAAAAGTTATTGTGAGTAAGAAGTTGGTCATCTGTATTGTTTATGAAACAGCTTCATGAATATGAAATGCAGTTGGAGACATGAAATGTTTTGGGCCACATCTGCTCAGAGGGGCTCCTGCTCTCTTATGCTACTGTACCTGCAAATGTATGGTACATTAAGATATGAATTGTATGAATGATTACAATTGATCAACTCTTAAAGAGTAAAGAGACAAAGTTCATATTCATATCCATTGTCTGAAAGGACAGAGGGTCACCAACACATTGACTTTTCGTGCTGTCCATCTGTTTAGCGCAGAATGTGTCGATGCACAAGAGAGTAGGTGTGGGTGTGTGTGCTGCATGGGTGTGTGTGGCCATCTGTTTTCATGCTGACAAGGGAGACAATGTAACCAAACTAGACTACGTCCAGCGAGACAATCAATTGGGTGCCAGAAATAACAGCAATAAAATTGACTTCCTTATCGTGCAATAGACCTAATTTGCCCATATAGGCTGGACTCTGTGCTTCATACACACCTTTGTCTTCACATCCATGCTTCAGTCACAGAGGAATGCAAACCCTGACATGTACCTCACACCAAGTCTGATTTCCTGGGAGTAGCTGGAGGACAATGGGTTGGAAATGGGATGAGATGACAGCAATCGTTCAGCACGCGTCCTCTAATATTTCTAATTGCAGAGAGAATGTCTGAAGTTCATCTTGGAAACACCCACCGCCAAGGGTGCTTAAATTTTCCCTCGGTGTGGCTCCCATGTTGAAAACGAAATGTTCACAATTAGTGGGTTGTGTCTGTCTTGATGAAGCTGACATCATGTGGAAGCAACAATAATCCCCACTCCCTCTGTTCCAATCACTCCATGTAGAAGAAGAAGAGCAGTCAAAAACCCTGTGGAGGTATGTATGGACGTCTACACATTATTTGAAAGTGTTACAATAACAGGAGAACATGGAGATGAACATTGCAGATTTATATAAATAATCTCACGGAATCATAAAAATTGTAAATGAGCAGCCTTCTTGGTGCTGTCTGGATCTTACTTTGTGGGAGAATCTGTAGTATTCAAATGGCATCTTTAGATTAAGCAGCTGCTCTGATCATTTTTTTGGGGATATTCTTAGAGTGGATAGAAAATAGTGGTCATGCCTGTCTTTTTTTTCCATGTTAAGAAAGATTAAATTTAGGAGAACACCAGTATTGTTGACATGTGCATCCAATCACAATCTTACCTTGATAGGAATTAATATCTAAGACTGGGGTTTGACATTTCTACTGCTTCATCATTACCACAGTGCTAATTTTTCACTCCCAGTGTATCTGAAGATGATCTTTAAGCATTTCAAAAATCCGCAAATATCACCACATTTAATTAAAATGCCACACTAACCTCAGAGGTCTCTTTTGTTCTAAAATATTGTTCCATTATGTTGCATCTACACACGAGGGAGAGGCGGCGTTCTCTCAGAGTGTGTATTAATGCAATGGAACAAGAAGTACTGAGAAATTAGTTTTCACGACATTTAAGCCATATTTTCAGATACAGCATATGAGAGAGACAAATCAGTCCAAAAATTGCCATCGAATGTCACAATAATAGAGAAAAAAATGCTGCCAAAAAAATCTGAGGCAATAACTTGTATAAAGGCATGAAATATGTGCACCAGCATATCAAAAACACTGTTATCATACTTTAAGAGTGAAAATAAAACTCTAAATCTACGTGACTGGGTAATACCATCAACATGCCTGGACAAATGATATAATTGAATTCCCCTCGCCAAGGGAAGACAGCTGTCTCATTGTGATAAATTCTCTGTTATCTGATGTATTCAGTGGCCTTTAAGTAAAACAGGCCCTTGCACAGATTACTTAATTGGATCAGCATGACTTAAGGAGTCGTATTGGTTGCTACTGAATTGGCAAGATACACAAACACAGGTCAATTACATGTTATTGCATTTGTTATGTGTTGTTTAAAATGCTCATTTGGCTCTTTGTATAGTCCCAGAAAGACGTTTAAGGTTTAAGATGTTTAAGGTCTACTAGTCTATTTTTAATTTTGCCCAGAGAGTGCTTTGCATCCTTCTGCTGTATGGGTGTAGTGTTTTTGCTGGGATGTGGATGTAGACCAGCATTGTTAATGCTTTTTGGGTTGGAAGAGGGAGTCAGTAAATTGTGCTGCCAAAGCATTTTTGTGGCTTTCTAACCATTGTTGGTCTGAGTATGGAAAGGACTTCTCCCTTTGATAAAAGACAATACAAGGAATTGGGATGCAGATGGGCATGATTTGACATGAGACCTTGTGGCAACAGGAGTTCAGATGGTACTGAGGAATGCTGCATCAGAGGTAAACATAACAAAAAAACCCCAAAACAAACGATAACAAGAGACTGCTACCAGGATACACAAAATAAGACATCAAAGCAGTAATTGGAAGGTACTCTTTGGTTGTGGGATTTTCAGTTGAAGGAAAAAAAGAGCATAACCACGTCACTGTTCACTTTTAAATGCCGTTATTCATCTGTTTTGTTCAACTTGACATTTAAAAATGGTGGATTTTGGTTTATTTATGCTCCCTGCAGAGGGGAATATGGGTTGAAATGTGTTAGACTTAAAAAAATAAATATATAAAACTGAACTCATTCACTTATAACCATAACAGGTAGGAAAAGCAGATGCCCCACACAACCTCATATACGAGAATGTGAACAGACAGAGAGGAATGCTATCTAGAGGAAAGGAGGAAATGAAGTGAGACACATCGCTGTCAGCCAGACGAGCAGATTAGGATGCAGATACAACTTCATAGGATGTTGGTGTTAGGACAGGACTGTGGTTTCTCCTTTTGGCCTCACTGGTGTGATAGTGTGTCAGTCACTTTAAATTTGTGGGAGTATAATGATTGATGGAAATGTGTGTGGATGACTACTGACCTTTGAATAACACTAAGGCTGACCACATGTTGCCTTTAGTGGCTACTGTTTTGTGTCTCTTTCATTTCTTTTTGCAAGAAAAAACACATCCCCTATTTTAAGCATTGTGACACAATATGAGAGCTATAAGAGAACAGTGAATTTTGCACAATTAAAAAGAGGCGATCAGCTGTATTATCATTCCAAATAACTATACCTATCTGTGCTACAAGAGATAAAAATCAGTGTTTGTTTGTGGGAATCCACCCACTTCTTCCTACAAATACCTAAAGAGAGAGGATGCTGCCTGTCTCAGGAGATGAGAAAGCATATTGGTTTCCCTTCCCATGCCTTCTTGGCATTCTAAGAAATGGCAGTCTGTGAGAGACTACTTGGTGCTGGCTGTCAAAGGCTTTGATGTGGTGAATTCGGTGGCTGGAACAATGCGGGGCAACGCTGGGCGACTGTTGGGGTTGACAATATCGCACGTCTACCCCCTGCTGCTGATGATCAATGAGAACGTCATGGGTAGAAGCTCCTGAGCGTGGAAGCCAATTGTAGTGGGGGATTCAGTGTCTCAGGGTGGCCTCGTGCTTAGAGACACCGTCCTTGAACCAGAGGAGAAACCCGGTTTGAACCCCCGTGTCGATAAACATCCGCCTCGCTCAAGTGTCCTTGCTCAAGGCACCGAATCCCTACCGGCTCCAGCTGCAGTGTAGCTGCCCTAACACTCTGATGGAGGCAAAAACAAAATCACATTATTATTTCAAATGCTTCCTTCATATTGAGCACTCTTTATATATCTCTATGGAGAATCACAAAACATCTCAAAAAGTTAGGAAAGACTGAACAAATGATTCCATGTGGCTGTCAATGCTATGATTTATTCTTTTAAATTGGTAATTACACATATTACAAATCATGTTTTTCTAGTTTAACTATTATGCAACCTGGGCGAATACTGAATGAGTATTCTTGGTTGACCAACAGGCAATCATGTTTTCTGTGCACTCCTCCCATAGCCACAGACAGAGAATCATATCACGTTGCATCACAGCTTCCCAGATGCCTGTGTGTCAGCTTGTAAATCTGAAATACAAAGCATAACAAAGCGTTGTGCGCACAGCGGTGGAAATCAGCAAGGGCTGGCAATCAGTGGGAGGCGGACTGGGAACTGAGGGGAGAGAGTTCATGGGTGGCAGCGGGGCAGGTGTTGGCTCCAAAGGCACAGGATCTTCTCACACTGCGCGGGTCCCAAGGGTGCGAAAAGGACTCTCCTGTCTCCCATTCTCTGGTGGTCACTGCCTTATCAAGGGAAGGAAATAATCTGGGAGCTGCTTCCCTGCATTGTGTATTATTGTTCCCCCTAGTGAGAGCAGGTTGCATCATTCAGCAGGAGGAAGATAATGCTTAAGTGTGGCTCAAGGTAAGTTTGTTTGTGCCTTTCGAGGAATATCATTTGTATGACTTGCACGGTAGGAATGGTAAGAAACAAACAGAGGAATATGAGAAATGATGTTAACTGGTGTGGAAATATAAACTATAGGTGACAATATAATTTCAAACCTTTAGAGAGAGGAAAGTTGTGGTTGAGGATGACAAAATATTCTCACTGAAGAAGTGACAATTTCAGTGGCCCCTTTCATATGTATCCTTCTAAATGTTCCCTGAAACAAAGTCGCCACATTTGGCACTCTTAATATTCCCTGGGTGAGTTTTTATTCTTCAAACATAAGTGAGTGTCCCTCCACCTGAAATCCATTTAACAGCTGAGTTGTGTAGCTGCATAGCAAGAGCCTTTCCCATTCACTTCCCTTGGCAGACGACAGTGCCAAAAACACACTCTGCCAACTTGGTAGAAGAACAGAGGATAGCCCCTTTCACTTCCTGGAAAGCCTACAGCACTGTAGGCCCGGCTTACACATTATCACAGCATTGACACTTAGCTTCCGCCTATCTCTCATTAAATCCTCCACAGCCCTGGTGTCAACTTCTCCATTTATTTTTAACAGATTTTTCATCATCCAAAGGCAATACTCGGAGGTGAGCATGGGACTTTGCAGGATCTAAAGAGCTGTTCAAGGGCTGAATGGTGAAAGCTGTATTTCTCTGCTCCGCTTAATGACATCCTGAGCTTCTGTGTGGCTGCCCAGGCCAAGGCCTTCTCACAATACAGGCCTGTAACCTGACCAACACTTCCCTAGGAAAGCCCTACACATTACTCAAGTGCTGTCTGGGCTTGATCCATCAGCCACGAGGACTTCATCATTCTGGTGTGCCATGGAGACTTCTCTTATGGGAATGGTGCGCCTTATCAGATGAATCCCTGGGAAGGCTCCAAATGCTCCACATGTACTCAGATAGTCAAATTAGTGGTGTTTGTTTAAAACCAACCAAAGGTTATGGTTGATACTGATATCAACTGGCCATTACATATAGCTCATGCCCTCTCATTATTCTCCACTGATCTGTCAGCGAGCAAATCAGGCTCCACCAAAATAAAGCACATCCTCCCAATAAGAAGCTGTTAAAACCAGCAGACATGGCAGCAAGAGAACTACGTAAGTCATGCCATACATTCCCCTCCATGTAGAGTTATCACAAAGCCGATGGCAGATAAATAAATATGCTCACAGCTTTGTCCCTGCCAATTGGATTAATGTGGCTGGAGGGGCACAATAGTCAAGCCGGTACTTTGAATGTCACTTCACTGGGTGCAGTTCAGTTCTGTCAGATATAAAACCTCTCCTGCAGTCATAGCACTAATTTGGACTAATGAGATATTATAGTATTACAATTTGCAGTGAAAGTGGTTACAAAAGGATTTGAACTGCAACTGACTTTGGCCTGAAGACCTAAAATCGTTTCAAACCACGTGTGTACTTAACCTCTTGAAATGAGACAGGTTCAGAATATGAATATCACAAAGCGTAATTTTAAAATTCCCTGTTATTTGAAAAGGTCAATTCTACAAACCACTGACAGGAGGTGGGCCCCCTTTCACTTGAGCTACAGCAATGGAGAGACCTGCTAATGTTTTTAATTTGGTTTTCTACCAAACGCCCTGCAGTGAGGAATAAAGGCTATTGAGGGAACTTGGGTGTAAGCCGCCATAGTTAAAAAGGGATCAAATGTGCGAACAGGAGGCCATTTCAGACCTATATGGTAATGAGTGAACGCTGCCAAGATGCTGCCGCTGCGGCCG
Source organism: Centroberyx affinis (assembly GCF_046629955.1). Lineage (NCBI taxonomy): Eukaryota > Metazoa > Chordata > Actinopteri > Beryciformes > Berycidae > Centroberyx > Centroberyx affinis. Next base: position 63,405 of record NW_027279477.1, read on the forward strand.
TTCAGACTCAGGATGTAAACAAGATTGGTGTCTAAATCCTATAGACAAACATTTGTCGTTAAGCTTTGAGGAAAGAGTGTGTTTCCATTTCACTCCTGGATTGTAATTTGCAGCCCAGCAACACGTCTGAAATAATGTAAAAAATGACTGAGGTGATGAGTTGTTTAACGTCACGGCCTATTAGTCAGCACATCACGTGATAAGCGTAGTGGAAACGACTCTCATTTCGCTGCTTATAAAATTCTTTGTGAACTCTATTTGAACTTTTCAGGAATCATATTTCATTAAACGAGTGTCTCGGCCACAATGAGAAGTCGCAAGGAAGGAGGCGGGGTGAGTCATTCTGACTCACAGCAGTCAACTCTGCATCCTGCTAATTGGACACTCCTATGTAGCATATGTACTGTATGTATACTGATTATACAGACATTGTGTACAGACAGTATGCAGAGGTTTTTATGCTTTGTGTGTCTTGTTGTCTGTCCTGTGATGTTCCTGTGTGGCTCCCGGCCCTCGCTGTGTTGGACAAATCTGTTTGCTGTTGTCTTTAATATTTATGTATTGTGGTTTTAACACTTTGTCTGACAGTTTTATGCTTTTACTTACTGTTCTGTAAGGTGACCCTGAGCGTCTTGAAAGGCTCCCACAAATAAAATTACTGTATTATTATTATTATTATTATTATTAGATTGGTCCTGCATCAGTCGACTAGATAGGACTTAAATCTACTTTCCTATAGAACAAAAGGCCTGTAGATCAAGCTGTAGTCTGCGAGAATCTCTTTTTCAAATGGCCAAATTTGAATGGCGAATAGTCTTGCAGACCAACAGGTAATTCAGGTATAAACATCTTAGACTGCTGGGAGAAACACTGGTGCAAAGTTCATGGACATGTGAACGTACATGTGATCCCGACATACAGTGCTGACACCTGTTTGCTTGCACTCGTTATTCTCCATGGAGCATTCTGGACAATGGGTTGAACTAGCAACACGGCAGATTTCGTCCACAAATCAAGGCCTATCAGGCATGGGGCCAGTCATTGTGACAGCCTTTTGCCAAGTTCAAAACATGCCTTCCAGACTGGCCTGGGTTGGCTTGTTTTTCTTGGAAAGTCTGATGTGTTCCTTACATCCTGTCTGAATGGTTAACTGGTGGACTTCATGCGCTAGCGTACATGTTTATATATCGCTTATGCATATTTAACAGAGAAACCTTTTATTCCTCCGTGTGCAAAATCCATGAAATCCTTTCCAAACAAATGTAATCAGCTGTTTCTTTCCATATATTAAAAGATAAATCAACTTGTTCAATCAACATGTTATCACTGAATCCATTGAGACTTAATAGCTAGACATGCATTCCTTGATGTTAATCTCATATGGCAAAAACAATCTCTCCCATATCATAACCGTGATGGAACTGAGAGATAAGGCCTTATCGTGTTTTCTTACTAGCTTGCACATGCTATCGCATTGGGCCAAACACAACAGAATCAAAACAATCCCTTCACAGCACATAATTCAGCTATTTTCACACAGCAGAACTGATCTCTACCCATACTGCACTGGTTCTGATTATTCCCCTTCATTTTACATAGTACTGTAGCAGAAGTAACCAGACCAACACAGCACAGTTGATGTTGGTTGATATGGTTTGGTTTGAAAATGCATTAGGATGTTTTTTGCTGCGTAAACAGCTAGGAGATATATGATGACCAAGGAAAAGGAAGAGACCTGAGCGGACTGACGGTCATAATTTAACTTTTAACTACTGCCTATAGACCTGTTTGATTGATTTGGTCTGAAGCGTCTAGCTGAAGTGGTAGAGTTGATTTAACAATATTTGGAATTTACATTTTTTTTCCCCATTTGTCTTTATTGTTTACTGTGGAATTAGTCATTTTAGACTCATCCAATCACTTGAGGAGGAAAGTGTTTGGCCATATAAATATAATTGTACCGCTCACCATTTTTATTGTGACCCATGTCAAGATAACTTCTTTAAATGGGTGACCAGAGATGAGTAAGTGGTCCACCGCCATACAACTGTCTAAAAAAACAAAAGCAAAGGTGAGTCAACAGCCTACTTTCCTTAAAAAAGATAACTGCTTTAATTCACATTGGCTATAGTTTATATTATTGCTGTAGAGCTGTATTGCCTAAAACATCAGTGTTCAGATTTAGCTACAAATTTCTTGTGATAAAAATTATTTAAGGAAAAGAAATGGGAGGACAGGAAACATCACTATTGACAAAAGCACTTGCATAAATATTAGGATAACACTGTGCTGAACTCAAAATAAGGAAGGTGTATGGGCTGCATGTTGTTTCAACTCAGTATCCTGCCATTGTAAGATGGGACATGGTGGAAAAAAAAAGCACCATTAACATCACAAATCTTGTTTTAAATATTCTTGCAAAAATATATTTAATATCCAATGGTTTATTATATTCATTCTTGTAGAACACATGCAACAGGGGGGCAGAAAAACTGGGGCTGGTGAACTTGGATGAATGTAAACCTGTGATTGTTTGAGTGGAAAATGGCCTCCTCATGCTCATCAGGTCTGCTGGAGAGTAGATTGCTAGATAGACAGCTTCATGTGGGTCCAGGCTTGACCCCCCCAATATCAGCCTCAATGGGCCTCTGGAGTAATTAAGTGTAAATATATACCGTTCCATATCAATTGTGATATTCTGAAGAGCCTTTATAGGTCGCCTAAAATGTCAGAATGCCCATATAGATCTCACTTTATCTTCGCTTTTATCACGGCATACCTCGCATTCACTAGAGGCCACCCAAGAAGTCCAGGTTAATGGAGGTTTGCGGTTCTCGTATGTGCAAGAAGTTGTATCCCAGGATATGTTGTTTATTATTTATCAGTGTAGATGATGAAATGGGAAAGCTCAGTCATCGCTGCTCTGTTATTTTCAAGCTACAAGTTTGAATATTGAGCATCTGGGTGCAGAACAGGTTCATCATTAAAAAAGCAGAGAAGAGGTTATGGTATTTCCCGACAGTTCTGTGACCCAGAGGTGAGCTTGTGTTTATAGACGCCAAAGCTGTTAACATGTCTGCATGATGGACTGGTTTATGCCCATGATACCTGACTAAGGAAAACAGACAGATGAAAAAAACCAACAAAAAAACACACTAAATCAGCCTGCCACCATATATCATAATCACAACTACAGATAGGGTAAAGAAACACAGAAACTTCTGGTCCAAGAGTACAGTAACTGCCAAAATACAAGTTTGCAGAAAATATCTTGGGTAAAACTCATGCTGATAAGTGGCAGAGGTTTCATTTATTTACACAATTGCTAAAACTCAGTAGACCTCCTTAATTCCTTACATTGTTTGGTATATGCCCTGGGAGGTCTCATGGGAGTATCAGTCGATTAAACAGTGTAACGAAACATCTCAAATATTCTCTGAATGGGGTGTTTATTCCTGTAAAAAACCCCTCCGTGGGGTCAAAGATGACATTTGTTATTGCAGCCCCGAATACCTCTATTGGGTGGTCAGAGCAGCTTGGCAAAACCAGCCTTTCTGAAGACAACATACGGCTTGGTAAAATTTGTATCCGGCAATGTGGATTGCTCAAGCTGACATGTTGATTATTAACAAGGCCAGGGATTTGAGTGCGCATCATCATCTGCTAATGTAATCAGAGGCAAGAGAAGGAAGAAGCCTCACACAGTGTTTGATAGCTATCTTGTGGGAGTTGCCGTACGGTATTCTCTGCCCTGACTTTCATCTCCCTCTGCCCACATAACTGTCTGTGGTTGGACGAAAAAAGTCAAATTATCAGGGAGCAGTGCATAAAATACTCTTTGATTCTTTTTTTTCCCTCTCAGCCTGAAGGAAATGTACAGTTCCTTGACCTTCTGAAATGGCACACTGGGGAATAAGCAGGAGGGATTTGTCCCCCCCACCAGATGGTCTACCCATTGGACTCCTAGGAGGCATTTATAGCAACAAGGTGGGGTCTAACGTGTGACCGATGTGGGAGACTGGGAGACAATACGAGCTACTACTGCAGTCACATGCTCGCTCCACGCGACACAGGTCATATTGACTTCCATCACCACTGAGATCAACATAATGCCCGAAACAATTTCCCCTGAACAGATCTCATTGTTTACTGGGGTGCAAAACCTTTAAATAGCAGATTGCTTTAACTTCCTTTGCATTATGCTTTGTGATTGCATCCGACATAAAAACATGTCCGTGGATATTTCCCAATAGGCTTTTCCTCAATACAAATGATATGGCAGTCAAAGGACTCCTTGATTTCCACCTGAATGCCAGTCATTCCAGATGCTGATTGAGATAGCTGTAATACAACATATGCACTGTGTTGAGCCTATGGGTCACTGCTCTCAAACTCTCAACTCCTAACCTCACCAATGCCCTCTAGTGAACACTGAATGAGAAATATAGCCAAATTGCAGGCTGTCAGTTTAAGGTAGTGGTTCTCCACCTGGGGGGTCAGGACCCCCCAGAGGGTCACAAGATAATTTTGGGGGGATCTTGAGGTGATTTAGGGGATAGAATGGCTCCAATGTCAAGGTCAAATGGACTCCTAGATATGACAGCCAGATGTTTAGTTACTCTGATACAGGAAAATATCACACTGTTGCGTTCCACTACAGAAATGCCTATAATTTGAGTCAAAATCTTGAGATGTTTGGCTTTCTAGTTATGGTCTAATTAAAACAAAAAGCATAAGAAATTAATCAAAAGACAAACAAAAACAAAACACACACAAACAAAGATATACAAACAGCCCAGAAGCTCACATTGCCTTCTATTCAGTCAAACTTCAAGCTGCAAATTGGTTAAACGTTACACTAGTATCATTACGGTTCTAACAAACTTCTTAAAATAAAACTGAATAATGTAATAGGGCATCTGAAGAAAATGGGTTATCTCGTCACACATCTCTTCTCCACTTGCAATTTGAGCTTATTTCGTCACAGCCAAGAGATGAATCCAATCATCTCAACTGTATCTTTTTTTATACTGGCCCACTGTGAAATTGATTTTACTTGTCTTCTCTCTTTCTGCATAGATTCTAAATTACTGGGCTTTCACATCACTAAGGATTGTAATGAGACATGTATTGCTATTTCTCATTCTATTTAGCCTTTTCAGAAGTCATCCTACAAGTTGGAAACATGGGAATATGAAACAAACAACTGAGGCAAAAACCAATCAAGGAGACACAATGACACATTCTTTTTTAAAATACTTGAAACATCATGCCACTACACCTGTTTGAAGTTTAAATGTGTGTTCATTTTGCAAGTGTGTTTCTTCAGCTGTTTGAATTCCTAGTTATGTGTAATTTCTCCTGGCGTTCCCCCTCAAGAAGCCTCAAAGAAAAACAATCTATTACAATACTATACAATACCATTCACATATCCCATATCTTATTTCCAATGGTAGCTTTGAATTATAAGAATTCATCTTGAGTCATTTATTCCAGCCTGAAATAGACATTTGTCATGACAGCGCAAATGCGTCACCATTAAAAGCAGGGATGCCTCTTATTTATCCAAATTTCATCAAGGACAACAGTTGATATCTTCAGAAACCTTGGGAAATGTATCTTTATTTAAGATTGAGTGCTGCTGATTTTAGTAAGTTATAATAGTTATAAATGTATGGATAGAAAATAGAGTTTGAGATTGTCTTTGCTTTCTAACTACTTATAATTATTGGGCAGTAGTTGTGAAATATTCAGCACCAGTCTGCTGTGTGAGTGACTGAGCCTGTAGTGCTCTTGCTGCCTTTCACCAAGGCTAAGACCAATGTCCAGTAGAGGGCAATAATGGATTGACAATGTCCTTGCAAAGTTCTTCACTACATTTAAAATGTGGCTTATGCCCTTTGAATGATCTTTACATCAATGTTTTGTTGCATGATAACTTGCTTTCAGTGGTGTCCTTGTTGATGTTGGTGTTGTTTTTTTATGCTGTTTACTGTCTCCAAGTCCTTATGTCTGTCGGTCCAGCTTGCTTGTCCAACCTTACTGTCTCTTTCAACTTTACTGTTTTTATTGTGTTTTCTGTTGCCTTCTGCAAACTGCAAACTCCCTGTTTTTTTTTGTCCCCTGTCCTCCAATTCCCCATCAAAAGGCCTTTTGTCTTTTGTCTCTTGCCAGACCTTCACTGTAAATAAGAATTTGTTCTTAATTGACTTGCCTGGTCCAATAAAGGTTAGACATGCCAGCTTATTTCCCTATTGCCCCTGCTGCACAAGGGATCTGTAACCTACTTAAGTTCTTAAGAAATTGATAACAATACCCGTATGAGAAGGGATCTTCATAAGGCAAAGGCATACAACTATTAATCATCACATTAACAATGCGTTTGAACATAGTTGGGGGATTTATCAAATGCATAAGTGGGGGTCTTTAAATCCGCACCTAGTTGATGACATCTCAAATTAAAAGCACTGACTCTTGCCATCCTGACAAATTAAATATGCCCTTGCACACATCAGTCTATCACAGCCTCCTTGTCAGCTGGCCTTGAGGCTGCACCACTCACATCAGGCTCCAGAAGTGAGAGAGGAAAATTCCCGTCTAACAAACTGAGGTGTCAGGTTTCATCCTCCCATTAAAGTGTGAAGAGCATGTGAACATCGTTAGGTGGGAAGTAACAGGTAAACCGCTTGCATCACTCTCTCTCTTCAAAATGCTATTTCAGTCGGCTTTTATAAATTGAGATGATGGAAAACATTTCACAAGCTGTGATGCTCCTGCTTTTAATGCGGGTCTTTGTAGAGAAAGTCTTTCAAATAGGAATGATGTTGACTTCAACAGTGTCTCTGAGTTCAGAGTATTTATTGCGGCGTGCTGGGTAAGCCCACACTAACTCACAGCAACCCAATTTGAGCCAAAAACCACACATGCTACAATACAAACCACTGTGACAAATTATGGATGTAAAAACTGTTGTGTGTGTGTATGTGTGTGTGCATGTATGTGTGCGTGTGAGAGTGTGTAGTTGGTGGACTGTGCTATGTTATGCTAATAAGACCAAAGCCATCCACTCAGCTACCCAGAATCTAGTTTGCTCAGTCAAACTTCCAGCAGTGAAAGTGGAAAGTGTCACTTTTTAATGGATCTTGGGGCGTTCTGTGATCAAGTTAGTCCTGCACTGGCCACATGTGTTAAGATGATGACATCTGTACTTGATTTTTCCCTTTAGAGAGGTGGATTGCCTGATAATAGACTTGGAAAAACCAGAACGGGCATTAGGTTAATAACGAGATACTGGGTTTATGTGAGGTGGACACTATCAGAGATCTGAGGCCTTATGGTACTTAACACTGGAAGAGATCATGTCACAAAACACTTCCATTGTGGTGACTGGATAATCTGCAGCATATGGTTATCCAACTTTCTGTGTGTGCGTGCGTGCGTGCGTGCGTGCATGCGTGTTTCCAGGTCATAGCTAAGCTTTAAAGATCAATCCCACAGTGGGGTTGTACTTTATTGCAGCGCATTTGAACAGATGAATTGCTTGACAGAGCATTGTAAATACACACGCACACACACACACACACACACACACACACATACAGTGGAAGACAACAGTCACGACTCCTGTGATGCTGGGCGAAGACGTTCACCACAGTGTCAGGAGGATGCGGAGGCGAAGTACATAAACAGCAATTTTGCTGATGAAACTGCAGGGGATCACCCACATTTATTCACATTCTCTTCTGTGATGAACCAGATTCACTACCTAGCAATTTGTCATGATCGCAAATACACACAATGCAGTGTTTGCATAGACAAAGACATCGCAGACTGTGTGTCAGAGGAAGTTGTGCTCTTTACTGTTTGTAGATGGATGTAGATGTAAGTATTTGATTTGGCAGATTTGATTATTCTTGCAAAACAAAAAACAAGAGTCCAAGAGAGAAAACACTTGATACTCAATGAACTTCAAATGTGTCAAACAAACATCTGTGAGGCTCCCATTCAGTCAGTAGTTGAACCAAACAGTCTGACTTACAAATAGTACAAATAGAGTACAAACACAGTTACAATTCTGCTCAGAATTGACATAAACATCGCACAAAAAGTTCAGAACTTTGTGTTTGGTAGATTATTTCTCTGTTGTAACAATGCTTCTTGGCAATACATTTTATACCGTTGGAAAGCCTGTTTATTTTCCTTTTAAATGGTGCCTCATTTGTAAGGAACATGCATTTGTGGGATGAGCAGCACAGCTGAGTATGTGGGTTGCGCTCATGTAAAATTTGCCAAATCTTCTCTGCCAATGCCAAACAGCTTATTCTGCTGTTGCTATTGACTCTTGTTTGGTGTTGTTTGGTGGATTGGATGATTGAAGTCTATCAGTAACAAGGAAGAAACAAGACATATTGGCAATTTTACAATTTATTAATTTAACAAACAGTCAGGAGCCTCAGTAGCGTGTGGAAGAACCATACACAGCCACAACAGCCTGGCACCTCCTCCTCATGCTGGTCACCAGCCTGGTCACACACTGCTGGGGGATGGCATTCCACTCCTCAACCAGGATTTGTCGCAAGTCAGCCAACGTGGTTGTGTCGGTCACTCTAGCACGAACAGCACGCCCAAGCTGATCCCATAAGTGTTCAATTGGGTTGAGGTCAGGACTGTTGGCAGGCTGTTCCATTCTCTCTACTCCCAAATTCTGAAGGTAGTCTCTGATAAACCCCGCTCTGTGGGGGCGAGCGTTGTCATCTTGGAGGATGGAGTTCGGTCCCAGACTGTGGAGATATGGGATCGCCACCGGTTGCAGAATCTCATCTCGATATCTCTCTGCATTGATATTGCCTCCAATGATGACAAGCCTCGTTTTTCCAGTGATGGAGATGCCGCCCCACACCATCACACTGCCTCCACCAAAAGGTGTTACTCTATCGGTGCAGCGAGCAGCATAGCGTTCTCTCCGTCTTCTCCACACTTTGACCCTACGATCCAACTTCCGTAGGCAGAATCTGGACTCATCGCTGAACATAATGTTCCTCCACATGTTCAGGTTCCAGTGCAGGTGCCAATCAGGTACCTGATTGTCAGCACCTGGGGGTACCGGAAGCTCAAAACAAGAGTCAATAGCAACAGCAGAATAAGCTGTTTGGCATTGGCAGAGAAGATTTGGCAAATTTTTCATGAGCGCAACCCACATACTCAGCTGTGCTGCTCATCCCACAAATGCATGTTCCTTACAAATGGGGCACCATTTAAAAGGGAAATAAACAGGCTTTCCAACGGTATAAAATGTATTGCCAAGAAGCATTGTTACAACAGAGAAATAATCTACCAAACACAAAGTTCTGAACTTTTTGTTCGTTGTTTAGATTTTTTGACAGTTCACTCAAAAACAAGCATTTAAAGACAAGTGATTGGCACGACTTTATTATTCTGACAAAATTGATGGGGACAGCTTTCGGGGTGTTTGATATCACATTACACTTGAATACTGGGGAATTGGGGCTTAGGAACTGCTAAAGGCACAAAAGCTCATTGGGATGCACTGCAGGAGTTTTGTGCAAGTAGTTTATATTCAAAATATTGTTTTTGTTACTGTCCTTATGCAGGTATTTCAGTATTTACTGAAGTTGATGTTGACAATGTTTTTTCCCATGATATTACATAGACAGATAGATAGAATAATACTACTAATAATACAACATTGAAAAGCATTCTAATTATTCTGACCATAACAGTACAACTTTGTTTCATTCGTTTCATCAGTTGTTTGTTTGTTTCATACGCTACGCTCTTGTGCTGAGCTTGAGCTGAGTGACATTACTGTTCCAATATTTTTTATAGCAACACTCAAAGCTGTAAAGAGGCACTTCACTCTGCTGAGGACGGTGATGCTTCACTTACAAGGTTGGGTAAATGGCGTCAGAAATTACAAGAGGCCATATGATCCATGGAAATGTCATTAATTTAATAATCACTCAGTGTTGTTTCACAAAGGAGTAGCGAAGGTAGGCTGATTGTTATGCAAAAATCCCGCTGTTGTATCTGGATAAGAGATTTCATAAGGTCCTTGGCTCTGTAATTAGGCTAGTGTAGTGGTTGAAAAAGGCCATACACTCATATGCACACACTGCCATGTGATGCAAAGGCATGATGCTAAGGCAGGCACACACACACACACACACACACACTTACACATTCACACACATGGACAAAGACTACACAAAAAGCACACAGAAAGTACACAATCGAAACAATGAGCTGAAAGACATACACTATCTATGAAATTTAAAATGTAAAACTGAGCTGTAATGCTGAAAATCTCTCGAGGCATCAGATAATAACTTCAGTGTTTTACAAGCTTTTTAACAGTTTGATCAGACTAAATGATGAGGCACTTCTGTGAATATTAGATTTTTTGCTTAATGGCTCCATAACTGAATACAGTCACATTGAAAACCTCTTGAAGTGCTGTTTGATAACACACCAAACAAGCCTTTCTTTTGCAACTGGATAGAGTGTAAGCTTACTTCACTCAGTATTATTATTATTATTATAACCTTTATTTACAGTGTTAAGTGTTTTACAAGATAAAAATGTAATAAATAAATAAAAACAATAAAATAAAAACATGAACAATCATGAAGAAACCAAAACAATTGGTTTGTGTGTGTGTGAGAGGGGCACGGGTATGGGGGTGTAGGATGTGGGATGCGGGTATGGGGGAAGGAATGGGATCATGCTACCAGGCCAATATATATATGGTATTAAAACAGCCTCACAAGTATTCACAAACAAATGTCAAGTTACGTTAACTCATAAAACACAATGCACAAATAAATGCAGAGTGATTTGTATCTGTAAATTTGTATCTGTATCTCTAATTTACCACTCGTATAGCATCATTTGTACATCAACTTAGCATTTTTAAATGGAAATATATTTGTGAATCTCCACCTATTTGTGTGGATTCTTTTGAGACTGTTTTAACGTGCCGTTTCACACAAAGTGACTTGTAAAATGTCATGTGACTCGTGTCTTGTAAAACACAATGCACAAATAAATGCAGAGATTTGTATCTGTAACCCATCATTTGAATAAATGTAAACTGATTTGAAAATATGCGTTAACATTCGTAAATAAATGCCTCTAATCTACAACTCGTATTTGTAAATAAACACAAACATTTGTACAAATACATTGTCATATTTTTACTCAAACATCCCCATTTGCATGGCTTAATAACGTTCACAATCCTTAAATTCATTTGCGAATTGTCAGCATTTTTAAATGGAAATGTATTTGTGAATTTCAACCGATTCGCGTGGATCCTGTTTGAGACACCGCGCCGTGTGTGTTTCACAAAATCTACAAATGCAGGGAAGACCAAGCGCTTTCCAGTAGATGGCGGTAATGCAAAATTTATGGATGCCAAGATGCCAACCGCTGTTAAACTAAACTGAAGAAGAAGAAGACCAAGTGAAGGGACGGCCAGGACGGGGACGGCCCATTGTTCCGACGGCCCATTATTCCGAAACCTCAATAGTCCGAAAAATGTCCCATTGGACCGAAAGCCCATTTGTCTGACAGCCCGTTATCCCGAAAACAAACGCCCATTGCTCCGAAGGCCCATTGCTCCAAAGATACACACTCTCCCTGCAGTTAGAAAGGTTCATGGCCTACAATCAGTCAGCCCAGCCTCAGGGTTCAAGTTATAATCTGAGCTTTGTGGGGGCCTCTAAAATAACTAACGTTAGGGGCGGAGATAAATAAATCAATAAACTAGAAGGGCACTCGCAGAGCGCAGACCTCCGCCAAGGTTTGTGCTATTATTGCTTGTTCGTGAGTCGGATCCGGATCCGCTCCAAAATTTATTCATGGGTTCTTCCTTGGCCCATGCTACACCCTTCCATGAAGTTTTATGAAAATCGGGCCAGTAGTTTTTCCGTAATGCTGCTAACAGACAAACAGACAAACAAATGCCACCGAAAACATAACCTCCTTGGCGGAGGTAATAATAGCCTAACGGGTGCGCTTTCTTTAAGGGAGAGAGAGAGAGAGAGAGAGAGAGACTTCACTGCTCATTACATGGTCCAAGACTTTCACACACACACAGCAGCCCACTTTTTTTTATCATGTTGCATGTGGCACATGCTTGGTGGTGAAGTGCAGCCAGAGAATATGGTGCGTAGTTCTTTAAGAAAACATTTTTCTTTTAGCCTATTTATCTCGTTAACGTAAGTAATACTCATTACATTGAAAAATGCATTATTTGTGATTAAAATAATGGTTGTTGGTAATGTATTAGCGACCCCCACAGATGTATGATTTTATGGGAGCTCAGACCCCTCCTTATGGGAGCTCAGCTCCCACTGGCTCCCACATAACTCAAACCCTGCTCTTAATGTTTCACACCCTCTTTCCCCTGGTTGATTGGGAGCATCAGCTGCTCCAAACATCAGACCATGTGCGTCCATGAAGAAAACTTGAGTAGCTTGTTCTTCTTAGGGGATTAAGCCCTCACTACCGTCGTAATATCACTGCTGCATGGAACGCTGCATAATTCCAACCAGGGAAGAAGAAGGATTGTTAGAGTAAATATCCGACCGCGAGGTCCGACAGCCAGCTTCCTCCGTTGTACCCGGGAAGGTCCGATGACGTCATTCTGCATAATAATTAGTCATGTGCTCCTGTTTGTTTGAGAAACGATGGAAGATTTAGTGTGAACAATGGACAGATAAAGAAAGATAACTTTGCCTCAGAGTAGATTCATTTCTTTATAATTATTATTTGGAATGTTTGTTTAAATTATAGTTAACATGATTTGTAAACTTGTTACACATAATAATGATCTGAGGACAAGGATGTGATTGTCGGACAAATGGGCTTTCGGTCCAATGGGACATTTTTCGGACTATTGAGGTTTCGGAATAATGGGCTGTCGGAACAATGGGCAGTCCCCCCCCCTTGCACCGTTTGGGCTGGAGCCATATTCCCGCATGCATTGGGCGGAAGGCAGGGAAACACCTTGTACATGCACAGCGTTGCTAACACACCAATAAAATCCAAAAAAGTAAGGAAGATACTGAGTCGGCCAGCCTGATGTTGTTGGGCAGTTTGCCCCGGAGAAAGTTCGATCAGCCTTAGTCTTCAGTCTAGACCGGGACAACCTCAGGCTGTGCTGCTTATAAAGGTTAAAAGCTCTGAGAAATAGCAGGGTGCTACAGTCCAAAACGTGCCTTGAAGGTGATCTATAAAGTTGTAAAGTCAATCCAAAGATCCACTGGTGGCCAATACAGTGATGATGAACTATAATTGAGGTAATATGCTGTTCCCAGCTAACTCCCAGTAAATCAAAATCAACATTTCTTTTTAAACTTTCCTATACTTTTCATTCAAAGACCACCAAATATATACAAACTAGGCTCTGGACCCCAATTTATGACGACCTTGTTCCATACCCATTTGTAAAAAAAAAAATAAAAGATGAAAATAAAAGATAAGATGAAAATTTAATGATCAACGTGATGAAATTGGGTCGTGTTCTGGGTTTGCAGCCGCAAATAGCAATAGGCCTAGGACACAGCAAGAAAAATAGAATATGAACAATTATAGTAAATGGGTTATGAGGGTTATGTAGATATAAACAACTGACCATTTCAACACTAGAACATGTTGAGTAGAAATGTTTGACTAAAAAAGTATGAGAAAAAGCATGAAGATGTGCAAAATAACATCACCAGATCTTAATGGGACAAAGAAAAATTAAGGCAGACTATGTAACATACATATAAAATACATTCAAAATATGAAGTATGCAGTATGAAATAAATAGAATAATGATCAAAATAATCTAGATATATGCAATGTGTAAAAAATGAGAGGGATAGGAGAATATAAAGAAAACAGACATTAGTCTATGCATTAGTATATACAGAATGTGTAAATAGTGTATTGTATTAACATTAAAGTGTCTACAGGGAGCCAAACATACATACTGTATGTACAGAAATTATCTAGGCACGTAGACGTGTTAGAAAAGACTATTCACCTCATCAGTATTCACAAATGTAGATAACACATGTACACAGTGTGCTGAATTGGATATGTTCATTGTTCCAGATGGAGGTACCATATCTACAGAAAAATTAACAATGTGTAAAGTGCATCGTTTGCTGTCATTATCTGTATCATTATCAGAACATAAATATACATAAATATACATAAATACATAAATATATAAATATGAATAACCCTCGTGTGACAAATGTATGTGCCGACTCATGCAGAGAATGTACAGAAATATTTGCAGATCAAAAGCTGCAAGCAAACGTGATATAGATTAGTCCAGAGCTTCTATGAGGAGGGAGTTGTTATGAACACAGGTGGGACCCGAACGCAGGACACGGACAGGGTGGTGTTGGTAAGGAAAGGTTTTATTGTAAGGGAGGATCTGGATGAGGGGCTGATGGCAGGGAACGGAAATCCAGTGGCTGCAAGGGGGAGTGATGGTGAGGAGGAGCGGGGCTTGGCGTGAGCGTGGGATGAGGGGAAGTGTGGCAGGCAGTTGTAGCTTAGAGGCTAGGAGGTTGCTAGCAGGCAGACAGGGAGACAAGCAGGAAGACAGGCAGGCGGGTGATGATCCTGGGACACAAGAGAGGCTGGTTAGTCACAGGAAACACAAAGGGACAAAGTCGCTAGAAGTTCTAACTAGATTTGGCCTAGAAGCGTAACTACCACTGTGGCTGAAACAACAATCTGGCGAAGAATGGTTGAAGAGCCGGGGTAGATATACTGCAGGTTGATGAACTGATGAGAGGCAGGTGAGCAGACTGGGAGAGGTGATGAGCCGATTGCAGACAGGTGTGCAGGATGAGCAGAGCCGGGAGCCAGGAGAACGAGGAAGGGAGACCACGCCCACACCAATACACACACAAACAAAACATAGACAGCGAGAGAGACAGACAGGGGAGCACTGGGAACACAGGGAAGGGGAAACACAAGGAAACACCAGGGAATCTTCTGGGGGTATGGCCACGGCCGTAACAGGAGTTTGTAAAGATAGGTGCAGCAACTTTGTATTTGGCTGAGGCTGGGGCCGTTTGGGTATAGGAAGCATGGTACAGTGATGGCTGATTTGAAATGTAATGTAATTCAATACATGATGAAACGACAGTCAGTAATACCATTTCAATTCATTACAATATTTTGTTTCGTAACATGGTATAAATATGAATAACCCTCGTGTGACTCCAGTCCTTGGGGAATTTCTCTCCATCCAGAATCCCTATTCATAATCCCAAAGAGTGCGGCAACAGCAATGCAAGGAGGTGAATTATTGAACCTACTTACTCCCATTTTGTGTTCTCGTTGTATTTCAAGTGGAATACATGTGCCCGCAAAGCAGAACTAATCAGCTCATCGTCCACTGAAGTTTCCTGCACTTTATTGCCCTGTCACCTCCTGGCTATGGCAGTGATCTCTGCCCCATCAAAGACGAGCTCGTCTGAGAGCGGAAGGTATGAAAACCATTATCTGGCACGAATATAGTTACTTCAGAGGAGCAGTTTAACTGCAGGCGATGCATTAGGCTACAGAAGGCACTGCTGCATGGCAGATAAAAGCAAATCAAACAGTGATGTCTTCTCTCATCAGAGGCACGGCCAGACTAACGGGTTTCAGCACCTCACCTCATGGATAGTGTAGACGGAAAGCAGGCTTCTGCTGATTGCTTAACAGGAATTTTGATTAGCACAGAATGGAAACATGCAAAGTGATTATATGCGGTGAGAGGTGATGGCCCTGCAGTGATCCCATTTGAAAAAGAGATAATTAATCGTAAACCAAGGTCTAATGATATATGCATAATGGGCTTGTAATAGCTTGATACAAGCCAATCTTTGATTCATAAATCTACTGATGTCCTATCAACAGCTGCAAGTTTTGAACTGAATCAAAAGCAAATCAGTATTATCATAAGCAGGTATGAAAGAAGGTAGGAAACAGTTTGAAGAGTGAAAATAAGTGGGAAAGAATGGAATAATTACGCAGATGAAACAAAAAAAGAATACGATCAATGGCAATGTTCAAAAATGTTGATGAAAAGTCTCTAATACCACTGTTTTTAGTCCAATACAATTTGTTGCGATGAGTGTGTTGAATAACTGCATAATTGTATAATCAGTAGCAGTAACACACTACAAGCCTGTGGTGAAAGGGCTACATAAACAAACTGAAAAGCAGAAAAGTGAATAGGAAACACACACACACACACACACACACACACACACACACACACACACACACACACACACACACACACCCTGCCCAGCCTTCAGTGGCCTTAAGTGGTCTCTGCTCTTTCCTTCTCTCCCCAGTAAACGCCACACTAGGATTCTCAGCTACATTCATCATCTGACCGCAGAAAGGTTGAAGCACCGTCTACAATTACATTGAAGGATTAGAATCTTATCAAGACAAATCTGTCAAGGGAAAAAGGTTAAAAACGATTCTGGGTAGTTTAGGTTGGTCTTCCCTAACACTTTTGTGTTTGTCAAGTGGAAGCAGACCGAACAGCCGACTCCTCTTCAGTACTCGAAATCATCACAGATCATAGACTTGCAATATTCAAACCTTGAAAACTCGTGCAAATTCTCAAATAACTACTATATCACTTTGGAAAAGAGCTTTACTAGCTCAGATTGTAATTTATTCATAAGTGACTTTTATCTATGGCCTATGGTCTAACATGAGAACATAAACACTGTAATTCAGTGTAGATTTTTGTTTTGAAGCCCTGGTGTTAACATTATCCTCACTGAAAGGAAGACTGTCCTCCTGCTGTGGTTTACCAAGTGGCAGTAGGAGACTGAACCCCCTTAATTGCCATATAGTTCCCATCCCACTACTACTACCGCTGTGGCACTGTGTGGGGGTGGAGCTCAAAGGACTTCAAACATCCTGATTCTGGATCATTTCCGCTATCACTTCAACTATAAAGTGATTAGAGGGTCCTATCAAGGGTCGTTAGCATATAAATTAGAGATGAAACTGATAGGAAATATCGACTGGAAAGCATACTACTACCTGTTTCTGAGCCATTTCCTCAAGGGTTTGAATAAACGTTTGCATTTGCATATGATAAGGCATCTCTAACTATTCCCTTTAGATCTAATCTAAATACTGGTCTTTTATGCAGTTGTGCTGCTGGGTGGGACCAGTGTTTACAAATAATGAGGCAATTATCAGAGTGAGCTTCATTATGCTAATCCAATCATATCTTTATCTGGTCTTCGCATATGACAGTGGAAAGAGAGGGAAGGTAATGAGCTGGTTGTGTAAAAAAAAAAAGAGATACACCCCCCCCCCCCCACACACACACACAGAGGCTAAAAAGAATTCTACTAGTTTCCTGCCTCCAAACATCTGATTTACCCCTGCTATTTATTCCTTATCCACATACATGTTTATAACAAGCATTATGTTGCACTGTACGCTTTGTTAAAGGTCAAAACATCCACTTTTAATGTGTGGGTCCTAATGTGTGACATGTTTGCCTTAGTGTAAGTTATTCTGTCAGACCATTGTGTTGGACACATTTCACTGTTTTCATGCCAAAGCCATGAAAATGTGTTAGAAACACTTTGGAATCATGTGAAAATTCCGAAAATAGATGACAGACAATG
Source organism: Centroberyx affinis (assembly GCF_046629955.1). NCBI lineage: Eukaryota > Metazoa > Chordata > Actinopteri > Beryciformes > Berycidae > Centroberyx > Centroberyx affinis. The sequence goes on from NW_027279477.1 coordinate 81,092, forward strand.
CTAATCTTTATAATGGCATTTTCTCTGAAGTTCAACATCTGAATAGAGGGCAATGTAAGGTTTCTCTGAAGACACGTTCAGACCAAGCATGTTTGGAGCAGTTTATCTGATCTGTGGAGTGTTTACTTTTTTAGTTTGGTTCGTTTGGGCAAGGGGAGAAAGCCATTTGAACTCGGCAATAAATAACTGCACCAGACCGCCTGAAAATGCAGGTCTCAGTCCTCTTCCAAGCTCTTTATGGTTTTATGGTTATAAAAAGACAGATGTTAGCATAAGAAAATGAACCAAGGGCAGGAAGTCAAGCCACAGTCTTGATCGATGCTCATTTTCAGCTATTTCTTAACTGGTATGAACACCAGAGAAGGTGAATTATGGCAAGACAAGTCTATCATGCTTAGCTAAAGTTACAGGGATTTGATTCAGATTTGTTTTGACTCTCACTGCTGCCAACATGTCTAACCTGACTGCTTACTAAAACTCCAATAAACAAGCTTCTTGTGAGTCCATGGTGTGACATTTGTTTACAAGCTCTGTTTTTCTTGTAATTGGGGAGTGTGAACCTAAACATACCAAATATAGAAATGCAACAAATGGTTTGGACCAAAGAAAACAAACTGAAGGTGTTAGCGCACTGTCTGAGGATCTGCTCCAAAATGTAGCACAATGAATCTCTTATATAAATTAAATATTTCAACAAAGCATTTTATAGGCTCTTTGTTCATCCCATGTTGAAAAGCATGCCAGCTCATGAGCTACTGCGTCTGTCTAAAGTGTCGCCCAGATGACTGAACTCCTTTTTAATTTAATTCATAAAAGAATCTGATTGGCATGTTGTCCCTTCAAGGCAAGAAAGCTGATTAGTGATTCACTAGTGACTGCTGTATGCCTAAATTATGGATATAGCATATACACGGCTAAGCTCTTAATTTAATTGCCAATCTGAGCGCTTCTATGCATACAAAATTTGGTCTGGAGATTTCAAGGGCAACGCTAATGACTGGATCAATTGAATACAAATGATCTGCCCTCTTATATGAGGCATATGACAAAACAGCTGACAAGATGAATCTAGACAAGATGAATCTAGTTCAAAACGAGTAAAATGTCAATTGATCCATTAATGGTATGGGGTAACACAATGGTACTATGATTATTGTTAAAGCTGTGATTTTTCATGCTTTGAGATATCTCTACATTGGAATTTACCACAGCATGGAAGAGCCTGGAAATTGGTATGGTGGCAGGGTGCACTATCTCCGCTCCATGGTGGTGATGGAGGTGATGGAGGTAATCATTAGGACATCAAAGTGGCTTGTGGGAGGGCAAAGGCAGCAGAGAGTGATTTGCCATCCGCTCAGCAGGGCACACAGCAGAGCACATATTGGAGCTACAACTGCAGCCACACCCTGCACTAAAAGGCTGCTTGCAAAGTTGAATGACAAGCTTAAATGGACTATGCAAATCAAGAAGCATATCTATTAAGGGGACACTGTCTTACAAAGTACTCTCTATTGATAAAAAGGCTATTCAAACATTATCAGAGGAGCCTGGCCAAAGTTTTGGAAGATGGAAAAACATTATCATGAATCATGAATCATGGATCAATACGTTAAGATCCCAGGCAATGCCTTGCCTTGCCTTTACGCCAGACACCAAATATATATATATATATATATATATATGTATGTATGTATATATGTATGTATATATGTGAAGCTGATTATATATGTTATATCAAGGCTGAATAGGCTGAATAGCAAGGCTATTCAGATGGCAACTACTGTGGAAATATGTCCAACATGCCCACATCACCATGTGTATCAAAGGCAATTTTTGAGCAATTTAATTTTAATTTAAGGGTATAATTTCATTGGAAATAGCATGGGGCTTTATAGACTGTGGCCATATATGTTAGTGACACAGCTGACATACAGTTTGAAACATTTGTTTACTGTATGTATGCACCTCATTTCATTACATGTAGGGATGTAAATAATAAGTAATTTAGCAACCGCATACTCATTTTGTCTAAAATAGAAATATTCAATTACCCTTTTTTCCGGTGTGTGGAGGTTTAGTCTGAGTGAATAAAAGCACCAATGGTTGAAATGACGACTCTGTGCTAGTGACGGTAGGATGCTTTGCTTTTAGGTGGTTACACATACTATTTGTTGGATCATATTGAACAATCACATTCAAAACAATACCGCATAATTTACAGTGTTGTTGGACTGTGTGAAACTCCATAATTGACTGCGCTGGTTTCTCTGCATCCTGTGTGTGGTTAGTGGATGACTAGCTGAAGCTTCTCCGCAGGGTGGCTGACCTGCTGCTCCTCCACAAAGGGGGCAGGTGAGGTGGTTCGGGCAACATTGAGGATGCATACCAGGCTGACGGCCGACCAGGAGAAAACAGACCCAGGACACACTGGAGGGACTACACCTCCCAGCTGCCCTGAGAGTGCCTGTGAATCCCCCAGGACCAGCTGGAGGAAGCTGCTAGGGAAAAGGGCTACATCTGGGTCGCTCTGCTTGTCTGTTTGCCACCGCAACCCTGACTCAGATAAGTGGCTAGAAAATGAAAGCATGGATGGATGAATGGATGGACAATTTCAGCATTAAAACTCAGAGACAGACAAACTACAACAGACAAAACCCTGTTGTAAGTTTAAGAGTTGTCTGACCAGGCGAGTCTATTCATCACCAAATTATAAGAAGCAAAATATTTGAGCACAATATCTCAAAAGTGAGAAAATGAGAACTTGTAGCAGCTCTAAAGCTAAATGGCAAGATTTCATTTCTATAGGAAGTGAACAGTGTAGAAATCACTGTGCAGTGGATGAATACATGGTTGCTCACCTGAAATGCTTCCAAAAATAAATCACAGCTACATCAGCTATATTGATATAAAATGTATGAATATAGGGCCATATACTAAAAACCACCAGCAACTTTTTATTACTAAAAGGTCAGTCTTCTTACTTTGGATTATGTTATCACATATGAACACGTATGCTAAAGTGTTAGTATGGAGCATTGGAGTGAGCTACTGGGGACACATGGGTGATTTCGGTGTCTATGTTCTTAAGTTGACCAAAGAGGCCAACTCTGTGAACTCCTTTTCATTTCGCCCCCACCCAACCGCAATTCACCATATTTTGTTGGACATATCTTGTTTTTCTTGTTAACTGACAAACTGGGTTGTGGGGAGACAGGCAACTATTAACTGCACCCAATGAGTCATCTCATGAACATTAAAAAGCCAACTATAGCTGACTCCCTCATTGGGAATCATACATATTGTAAAGTGAATGACAGATATTCAATCAAGGATATTTCATTCATGTCGGAGCTGCATTTAGGAACAACAGGAGGCTTCAGGGGGTTGGCGTCTGTAAATGCAACCATGTTCAAGGTTCCTCTGACTACATGTTAAAGACTTATTCTAGACATATGTGAGCTATCACAAAAATATTTAATATTTGACAATTTATTTTATTGTATTCAGTTTAAATTTGTAAATGTATACATTTACAAATTAACATTCTATCTTTAATTGAATTAAGTAAGTTGAATTGGTTAAAAATAAGTAGGACCCTTAATAATCAGGAATATACAGTACAGTGTAATTACAGTAACATTTTGTTATGTAATATGAAAAAAACAAACATTAATAATTCATTTCACAATCATTCTCCCTGGTGGGTGCAGTAAATATGAGATTTGGTCCGCTCCCAAGCCTTTACCTAACCTATGACCTTTCACATTTTGATGGTTATTTGCAATAAATCCTCCATTACCCTCCAATTGTACACATTTTTTCCAGCCTGAACTAAATTTCCATTAAATGCATCTTTTTCCAGACTCATAATCTGTAATCTAAACCTATTATCTAATGTTTTTTTTACGGAAATAAATCAGTTCAAAAGCAGTTCTTATTATAATTGACATTTTTAATTTATATAAAATAACCCTCATGACTCTAACTCTCATTTTATGAGGGGATTAATCTTCATATGATATCACTGGACCTCAAATAGGATTTGTGAATCTGGCATATGCCGTACAGTTGTGGAGAGAATATAAAGATTAGGAAACATTAAGATGAGATATCAAAGATATCATTATATCATTCATTCTCATTTATCATTAAATATTCCACCATTGATGAAAATAATGAAAATAATCTATTAAACATCTTACTGTAAAGCCCACCACCATCTTTACTTTCTGAACATGATGTTACACACACACACACACACACACACACACACACACACACACACACACACACACACACACACTGAAAGTTCATGGTAGAGTCACAAAGAGATTACAGAAAAAAATACAGACAGAGACTTAAAAGCACCCTGATAATATTAGCAGAAGGGACTTGCATAATGTGATTGTGGCTGATAGTACATACAGCATGTTATATTACTATACAAAAAAGTGACATAATAAAATAGAAATAGAATAGAGGCTGAACCCACATTCCAAATTGTATCTAATGATAATAGTTCAGAATTCCATGACTATCTGTATTGTGGGTAGAGAGATAACAGTGGAACTATGATCAAAGCAGTCATTCTTCTACATTCTCTAATTGTATTAACTTTGCAGGGGACCCCCTGGAACCCCCTAAAGGACCCCTAGTGGTCCCTGGACCCCACACTGAGAACCACTGGTGTAGAGTATAGGGTTTGGCTGACATGGGGTTTTGAAGAATGATATGGTATTTTTAGACTAAAGTCGCCAATAGCCAATATTTTCTGCCAATATTTTCTGCCAATATTTTCTGCCAATATTGTATATCTTTAAATTTGACTATTTTCAAACCAAAAAGTAAGTATTCAGTGTTTCCCCCAGTTTTTTTTTTACAGCATCTAAACAGCATTTAGACTCTAAATGCTGTTTAGAAGCTGTAAAAAAAAAAACTAAATTTTAGACCACAAGACACTAAAACTCTCCTCTGAAACCCAGACTAATGAAATTCTTTAAGGGTTATAAACGCTTTACCGACGCACCAATTGCACGGTAGGGGAAGCTCTGGGATACATTAGGCCTTTAAATTGATAGGCAATCTACAAAACACAAGAAGTGAACAATTAAATGCATAAATAAAATGCACAGAGAAATGCAAATGTCACTGCAGCAATTTGTGGTTGTTCACCTTATGGGGATCCATTTTTGTTTTCATTTAGCGCGACATTCATGTCCACGAGTAAGAGACGCTGCGCTAATACTGACTATAGTTCAAACGAGGCCAAGCACTTAGTGACTCCCGTCTACTCTCATAACATCGCAGCTTGACTTTGACATCCATGAAATTCTTCTCCGTTCCTGAGACATCATGTCACTCTCATGCTTAATACTGTCCATCTTCCTTCGCTCTCCCTTGCCTCAGCTGACCTAATACTGAGCCCTGGTCCACTGAGCACACACACACACACACACACACACCCATCATCCCTCTAATCCATCTCTGCACCTGCTTTGGACGGCACTTCTCCTTGAGTGAATCTGGAAGCAGAGATTCAGAGGGTCAGTAATTAAACGTCATTTTGGCAGTTTAAGAGTCGACACATCGCCAGCCAGTCTGATAGTTCACAAATACACTTTGCACGGATCTGCAAGTGCCTGGAACATCAGCGGGTTTTATTCCAACAATGGCTCCCGCAGTTGTCCTCTAACAGGACAGAAAGATGCCCGGGGGGATTAGGATGGCAGAAACAAGCTCAGTTTGCACCCGCAGTTTCACTTCAGTCAATTGCCAGTTTAAATTAATTTGAGACTTTTTTTTTTAGAAAGCATAGGGGGGCTGTGCCCAAAGGAGGATAAAAAAGTTTTAATTGGAATTTTATCGTGCAGGCTTTCCTTTTATTTCCTTTTTTCTTCTCAGTCCATTGATAGACTTCTGTCCCTGACTGTGAAATGTTTGTCTTTGTGCTCATCTGCTTTATCCTGAATCCTTAATTTATGTTGTTCATGCCCTTACATTGACGCCCTCTCTCATCAGTCAAAGGCTCTTTCAGCATTAGCGTTTTACCAGTCCACTTCCTCTAATACCCAGTATTAATCCCAGGCATGTAGCCGTGACAACAGATGCCTCAGAGGTGCTGACATTAATCTGGATATTACTCTATGTCTCACTAAAACCCTGCCCCTCCAATTCAAACACACACACACGCATGCATACATGCACGCCAGCACACACACACACACACACACACACACACACACACACACTCTGACAGTGACAATTTATAGTGCTAATTTGCTCTTCGTTCTTTCTTGCAATTAATTTGCCTCCTCCTACACATTGCCTCCATTTTGTTGTTTGTGTCAAAGGCATTTGTGTTCGCCCATTTCACATTAGGGGCAGAATAAGTAATGCAGGCTCTGATGAAGGCTAGTAGAATCTAATTATGGCAAAAGAGGTCGATGGCAGAAAAACGTCCTGCAGATTACAGCAAATAAAAACTGAATATAAATAAGAATATAGCAAAGAGTATATTGAACAACATCTAAATTGCCAATTGTCATGAATGTGAGCATGAGTGTGTTTGATGTAGTATAGTATGTGATGTAATATATGTATATGATGTAGTATGCTATATGGTATATAGTATATAGTGATGTATTATGGTATATGATGTAGTATGGTATATATAGTGATGCAGTATAGTATGTATATGATGCGGTATGTAAAGCCCTTTGGGACATGCTTGTGATGTAAATAAACTTGACTTGTTGATGTTAAAAATGTGTGTCATATTCACATTAGTTTTTCCTCAGTTGTTTACACACTGATGTTAGAAGTTGAGATAACAACATGACACTCATGTAACATTTTCTGCTTTTCACTCAGACTGCAACTCTAAATCACACTTGTTGCAAAACACTACACACAATCATGTACTTTTGGGACAATCTTGATAACTAAATCTTTACTGCCATTCAAAATGCTAAACTGAAATAACAGTTTGCTGCATTGACTACTCACAGGTACAAACATTACTAATTATTACACTTATTTCTGAAAATCTGATGACTGAAGAATAGGAAGAAGAAGCTGTACTATGTTTCATTATGCTAGATTAGAGTGATAGTTAGATTGAACTACAAATGACACCACTAAATTTGTTAAGGCATTTTCCTTAAATTTGGTTGTTATGGGTTTTCAGTGTTCAAGGTCCTTTCTCAGGTTGTACATTATAATCTTAACATGCTATATCTCAACGCTGGTACAACAGACTGTGTGCTGTTCTCAGGAGAATTGTTTCCAAGTTTGAAGTTTATCAACTTTTTATTTTCTGTGCTGCACTGGTGAAATCAGCCAATTTATAGATGTTGTCAACGCTATAATCAGCATCCTGGTTAAAGGCAGCCTGGCTGTTTGCTGTGACATTCGCCTCTTAGATCTCTCATGGATGATGCACTGACTTCAGCCATATGAGAACAATGGAGATGAAAAAATGGGACACAGATATTAATCAAAAGCATAAGATGCTTGTGGTCTCCCTGGATGAGAATATAAAACTTTCCCAGGCCACAGAAAAACTCGCATTTTGTCAACATTTTGTCTACAAAGTGGCATAGTAGTTAGTGAGAGATTCAATTTAAAAAAGTCTACAGTTTTAGCATTTGAAAATGAGAGATACTGTAACCACAGTATCTTTCAAGCAATGCATCCCCAGGAACCAACTTCCAGCATCTCAGTGTTTGCAGGTTTTAATCATTTTTAGTATCAGAATGTTCCAAACAGCATGTGCCTGAGTCGGTCTCTGAGTTTCATTACTGTAATAGAGCATATTTTTGTTTAAAAGCTGCTAAAGATATGGTAACCACATTGGAGACCAATAATCAAGTACAGGGAAATGTCTCTGAACACGTTACATATCCTGAGGGAAGCAATTCAGTACTATAGCCTGTTCTTTGATGCATTCTGTTCACATAGTTTCTCTTTCCGACATGTGCTTCACATCTCCAAGGAAGCTGAAGCCTGAAGGAAGGTTTTTTTTTTTTTTATGGCGCCTGTACTCAATACACCAAAGGACAGATGCCAAGGGATCACAATCCAATATGCTGCATGTCAGGGTCTAAATTGTATTGGGACTTCATTTGATGATGCGCTAAAACTCAAATGATAACTCCTAAACTTTGAAGTGATACAGTCAACTGTGGAACCAGGTGGAATTATTTCACCGCTATCTTCATCCTCTTTCCTTTAGTCACCAATCAAAGCCTGTCTATTGACGAGACTTTTGCTCCAATCTTGTCTGAGAAACACTATTCATGAGTTTGTAAATTTTTTCATCTCTGAATACAAGGTGGAAATACACAATTTTGACAAATAATGCTCTGTATAGCTATGATGTTTACACAGTCCTACTCAGTAAATGCATTGGTAGCATTCACTTACAATACAGTCACTAGTAATCTAGTTAAATCCTGCACTAGACTGGCAAATGGCAGGTTTTTTCCTTTTTATTAAAGTTCCCACAAATAGTATTTTCTTGCTATTAAGCTAAATTGCCACAAAATAAGTTGTGATGACACATTCTCACTCTGTGTTTTCTTTAATATTGAGGGATGATCACCAGGTACTGTAGCATTATTTCCCAAAATCTGTATGCAGTGGAATGAACCCCTTCACCTAATAAAATGAATTGATTCAGGCTGTTATGAGTTATATATTTACTGATGCATATCCATGTGTATCAGTGTGCCAAGAGATTCAGCAAGAGCATCTCACTGAAGGTGCATCTCATATATCGTTGTGTACCTTTAAAGGCTTAGGAACTCAACTGAAATGCCATCCATATGTGAACCATGTGTCAACCCCACAGATTAAATCCCATCTGAGATGCATTGATGTAATATCAGATCTGCTAATTTGAAAGGCTGTAAAAAATGTTTACAGGTTACTGTCATAACCAACAACCTAAAGATGAAATTTGAGTAATATGTGATATAAATTCAACTGTTTTTGAGCACATTTTGCGCATAGATCTTTCTGTTGTTCAAAATTCACAGCGTCACATGAATCAAATATCAAGTAAGAAAAACTCATTGGAGTATTAAATTTAGCAAAGATACATTATACTGTATGTAACTTATATAAGCAGCTTATTTTCAAGTTCCCCAGCATTCCTTCCACTGCAGTTTCATCTCTATGAATCATTTCCCCCATTTTGATTCACTTCAGTGACTACATGACTGACTAACTGCATCTTTTGGGTGTTATTTAATACAGTGTTTTATGTTTTACATTATTGACATTGACATCTGACAACCAAAGCTGTGAGTGTAGAAAGTGAAATATCTGATTGTTAGATAAAACAAAACAATCTAATCATGGCATTAACTGTAAATCGAATTGAATATTTAAAGACAGTGGGATTCAGCATAAAGAGGCTCACTGAGCATGCAGTCACACAGCATATCAATAAATATAATATTAATTTCCATTTTTAGATACATCGATTACGGTGGAGATACTTTACTGAGTTGAAAGGTATAGATTGGCTGATTTGCTCAGAGGATGGAGGAGGGACTATTGATCAAAACCCCAAACTTATTAGGAATCTTGTTCAGCGTACTGCGCAGTAATCAGGAGGAAGCTCATTAAATTGAAGACTTCAGAAAGGAAACCTTGTTAGTTAAATGTCTAACAACCCCATTACAGGAATTAAAGAATGATAGGACTCAGTTGAGCAGAACCTCACTGAGCGCACTGCAGATAACTTACATGTACATCAATTTTGATTCTGACGATAATGGAAATAGTGAGGGGATATTTTCAGCTCTGATCAGCCAGCACTGCTATATTGTTGAAAATTTTTTTTCCACTTGTTCCATCTCTCTCTCAGACATCCTCTTTAGACTTCCTTAGCACTCGGGCCTGCGTGTCTTCAATTCTGAGACAAGCGGGGAGAAATCTTGTGAATAATGACATCTGGGCAAAGGAAGGGGATGTGAAATTGCTTCACCCATCACATGGCAGCTGGTGGCCAAGGTATCACCTCTATTATCCATGATTTAGATGGATAGACCCTCAGATTCATCCGGTCAGTAGTTAATTATGGTGCTGCTGCAAATCCAGACCATGATGGAGAATGTGAAGGTTAATTATCACACTCTCTGAGATTAGATTGAAAGTCAGTAGTTTTGTTATTTATTTATTTATGTATTTATTTATTGTATACATATATTTCAATGTACCAGTACCAGTGATGGGACTGTGTCAAATTGCGCTTTGATTTCATAGATGACCTTAATCACTGTAAGCAATTACATCGATGAACTCAGGTTAAGTGTTATTTTCCAAAAAGAGGATTCCATCAAAGACTGGCAACAATTATAGCCAGTTTTAATAGATGAGTCAGTCAGAACCGATTACTGAGCAAGAATTTCAAACAGAAGCTGAACACAGAAGAAATTGCATGAAACACACTTACTTCAGGCGGATTACTATTACAGCTATTATTAGCCACTTTTGATGTAGATTATCAAAATACTCTCATCCTTAGTGTCTATTGTGAAATGATCTTTCATTGTAGTAGAACATCCTCACTGTTTAGCATGCGTAACTCCAAACAAGTCAACCCAAATTACGTCACCAGGAGATGGTGACAATGGCTCAATCCCAATGCCCCCCCCCCAATAGCTCTTTAGTGAACACCTTCTCACCTAATAGACTGTGTAACCAAAAAAATAAAAAAAACTTTTCATCTGCCTCTATGCACTCTATGCATTGCCTGTACGCACTGCCTCGTAGCACCTATGTCCTGTTGGACCAGAACTTAGCTTTATGACACTTACTCTCGTTGTTGTCTCCTGACTAGAACCTTGCTTGTGTTGTATTAAAATCTCATGTGTACGTCGCTTTGGATAAAAGCCAAATGGGAAATTGTAAATTGTAAATTGTATGGACTAAGCACTGAGCCCTCACGGACTTAATTGACGTCACCTCTGTGCGCAGCTGTGCCTGAGTGCGAGAAGTCATGAGGGCTCGAAATGGTATATGAGGAATGGGACAGCACTTTGTGGGGTCACACGTTGCCTTGACGACGTCAGACGTTACTATGTCCCGTGAATTAATCAATTAGTAATTTACTCTTTGTTTGCTTTTGACTAAACAGCATTATTAAGATAAAATGAAAAAAATGTTGATGAATAATGTTAAATAGGTCTAACATAGCAAAGTTTAAATACTGTGCTAATGGATACAGGAAATACTCTTCATTCTACTAGAGGTTAACCTGCACTACATCATTACAATATGTAAAAAAAGAAAACAAAATAGAAGCAGTTGGAGGCACCTTGCAAGCAAAAGGTACTTTTAATAAAGCTTAATGACCACAAATAAGCACAAATAAGACCAACTAAAGCTGCCCGGTAATCAATATTTATTTACTTGAAAACTATCATTTTAACTTTGAAAACTTAATCCTAAAGTCATATTTGCAAAACATACAAACTATTTTGACATGGATCCTCATAATCCTATTGTTTAATTGAGGGTTATACATTTCTAGAAACTTTTTTTTTCTATTTTGCCTCTTTGCAGTAAACAGGATGAAAGCTTGTGGTTGGCTGGATGCTCCTGGCAGCATGGATGCTAAAACGTTAAATATTCTTCCAAAATGAGATATTGCTTCAGAGGAAGAGCCAGAAACAGGTTGCCAAAGACCTCTGACAAGGGCAGCTGGCAAGATGTCAGAATGAAATCACAGGCCAACCACAGTGTTTAAATGTTCTGCTCCTATTTCTAGCGAACCACAATAAGCAGCTCTGCTAATTGCATTTAGCCTGTAATGCAGCTGCTTCCAACACTTTCGGTGTGAGAAGCTATTCTGAGGTTTACCTCTGAACTGGGAGCATGATTTGCTGGTAAACTCTGATATTAACTCATACTGTATGTTGCTGTAATTATGTCTGCCATGCTTTCACTCACACCTGGGAACTACATGGCAGGGGCCTCCCTAGAAACGGAGAAGAAGCTTAATAGAAATGTCTTCATTGGGCAGGACCATTATCGAGTGATTTCACCCAGAGATGAGCGGTGAGGAACAGCTGATGTTTACTGTCTCCGAAGGTTTTCAGTGAGTGCTCTGCCAGCCTCGTGTTTAGCTTAATCTTCTAGTTTCATGGACCAAATAGCACAACATGGCATCATTATTGACTGCTGTTTACACTTGACTTGAATCGCTTGACTTGTGTAATGTGCGGCTTGGCTACCCACTGTGTTAGGATGACAGTCTTAAGCTCTCCAAAGAAGCGTCTAAAAGAGACGTCTCACAAAACACCTCAGACCAATTTTATGTGTTGTGACATGGACTGGGAGCACCATTATATAGAAGAAAGGCCTTCAAACCCAAGACATTTCACAGAAGGTTAATCTGAAGCACTGGGAGTGACATCCCATAAGGCGGTGCTCTTTGTCAGGCGATTTCACAAAGACACCCGCGGCGTGTCAGTCTAGCATGTAATATTATGATGAAACTCATGAGATGAATCAGCCTTTGGGAAATAAACTGGCTGCGATCAACGCATTTCTTCATCCTCACTGAGTAGATGCAGTGGCTGACGTGCCAGCGCCACACAAGCGGCCAGATCCGAGGCCCGATACCAACAGAGAGAGACGCCATAGTGCGTTAGCATTCCTCTTATACCTGCGTTTCTCCACACGACAGCATTGTTGCCAGGTTGGGAGGCTTTGCTTATTGAGTTACTTACCTTTGGATAAGTGGCACACAGTGAAGAAATTGTTTTCAACGCTGACCCTGGCAGCGCTACACACCTTTTGTTTGCAAAGAAAAGTGGAGGAGTTTGTGAAGTAGCACTGAATTGCTGATTGCTGTGAAATTAGAGGACATTGAGATGTGCTCTGCAAATGAAACAAAGCCTCATTTAAAATGCAAGCACGACGCTTACAAACTGTGTTTGGACAATACTACAATAACTTCATGCAAAAAAAAATACTTTGCCTCGAGGGTAGAAGCAATCTCTGGGTTGGAAAAAGCATTGCTGTTTTTTAATCCGCTGTGTATCCTTTGAGGAAGCTTCTGTTCTGCTGTGTACCTTAACAAAAAGGGAACATTAAATATAAGGTGTGCATGTGCGCCCTCATTTCATTTTAGCTCAAACGTTTTAAGATTAAACTGAGATATGAGGCCTTCTATGATCCTCCACTTATTATTATGCATTAACATATTTTTTTCATATAGTCTGGATTTACACAGGAACAGAGAATTAGATTTTTCTTTGCCCTTTGAGAGACAGATTAGAAACATCAGATCTTGGTGACATATGTAGGGTTAAATATCAGATTCTCTGTTGCTGTGTAAATCTACCTGAAGACATCACTGGTAAATGAATAGCTTAATTAAAATTTGTATATGCAAAATGCCTGGAGGAAGATGTGGGTATACAGCATGTGTATACAGTCCATTACAGCACTGATGCTGTCTGAGACCAGATACACACCAGATGCAGATACCGATCAGTGAGTTTGGAAGACATTTTTAAGAATATCTTTTTTCAATAATTGTTTGCTCTAACAAATCTCATAATATAACTGTAGTGTGAGAGGATTTACTCCGAAAAGAATCAAATGGCACCAACTAAAATATAATTGTACAAGTAGACCTATCCCTATCAGGTGTGCTGTTTGTGCTACCCAGAGAAAGGAAAGGACATATTCTGACACAATGGCTTCTGAAAAACTAGCACTGCAGCTGACAAGTCTTTTCTCATCTTCACCACAATAACTCACACTTCAGAGTCTCCTAGACTCCCGCTAATAATGCAAAATACTAAAAGTCATTTCAGATTCACTTCGGCTCCACATAGCAAAAAGAGTCACCCGGATTATCCACTGCTGCAAGGGGGAAAAAAATGAAACAGATGCACACACACACACACACACACACACACAGGCAGGCATGCACGCACGCAAACACACACAGGGACAAAGTCAAAGCTTGTGCTGAACTTTGGAGTGTATTTTGTTGGGTGAAAGCCAGAGGAAACTCCCCAGCAGCAGATTTGGACTGGTATCATTATTGAGTTGCTTCTTATACTCAGATGAATCTCAAATGACTTTCTGCCCTCCATGTCAGATGTAACAAGCTTTATTTGTCTTCGAGAAAGCAGGGGGTCCGACATTTTTTTCCTCCATAATGAAGGATTTAAAAAAAAAAATATTATTATTGTCTTCCTCTGAGGAGGATGACCCCTTGTCCTCCCAAGAGAATTCATTTTCTTGAACATATTTTTCATATGCTACTCTTCAGTTGAGTAGCTTTGGGCTATTGCAGCTCATACTAATTTGTTCTGTTGAGGAAACTTTCAAATGGATTGTGAGAGAAAAACTAATTTGGACATAGAGCTTACCAGGCCTGTTTGTCTTAAACACATTTTTTGCTTTTGGGGATTTTAATGATTTATAGCACAATTTCAATATCAATAGTAATAGTAATAGTAGTCACAGTTATAATTACATTGCACATAAGTACTTGAGTTTTCTAACTTCAAGAGCACAATGTCAAAATCTTGTTTGAAATGTAATATTAATGGTCACACCATGGCCAATGTTATGTTTGTACATTCTTCACATGCTTTTGCTTATCATACAGTGTCTACAGAAATCAAAGTGATCCAAACAGATCACATATAGAACAGCTTTATTTTTGAAAACATGCACACGCACCAAAAAAACCCAAATCTGAGAGGGGCTCTGAGGGATGTTTTCTGAAATCAATTAGATATAGAAGCGTCCTGTAAAGTGAAGGTAAAGTATCTTTCTATAATGTATACACCAACACACTAACATGCTAAATCAGTGTTGTAAGATTTATTCTAACTTTACTGTGTAGCCAGGTGGAAATTTGGTCTACAACCAAGTGATGCGAGACACAAAACAAACGTCAACAATAGGAAGGCTTACATTTATCTACAGTGCAGCAGCAGGCTGTGCAGCTTCTCCCTTTGAGCTTAGCCCATTGTAATGATCTGCTTTGGTAAACAATTCTGAGAACATAAAGACACCCACCTTTCATATTGGCTGGACGGGTCTCTACTTGTGATAACACGTTCCGTTCAGCACGGCCCGGCATGGCGGCCGAGTTAAATGTGTGATGTAAGCAGATATTTACCTAGATGCCAGTGACAACAGCACATTCTGTTTAGCATATTAATTGCAGTCATGACTCTGCTGTCTTTGCAATTCCTCCAGCTTAAAAAAATTTAGCACATGCACAGAAAGTGAGATGTGCCTTTCTGCAGTTGACAAGATCCTTAAAATTACATGCTCAACCGCCTCGGAGGCTTTTCTGTAACCCCAAAGGAGACCTTGTGGAAATAGCTGGCCCTCCACTCCATCCCCATCGCTATATAATTGCCTGCCTCAGCTCCCAGAGAGGCCATTTATGTGAATATGATGGTCTTTACACGCTGTAGAGTAAAATGGGGGGTTTAACTGCTGTATGTGGTCACTGCCACTCACTTCAGACAAAGGGAGGGAAAGCAGAGTAGAGGCCAGAGGTTTGGCCAAGACGAGGCATGTTGTTTGCAAATCAATTTGTTTCAATAATTTTGTAGAATCGTGTGTCATTTTCTTGATAGTAGTGCATTGATCTGCCTTGTTCTGACTTGCTTCAAGACACTGATACTCATTTCTACAAAATTATTGAAAAGAGTGAAGCTGCATTGGAAACAAGTGGACTTATCGCAACTCACTGGCAGGATTTTTCTCTTGGTTTAAGAAAAATAAGATTTGAAGGCTGAATATGAGACTAAATGACTCATTAAGATGGACGTTTTTTGCAGTGTGGCACAACATGGATGGACCTGACTCAACTGCCCAGATCCTCAGTCAAATGACCTGGGGGTCAAATGGCCTATCACAGGACCTATCACTTGTGCCACCTGAGCGGGGCTCACTGTTTGACTGCTGGGCTGGACTGTCAAATGACTTTAAGCTTTGATTAGTTCACCTTGAGGCCTATACCACTGTCCATGTGGATATTTATTCAGCAGCTGTCATTTCAATAACAGAGCTCATGCCAAACCCTGCAGTCATGCAAAGCTGCTCATGAGAGAATGAGATCACTTTTTCCCTTCTATGCTGAACGTTCAAAGAGCCACGTTAAAGTTTAAGTCAATCATATGCTGATACTGTACAGTGTATTGTAAGATAGATTGTATATAGTATAGACCTGCTTTTGGAATTTACACAATAACTGTTTCTTTTCTTTTCTTTAGCCTATCACACTGTGTGAGATCTCCCTGTTGGCCTTGGGAAGCACCAGAGACAGTAACAGGATTGTGAAGCTGAGGCCACACACTGCAGTGGCACAGGTCATGTTCAGTGTATTCATAGACCTGCCACCATTAATGACAATGACTTCTTGTTAGGCTGTAGTTGTGGCTTACTTGGCTGAGGCATAGCGCATAACCTCGATGACCAGGCTTGAATCCAGCGATGTTTGTTGCATGTCCTCCCCTCCTCTCTCTCTCTCCCATCTCTCCTGTCACTCTCCTTATCACATGACTTCACCTGTTGACTGAATACTCAAGGTGCTCACTGTTCCCCACTGTATCCCATTGGCATTTACCAATAACAAACATGCTCTGATTATACCAAGGTATAATGGTAAAGACAGGGAGTTTCTGCACTGGCATAATATACTGTTGTATGGTATTGTGTTGTCACGACATGGCATTGTGTCGGTCAAGATGCTACTACATCCTTCTTGGAAGAGGTTTGCTCAGTATTATAGCTGTAGTACAAATGTTACATCTTTATGACAGCATGATTAATAAATTATTTAAACGCACAGTATGTAATTTCTGCCGCTAGGGGTCTCTCAATCAAAACAATAACAAAAGACGTAGTTTGATGACGTCATGAAGTAACGTGGGATCATGGGAGTTTTTTTACGGGGACAGCTTCGGCGACAGAACGCGCAGCAAACACGATTGAATAATCATGATCCATCACGAGTGAGCAATAAAAACAATAGAACGAAAAAAACAACAGAGTGGCTAGAGTGGCTAGCTAGCTAGTTCGCCAACTTCCTTCCTCACTCTCTGACGAATCATCTGGTGTTTCCCGTGTTTCCCTGGAAGTTAGGGGGTAAAGGGGATATGACGCCATTCACAGGCGACCAAATGAAACGCACCGTTACCTTGAATAAAACTACGGATTTCTCTGGGTTTGAACATTGTTGGAAACATTTGGGATAATGTAAATACACAACTCAAAAAAATACATAACATAGGTCTAGTCGTTTTTAGATATGCGGAAATGTTACATATTATACCTTTAAATAATTATCTAATTAATAATCATCATTATGGGAAAAAATAATTTAAATTTCCGCCTCATCATAGCACAGTCTATTTCAATCCGACTCTTCTCACTCACATTTGAAATCAGAGGTCTTTGGTTTTGTGTTTGTTTTTCCATAAGAGCAAAATGTTCAACTGAGCTGGAAAAAAACCCATCATAACACCAGCTAACAGAATTGCAAGACAATAGGCAAAGTAGCATAATGTGCGCACAGAGTAAAATGTTTTGCTGAAGCAAATATGATGTGACATAAATCCCAGTAATCAAAACGGAGCACAGTGGGTTCTTCAGGTGCTCCGATGTCAGGCGCTCGCTTGCGTTTCCCTCCTGTTGTCACTCTGCAGTCGGCTTCTCCACCCCGTGTCTTTCGTCTGAGCCACACCTCCAAGATCCTTCTGCACAGAGTCAGGCTGCAGATTCCCTCATCCTTGGGGCTTGGCAGCTCAGTGTTTGTCAGCCAGTGGAGAAAAAAAAGTGTCTCTCTGAACCAGCACAAAGGCTAGCTTGGAGAAATGACAGTGTTTAGAATTAGGTCAGCGATAACTTGAAGGGTAGCGGATTCCCTTCATATGGTGCCAGCTACAAAGATAAAATAAAACATTCTCAGAAATGTCCCATTAATTCCAAATTATTCATGTGGTTTGTAACCACAGGAATTCCACAAGGTAGATATCTTGATATTCTCCCATATATTTATCTGACAAATTAAGCAGTGCTCAATAGTCCCAAAAAAGCACAACACTAATGACAAAACCAATAATAATCACACTGCAAAAAATCTCCATCTTCAGCAAGTCATTTAGTCTACTATGGAGTCTTGAAATATTTTTCTTTAAATAAGTGAAAAAAAAAAATCTGCCAGTGGGGTGAGATAATTTCACTTATTTCCAATGCAAGTCAATTTGTTTCAGGGATTTTGTAGAATCAAGTGTCATTTTCTTGGTAGTAGTGCAGTGATCTGCCTTATTCTGACTTAAAAATATTACACTAATTTCTAGAAAATTCCTTCAATAAGTGAAACTGCATTGGAAACAAGTGGAGTTATCTCACGTGATTTTTCTCTTGGTTTAAGAAAAATAAGGTTTTAAGGCTGAATATGAGACTAAATGGACATTTTTGCAGTGCACAAGTTATCTCTATGATAATAATGATGACAAATCTCTGAACATAACAATTTCCCATACATCTTATTAGTTATGCTCAGCCAAAACGGTGGCTTATTTTGTTTTTGGGATTTCTGCTTTATCAGACAGTCACAGTAGAGAGAGAGGGGGAAAACAGAGAGAGAGGCGATGACATGCAGCAAAGGGCTTGGACCGGATTTGAACCCCTGCTGTGATTAGGACTTAGCCTTAATGGTGCACACTCTACCAGATCCCCAAACTGCAGCCTATTCTTCCAGTACCAGGAAAAATCCTGAGTCACTGAGCACCCCAAGGACCACAATCACCACAGGAAACCCACCCACCTTCACGCCTTTTCAAGACCCATCACACAATCTGTGGTAAAGCTGGGTTGGACTCAGACGCCTTCGGGTCTCAAGACACTCTAGATCCTGGATCTCAGGCTCACATTTGCAAGCTTTTGATCCATGCAACCCTGATGAAATCCCCCCGTCTGAGCTTCACTTTTGTATAACACACAGTACGATCTGCTGTTGAAACAAAGATTAGATGGTACTGAAGGCATGTTATGTCATACTGTGTAGGCAGAGGAGATTAGGAGGAGGTATTTTATTAGTCCCTTTCTGCTAGAGATATAAAAAAGTTGATGCACGAATTCAAAGTTATTGGGTTGCAAGATGACAGAATACTCATAATTAAACTAATGAGCTCTTCAACAAGATCCTCATTCTTGTAATTTACATTTCTCTCTACCTCTAGCCATAAGGGGCTTGGGACAGTGCAATTTTGTAGAGAAATCATATTGCAACAGAAAAAAACTATAATTTGGTCGAAGAAAATGAGATGCTAATGCTTAGGATTTGTGCTATTTTTCTCAATTAACTGTGTAGCTTCAAAGAAGTTTTTTTTACAATAATTTTGTAGAAAATGTGGAATTTAATCAGTACAAGACACAGAGTGAAGTGTTTATGCCCCAGTTATGTGAGCAGCAAAGTATAAGTCTCTCTGAAATGAGAATTTCTAATTTTTCTTGTCTTAAGCATGGATACAGGTTACACCATCCATCTAACATTTTAAATTACATTTCCCTTCCTTGACTTCTCTCTGGCTTTAACTTAATGTGAAATTATGGATGTTTCTATTAAAAATATCGCCCTCTTAACTTATACTGTTTGTTAAATTAAGTTCAAATACTTTATGTGAAGCAGAAAAGACCAGAACTGGCAACAGCATTGTAAGTATTCCATTATCACAAGTCCACTCTGGAGACAAAAGCTAATTCCTACACACACTTGTTCTGATCTGTGAAATTAAAAGGAGGGATTCAGTCCCAACTTGACACTATCTCAGCTGGCTGTAATTTCCACTATCATGACTGTAACCTGATTAGAGCCGTTTTAGACCCAGTGTTTTCAGGTGAGGGAGGGGAACAGAGCTCTGGTATGAAGTCCACAACTGTTCTGCTCCAATTCACAACTTACATTTCATTTCATGATAAGGACAGAGGCATTGTGTGACAACAATACACACCCATAGAAACACCCATGGAAAATCCAATGCTGTAAGTGTCTTGCAACACAAGTAATAGATATTTTTTCTATCACCAAAAATGGAATATGTCCCATGATCAGATTGCTGAAAATGATTATTGGTTTAATTGTGATAATAACCATTCTGATCCCATCACGGATATAGCGGCCTAATACAGAAGAGGTCTGTGGGAGAATGCATTAACATTTTGGCGTACTATTAATAGCGGGGGGCAATTAAAACATCCTTCATCACTTGGTGAAGTCAACACTCAGATGCTGGACTGAGCACTGTGTTACACATCCATGAGTGCGTGATCAGAATACACAGAGCAGTAAAATGAGATGGAGAGCTGTATGAGGAAGCTGGGAGAGAAAGCCTCATGCCAGTGAAAAGGTCATGTCTCCAACTGAACAGGTAAACAGCCCAGATATCAGACTCAGTTATGAGGTACAAGAGCCCACACTGACATTTGGACAAATTGTGCTTGAATGAAAACTTATCGCAAAGGTAGCACATTGTTCAAAAGCTTCATTTTTTTGCCATCTTGACTTCACTCAGAGAGACAGACTGTTGGGGACAAAGGCTGCCGACAAGAGTCAGGGCATAAAACTTTCCACAAAGCGTCTGCAATGTCTGTCTCCTGTTCACCGCTGGAAGACACAGGACTAAGAGTCAAACCTGTGATAAAAATGTAAAATCTGGAAGTGCTCCATTTACAGTAATAATAGCCATATTTGTATTACACTTTTCTCAGAGTGATGAGGTGTTAAATAAAAGGAAGAAAACAAACATATAAACAAACATTCAGCTATAATAAAGGGGATTCTTGCACTTCTGATTCCATCAACAGCCATAGCTCATTAAAGCCTACTTTAAAAAGAAAAAAAAGAAAAGAGCTCCAAAGCACAAAATAGGTTAATCCTATTTGGTTATTCATTATGAAAAGTTAAAAACTGTATGATTAGTATATTGAATAAAGATGTTGAAGTACATTAAAAACACTATCAACTTACAAACACACTATAAGACACTAGGAATATAATAGTATACATATATAGTTGATATATAGTTATATATACTGTATTATAGTTACACTGCCAAAAGTATAAAGGCACTTCAACTTAAAAACATGTTTCCTTGCTGCCTTAAAATTGTCAATTGACTGAAATATTAGTGAATAGTTGAGCCAAAGTTCATTCGTTGTTCTAATGTCATAAAATTCTCTGAGTGAACTTAAGACAATAAGTTCACTCAGCAGATGTCTAGTCATGTTGACAGGTGTTTATTAGTTGAATCCACTATTTAATGAGCTGCATTCCAGTGTTATGTAATCTCTCACTAGAAACGTTTTTTAGTTTTGGTTGTTCATGTGTCACATAACTATTTAATTATTTAATTGGGCTATACACAGCTAGCTGCACTAATGTGAACACAATTGTTGAACACAACCATTTGAGGAGGCTGCTCCCCTGATTTAATTTTTGGAAACTGTGAAGTTTGAGGTGTGATAATTGAACTGGGTACAAATTTTCAGCAAGGTTATAATTTTTTATTTTTATTTTTATTTTTTTATCAGAAGTAGCCAGAGATTCACCTACACACATAACAAGTCTCCATCCTGTAACTTTCTCCAAACTAGAAGAAGGAAGAGTTTGAGATAATTCAAATACAATGCATGCTGGGAAGTCTGCTAATGTGCTAACAATGCCTCTCAATAAACTTTAACATTATCAGTGTAGAAGTCATTTTATCAAGTGGCTCCGGCTCTATCCCACCCTCCTCCCAAATTTCTCTATTATCTGATCTATTATCTGATATTACCTGGTCTATTGTTGCTAAAGCAGAGAATTACTTTCAGGCTCCAGCAACATAAGCTTATTATGATTCTGTATCTCGCCAGTTCACCTGCCTCCTCCCCACGCTTGTATTGTGAATCTTTTCTTACCTGCACTTACCTTTTTTTCTGAAATATAGTAAACACGGCAGGGCTTTTAGGGTTCCAGAGTGAAGTAGCCCATCTGGTTAGTTAAGTGTGTGTTTGTAGCGTTTCACTGCAGCACATGGATGCGCGGATCCGCGGCTCTGATTGGACAAGATCTCGTCAAAGCGGCTCCAAACAGGCGCACTCGGCTCGTACTTGTCATTACTGTTGCTCGGATTCACAATCCCATGAACAGCGCTGGGCTCCGGGTGTCCATCTCCTCTCGGACTAACCTCGTTTGGAATTGCTTTTAAATTGAGTCCAGCAGCTCGCGCCATGGATGCTACAATTTATCAGATAATATTTGGAGAGTTTGGAGACCCGAACTGTAGTTTGATAGACACTTTTTTTGAAAACGCATCCTTCTCATTGCTGAACATTGATGGTAAGATTGGATTGCTTCTTTCATGTGGATATTGCAGGTGGTTTTGTTGCAGCTTGGGAAAGGGAAACTAAGCGTCACCCTGTGTTTTTTTCCAAGGTTCATATTGCAATGCCACAACCGATGAGATTGGGACCTGCTGGCCACGGAGCAACACCGGGCGGATTGTAGAGAGACCCTGCCCCGAGTACATCAATGGGGTGAAGTACAACACAACGAGTAAGATATCATGTCAAAAGTTCCTTACAGTGCATTTATGTGGAAATCGTAGGATGTTGGATTTTTTTTGCAGTGTCCTCCTGGTTTGTCGTTTGTGGATAACAACACAAATTTGTAGTAGTCGCATAAAGTAACCAGTAATGTACATTTTTAGCAAATACACAATTCAGTTATATGTGCTGGCTTGATAGAATCTTTACTTCAACATTAAGTAAAGCCAAACAAATTATGTTTTAGTGATAGACAGATCTAATGACTGCTCTGCCCTTTAGGAAAAAACAAACAGAAGCACTAAACAGATCAAACACAACAAACAAACAAGAGCTTAATAATTGGTCTGTGTCTTGAGCTTCTTAATTTTCGCTGTAAACTCAAGGGGTTTTTTGCAGATATGTTCCTGGTCTGCTGCTGCTCTGATGTGAAACAGTGATGACAGTGAATCTCAGTGATCATCACACCTCCTGTCACTGCAACAGCTGGATCAGAATGGGCTTGGGTGGCTGCTGTTAATGCACAGATATATTATAAATGAAAACAGCAAACTAAAATTGAAAATGCCACAATATTTCTCTAAAGGAAAAATCCTCCCTAAAACACCTTTAACACTGTTAAAAACAGCTATTGGCGATGCACCTTGTATTTCTGGACCATTTTGGTGTTTAGTCATTCTTATTCCTGAGGATAAGTGGCCAAACTTGGCCAAATTTCCAGTGCAGTTACAAAAGAGTTTAATAGCAGAACATTTTTCTGCTATCTAAAACATCAATGGTAAATTGCAGGTTTTGGTGTCAGTGCCTCAGAATCAAAGAGCAAGAGCTTTTTCTACAGACTCACCATTTTGCACCGACACTCAACAATCATACAGGAGAAATCCATTGTGGAAGAGGCAGAGAGACCCATTTGTTCCTTGACAGTAGCCTCAATAGACCATAATGCAATGCTGCCACAATACAAGTAGTGGTTTGGGTAAGGGGCGCGACTCCCACATTTTCTCGACTGGAAAAAACTCTTGCTTTGTTGCTTTTACTACGCTATCGCTATTCATCTGTCTACCTACACATATGACCCACAGCTGAATGCTCGGGGTCAAGGCTCATGTTCAGGGTCGTTCTCTGCGGGTTGTTGAAAGGCATTCTGGGAAATGCATTTACAAATAGACAACAAATGCAACTTAGGCTTATCCGTAGTTCCCAACATTACTCGATAATTTGAACTCGCTGTTGATCTCAATGACAATAAGGTAATGACGGCTGACACTGCTGGGTTGGAATGAATCAGAAACTGAATTGTAACAGCAAACAGTATGTTAGATGTGTTAGATGTGTTATGTTATGTGATTCCTGTCTTAATCATAAGATGGATATTCACATAAGAAGGAAATAAGTAACTGAACTAGAAGTAGACAAAACCAAGAAAAGGTAATGACAACGCTTCATCACAAAATAACTCCTGTAATGTATTGAGCATCACAGATTCATGATATATGACACTGTAAGTATTTCTCCTGCAACACAGTAATCATCTCTGTAATAGGCTCAGGTGCAGTGTCCCCCCCCATCCATCTGTCCAGTTGCCTCTCACTGCATTGATCCGCCCTTTGCTGATGCACAGTATTAGTTAGACATGCTCTGTGTTTTGCTCCTCTTGGCCTGAAAAGGCGCAGTCGTTTGCCATGACAACACGTTTACAGACACTTTCTCTGACGTACTTTCATTTGTCCACACCCTTGCCAATCAATATAATACTTTTGAAAGCCTGAAGATAAGTGATCATGTCGAGATCGTGCCGAGGTAGTGAATATTTCTGGTACTAAAAGACTAAGCCAGCCAGATGCAGTGGGATAAAGTGACACATTGTCTGCACTCATTAAATCTGGCAGGAGGTTTGAGGTGATTATAAAAATGCACGCAACAATGGTACCTGGACTCTAGCCTCCTGCTCTATTGTCTAGGTGACAAACCAAAATTAAGAGGTCGAGGACAATTATTATCAACAAGAAAAAAACCCAAAACAACACTCTTCGAGAAAAAGTCATTTGCATTATGGGATAGATTGTAGTTCATTGTTGGAATATAACAGGTGTCAGATGTTTTGATGTGCTGTGTATAGAGCCCAAGAGTAGGGTAATTATGTGAATCAGTCTTCCTGACAGCAGATCATACATTTTTCACTCTCGCACAGTCAACAACATTTATTATTAACACGGTCAATGACTTTTCCCATGGGTTGGGCTATAGATCAGTGTTGATTTGTCACATGCACATGATTCATAAGGTGCTTGAAATAAGATGTAATGATCATGAGCAGCAACCGCATGAAAACAACTTGTTATATTTTTGCTGGATCTGATATCTATCAGGGTTCCCATTAGTCCTGGAATTATAATGGAATTTTGAGAGGTGTATTTCAGGCAGGGAATTTAATAAATTAGCTGCAGAAATGAAGGAATATCAGGGTACAAACAGGTCATTTTACTGGAATATAGCATAATGTTTTCCAACTTCTTCCACACATTCCACACATTAGATGGTGGTTTTCAGCTGTTTTTTCCACAGCAAGCCCAAACCAGATTGTTTACCCCTTCAGAACTTTTCCGAGCTGAAAAACAACATTCTCAAACCAGGAAGGAATACAGTTTTTGAAAGCACTGCAACTTCATTCATGGAAAGTCATGGAAAAGTCATGGAATTTCATGTCAGAGCCACGGTGGGCACCTTGATCGGCTTATCTGTCTGTGATCAATTATCGTAGTCCCAGTTTGAGGACAAATACCACAACATGCGGATTTCAAGGGGGGGTCTGTGAGAAGCTTTGGCTACAGCTTGGACTTATTTAATGCACTTCTGATCATGTGAAAGAGCATTACAGTCTCTGTAGATTATGCCTCTGGTGCATACGAGCATGCAATCCCTGGAGGAGGTTGACAAGACTGCTGCATGACATGCTTAAACATCTCATGCTTTACTTCAGCACGCACTTCTCAAAAGATCATGAACAGGTCTAATTGCGCCAAATCTCTGGCACCATTCTGCAGCCTATAGGGAATTTCTTAGTTTGTGTTTTTTAATCCTTCTTTATCCAGAGTAGGATTGCTGAGCACGCATGGTCTTTTCCAGCACCATCCTGTCTCACATTCATACAGAAACCAGTATTCACATCCAGAAGCCACCCAGTAGACCTCTCAAGTGTGACATAATTTCTTCCCACATGAGGGATTCTGGATCCTGCCCCCTTTCAGTCTAATGTAAAAATGAGTAGGGGCGTAAAATGATTGCCTTTAACTACGTCCAATGCCATTCTTGATTATGTTTGCTTTCGAGGGTTCCTCTATTATGCATTTCATTATTTGTTGAGGTGGATTCTGATGGGTTTTAAAGCTGCAGTGAAAAAACAAAACAAAAAAATCGCTAGTAGCCATACTTAGCATTCCAGCATTTCATGGCTTTGTAAAGCGAGGATAATGTTCGCCATAAGGAGGATAACGCAACATCTGGCCCATGGTTGTTAGCAAAATGTTTTTTAAAAATTCAGCAAGATGTTAAAATATGTGATAACTTTGTTATATGCAATTTCTTGTACATTATTTCACCCATTTTAAGAATAGAACGATTGGAAAATGCGATTAAAAAATCCCATTCATTCTCGCAATAGGAGAAAAAAAAAGTCTCCGGATAAAATCTGTAAAAAGCCCCGAAATGACACTTGAGAGGCCGATACAACAGCAGTCTTTTTCTGTTGGCCACAGCTGCAGGGTTAAGGACACCTTGAGTTGTTGAGGGAGTGTTGCTTCAAAAAGCTTCTATGTAGTCTCAAGCTCTACATGGTTTAGTTTTCTTTAACCATCTCAATAAAACACTCACTTCACCTGGTAGAGACATTGTTAAAGAGTCATTTTGCACCCGGTTTGAGCTTCTCTCCGCCTACTGCGCGCTTTTGAAAAAAGCAAGAAAGTGGTTGTGAAGAGCGGGGGAGAGGAGAGCAGTTTGGAGCTTGTCTGGGTTGATGATAAGGAGAACAGGGTGGTTCACATTTTTCTGCCAAATGATGAATTTTAGGATAATTGTCCTTGAACACGGCTGAATCTCTAACTGAACACCGGCTTCTAATTTTAACCACTAGAGGGCGAACTGAGCCAGGTTTAGTGAGATAAATACGACATCGGCACATTTGTGCTCAAATGCTGACAATATGACCGGCATTGTTGTATTTCATAACTACATACTCAATACCAGTTTACACCCCAAAAAAGTGTTTTAGTGTGGAGTTACTCTTTAAATAAGCTTTGTGTGTACAGTAGTTTCTCAAAAGTATCATAGCAACATTGTTTCTAAATTCAGTTGTGCAGTATTTCTTTTTCCTCGTTGTTGCAGCACCTGGCAGCCACGGTGAATTACAGGGATATATTTAGGATATTGAATGTTGAATATATACATGTGCAATGATGTGTATAGCCTACTATCCATTGTATATTGCACTGTCCCATTGCATTCCTGCTGTACTTTCATCATGTGCATCAATATGCAATGTGAAAATGTTAGTTGTCTGTCTCTACACCCACAGCACCAAGGCAAATTCCTTTGTTACACTCACGTATTACTCATTCTCATCCTGATTGAACTTAAATTACAGTCTTGTCATATCTTGATGGTTTGTTCAGAAAGTTACAGCACAAGTGGACAATTAGTGTCAGAGTTAGGCAAATAATTAAAAACAGAAATAGATATTGGATTGATGGATTGATTTTGATTTCTTTCTAAAACAAAACAAAACAAAACAAAACAAAACAAAACAAAACAAAACAAAAAAAAACACTCAAACAATTCCTCTAGGACAGTTGAATTTGAAGGACATCCAATCTATATCCTGTTAAGAATTCAGGAGCAGTTTAGCTGCAGTAACAGATACAGTTGAATATATCAGTCCATGTAGAGCAATGTGCATATAGATTCAAGTTAAACATAGTAGAGGAGATTTCACCATACTCCTAAATGCTTAATTGATATTCAGCTCACTGGCGAGGTTTTACAACAAATTCCCAAATGTCCTGAGGCAATTGAGGTGATTATCTTGATCCTGCTGGGTCATATAGGCAGCAGCCATCTACAGCAGTGGATAAATACAAATTCCAAATCACAAAATAGGTCAGACTAAGAATAGAAAGAGGCCCTAAAATCACGTGAGCAGGTGTTAATTAACACTTTGCTGTTACATGCAGTCTCCGAAATAAGTCACGATACTGAGAAAAGGACTTTGATGTGAAAGCTGCAGCACACAGGTTTTTCCAACCAAAGCGTATTCGGACACGTCTCTTTTTAACTGCCCCCCTTCTGCTACACATCTGACCCACGTACTAACAATAGATTCTCTTCCATTTGATATCGCCTCCTTGGTATGTCTCATAGCATTTTACGCTATACGCCTGCATCTTAGAAAGAGAGGCTGAACCCAGGCCCAGGCTACTGTTACATGGACTATTGAAGACAAGCCCCAGTACACTACAGTCACAGTTGTTGGACACTGAAAGCTATAAATACATTGTGTTTGACCTTGTTGGATTTCAGCAGTACTTTGAAATGAGCAGCTGAGTAAGGTTAATGTCAGCAGAATTTCAGTTAACCATTGCCATAGTCTCAGAAAAAATCAGAGGATTCACACAGTTTCAGCCCCACTCAGGTATAAGGGGAGATGAATTCTTTGCCATTTCTTTCATCATATATAAATATTAATGTCTGCAGAGTGGCTTAAGAGGCTTATGCATTTTTAAACCTCCCCGTGTCCTTTTTTTTTGTGCGTTTATCCAGTTCCATGGTTTACATGAAATGCACATCGTCGCTGTTGGGGTAGAGCTGCTAGATGTGGTCTAAGTTTCTTCATTGTCTCTGCTTGGCACTGCCATGTCGTCCGCTTGCTATCAACCCTCGGGCAGACATGATGTGCACAACAGTATAGATGAATGATATCAGCAACTCAGTGTCGCAGTATTCCAATTTCAGTGTCCTCTGCGCCTTCTCAGTTCAGGGAAATCCAGAGTGTAACTGTAATTTGTCAGTGAATATCGCTCCTTTTCCTTTGTAAACTCACCTCATCCCGCTGCGTCTCTATTCATTGCCATGGAGGAGACATGCTATCAGCGCAGTGTGCCTTTCCAATCACCACAAATCAAAGTCAGGATCACTGTGTCCACAATGTAACTTTATTGATTCCCTTATCTGGATTAATAAGGCTGGAGTCGTATCAACACTGTGGTGTGTCGCAGGTTCAGTGAGAAGAGCAGAGCTTCCGCAGCAGTGCATGTCGGGGATACAACTTGTCACTTCATTTTAAATCAGAGATGAATCAGCGCGACGCAGTTTGTTTTTCTGAGGCAAACATGGAAGCGAAGCTGGCCAGTGAATGAAAAGACACTGGGGGTCAACATCAAACATGAAAATCACAGCTATCTCGCTCTAAAAAAGTTTGGCACAGGAAATTCTAGGCGATGTGTTATGAGACGCTGTGTATATTTTTGTTCTGTGGTTTTGTTTATTACCAAAGAGATTGCACCACATAAGCAATTAGCCTCCCACATAAACTGTTGATGTTTCCCCGGTATTCAGGACTATTACTAACCCATTGAGATGTTTTATTGCAAAGATAAAGATTTATCATCTCTCATAAAAACATTATGGGCACAAATAATTTCGAAGTGATTGGAAGTGTAATATAGATGCAGGTTTGATTCTATAACCGTGATACAGCAGTGGATTTTATTTGAACAGGATATTTACCCAAGACAGTGTAAGGGAAATCACTCTCAGGAGCTTACTCATTTCTCAGCGTAACCGAATGAGTCACTAATGTCTGACGCTGAAGTTTGATGGCTCTCTAAATGAGCGTAAGACCATCATATGTCATCAGATCCCCTGTGGAGGAGTGATAGGTCGTAGTTCAGGTTTAACAAAGCTGTGAGAAAGCCCCTCATGGACTCACATGTAGAAAGGGCAGATTTGGATGCACAGATTCTATTGGTTTGTTACCGCATGAGTGAGGTTTACCACTTCCCAACCACAGAACGTCTCTTCTTACGTTAGCAACACATCCTCCTGATGCAATTCCATGTGCAGTTTCCCATGGTCGAAATCGCACAGGCCCAGTTATTTGAATCCACTGATTGCACCGAGGTCTTCATTAAAGTACCTCTCCTTTGGTACTCTATTCTCCCTTGAAACCTTTGCTCTACTTCTGTACAGTGGGACTGGATAAGAGGTTAGTCAGTCAGCAAATTCAAACATTTCACTAACCATTGCATACCATCTCCCCCAGGGGGTGTCCAATCAGCACCAGTCTCCCCCGGCTGTGCTTAACACTGGCTCACCATCCAAGCTACAGTAGAAGAGCTGTAGAGCCTTTTTTTTTTTTCTTTTTCTTTTTAATCCAAATTCATCCAAAAGCAGCTCCCAATTAGTGTTACTGTTAGAGATAGGAGCGCTTTGAGTTTAAGCATTGCTTTGTTTACTTTTTAATAATCTTGGTTGATGCAGAGCTGTTGCACAGAGTGGATTGTTTTTCATTGTTTTTCAGTAATGGACAGAATCAGAATCAGGCTTTATTGGCCAAGTATGCAACACATGCTAGGAATTTGACTTTGGTTAAAAGCCCTATTCATAGTATTCTGTTACATCATCACACGGCCATCTTGGTAGGAAAATAACATTGTAATCAATTAACAGGTGAATATAATCAAACGACAGCCACAGCCAATGAATAGTGTATATTGTAAGGCACCATATTGGTAGGAAATGCATGTGACATCATGGGAATACTATGAATAGCTCCCGTTTTTTACATTCATACATACACTAACACCTTCCCACACATACAGTATATATTTCCATACCATGCTACAACATATACATACATTCATATATATATGTACATACAATGATATCATGCTCTGAATGGAAGCTTAAACTGTTTTATGAAATGCAACTCTTATACCACACCGGCGATTTCCCTTCAAATAAAGAATGATACAAGTGTATTGTTGCAAGCCAATGATGACCCATTGATTTTACAGATGATTTTATATTGTTAACACATATGTCATTATGTTTCCTTACAAAAAACAATTTAATAATTTATTTCCACACCTCTAAGTGTGAAGTTGCTTTGAAAATCTCTTTCATCTAATTCTGAACATTTCTTCCATCTTTGACACTGAAAAATGAGAGATGGGATCTCTGTTTGATGGTGCTCTTAGATAAAAGTCAAAGGCCACAGGATCGATAAAATGGCTTGGTTGCTTTTGGCCTTGGAAGATGCTGGTCAAAAGCTTATTTTCTTTCATGCCGTGATCTTCAATAAATTACATGGATATAGTCCTTATGTGATGTGACAGCATATGCTCGCTATTTGGATTTGTTATGTGGTTTAATATGTTCTCATTATCCTGACATGCTATCCTACATATGTGGCTTGGTTGGTGTCCCTTAGGGCCGTAGACTTGTAGCGCCTGGCCTCTTTTCCTCTCACCAACTGACCTCAGCTCAGCTGTGTGGTGTGAGACTCTTGACAGCACACAGGCAAAACATTTTAATTTATGCCCTACAATTGTAGATATTCCTAATGTGTTATGAGGGCATGAAAGGAAAGGGGGGAGCTTAAAAGACACAGCTGTGAATAAAGCATTACCCAGCACCACTTCCTCAGGCTCTGATGGTCTGTCTGTTTCAGTGGTCATCACTCAAGGCAGAATGCTTTTAAAGAGAGATTTGATGTTGCATGCTAAATTGGAGGGTAAACATAAAGACAGAGTGAATGAGGAGAGCTACAGCTGGTGTGAAGTCTATCCCGGGTATGCTGATCAAGACAATTTGTATTTGTGTATGTATTTGTTCAACCAAAGTTTCTCCAAAATACTTTATTTATTCCCCTTGTAATCATTGCCATTGCTATTGTCAACATATTAAAGCATATAACAGCAGTGTATAACAACAAATCATTTGTTTTTTAAAGCTGTATTTAACAACAAACATAAACATAAACAACAGCTGTGACCATAAACATAGGCTTTTATAACCCAGCCATAAACAAACACTAATCAGTCAATTACAAACTGAAAAGATGTCTTTATGAATCAAAATTCTCACTATGAACTATTCCACCATCAACCCCCCCTCACTGGGGGACACTGAACATTTATGGACTGGGATAAAATACAATGGAATAAAAAATAGCATACAGCATTAGGAGGAGGAGGAGAGGTGGTGACTTGGACAACTACCTTTTGAGAAGAGAAAGATTTGGGATTTTTCAGTTAGGTACGCTGACCCCAGGTGGTCTGAATGAAGTTGGCTCCATTTCTTTGGTCTATTTTTTTTTTTTTTTTCCATTTTCCATTGTTTGTGGTTTCTTGAATGGGAGGTTTAAATAACATTCAGGATATTGCTAAAGGTATTGATACATTGTCATGTCTATGATATTATTATGTTGATGTGACTTCCATTTGTATAGCTTTCATATATGTGGTTTAAATATGAACAGCATATCTCCTGTCAAAGTAATTCTATAGAATGATGTAAACATTATAGATATTGGTCCTTTTTTGCTTATGTAGGCCTATGTAAGAATGAATGTAATTTTGTTTTTTGTTTTAGATGTGAATATGTTTTGATTTGTAGATACTGCCCCTAGTATATGAGAGTCTATTTATTATTTGTATTAAAAGGAAGTCACTAACAGGTGTAACCAATGACCTGACGAAGCCTATGGGCAAAACGTTGTCTTTTCAGTTTGCCAAGCTGCATATTTTTTATTTGAAACACGTAAAATAAATCAATCAAGAAATCTTTTTGAGAGTGCGGATTTCCCTTTTTTTGGTTCTTCAATTAAGCCTATTTGAATTTGACACACCAGAGAAGCCTTATTTTATGTCCATTTTCTTACCCGGTGTATGGACCGTCTTAGTCATTGACCTGTATTAGACCACCATGGCCTGTCACAGGCTGTGTAATGCTGTGTCACCTCAAGGCCCTTCTTATACATAGGATGTGGTTCTGCGCTCGATGCTTGGTACAGCACACAGTGGGCTAGAAGGTCAGAGGAAGTTGACGAGGAGTGTGCAAAATAGGCAGGGTTTTTTATTTAGTAGTAGGAAAGAAGGTCACCATTATAGCTCGCTGGAAAAAGCTTTTGATGTATGTGTCCCTTGTTCAAAAGAAAACCCTGGCCCTAGCACTGGCCCTGCTGGGAAGAAAAGAAAGAGCAGCAGCCGGTTTCCTGGACAGGCTTTCCTCCAGAGATCACGATATTCCCTCGAAGTTGTATTGCACAGCTCAGAGAATTCAGATACAGCAAGATTTAATTTCTCCTCCATTTTCCTTCATTTCCTGGCTGTGTCACTTCTCGTTTCTATTGGATTTTCACAAAAAAAGTTCAAGTTGTTGAACTTTGGGCGCCAAAGCTCCACGCTTTGCCTGCCACAGCAAAAATCCATTTATTAAATTTTTATGTTAAATTTTTGTTTTTATATATATTTTTTTAAATAAATTGCATTTCGTGATCTTAGAATTGTAAGGGTCTATCTGCCTTCAGGATAGTTCTGAGATATTGAGCTTCAAAGTTTTCAGCATCCATTGAGTTAAATGGAGATGGGTCCTTTTGTTTTAGAAATTACAGACTCAAAAATCATTATTTTAAAAAAATAACACCACACATATGTCAACAGGCACTCATAGCATAGGTTCATGCAACTAACTCAGTTTTGACAAAAAGGTCAGATAGAACCTTATAATACCAAGGTCACGATTTTATGTTTTGTTAGTGTTATCTAAATCTAAAATAAATCTAAATAAATCAAAAGCTTTGCTGGGAGGAACCAGCGGTGTGGAGTGATGGGGAGACACAACATCCCTGCTGTACTGAACTGACTTCTTAATTCTTAATCCACTCCCAGTCGAACCAACTCCGCCTCACAAAGTCTATCAGCAGATCCGCCGGGAAAAGAAAAAGCAAAAAACTCACCAATACTAAATTAATAATCAAAATAAATAAACAATTCTCGCAGCAAACAAAAAGCGTACGAACAAGCACCTCTCTCTTTCTCTCTCTCTCTCTGGCTGTGTTTGTGTGACAGGCAGCAGCAACACAAGCAGACTGACTGAGAAATGCAAACAAGCTCCGCCCCCTTCTCTTTTGAGTTACAAAAGCCAATCGAGTTTATATGTTTTCCCCACGACTACAGGCATACTATTAAAATATCTGAACAATATTGAAGACATTTGGACGGAACAAATATTCCTGTTAAATTATTTACAATATGGTATTCAGACTCAGGATCCCTAATGTCTGTACAATCCCACCTTGGGGTATAAGAAGTTCATAAATCAAGAGACCCTCCACTCTCCTGGGACAAACCTATGTCATGTACATCATGTTCATTCCCCTTAGTTAAATTATGAAATTCACTGAACCATCTCAAGGATATTTGAAGTGCCAATCATACTGCCTTCCCTCCCTTCAGGGGGGATATATAATTTATATATATAATTCTTCAGTTCCAGAGGTACAACTTATACCCTGTGGGACATAAAATCACACCCAAAGTGCCTGGCAGAGACTGACAGGACAGGATGGGAATCTCACAAAGGTATTTGGTGATGGACAATTGGCTGCTGACCTCCTACACCAAGACGTCGTCACATTTGGTCCAACAATTGAACAAGCCATTCCTCTAGTAAAGTGGGCACAATTTCACTCTCTTGCAGCTCGGGTAATAGCCTTCGCAATCCGGGGGGAAAGACGCTGCTTAAAAAACAGTTTGTTCCTGACCAGATTGGCAAAGCACACAATCAACTGATTTAGTCCCTGATTTTTCAGAGAAAATATAAAACATCACCCTCACACCACGATGTGTGGAAATCCAGATGGCCGATTTCAAATTTCTGTGAGTTTTTCTTGTCTAGTTTCTTCATTGACTTCCGAAGTAAAATGTTGATTTTAAATGGCAGGTGTAGCACTCGTAGTACTTCTGCAATCAGCTATAAACTAAGTTAAATCTACACAATATTGGAAAAAAAAATATGAACAATCCATAACCATACTTTCCATTCTATTGGTGGAAAGGCTGACTGACTGAGCATAATTTGGAAAGAAATGAATCTTAAAATTCACGTTCAAATCAGTGTAATTCCAGTGTGTGAAAATCCTCTGAATTTTACCCTTAGCTGGTCTAACTGGAAAAGGTTAGAGCGCTCCAGTGCTTTTGCCAAGAACCTTTTCCCAGTTTTCTGCTTTCACTTTCACTAATTAATATCTGTTAATTCCAATGCTAATATGTGTTCAATATACTGATGAATCCTCACAAGTAATTACGTACTTAGTTCATGAGAACATTGCTTCAGCACATCAATAAAAAAAAACACTGGCAGGCATAGAGCATTTGAGTCAATCTGAGCTGTTACCATTGATGCATGTAATTCCTGGCCTGTAATGACTCAATTATTAACATATTCTATGCCTGGATGATTTTGTGTTAGTTAGTATTCAGCTTCATTTGCAAAGATCGTGAGGTGACATAATAATCCCATAGCTGTCTAGTCAAAGTTTTTCACCCCCCTGGGGTGGAAATTAAATAAAAAGGTAAAAAATAATAATTAAATAAAAGGTAAAAAGAATCTGTCGCCACCTCTAATTTTGAGTTATTGATTTCTTCACGTGGTTTATAGCTTCAGTCCCCTTCATCGAGGGATCAAAATCATGAACTGGTGAGCTCAAAATGTGGCATCTTGAAATTCTTTTATTTTGGTAAAGATATTTTTTTTTCCTACCTGCTGCCAGGACAGTTGATAAGAGAGTGATGAGACAATGATAAGAACGTATTTGGGTATGATCAAGCTGCAGCTAGACGTTATCTTTAGCAAGCTGTCTATGTTAATGTCAGCTAGCTTATAGCTACTGACAGCTCTCTTCTTCTGTCCAGACTGGGTGTCTGATTTTTATGAGGGATACATATTAATAGCTAAGTTGCCTTGGCTTCTTGGCTCCTTCCTACCCTGCATGCTCATGCTAATCAGTATGTAATTATGAAACCAGTTATTTTGGTCAACATGTACTAAGCTACTACTACAGTGTTAATGCAGGGGGTAGGAAAATATTTACACCCAAGAAAAAGCATTTCAGAATGGTAAAATTGTATTTTGATCTCACAAATGTATCATTTTGAGCCCACAAATTTGTAATGTTGTGGGGACGTTTATCCAAAAATGTGCAAGCAAAATGCATGTAGATTGAGTGTTTATTTATTTATTTTTTTTCTCCCTAGTGGCAAATCCACAGCCCTACACTTTTGCAAAAGCCATTAAGAGAATGTGACTTTTATGCAAGGAAGTGAAATTTAATGCAAGAAGCAGTGAAGCTACAGATGCGGCCGTGATAGAAGTCCCACTTCTTCCTACATGCTGACTGACCTGATGCTGCACTCTTGCTCCATTCTCAGGAGGAATTGTTTGAAAAAAAAAATCCACTGAAGGTCACAAAGTCTGGTATAATAGTTGCTTGAGAGACAGAATTTTAGTTTTTTTTAAGTTATCAAGATAGAAGTGCCTGCTGTATTCATACAGGATAAATGCAGGATGAAGACATGAATAAGGGCCGCTGTATGTGACCATGAAGGATTGTAGTAGCAGGTTGGTCAGGCAGGCAGCCAAAGCTTTTAAACCAACCCCATATGTCTTTTGTTGATTGGCTCAGTGGAAGGTGACCTGCGGCTGTGTGGTGAGGCGGTCCACAGGCTGCACTGGGGGCCAGTCACTCGAAGAGATTGCTCTTTTTAAACCCGGTACAGCTTTTCTACCGCCACACATCTAGAGCCAACCGCTGACTCAATAGTCAGCCGTAGGAGGAAACAGCGTGACACAGAAGCCTACAGTCACTAGGAGAAAACAGTAAAGTAACAGTGGGAATTCCACTCTGGCAGTTTCCCTGCAAAAAAATCTGTGGCTTTGTATAAACGGACGCAATCTTTCTGGTAATAAACTGAAATCTAAGCACGCTACATCTGTTTTCCCAAAATAAATCTCGTCCCCTACCATAAGGCATCTACAGTATAAGCGTATTTAGTCAGCAAAAAAACTATGTAACCGATGTATCTACACTAGCCACAAATCCACATGACATAGAAGGAGCTTGAATGTCTTTCTCTTGAGCTGTTCCTCCCCTAGGGCCATTCCCTTTATAGAAGCCACGAGTCAATGTCAAAGATACCACAGAGGGAGAGCGTGCACAAACAAAGCTATTCAGCACAGCTTATTGTCATTGTGTTGGGAGCCAGTATTTAATTTCTAAACTTAGTGTACAGTATCTCAAAACCTGACAGTTATTTGTAGCTTATTTGATGCAGCTTTTCAATTCAATTCAATATAACTTTACTTATCCCGCATGGGGCAATTCCAAGGATGCAATTTAAGGTACAAACAATCATTAAAAACAAAACAAAGAATACACAAAATAAAATGAGATGGGACACGTTTAAATTAAAAATTGTTTTACTTCTGGTACAAAGCTGTTTTTTCTTTACACTGGGGTGCCAGAAAGCTTCCTACTTGATGGGACGAGGTTGAATTTATTGTCATTTAATATTGCCGGGGCGTTTGTCAGAACCTGCTGAGAGTTAAACTCTTTGAGACTTATTTGAGCTAATCCAATGATTTTTGGAGCATGTGCTGACAAAGCCAGACAGCTAGAGCCTTTACTTTGCTTGAGTAAGGTTTTAGTACCTCTGACTAAATTTATAACAAACGGTATGTGACAAGGACAGGGCAGTACTTAGTGAAATTGTTTAAGCTGCCATGTTCTGTTTTTATCAAATGTAGGTCGATCAAGGGCTTGGGAACAGTTGTGTTTTCATGTTGTGATGTTGACATGTTAGTGTTGACAGCCCCGACTCACTGGAGGCTAACGCTTTATGATTTGAACCGCAGGTCATCTGGACCTGCGAATCATGATTTTGGATACTGGAGGCTTTGAATTTACAGTATGATCTTTTCTCTCTGCATAGAGAATATTATACTTTTCCATTATATTGCACAGAGTTAGTCGGCTCCTCCTCCCATCGCATGTGATCTGATGCATGTAAGATAACATGGATGACGATGTGATGAGGAGGAATGGCACACACACCACGAAGGGGGACAAGATGCAGGTGCAGAAATATTGTCTGGACAATCTGCCAATGTGCAATGAAATCAATTTGAGACAAATATCAAAGATCTAGCACATAATCCTCAATATGTTGTAGCACATGGCAGGACAAAAAAAAAAAACAGCATAAAAACAAAACATTGACAAAAGCATTGACGCCGTTGAGCACAGTTTAACTCAGTCATCTGGTAGGAATACGATCCATTATTTTTAAAGTGCCTCTTAAATGTTATGCAGGTTAGTCATTCATTGAACAAAATATTAAACGCAGCACAATAGACCGGCAGTGGGCTTACATAAAGCAAGTGGAAAATCTGTTACAATTTCCAGTGTCTGGGTCATTGACAGTAATGAATTATCAAAGCAGGTTATTTAGTGCAATGGCTATTTCATGAAGTGAATGTAGAATGAAGAAGAGAATTAAGGACAATAGAAGAGGATGACAACAAAAATTGTCCATGAAATGTTTTAATTGTTCTCTATTTGCCTGTTTTTGGCCCCAGTTAAATTTTTTATTTAAAATAAATCACTCCAGGGTTTACTGAGCAGCAGCATGGGGCCACTTCCCTGAGCTGCCATGCTCGCTGCACATCTAAGCTCCGTTGGCCTGTCACCACCTCCTACAGCAAAGGAAACTGACTGAGTAAATATCAAATGTGAAAGAACCCTAAAGCTTGTCAAAGAAAGAATTGATATATTTACTTTTTGTTGACATTCTCTCATCATGCTATTCATGTCTGCGAACGCCTTGCTGCATTTGAATCTCTTGACTCCTGCCTTTTACAGTCAGACAGACTTTGCCATATCCTCACCTGCCCTCTGACATCTGTGGCAGCTTTGCTCCAATTTCTGCTGTCTTTAAATGAAACGTCCAACTGCATTGAGCTGAGAGATTTCCATAATGTTATGGCATGCCCTAGTTTGCTCTGTGTCTCCCAGGTCATGAAATGTAATTTCATACGGCCTGAAAGCAAAGTGCTGGCGTATCTGGCTCAGGTGTCGCTCACATGAGCTGTTCTGAGTTCTGATGACTCAACTTTGTGATATTATAGCCTTTCATCTTTGTTACAACTTGAAACTTATCCAAATCTGAGGTCATAACCCTAACCCTAACCCTAACAATATCCAATTACATTGTGGACTGTTTTACAAAACAATTGTAAAAAATATGGTTAGAGCAGTCACTTGAAACGCCATATGCCATATTCACATGGTGGCTATGTTTAATTTATGTCACACTCGGGGTGGGAAACACTACACAGAAGACAGGGAAGCAGATGGAAACAGTGGCAGACTCAACCAGTCTTTGGACAAAAAAATGTAAAATATCCACTAAAATTTTC
This sequence comes from Centroberyx affinis, assembly GCF_046629955.1. Classification (NCBI taxonomy): domain Eukaryota; kingdom Metazoa; phylum Chordata; class Actinopteri; order Beryciformes; family Berycidae; genus Centroberyx; species Centroberyx affinis. The sequence goes on from NW_027279477.1 coordinate 120,212, forward strand.
ATTCAACATTGTGGAAAGATGAGCAGAGCTGAAAACCACATTTCCCAAGAAGGTCCAAATCACTAAAGCGACTGGACTAACGGGATCATCCATGATGTTGAATGTGAAACCTGCTCACACCAGTGGTTCAACTATCCATAATGTTAGTTAGTTAATGCGTACTGTGCCTATTGGTTCAGATCTGCCTGTCGTAGACTACTTTTCTACCATTATATTTAGTATACCATATGAAAATCAAATGAATATGCCATATGAAAATCAAGTGAAAGCAGGCTGGACTGTCCACTGTCATGAATCTATATTTCCTGGCAATAGTGCTTCTACTGTCACCTGTGGCTGTTTAATCAAATAAGGGGAGAAAATGCTGTGAAATGGTGGCAATAAATCACACAGATGTGCGCGCGCATACACACACACACACACACACACACACACACACACACACACACACACACACACACACACACACACCACTAAACAGTAGGGTCTGTGGGACTAATCAAACAATCTTCCAGGTTGAAATTACTTTCCACTTTTTTTTGCAGTCCAGATGACTAGGCCACGATTCCTGGAATTTCTCCACCAATGTGGAAATGGGTATGGTGTTTGTGTGTTGGTGCATGTGTGTGTCTGAGAGTGAGAATGAGAGAGAGATAGCGAGAGAGAGATGAAAGTTGGCACGGTGGCTAGTAGAGGAGGTGGGCGATGTTGGCAGGGAGCAAACCAATTGGTAATCGCACATTTCTTTTATCTCCTTATGCTTTTCCAGACTTTCCTCCAAGCCGGTGGAGTGTGGTCAGTGTCGGTTAGTTAGCCGCATTGTTACCATCTTCACATGGAGACCTTATCCCTGATACTGAAACCTAATAGAAACTGAGTCATTAACTGATTTTTTTTAACTGCATAAATATGGCAGTCTGCATGTTGATGCACTGTAAAGAGAAATAGATATGTGAAGAGAATAGCTTTATCATGCGTAAGGCACAGATGGTTAGTCAGAAATGTGCTTTCCCTGCACCAGTGCCTTGAATTAATCCTGCCTCAGTGGAATAGCTCAGAGGGACGAACCTCACAACCTGCTCCCCCCCTTCTATTTCTGCACCATCAGAACTTGCTTCACAAACACAGTGTGATATTAGCCTGGAGAGACGAAGGGCTTTATCTGGAAAACACCTTGTACTATTAATATTGGCTTCAGACACCTTAAAGGTCCCACATATTATTCAGTTTTCATGATTGTGTTTTGAAATATACCAAGGCTCAGGATGAGAACAAGGGTATTTATGACCAAGGGTGTTTATTGAATGAATAATGAATACTAAGTCCTCACAGGCAAAACAGTCTTAATACTGGAGTCTCATTGGCAACAACACCAGCTTCTCTAATTCAAATGAGGCAAACCTATTTGGAGGCTTTCCAGGGGGCGCTGTCAGTTCAAATGCTGCAACTTAACTGACTGGAAGGATTTTGGTTGCTGTTCTGTTGACCATACTGACGCCCAGTTTAACTCTCAAAGACGTTTACAGTGCCAACCGTCACTATTCTGTTAAATAACACTAACTTTACTTACCGAGTACCAGTCATATGTTCTGGGGCCCCCAGGGTTCTACCAGGGGGCCCCAAAAGATTCTGGGTTCCCGCGTCTGTGTTCAATGCATTTCGCAACATCTCACTAATTTCAATTGAAATGTGCAGCCAGACGGGACCCTGGCAGATACTGACCTGCCTGAGGCTCCTAACTGTAGGCCACAGTTTAGAAAGATTACGGGGCCCAAGTCACAGCCTCTGTTCACATCGTGCCCTAAACACTATCTCTGTTGATACAGAGGCCTCAACCAATGCGATGCATTTAGTGAATATACAGAGCACTAATTATGTACTGGTGGGGCAGGGGGTCTACGTACAGACATAATCAAAATTTCTCAATAAATTTCAACATTTAAGAGTTTTTTTGGTCCTTCATTCCCACCACCACATTCCCACCACATCACCTCCTTAACGGCACATTCTGCAATTCAAATGTAATCAAAGGGAAGCCCCACCACCTAAAACTAAGCCTTGGGGTTGGACAAACTTTATCACTCAAATTGAATGAGCGAGCGCTACATAAAAGGTAAAGATAAAGTAGTTTGTAATAGCTAAAAATTAGTTTCAGATTACTTTTAGTATCTTGAGTTAAGGTGTGTGGGTGCGTACCGAGAGGAGGGGGCCCAAAAGGACGTGTGTGTGCCCAGGGGCCCTGTGGCTGGTTCATCCGGCCCTGGATGGATGAAGTGAAATTTCATAATTTGCCCTCTGATAAAGAGAGACATGACATAGTAGCAACAGTTTATAAAGATAACGTTATCTTACCTGCCCACTAATCTGGACCAACTTTTTCTCTTGGAGATAAAGTACTTTTGGATAGTTTCACCCTCCCTGAAGTGAAATATCAAAATGCGTCAGCACTTTTTTTCGCCTGAAGGGTTTCGCCGGAATACAGAGACAGGTCGTGGATAAGATGTAGCAGGTTGTGTATATGTCATGAAACGACAGATCAAGGAGTTTTGCTGCAGACTTTAATGGAGTCAGTGATGTTGGTGGCAGAGATGAAGGGTCACATCCTTCAAGGACTTGGATCTTTTTAAAATATCTTTCCTTTTCATGATGACTCATGAGAGACGTTTGCTTGTTCATGATCACTTGTGTAGTCTGTGATTAGAGTGGAACGCTGTTCAGGAGTCTGAATAAAATCAAGTCATGGCCAGTTGTGATGCGTTGAATGGAGTTAGTCTGAAACTTCCTGCAAAAAAAGATGCTCGTATGCTCCTGCACCAGAAGTCAAGTGGAAGAGAAAAACACTCAAAACATAATCAAATTTTAGTAATATCTTCATTATATATGTATATTAAATAGAGAGAAATCTGAATTGCAATAATAGGGCCCCTTTAATGTTTGCAGAGAATGGATTCATGGATTTGTCTAATGGCCCCAAACTAATTACAAAGTCACATTTATTCAGTGAAAATAAAGGACCTGATTCCTGTATTGGACACTATTTAAGGTCCTCAGCAGTGATACTGTCAGAAAAAAGTGCAACCCTACTTTAGAGGTAATCCACAGCCCTGAAGCTGTGTAAATCCATGAATTTATTTGCCTTAGTTCATCTTCTAACTATGCATAAGGCATTAGCTGTCCTATCACGGTTGCCTAGACTTAACAGGAGATTTTTAAATGCCAGATGGCAACTGATCAATGAACAGGTTGAGTCAGTCTGTTACAGATTCAAACAAACAAGCTCAATGTGTTTTGTAATGCAATTGATTGTTTTACCTCATCTCATGGGATACATGTTCTGCTCATTCAAGTGCTTTAGTGATTTAACTGACTGTGATTTAACTGACGGCGTTCTGTGCTAAGCAGCACCCACTCAAACGGTTGTCATTTGGGATTTCCCTTCATGAACACATATTACAAAGCATTACGTTGTCAAAATATGTGCTGCCATATCAAGTTATGTCAAAAGGAAGGCTGTTGAATGTGGAGTCAACAAAGTATGAGAAGTAGGCTATGACCGATGTTTCTAGCTAGTTCTTTTCTGCTATTCCATTTGTAAATGTCAATTGTAAGAGAAATTTAAATTCAAAGGGTCTCACTCTGTTGTTGCTACCCTTTCAAGAGTTGCTTTAGGCATTCAGAGGTGGATGATTTACTCATTTGCTACCATCTTGTTTTCAAGAAGCTGGAGGTGTTTAAAAGGACCTTTGGATGAGTGTTGAATGTTAACATCACACACCCACTGTCTTAGATTTGTCTAAACCACTTACTGATACCTAAGAGAAACACATTGTTTGCAACTTTCTGGTCATTGTAATTAAAAGACTGTAACAATAAATTATTTGAGCGATATAATGGTAACCTTAAGAATCCTTTTTTTCATAGGAAATAGGATGACTGGGTGCAACCTATAAGCATACATGTAGGAAATACTGCAAGATAGAACTAAATTGATCACATAAACTGACTGACTATGATAAGTGAATCTCATTTAGAGTTGAATATGTTATTCATGCAATACCCACTGAATCGTCTATTTTGCTAATCAAAACATGGTCTAATGAAAGACAGGTTTACTGGATCAACTTAAAATGGTAAAATGTGAACTCTGAAAACAGAGTGGTTTAAATTATCACTGTAATTGGTTGGTCCTAATGGAATAGAAAAATTAACTTTTCATACATTTACAGCTATTCTCTATTTCCCCCAAACTCTTTATACATTTTTAAGTGTTAAAGAGATAAAAGGTCCACCGAATGTAAAGTGGGGAAAGGCAAAATAAAAAAAATCAGTTCAAAGTCGATTATGGAAAGCGGTTTTAAAAGATATGCAAATAAACTGACGGAGTAAGAGGCTTTGCATATCCCCTCCATGAATACAATTTTTTATTGCTGAATTGGTATTCCTTGTAAGCGTCAGAGTCCAATAATATTGCTAAACTTTGAACTGAAACCCAAAGAAATTACAAACATGTTTTAGCTAACCTACTTGCCCAGCACCTCACTACGACCATGCTACAACAGATGAATGTCTCTCTTACACCATTACATACTTAGCCAAATGTAATGTCTGTTGTTGAATACAGATGGGAGATTTTAATGGATGAACAAATCTGTGAAGCTATGCTTGTCCAGTATTGGTAAAGAGTCTAATGGTTCAATGTAAAGTATTTTAGAGCATAAACAATGTTTGAAATAGTTTTCCAGTTGCAGTTTTGACAACCTAACGTTTTTTTTGGCAGGGAGTGCATACAGAGAATGCATGGATAATGGGACGTGGGCGTTGAAGAGCAATTACTCCAATTGTGAACCCATTTTAGAGGAAAAGGTTAGTACGGTGGTGCAGTGGGGGGCACTACAATCCCCATTCATTCTGTAAGCAATCTGTTAACAGTAAGGAAGAAATGCTCATCACGGTTTCTCATCATTACAATAATGGCATGCTAGGAAAAGCCATCAGATATAGCAAGTTAATGTGATGTTTTGATTGCATAACACTAATTGAACTGTATTTTCTTTTTGTGCGCAGTGCAGTTAAACAGTTGTAATTAGTAGTCAGAAATAAATGTTTCAAAAAATGTATGTCTGACTCACTTCACAAATGCAGATGTATTCCCGTTTAAACAGTCTAGTCTGTGTTCCTATAAGCAAAGCCCAGGGCAAAGTTGTAAGTCTCCTATATCATATGTACAGTAATGAGTTTTGGCCTGATTACCTCACATCATGTCTCCTGATTATGTGTATTTATGGCTCATGCTCTATTTCCTTAGATAATTTTAAGCCACGACATCTGAAGTGTGTCAATGACATTTGCTTTCTGTTACTTTAGTTAAGACCTCAAATGTAGCACAAAGTAGACAGACAGACAGACAGACAGACAGATTGATTCTCATTGCCTTATGCTACACAGTTGGTCTTTGGTGTGTAAAAACCTTGTTCATTCCATATATTCATCTCATGCCCATTCTTTGTATTTGTGAACTCCAACAGTAATGCTAAAGAAGTAATTCAAATATTGTCTTTACAGAGAAAATATCCAATGCATTATAAAATAGCGCTGATCATCAACTACCTAGGCCACTGTATCTCTGTGGGAGCTCTAGTGGTGGCCTTCATTCTCTTCTTATGCTTAAGGCAAGTACAGAAATAGCGCCCATCTAAAAGTATCCTGCATGCATGAGACCTCTTATAAGACAATCAGGGAAATTCATGTAATATCTTTGGACTGCCGTCCTTATCATTAATTCGCTTTATGTCAAGTGAATAGATCCCTCCAGTAGGAACACTCAGACTAAGAAATGCGTAATATGCATTTCAAAACACTTTTAAAAAAAATAAGTATTACTTCTTTTCATGTCCTGTTTACACAAACACACACACTAACACACACACACACACACACACACACACACATACAAGGCTACTATGAAAGAACAGGGCAGATACTAAACAGCCTCAACTGTGCTACACACTAGGGTTCGACTGATATGGATTTTTGAAGGCTAGTAGCACTACTGATATTTTTAGATTGAAGACGCAGATAGGCAATATTTTGTACCAATATTAAATATCTTTAAATTTCATACCAAGTTTTCAGTGTTTCTCCCAGAGGTTTATTCTTGTTAGGCTGGAAAAGCCTCAGAAACAGCATTTAGACCATCATGGGACACTAAAACTCTCCACTGAAACCCAGACTAATGAATTTCTTTTTAGGGTTAGCAGCTCTTGAAAGCAGAGCGACCCACTGCACCTATTCAGTGGTAGGGAAATCTGTGTGATACATGAAGAGGCCTTTACATGAAGAATTAACTGACAAAAAACAAAACATAATTGAACAACTAAATGAATAAATAAAAGATGTGAAGAGAGTAAAACTTGCTGAAATATTACATGAAAATGAACTGTTTTCATGTAGCTGTGATCAGGGAGAAACCTCCATCATATCGGCCTTAGAAAACCTGACTGGTCGTTATCTGATATTTAATAAAAGGCCAATATTGGCCTGATACATCGGCAAACTGATATATCGGTCTTACCCTACTATGCAGCAACAGTTCTGGCAGAAGTCACTTTATAGTCACTTTATAGTCATTTTACTTTACTTCAAATGAGCCGTAGTTATGTTAATATTGTGACTTCTCTTCCCCTTGACTTCTGGTGCAGGAGCATACGATGTCTCAGAAACATCATCCACTGGAACTTGATCACCACCTTCATATTGAGGAATGTTATGTGGTTTTTGCTTCAACTGATTGACCACAATATCCATGAGAGCAATGAGGTAACAGCATTGATTCATTATTTGTTACACACACACACACACACATTAAAGTTAATATTATATCGTCATGTAATACTGTTTACAGTCAGTATAGAGCTATTGAATGTCTTGATCTTAACTGATTTTAACAAGTTCAGATACAAACTGATTCACACCAAGAAAACAATTTGTGCTTTTGTTGAAATGTTGAATGACTCTGAGTGTCCCTTTCTTTTGCAGCCTTGGTGTCGACTAATTACAACAATATACAACTATTTTGTGGTGACTAACTTCTTCTGGATGTTTGTTGAAGGATGCTACCTTCACACCGCCATTGTAATGACTTATTCAACTGATAAGCTCAGAAAGTGGGTCTTCCTTTTCATCGGATGGTGTAAGTATGTTCATATTCACAGTGCAGAGGTTTAAAAGCCAGTAAATAATAACAACGTAAATATTTGTGTAACCGTTGACACTGGAACTACACTTGAAACTAATCATGTCTGGCCATTTTGAGTATAGTTTCAGAAGTCATTATACTCAAATTCAGAATCACAATCACTTTTTTCACCAAGGACAATGTCTGTACAGGAAATCTTCACATTCAGTGCAGGGAGATAGTACAGGACATATACAATAGACATTAGATATTACATACCACTCAAGTGTGTATACATTGACCCATTCAGTATTATATTACTGTGTGCAGTCAGGCAGCCAGGGTTGGGTAGCATAGGAATACTTGTTACGATAATACATATTCTAAATACAAAAACATGTACTGGATTATGTTACTTTACCTAAATCTATCCTTTGTGAAAAATTTGTGGATTACTTCTGGGAATACTTTTACAGTGAGAAACTTGCAAGAAACTTGCAAGAAACCTGGAGGGCAATTTAAAAAGTGTCAGGTGTGCTACGTCTATGCAAACCAGAAATAAATCTCCTGAAGTTTGTATTTTTTCACTACCTCAAGTATGGCAAAGTAATCTGAAGGTAACTGAAAGTAATCAGAAGACACTACTAAATTTGGGTAATCTCTTGGATTATGTTACTGATTCCATTTTTGATGAGATAACTAGCAACCAACTGCCATGTTGCTTACATGGCATTCAGTAGCTTGCAACAATAGATGAAAGTCTAGCAGTGCATTGGAGCAACATACAGTACCATAAGATAGTTGTACTGAGTGAAATGAGTATGTTGTGTAGAAATACAGATTTAAAATGTACACAGTTGTTGAAAAGTTGTGATTTGAAAACTGAATTGAGAAGTATTTTTTCATCACATATCCACCACAAAAAGCGAAGAAATTTATATGTATTTGTTTCAACTTTTGTAAGTGCAACCCAAATACCAAATTGCAAAGTAGGTGGATCACTCTGTTATATGTCTGTGTGTTCACCGCTGTTTTTAGCTACTCTCTATTTCTCCCCAACTTCACAAGAGCTCAGTATGCTCCATCATATGCTTGAATAAAAGCACTTAGTAAATATTGAAGCAGAGGGAATTACTTCAATGCTTTAGATTCAAATTAAGTTTGGATTTTACGAGAGAATACAGCATCAGTGAAGTGTGGAAAATATCTTTGTTTGTGCATGACTTGCTGTGATAGAATGAGCTCTGGGTGTGTAGCAGATGCCCCATCATCACCACATAAATTATCCATGCTCACCTGAAGTGTTAAGGGAAAGCATATTGCAACTTGGAGAGACCAACACCACTGTCAAATCTTCTGTCATGGGACGGAAAAATGGACACAGAAAAATGCTCACGTGCATCGATGTCATTAACCCTAGCCACAGCTGAGACATTTTGATGTTTTGTTTATGTAATGGGCGCTGTGTGTGCTTACAGGAGGAAAAAATAGATGCACAACACTGCTGTACAGTACAGTATGTAGGTCATACGAAAGTGACTCAGCAAAGCTTTATTTAGATTAGATAATAGATCGATAAATAGATGACAGATGAGTAGATGATTGGAAATATCATATTGGCTTTAAAATGGAAATAACCAAAGATTGTATTCTCACATACTCTATATCAATGTGAAATTAAATTTTTTCCTATGATGATGAGATAATCTACACAGACGCCTTATGCAGAATGTCAGCTCATTCATACTTGAGATTAACTACTTTATTCTTACTCTGTATGAAGTAAGCAAACATACAATATTGGTTTTATCTACTCCTGCAGGTGTAGTTTAAACTTGATGTTTTGTTTTATCTCATTATCAATGCAATCACCCGTCCTTTCACTGTTTTCCCAAGTATTTTTTTTCAGTTGTGGCTTCTAGGTGAAAAGAATACGGTGCCGTTTGCGTGTTATATAGATGCAAATTCTCCTCATTCTTTCAATTGGAGCATTCTGGAAACATTGATCTCTCGAGTGAAACAACTTCAGCCAGCAAAGAGAATTTGTCAGAATCCTCCCTATAGTCCTCAGAGTTTGCTAATTAGTATTCATTAGGACGAGACAGAAGTGGGACAGTTTAAATCTGTCTAACACTGGGAATCTGATATTAGCTGGCTCCTGCAGCCAGATCAAAATAGGACTGGACCTCAAGTGTATCAGTGGTGCAGTGGATTCATTCGGCTCCATTAGAGGCATCCGTTTTTCAGATGACATAGCATTAGTGCACGTTATGGTAGCTATAGTGGAATAGTGGAGGTCCTCTCTTGGCAACAACAGCTGAGAACAGCTGATTGCATTGGTGGTCTCAACAAAATTGAATAGACATGGTGAATTTCTGTGATGTTTTGACTGGTAATTGACCTCACCACTGATACATCTGATCAATTTTGTATAGGCCTATAATGTCAGCTTGGTATTTGGTCAGCTAACAAACACTGTCTTGTTGTTAGCACATTAGCACATGATTTCAACACAAGCTAATATTATGTATACGTTAAGTAAAATGGCAAGTAACAACTTCAGTTAAGGTTAGAGTGAAGGTTGGGCAACTAAAACAACTTTGATTAACATTAGATTGAAAATTAAATTACAGGGTTAGGGTTAGGGTTTTCGACAACTAAAACTTTGGTTCAGGTTAGACAACTCAAACAATTTAGATGAGGTTAGGGTGAAATTCAGAAAAACTTGCTGAAAATGAAAACTACAACTAAAATTCTGAACATGACTTGAACATGGAATTGAACCTAGGTCATCAGAGCTGAAGGTAAATGTAAACAACCACCCATGAACCTGACCTCCACCACCTCACTTTCCACCACACTTTCAGTGTCAAACTGCTGCCTATTTCTAGTCTCTTGGTATCCACTAGGGAACAATGGGCAAAAAATATGGGCTTCCAAAAGGCCTGCAGCAAACAAAAAGAAAAGGTTGGAAGCCACTTTAATGCAGAGGGTGAAAGTAACAATGAATGGTGGCTGTCAAAGTGTGCCTGAAACATGATGCTTAACCTGCATAGAAGCCAATCACTGTGTTCTATTTTACTCTTTATGTGCCTTACTGTTATAATACACTTTCACCTTCTGCATTGGAGTGGCTTCCAACCTTTTCTTTTTGTTCAGTGATGTCTGCTCCATCTAAACCTTTTGTGGTGGGGAAATGTACAGTATTTCTCTCACTTGTAATGTTATTTACATTTTAAGACATTATACTCATGTCACCAGATTTCATTGAAATTTTGGCTGATGCAATGTCTCTTTGAGGATATACACAACAGATATATGTGAAAATAGACACTCAAATGTTTGATTGACTAACAAACACAATACATAGCATTGTATAATACAGCATAGTGGCTTTGTATGTTAGGATTAGCATTTTTGTTGTGCAAATCATTTTTTAAATTTGGTCCGTGTGTGCCAGAGACTGTGCTGGCACACCAAAGACAGATTTACGCAGTTGGAATTTGACACGGAGTGGTTTGTTTCTGAGACGTTCTAAATAGATTCTAACAATGAAATCAGACTTTCGAGTGTCTATTTTTTTCACATATATCTGTTTTGTATACAAGCGTATACTCAAGGAGAAAGGCATCACATCAGAACCCATTTGTAACCTGCTGCTTCCTGCCGCATGGTAAATCCAAATGAATTGCAGTGACATCTTGAGGCTGTTTGGGCTCGGACTACGACCAAAGGGGCTGAGGCTAATGACAAGGCAGTTTGTTGTGTCAGTTACCTAAATATAGAAACAAATGTACCTCATCAGACAATTCACTTTTAGGTAAAACAGCACTATTTTAATGAAGCATTTTGAATGGTGTGTTACACTGTTGTAAGTACATTATGTATTAGGGAGATTTTCATCAAGTACCTACACCCCACCCTGACAATCTGTTTCAGATGTCTCTGTTTTTCTTCTTATGGACAGTGTTTACAGACATTATTTGCACACAGCCAATTCTCCACTGCACCTCCATGATGCAGCAGCCGTAGTTGCTAAGAGATTTGAGATGCCTTTTTAGGTTTAAAATGTTGCAATGACACTGTAATTAATTTAATACTGTACCCTTTTCAGAATATGACAGGGAAAATGCCAGTATCCTCCTTGAATAGATGTTTGAAGAATTTGTACTCACGTATATTGTATTTCCCCCTTATACACCATGACCAAAAAATTATCAATGAATGATAAATGATAAACAAGTGTCATGTTATATGCCACTGTCTTGCATTTAATTTTTGTAAAATCATATACTGTAGTTCTGAAGGTAAAATGATTGTTGTTGTAGTTGCCTTCTTCAGTTACCACCAGTAAAAGTTGCTTTAAGTTCACTAAAGTTATGATACTTCTACTTGAGGACTGATTGTGCACATTGCCCAACTCAATTCCGTTTAGAGAGCTGTTATCGCTGCAAATTGATACTTATATTTGCATTAGAAGCTTTTTCAAACAACATTCTAGTCCTCGTAAATGTTGCTGTATAATGTTGTTTTGCAAACACTTTTCTTACCCCATATCTTTTTCCTTCTCTATTACAGGTATTCCTTGCCCTATAATTGTTGCCTGGGCTATTGGAAAACTGTATTACGAAAATGAACAGTAAGCATTGACTTAAAAATTCAGTATGTGTTTTGCCAACCCTATAATGTTTTCCTTAATCACATGGTATTGATATTCATTTATTTTCTGTGTTAACAGATGCTGGTTTGGCAAGGAACCTGGAAAATATATTGACTACATTTATCAAGGACCAGTCATTCTTGTCCTTCTGGTGAGCAACAACAGAGCTGTAGAGCCATTCTTTACACTTCGGTTTGATTGGTTAAAAATGCTCATTCATAGCATAATAACACACATTTTACACTAATATACGATGATCAATGTCTGCTGTTGTTTGTATTACTGTTTAAAAAGCACTTCAAAATGGAAATGGCCATACAGTGCAAGACATTTCCATGCAGTAGCATGTATCACCAGTAAAAAAGATAGGCTTCACTTACCTGATGGTTTAAAAACTACTGCTTGCAAATACAAAGTTTTTTAACGGATCAGAGGACTATAAATAAGAAATTCTGTCCATAGCAATTTATTTACTAATTGGTTGTACACATGCTGTTAGCAGCATATGGTGGCCGACTGACCGGTCCTGGTTTGTGTCTGCTCTTCTAGCACCGCTTTGTTGAGAAAGGAGATGGCTTTGACCTTTGTTGCTCTCCTCACTCAGTAGATAATGAGCAGAATCTGCTCTCGGTGGCTACTTTACTGTCAGTGTAAGCCATTAGTGCAGAGTTCAGTATTTATTCATTTTTTCATTTCTTTCCTAGATAAACTTTGTTTTCCTCTTCAACATAGTAAGAATCCTTATGACCAAACTGAGAGCCTCTACCACATCTGAAACAATACAGTACAGGTGAGTTCATTCTATGGATGATTGCAGACATTATTGTTCATATCCTCTGAGAAAAATGGAATGAAAATCTCTCTCTCTGTTCGCTCCTTCCATGGGCAACATGGAATGTTTTAAAGATAATTTAAAGCTCTGTAGAAATTGCATTTGTTAACATCAAACTAGTTGATTTTCACTAACAGTTACCATGTTATAATTAGTGTGAGTAAAATCTGACTTCAAATTAATTTTATTAATCTCACACATCATAAGCTTGAATATTGAACAATTGAGCTTGAATATCCTGTTCTCCAAACTTGCAAATTTGAAGTGTTTTCTCAAATTTTCTCTGAGAACAGGACAAAATAAAAAACTATGTTTATGATCACATATTTGTGAAGTGCTTTAATTGCAGAGACCAATCATATTTGGTAATGTAATTTTTATGGCTTTTGATGCACCACTTCCATTGTCATTATTGCCTCTGTTGGTATATTAAAACAATAAATCACTTTTACACTAATAACTAAGCCCTGTTATCATAAACTTGGTTCTTAGTTGTGTTTCCCTCAAACACCCTCGATACCTTCTAACACCTTCTATCACAAAGTGATAATAGGCTCAGATCTTTTCTCACCTTTTATATACTGAATCTGTTTTTTTAGTTTGGGTCACAATGCCCTAATGTTTTTCTACAGCACTGCCAATGTTATTACAGTAGATGTTCAAATTAACTTGCATAGCAATTTCCTCAAAAATCTCACATGAAATATGCTTTCCTATGATGGATTATTTGTAATCTCAAATCCTACCAAAGACCCTATACCAGACATCAGATCCACAAGTTATAAATATACAAGGTTTTAGCGCTGTTCTGGAGTTAGCCTTCATGTTGCATAACGAAGGCATGGCAGGACATTGCTACCACAGATGTGCCTGTCAATAAGTGACAAAGTATAGGCAAACAAATTGACCTCATTCAGTATAGTTCTAGAAGTAGTTATTTGATGTGAGAGGCCATTTTATTTGGCCTCACCGGTAAACCTTGGATGTGGAAAATAGTCTCATCAGACATGTTTGATGAGAACTGATGAGTCGATAATGGAGGTGTGGTATTTGCTTGAGAGAGGTGAGCTGCATGCAAGCCAACTTTATACTGTTTCATGGTGTATTTGGCCAATAAAATTGTGTTTCTGTGTTTCTCAGCTCTGATTACTGTGTTTTGGCCTGTTTTCACTTCTAAGGTATATTTACAGCATACAGGGTGTTTGCATTGTAACTGCTGAGCCTATTCACATTAGTTGGAATTGAAGTTGCTTTGTGATTTATATATGACAGATATGTTACAGTAGGCATGAGCTACACAAATTTAAATGGGCGCAGGGTTAATGGTGCATGAGCACATTTTGCGAAATGATCTCTGCTGGAATCCAAGTACATTTATATAAATGAGCCCCCCCCCCCCCCCCCCCCATCATCTTCGATCTCTCTGTCTTCACAGAAAAGCAGTGAAAGCAACACTGGTCTTACTACCTCTACTGGGGATCACCTACATGCTCTTCTTTGTGAATCCTGGAGAGGATGACATTTCACAGATAGTTTTCATCTATTTCAACTCGTTTTTACAATCCTTTCAGGTGAGAATAAAGACAATGATTTGAGGAAGGCAGTTGCGTGAAACCAAGAAAACATTGGGCCTCATTCACCAACCGTTCTTAAGAAGAAATTTCTTCTTAAGAGCCACTTACGCAGTTTTCATGAAGATTCTGACATTCACCAATGTTTTCTTATTTGGGATTTGTTCTTAGGTAAGAACAGAATCTACGCACACTCAAGAGCACACTTACGCACATTTGAGTGCTGACATGTTTGTGCAAAATAAGTGGTTATTGCGTTTCCTTCAATTCTACAGTTGTATAATATTATAGGATTTAAATTACAATAATATTTTTATCATTTATAATATTTTTTAATAATTATTTTACAAAGTATTATGGTCTTTTAAAATAAATAAACACTACACTAACACTTATATAAATTATGTTAATTGGGATCCCATGCATCTTTTTTTTCTGTTATCTTATATCCACTACTGACACTACTAAATATGACAGCTCGTTTGGTGTTCACTTCCCTGCTGTCTCATGCCCTTTTATGGGGACTGGCGGGGCGTTTACCTATGCTAATTAGGATCACCTGGCATGCGCTTTCAATTTACGAGGACAATGGGATTCATCATTATAAGAACACAGGTGCGAACAATTCTGCGGTTTAAGAACATGTCATGAATCTGACGTAGACTTTTCTTAGGACCTTTCTCAAGAACAAATTTAAGAAAAAACATAGGAAGATATTGCTGAATGAGGCCCATTGTATCTAAATATAACAAAATGAATCTTGCTAATTTCATAATGAATCATGTTATCGTAGAGTGTTATTACTTCTTTCACGATGACGTCTGAGGTTATGATCCTTCTTGTGAGAGGATGATTTGTACTAGAATATGCCTCTCCCTATGCCCAGCGCTCTCAGCAGTCAGCATGAACAGGGCCATGTGGGCGTGATTTCTGCTCTGTGGCTGTTTTTCTATCTTCCCATCTTCTGTGCTTAAATGTAAGACTGAGTGGGAGGAGAAGAGGAAATTCACGCTCAGTCTCTGTCCAGTTTAGAGGCATACAGCTCCATTTAATGAGACATCTATTTGTGTGATTCCTATAAAAAGTTACAGGATTTGTCCACATACTGAACATCTTTCTTTTGATGTCTTTTCTTATCCCTTGTATGACTCCGCCCTCTGCATTGTCTGATACCTATTTCCAATTATAGAGTTTTGGTTCAGCCAAGGAACTCGTTTTCGAATAGGCATGCAGCAGCACTTAGAAAGCTACTTCTAATAGTCATCTGTCTTCTTTTGCAGGGTTTCTTTGTGTCAGTATTTTATTGCTTTCTAAATGGAGAGGTGAGTCATCAGAATTTTGCAAAAGACTGTTCGTGTTTGTTTATGAATTTAATTAAAATGTCAAAGTTCTTTGATACATGATCCTAACAAAACCCAAAGTGGATTTCCTTCATTAGTCTATTACTAGTTTAATAGGCCAACTACCTTGCAGGGTGTATTTAGACAGCACCTTTCATCTGCAGTTGATGAAAGCAATACATCAGTGGGATTAGCTAGCTTGCGAAAACAAAAGAGATTGCTGTATGTTTTTTATTTTTTTTATTCCATCAGTGAAACTCAAACGTCAAATTTAATAATGGTCCTTAAATATGATAGAGACCTTTACTGAGCTCTATCCCTTCACATAATGAAGATAAAGGCAAAGTGCTGGAATTCCAGCTGTTTGAAGGCCATTTATGCCATAAAAAGAATTCTACATCTGTCAGTAATTATGAAATATTAAGCACCCTCCTGCTGATTTATTCCAACCCTGGTATAATTGAAACTTGAAAAGTGTGCGAGAATGAATTTCAATCAGCACTCTCATGCTATTCTAGATTTGTCATTGAAATCGACATAAAACACGATACTGTAACTCAGGAATCAGCAAATATGTTTAGCACTAAATAATTACATGGGATTTTTATCCTGTATTCCATCTGGATTATTTAGATTATTTGGAGGATTCAACATCCACTTGAATTGAGTCGAATGGGTTGTATTGGGTAGTATACAACAACAATAACATAATTTATCATTCATGTTTTAGGTGCGTTCTGCAGTGAGGAAACGGTGGCACCGCTGGCAGGACAATCACGCCCTTCGAGTGCGAGTGGCGCGGGCCATGTCCATCCCCACATCTCCAACTAGGATCAGCTTTCACAGCATCAAACAGACCACAGCTGTGTGACCAGGGGGAGCGATCTCTGCTGCACTGTCTGAGGGAACAGACGAGAAACAGATGCCCTGGACTTCACTTTGCTCTATCTTTTTGTCCAGAAAAAACAATGAAGTGATTTACAGAAGAGACTGATTTCCAGATTCCACTAACAAGGCTACAGTTTGTCCACTGTGACAGATGAGTCATAATGGGGACAATTTGTATTTGCTTGTGAGAACAGATGAGCATCTCAAAATAAACTGTTACATTTGATGCTCATAGAATTTGCATCATGTAACATATGGCACAATCGTTTTTAATTTTTCTGGAGATTGGGCCATTGGAATGTCATGTCTTTGGAACACAAAGGCATGAAAATGGAACCATAATCAAAAGAGGACATCACAAAGAGTCTTCTTATCATCTCGTCTTTGAGTGTTCTTATCCGCGTCCTCTTTAGTGTTCAGTGTTCATTCAAGGAGTGAGATAATCTCAAAGGATTTGTAGTAGGATCCTTCAACAGCTCACACACTTGCAAATGTCTGCTCCATTGTTAGTGATTGTGAGCGCAGTGAGGAATGCTTAAAACAATTTAATTTGATACATTTGGCCAAGACACTTTTTTGTTTTTTCAAAATGTCGCACAAACAGCCATTTTTCATTACGATTTCAGTACGAAAAATAAAAAAATGCAAAAGTCGACAGGTGCTGTTTGGGAGCAGGTTCTTTTGACAGGAACAAGGCTTTGGAGAAGAGGCTTCGCTTTTGAATAAACATCAAAAACTGTATAAAAAGCATGCACCTCTAAAAAGATCCATAGCACAATAGTCAAAAGGGATAAAAAAAATCCTTTGTTTTGATCTGAACAATTGCTATCCATCAAAACACAACCAAGACAGGTTGTGACCCTGACAAAGACATCAGTTTGTGCTAATAATTTTATACAATGTAGCCATTATAATAAAGCCCGTATAGTTTCTTCCCCACTGCAGGCAGAGTGCTTGGCCTCTTTTTGGAGTCCTGTGCTTTTTATACAGTGTTGGATGTTTAATCTCATACTGTTTTTGTATAAAATTTGGACGTCCATTCACAAGCTAAGCTTCATCTCCAAAGCTTTGTTCCAGCTATTTGTTTGCGCTGCCATTTCCCTTTCCCTTTGTTGAATTTTCTTTTTTAAGCTCATTGAAGAAGTATAAGATCATAAAGACCAGCTTCATGTGTTTGCTGTTTGAGCTCCCCGAGGCTGATGGATGAGCGATCACAAATTCAAGCTTTTTTCCAAGTGATTGAAGTTCACATTATATCCATTATCTTACGCTAATATGGAGATGGGCTAGTGATTCCAAGACATTTATGTAACATAAATGTACGCTAAGTGTCTTGCCTGTATTATACAACCGCAGGAAGTAGATTAAATCCTTTTGGCTTTGTAAAATCCTTGTGGGTTGCTCGTAATCAGTGTCACAAACTAAGCTGCTGGTCCAAGAGATAAGAGCTTGATGACAGTGAGCACCATTTGCCTTCCTAAACGCTTGGCCCGGTCAGGTCATCACACAGCACACAGCATACTGGGAATGTCTGTCGTGCCTGGGTGTAACGCTAAGCTCCAACTTTGGCATCTGCATGGGAACAGCATGCAGATGCCAATAGGACAGTGCATCCACAATGACAAACTCCAAAACACATTGTGCTCTATGTAAAGATGAGGAACAGAGCAGAACAATTTGTTCTAAGAATGATTTAATTCTACAACATGTCTTGTTTATGTATTTATTTGGATATTTCCAAATTAAACTGTCAAAGGTGGGAATTTTTCCCCCAAAATTAAAATGCAGTGTTCTACAGTGTCACCATACTCCTAAAGATTCACTTTTTCTAACTAGGAAATTGAAAAAGCAGAGGCTGAACTTGAGATTCAAAGTTGGCAAGGGCAAGATGTTCAATAATTACATGTCACGCAAATTTCTTTACGGAGGTCTTACATTTTTCACTTCAGACGCACATGTGCTCCTTGAAATGTACAATCGATTCACTTTCGGTTACAGCGCGTTCTTGGAAGATAATTGTATTGGGTAAAGGACAACAACACACTTACTATTGTACAGCAAGTGACAACAACTCATTTGCTGCTTGCTGTCAGAAGTTTACACATGGCCAAGTGGCTCCAACTGCAGTGATTATCATGTCTCATTGGATTTTTATAGGGCCCAATCCTCCAATCACGGAATAACATCAGAAGATAAGGTGGTACGAAGAATGTTAAACTTTTCTGTTAAACTATGTCATTTTAGTTTGTTCAGTTTAAATTTTTTCTTCAGTCTAGATTCAGATCCATGCGATCGACTGGATTTGTGGATTTATAAGAAAAGAGAATCTATTTCCTTCAAAGACTGTGATGAAATGTCTTTAGAGTTTAATGGCTATTGTACAGAACATGAAATATTCTTTCATCACCCCTTGTAAAATGTACAATTCATATTTGTATTTTGTAAGACTTTTATTACATTACAAAAGACGTCTTTCTATTGTGCTGCTGGACTGGACTGATTTCAACCATTAAGAACAGTGAGTTCAAGTGTTGATGATCATCCAAAGTGATTTTGATGTAGATATTTTAAACATTTACCTGTGTTTCTGTTGCCACCATCAAATCGTGTGCAGCTGTAACACTGCACACACCTCCATGATGTCTTAAGCTCATCATGTGAAAACAAATTCACGCGTAAAGTTTAACTTTACCTGATACAGTTGTGAAATTACAGTATTTCATATAGCCTATTTCATACAGAGAGAGAAAACGAATCATTTATTTAAACTCACCAAAGAGACAAACCATGTTTACCTACATATTTTTATTGTTGCCACTGCACTTTGTAGACCAAATCTTGTTGGCATTATTTTGTACACCCTTTTCATTATGAAATGTATTCAATGTGTGTGATGTCAGATTTGGTAACTTATTAGTGAACATAAATACATTTGACCTATAATGATTTTATTGAAAACTATTCGTTGAACCACCCATGTTGCCTTACAAACAAATGGAAATGCATATTTGTGAACAGGAAAGTTATCTCTCTGTAAATGATGTATTTGTGTGTAATTGATATACATTTGTACATGCACATGTGAAATAAAAAAATACCATCTGATTTCAAGTAAAATCATACTATTCTTGTTGTTGTTGCTTTTTATATTAAAGGACAATCTTAGAGAGACTTCTAGACATCAGTGATCAGTGTTGACAGTGGATGATGCATTAAGCTTATTCAGTTTGGGCAATTTGACATCAGCCACAGATTGCCCTAATGGGTTCTGTTTGGTTGATGCATTTGCTCTTTGTCCCCCCTGTTTTCAAGCACCGCATGACACAAATACAGTAGTCCTGTAATGACTCAGATAATTATTTTTATGGAGTGGACTACTGTAGCCTTGCTGGCACTGTGGCATCTAATTGTCTTACTTGTAAATAACATTTTTGTCATTGGAATATTTTAAGATGGCCTGAGAAAGCGTGCCTGCTAGGTTATGTAATATGCATGTGGACTTGGTTTCATACCATTCTTATAGGCTGGGCTGGAGTGAAGTGGAGCAGAAAATGCTGCCTATGCCCAGACCCCTTAGGACTCTATGAGTTATACATCCCCTAACAATTAGCTGGGACTCTGATGCAGCCTAATAAAGGCTTGTTGTGACAATTAATGCTTTCGATGCTTGACAACTGTATGAAAGGCAGACAGTGGATCTGCTGTTCTGCAGCCTACTGCCAGAGGCAAGGTGCACATCTGCACTTCATCTTGGAATACTTCCCCCAGGCTCCCTTGTGTCTATATTAAACTGATTTTCACCAGTCATTCCTTGACTAAAAATAAATGATTGGCATGACAATCTGGGGTTGCCACCACATTCTAACAATGCCTAGTCATTTATGATGTCATTATATGAAGAGTTCTATTCCAAAACACTATTTATCCATTTAGGAAAAAATCTGCTATAATCGCTACATTTATTATCGCCTAATGAATTATTATTTTTAACAGAATAGGCAATCTATTATAGAATCCAACTCCTCAGTGGCATCCTCGGTGGCAAAATTCTTCAACTGATAATTATATTGATTTCTTAAGTACTGAGAACAAAGAGTCAGTTGTAAAGCAGATTGAATAGTCAGCTTCTCAGACACTATATTGGATAGGCTTAGTTCAAGTGCAGCACCACAACTTTGGTATTCAGTAGCAATATTTCTAAATTCCATGGGTGAATTGTGCAAAACCATGATTCAAATCCTGAATCATTCAATCTTGAATTTTTAAGCTATTTTAATGTGTAGTTTGTGTTGGAGGCCATCGGTTGAACCAACAAAAACACATAAGACAGAGACCAAAATTAAACAATGCAACCTTTTTGCATGGACTACATAAAAAACAACTTGAATGACTGAGAATGAGATGGAATTCTAAGCTGAAGTTGTTTATTGCCAATAAATCATTCACTCATG
The DNA here is from genome assembly GCF_046629955.1 of Centroberyx affinis. Lineage (NCBI taxonomy): Eukaryota > Metazoa > Chordata > Actinopteri > Beryciformes > Berycidae > Centroberyx > Centroberyx affinis. The sequence continues at coordinate 141,128 of NW_027279477.1, forward strand.
GGTCCCCTGGAACACATCATACTGAAGCTCTCTATTAATAAAAGATTAATTTGGTCATGTGAAAAATGAACTAGGTGGCAGGGAGGCCTAGTGGTTAGAGAGACCATCCTTCAGGAGGTCCTTGGCTCAATCCGCCTGTGTCAGCAAGCACCCACACTGCTGGAGCATCCTTGAGCAAGACACTGAAGCCTCATCAGTTTATGCTATGGCATTATACTGTAGTTGTGGTCCTATTTAAAAGCTGGTATACTGCACTTGGCTTAATCTCTGTCTGTGACACTGATGCTAAAAGTTTCAACGTTATGCCAGTAGAAATGCACAAGCCTCGCTCAAACCATTGGCCTAATAAACATTATGGACGGGGGATGCTAAATATAGAACTGTCTTGTATTTATCAAATCATTCAAGCCAAATCAATGTAAATGTCAGATGAGAACATTATGCATGGTATTTCTCTTAGGGTGAACCTTTGGGATTTGGCGCAGAGTACGATTAAAGTGTACTTTAACAATAGTCAGTGAGCACTGCTCACTTTGCCGGAAGTCACATCAGAAAAATCACAATGACTCCATGACAACACGGTGGTTCTATGGGATAATAGAGGTTTTGCAACTGTGTCACAAATTCCCCAGCAACCACAACTGGTGCCACCATGGAGGCCCAGTGGAGAATTGGCTGTGCGCAAATAATGACTAAATATATAACAACCAGGCTGGAAAAAGAGAGATGGCTGAAAAATATGTGGTGTGTGTGAAGGTCAATATATTAGTGTTAAAAGCAAAAGAACAGTCTGAAAGTACATTTGTTTTCAAATTTAGGTTACTGTGCCACAGGAACGTTTCTTGTCTTCAACCCTGGCCTCTATAGTTACTTCAAAGCACAACCTTAGTTTTAGAAGAGTCAGTACCAGAACTTTTTGCCAACTTGGTGACAGATTTAGAGACTTTTCAGAAATTATGTTTACTATAAAGACTGTCTTAATTTTACAGTTCTATTTTACAGTCCAGCATAATCTGCCAGCAAACAAAACCAGTGCCGTCTGATGTGTGTGTTTGTGCGTGTGAGAGAGAGAGAGAGAGAGAGAGAGAAAGAGAGAGAGAGAGAGAGAGAGAGAGAGAGAGAGAGAGAGTGACAGAGAGAGAGAGAGAGAGAGAGAGAGAGAGAGAGAGAGAGAGAGAGAGAGAGAGAGAGAGAGAGAGAGAGAGTTTATTCAAAGAAAGAAAGAGAGAGAAGCAAGAGGATGTGTGTGTGGTAGGCCTACTTTTGAGGGGAAAGAAGACCTTAATCAGTCCTGACGCCTTTATTTGAACTGTCAAGAGATGTAGATTCATTAACGATGTACAATGTAACTATGCCACAGGTTGGATCCTATATTATATATCTAATTGAGAACTGACAATGAGTTGTCTAAAATCTGGGTAGGTGCAGGTTGTTCTTACTGGTGTTGTAAGTGTGAACATGAACTGAAATGAAATAAAGTTTTGTTGGACAAGTGAGAAGGATTGTCTGTCACAGGTGAATAGTAGTTATTAATGTATTATATTAATAACTACAATTCCCCCTCATGTAATGTTTATTATGTTCTCATTTGTATGTAAATGCTTCGGAGCTTTGAATCTGTATTTAAAAAGTCAAATTCAAGCACAATCCCCACAAACAAGTTTTCATGGCTCAGTAACACAATTTTACTGAATCCCAAATTGAAAATGAAGAATCTTTGGTTATTGGAGCAGCGGCCCCCTCTACTGGCTAAAAGGGGAAATACTACTATTCCTCAAATTTCCAAGGAATGGAGGGATCCATTGCTTTGCATTTTTATCCGTTTTCATTCCAAGTGTGCTGGTATGTTCAGCATGTCCAACAATAGGTGGGATTCTTGGGAATCAGTTATTTTTTCTCTAGAGGCATTTTGGACACTGATCTGATAATTTACCCCTGATTAGTGAACAAAGATTTTGTCTCCTTTCTCTTCAACTGTGCCTTTCTTCATATATTTAGAACAATAGAATATCTAAGAATTTAAGTCTGGGCTATAATATGTGTTAAAATGAAGCCTGGATAAGTTTAATTTTACAGTGTCATTCTAAAAAGAAGCAGCTCAGCCTGCAGCAGAACCAGCGCTGGTATTTCTTTGTAACAATGTTAAAATGAAAGAAACATCAACAAAAAGTCCCAAAGTCATGGGCTGGCGGGTGAGTATTGGTTTGAGGGCCATTTTCCTATATTAATACTATCAGTGCTAATTTTCTAACAGAATAGAGATCTTACGGATCATTTATATCCCATGATTCATTTGTGTCCTGATGGAAGCAGTGTCTTACACAATCAGAATGTCCAATGGTAAGAAAAGCAAGAAAGTATTTGAGTATTTATGAAATTGTGCTTGATGACACACTCATCACCAATGTCACCGATACAGTAAATGACTGACTATCTCATAAAACCAATGCGTCCATGCCATTGTAAATTTAAGCTGTGAGGGGACACTGTGGAGCCTGACACTTTATTTGATGTTTTTGATGTCCACTTCTGATGCTATTCCGTAATCTTTTGCCAAATTCTCTGTGATACATACACAAACATACCATATTCTTTATTAAGATTTTTTTTTGTATCTATCAGAAGACCGCATGTGCCTTGTTTTAGGGGAATCACAGAACTGCTGTTATCAGGGTAGAAATACATCATGGGATGAAGAGCATGATCACTATGATTGTTTCATTAGGCATCAATAGCGTTGAAGCTTGAGCTTTAAGTGATGGGTAAACCAAAACCATGCTAAAAATGCATTTGACACCAGTACAGAGCCACCATAATCCTTAATTGTGGGATGACTTTCATTACATGGGTGTTTCCCTTTAATTTGACTAAACCTTGTGGCCGCACAGCCACTTTCATTTCATTTTAGTGCGATTAAAGTTAGTGTAGCACCCTCTACTGGATAGATTGCAGAAAAAATCAACTTTATCAAACAGTCTCAGGTGGAGGAGACAATGAGTCACAGCTATCAAGCGCTGTTTTGAAAAAGACCATGAAACACCATTACACCATGAAAATGTAATTCATTTATTTATCTTTTTTGATCTACAATATGAACAGTGGCGACGTGCAATGTGTGCATACTGTAGCGCCAACAAAAGGGGTCATAGAAAAATAATGAGCACCTGAAATGTCCTTGCAACTTGATGAAATATTGATCCATCTGAGACACATGGAAAGGAGAAATATACAGGGTGGAATTTACAGGGAAAAAAAAAAGATCAGCTGAGGTCAAAAATTCAGTGTCTTGGTTTTCTAGTGAAAGCGAGAGAGAGAGAAAAAAAGGTCATTACACACTTATACTGATTGCATAATGCAGAGCAATGCTGTAGCACCAGATTGACAATGAGGTTGAAAGAGACATTGTACCTCTTTAAGATGCCATGATGTGTTTTACAAAAGCCTCATAATTTATGCATCCATTGGCATCCTCCTGGTTTTGCATCAACTGCTCCACCTCATCCTCCTTCATCTTCTCACCTGTGAGCCACAAGGAAGGAACAATACTGTCAGCTCCATATCGATCTTCATAATGACCTGACTTCTCTCCCACTGCTACCATTTGGTGATTCAGTTTGGTTTGTTTATATGTGTGTCAGTGATGCATGTTAGACTTACCCAGTGTTGCCAGAACGTGCCTGAGCTCAGCACCCATGACTGTGCCATTCCCCTCCTTGTCAAACACCCTCAGACCCTCAACAAAGTCCTCAAATGTTCCACGGTCCTTGGCCTTGCAGATGTGTTGGTGCATGGGCAGGAACTGGTCAAAGTCAAGCATCTTGGACTGCATGTCTGTAGAAAAAGCGGTATGAAATTGTATGTGCAATACATAAGTTATTTTTTCCATAAGAAACAAACAAAACTCGACTTGAAATATTACTGATGTTGGTTGAAACTTTATCAGAGCCTTTCTCTGTATCGGGCAAACATTAACCGTTTTCAACAATAGTTACAATAGTCTGCTTTTGCACACAGACAGCAAATTAATCAATCAGTGTATTGATTGTGCACGATACCTACCTTCAGGCTTGGGCTTTCCAAGGACATACATGATCTCAGCATTGGTAGGGTTCTGGCCCAAAGCCCTGATCAGATCGCCACATTGTGCATAAGTGATCTTCATCTCGTTGGCTGGTGTCCTGTCGAATAACTGGAAGGCATCTTTGAAGTCTGGGAACAGAACATCACCAAGATATGCTTTTTGAGAGTCTGCTCTGCAACCACTTTGTCTGCTTCAGTATCTTTCACTTTGAGGAGAGGTCTTGCAGATGTAACATCTCTACTATAATAACAATCTATGGCGGCATGCCTTGGGTAAACGGGTCCTTCACCAGAGAAAAATGAAATGAATCAAACCCCAAGGAGCTGTACTTTAAGAACGGCATGCATTTCCCATCTCTTTGACATGGTAGAGTTACATGCATTTACTTGAGAATAAAAGCACATGCCTGCAACACTATAATCATCACCTGTTGCTGGACATTTCGCGAACACTCATGGATTGGCACTCAGAGTGCTATCACAACAAAACCATTCATTGGCTCTATAAATAGCATGCACCACAACTGACAACTGCAACAGCAATCGCAACCTTACCCTCAATCTGCTCGGGGGTGAACTCCAGCTGAAGAGAGACAAAGCAAATGAGGCGATTAGATCCTGTGTGAATCAATCATTCAGAAGAACTAGCTTTAACGCAGAGCTCAGAGTACAGTGAGTGCGCAGGATTGATTGCAGAGGAAATTGCTTTAAAAAACGGAGAGCAAACTGTTAAGCTCAACCCCTAACCTCGCTAACCCCTCCAGCCTCCTCACCTCACGGCACTGAATGCCACAACGCTCTGGACATTCTACCAGCTCCAGTTACGCTCTGCTTATTCAAGGCATCTGTTCCAATCTTAGTTTGCTTTGTTTACCAGTGACCTTGAGTCCAACACCCTCTTCTTATAGATGCTGTCAGACAACAAACTCCCACCTTCATTTGACAAGCCCATTTTTTTAATCCTACTGCAAGGTGTAATAAATGCAGAGGAGGCTTTAGCGTTGTGAATGACACTTCACACGACACCAAGACATAACATGCAATCAACAAGGTCAAGACTTCACTGCTTAAGGATAGTGTTGAATACTTGAGGATGCATGTGTGGAACATTAAATGGCTACCATAAGACATGAATGTAAAGTATATTCTCCCACACATGCACATGAATCTACCAACAGTCTTGTGCAGTTTCATTTAAATTTAGAATTATCAAGGTGCCTCAAATTTACAGTGGTTCAAAGCTTTACAAGGAGCTCCTGTTCAGAAAAAGTTTTTTAAATACTTAGCTGTATAAATGGGGCTTCATATGAACAAAAAATTACAGTCAAGAGGATGTAAAGTTGTAGTAAGTAGTCGTACAAAGCAGTATTCAAATGTTCCATAGCAGAGAAAAAGCTAAACCAAGCTTTCTCATTTTTCTCATCATTATCAAAACCCCATAGGTTTGAATAAACAATGCAAAAATATCTTCATTCTACTTCTGTTTAATGTGTTATTGTAATTCTAAAAACAAACCACTATTTGAATAAACATGACCCATGATGACTATTTATACAGTATGTATATGTTGGACTCCCTTCATATAGTGCCCTAAATTTCTGTCTGATGTTTGGATATCTACAATCCCAGCCCTTCCATGAAGCTGTGTAAAAATATTATCCAAACACTTATCTAAGCATGTTTAAAGATGGATGGTGATGGTTATAATTATCTATATTTTTCTTCCTTCTGGTTTTTCCAGCCTTTTGCCCTCAGAGGAGTGGTGTGGGTGGTCTGCTATTCACAGACATAATGAAAATCATATTTTGTGGCTTTAACCTCACTCCATTGTAACATGGCGGCTCCCTCAACCAGGAAAACATTTACCCATTGAGAAGGGGCCAAGTCAGCAGAAGAGAATCTTTCCATGATGTCTAGTATCAGCTAGTACGTCTCCAAAATTAACCCCAGCAAAAACTATGAAGTTACAAAGTTACAGCTGCTGTAACTGGGGTTTAATACAATCCGTGCTGCATGTCTGAAGATGAACAAATACACTTTAAAGCTGTGCAATAGCTATAAATATAAGACGAAATGTGCATGCTGCCAGCATTATCATAACCCATTCAAATATGGCTGAACAGTCATAATTTTGCATGCACTGCCCTGCTTATGTCACATGGGGTCTCTGATGCTCTTGAAACACAAACCAATGAACAATCTGTGAAATTATCTCCCTGATAAGTTGCTTTTATCCTCAAATATAATGATTTAATTGTGAAATGAAAAGAGATTACATTGTTCTAACAGTTTCCATGACTAAATCTCCTAATTTTAAGTATTATAGCCACTGTGTATAATCATTGGTTATTTGGATGATTAAAAAAGCACTGGTTTTCTTTTTGCTCTACTTTCTGAAGTCAATTCAAAATGGCACAACCAATTAGAAAACAAACAAACAGATGAGTCCACTTCTTGATCCACAGTAACTAGGTATAGATAAAGAGTTTTGTTGTTTGTTTGTTTTACCGTCACTCCTGTAGGGTCAAACTCCGGGGTCTTAGGGCGCTCAGGCTCTGGGGGTTTGGGGGCTGCTGCAGGTTTGGGCTCTTCCTTCTTCTTGGGGGCCATGGCTCTCAGGCTCTCAGGAGACACAGGGGAGGATTGACACGGCAGAGGGGTCTAGCACACTCTGGGTAGAGGTGTCCCATTAGGGGCTAGGCCTCTTTATCCCCTGTCCACAGGTGTCATCTCCACCCCCTCCGTGACCCTCCGTGCTGCCAACAATAGGGGGAGTACTATAAAAGGCCATGCCTTTGTGCTTCTATTTAAGACAATGGGGGTTGTGTATGTACATCATCAGGATACCACAGACGGAAACCTATATTAGATGAAATCCCAGGCCTGGAACCTTCTTTGAATCGGGCTATTTCCATCAACACAAGTGAGACCTTGGGTAACCTCCTTGATCTTGGTCTGTTTTGACCTCTCTTGTTAATTCAGTGAAAAGAGGAAGTGAAGTTGTTTAAATTAGTGTCACAATATGATATCAAGTCCCAGCAATTATCTTCCATTATTATTGAAAATTGCAAACATGTCTAATGAGACAGCATTATTCTTTATCCACATGATGTGTGAGTAGGATAAGGCTTTGTGTTGATCATTTATTTATAGGGCAGATGTTCTGATCTGGGGGATTTGCAGAGTATTAAACTGAAATCCACCCAAAAACAGAATTCACAGAATGATATTTCTGTCTGATCTTGGATGTTTAAGTATAATTGTTTGTATGTGAGCAAGTCTCTCTCAAAGTTGGAAACGAGAGTGTCAAGAAACTAATCTGGGATGATAGCCACATTGGAATGGAGACCGGCTTTGGCCCCTAAACTAGGAGATCAACCTCTGTCATCTTTTAAATCTCTTTTAAAAACACACTTTATTAGACTTGCTTTTACTTGATATACAATTACTGTGTAAATTGTTTTATGATTATTTCAAAAAAACATTATTTTATGATTTTCTTTTTCCTTCTTTGCTAGAGTGTTTTTATATTACTTCTTTATCTCTATCTCGGCTGTCTTTTACTCCTGTGAAGCACCCTGTTTTGACAAGTGCTATATACATAAAAGTTATTAATATTATTTATTATAATTATTATATTATTATTTATAGAGAGTGTGATAGCACCCAGGGTGTTTTTGTGAATCTAGCAGCCGTTAGCATTATTATTAAATTTAGATCATTTGAGTGTAAATACCTCAAGCAAACATTCAATGAGTCTGCATGAGCAGCTTCACCAGGGCTTGCTTGACATTACAAATCAGAATCTTAGTTCTTCTGATTTTATGGGCAGATTTCACAAATATATAATATATATTGGTTAAGCTGGTGTTTATGGTGTTTATTACAGTGTAATAACCTGTTTATTAACCTATAGGAAAGTATTGCAAGTACACAATAATACTGTGAAAATCTTCCTAAGACATGATGTACTTACAAGGGTTTAACAACAGAATGTAACAAACAATTATGGGTTTTTTTTCCAGTTTTTATAGTGTGTTTTGTTAAGAAATTAGCCAGCATTACTGTGTATTTATAATACCTTCTCATAGGTTAAAACACAAGTAAAATGCAATTATAGATCACAGTGTTTGTGCTTTTAGGGTAGATTTTTCCTTTAAGGCACAGCAGGACGGCTGATTTAAATAGGCTTTTCATGGCAGGCGAGAATGAAATCATCATAATTGCTCCTAGACTTGGCTAGTCAGATGACAGCTTACAGACCTGCTAGAATAAAAATGGTTTCCATTATAATACTGTTCATTGCATAACTAGAGAGGAGAGATCATAGTCTGGAGTGGGACAGATAAATCTAAAACACAGTTCTTCTCCTGCACCTCAGAGGCTTGAACAAGCTGAGTTACAGTATTTGTAAGCAATATGGTAAACAACGCATTGAAAACAATCATTTTGGATCATTTATCTGTCTAATAAGTGATTTTTATTTCTTCTGTCTACAGAACAGTCATCTGCTACTGCCCAGACGTCTGTACACCCCTTTGTCTCTGGCCTGAAAGTTGTCATGTAGTTGACAGCTGCTTTGTGCTTGTATTTAAAGATCCTGGAATACAGTTACTGTTCAGACATAGGCTCACACCCACTTCACGTGATAAATGTGACAACCAATCGACTCAGTTCTGGCAAATAGTGAACTTTAGCAAATCCATTGTAATGAAATGTTATGGCATATGCTAGCATGTGTCATTACACCAGTCCAACATGTGTAAAAATACCAATTTTAAATTAGACCAATCTGGATTGCTTCACCATCATGTCATCATGACTTAAGTTCTGCTGGCTTCTCTCCTGATTGCTTTTAAACCTTTAAGCCCAACATTTGTAGAGTAAATTCTGAATGAGTTTTGAGATTTCCTGTTCATAATGAAAAGTGAAGACTTTTGAGTGAACATGAATATTGAATGAGTTGAGAGCTTTTCTTGGTCTAAAAGGATGTTTAGCAAAACCAATACTGTTCTGTGAGCCTGAACAGTAATTCCACTGTCAGTCTGGACTGAATTGTCATGCATGGTTAAAACACAATCTACCTGGACAGCATGTCAAGTAAACACAAAGCTTAATAAACTCATTGGAGGATTAAAATAAACACTATTGAGGCTAATGTCAGAGAGACAATATTGGCCTCGGGCCAAGAAGACAGATCACATTAGCATAACAATTTGCAAAAAGAGGACCACTTGAGAGCATTCATGGATTTGCACTGACTTTTTTGTGACAGTCGCAAACAGAATAGGCTTTTGGGTATACTGTCATTGGATGATATACAGTCATTGAGTGATGCTTGAGAAGAGATTCCCTGTTCAACCTACCAAGATCCAGAGTGGCTCAGCCTTTTAATCTGATTAAAAAGAAACACCTAACTAATTAGGCTTGTTCTGCAGCTTTTTAGCTGCAGCCTGGCCCCACTCTGGCCTGCTCTGCTGTGGAAAGAGATTAAACATCATTGCATAAACTAATCATCAGATTAGTCTGTGTTTGAGAATAATAAGTCATGGCTGCAGTTTGTTCCTCATTACTCTCAAACAGCACATGACCACACTTGTCAGAGTCCTGGCTAGGGCTAACCTACATAGAGACACAGATGGAAACAGTGTATGTCAGTCTGAGTATAAATGGATCAAGCCCTGCATAGCACAGTGCCAACCCCCCTTGAGATTCTACCAGGTGATTGTCATTGACAGGCTACAGCAACAATCCATGTCATGAGTAACCCCATGGGGACAAGCTCTTAAAACATCCAAGACCTGTCCAGTTTGCTATTTTGGTGTTACTCTGTTGTCTGCCTGGTATGTACCTTGGAAAAGCTCCAATCCTTGTACAATGCCAATTGTTACTTGGACCACGAGACGACCTTCAGTGCAGCTGTAGCGGGGCGGTTTAACAGCCTGGATGCCAAAGCAGAGCTGCCTGTATTTATCTAAGAGGTGCTAGTGCAATTCAGTGATGTCAGTAAAATAATATAACTCTTATTAATCAAGAGGGAATTCGGCTTTTGAAAGACAGAGTGCAACAAATTAAAGTCATGGTAGCCAATTGTCCAAAGTCTCGCCGTCATGTAATTAAATTCAAAGGCAACATATGTCACCCTGCTGCATGGGCTGTAATGCTGGGTAAGTGTGAAATCCAGTTAGGGAAGATATGGAGAGCGGTGTTTTCCGAGGGAGGAGGTGGATGATGAAAAGGAGAAACACTGAAATCGGCGATCGCGGTCCCCTGATACGAAACATTAAATCATTTAGATAGCGGTCTGGACAGGCCTTCTTCTGAAAACACAAGAGAGCCTCAGTGCCCGGTTTCCACAGGAACTATTTAAGGATATGAACTTTGATTCAACTCCTATCTTTTACATTATTCATTTGAAAATCACAATAATTGCTTTTTGAGACGTTCTGAGACTAAGCATATGCATTTTCATGTAACTATAGGTTTTAGGACTGTCAAGCTATCATATGCTTTAAACAGCCTTTTTGTGAAATGACATGATCATCAAAGTTTAATTTGAGTTAGACTACTCTAAATGTTATCTAATACATTTTTTGGCACTCACAAGAGATTAAATAAATGATAACGTCTGGCTTGTCCAATATACTTTACATGAACAGTTCTTGCTGCAGTTTAACACAAGGATTAGAATAATTGAAAATTGCGACAATCGTTTAATTATCCATCCAAGAAAGAAAGAAAGAAAGAAAGAAAGAAAGAAATACTCACAGTTACAGTTTGAGTCATTAGACTTGATCCCTTACCTATGAGAAGATAAATTATGAGAGATGTAAACAGGGATCTAGACTTTGCAGTTATAATTTGATATGAATATGATTACAATCAATAGACACTAGATATATTGCAATGGCTGCAACAGTATCATATTTATATACAAAAAGCCCTTCACTGCAATAAAAAGTATGTGTGCAGTGTTCTTTAACTACATGGACAGAGACTTAGATTACGTAACAGAAAATCCCCTATGGCTCCACATTACCTCTTTGTGGAGTTGTGGTGACACTGCAACCCCTACTATCTTTTACCAATATACAGAATATAATGTAACTAATTGCCAATACTATATGCCATACTGATAAGGAGGTTGATACACCAACAAGTTCATTTCATCAAATCTTTGTGGCAGTAAGTGAAGTGTTTGAGCACTTAATTAAACTCTCCTCCATCCAACTAGGATGCAGTGTGGTTACCTAGCTTACGTAAAGGCCCATTGGCATCTACAACGATAACTATAAAGATAACTATAACTGTAAAGGCCTATTCACATCTAGAACGATATCTATGAAGGTAACTATAACTATCAAAAGATTAAAATCGTTCTAAGTGTTCCCACTACAACAATAACTATAAACATCCAAAACGAGAACTATAACTATATTTTTGTTTCAGTCTCAGAGCAATTTTTGGATGCAGAGAAGATGATAAAACATTTTCAACCAATCAAATTAAAGTTGTAAGAAAGAAGGGGGCGCGAGAATTCAGTTGCTCACTGCAGTGACGCTTCGTCTGCTGAGGAACTGATCACCGATATCGTAGTGTGAATACTTGTAGATCGTTGTAGATGTGAACGGGTCTTTATAGTTATCGTCTGGATGTTATTAGTTATTAGTTATCATTTTAGTGCGAACACAAACATTCTATTTACTTATAGTGTAACGACTTAAATATTTTTATAGTTTATAGTTGTCTTTAGAGTTATCGTTCTGGATGTGAATGGGCCTTTAGTTTGCAGAAATGGCCGGTTTGCCAGCCTGTACAGGCTTCACTCCAATATAGACTCTGTTTTGCCATGTTGTTTGGCAGACATTTTTATTTAGCAAAGATAATATGAAGACTGTTTTTGTTTGGTGGTGGGGACCCCCACAGCAGGGTTTCCTTTAATACATGTTTTGAAATTGTACATTTTGGCCCCAGTGAACAACATTCATTCTGCTCCTCTGTGTGTGTGTGTGTGTGTGTGTGTGTGTGTGTGTGTGTGTGTGAGAGAGAGAGAGAGAGAGAGAGAGAGAGAGACAGAGACAGAGACAGAGCGAGAGAGACACAGAGAAAAGAGAGTGTGTGTGTGTGTGAGGGAGGGAGAGAGAGAGAGAGAGAGAGAGAGAGAGAGAGAGAGAGAGAGCATTTACTTTGCCTGAGGTGTTAAGTCTTTAAGCTTTTCTTGGTCCCATTCTTTAATAATCATTTCAACACCTCAAACATCAGCATCTACTGACCATGGCTACATTAACTTCATGTTCAGTATGTACCAGTTCAAACTTCTTTCTCTGTGTGCAACATCATACTTCATAAAAAAAGTGTACAGTATGAGATTTAATTAGGAAACAATATGATTTATTCCGTTGGTGGCAGCATGTCAGTCTGCAGGCCAAAGTTATAAATTGTTGACACCAGCAGCACCAGCAGCTGAGCCACACTGCCCTCCTTTGGTCACAGGATAACAAACTGGATCTTATTCATCAAAGTAAACTTCCTTAAGGAGATAAGGAGATACAATTTAATCCCCAATGTCATTTATTTCTCCTTTTCAATTTCACCAATCTCACATTTTCCCCATTTCTCACATTCTGTTTCTGAATGTTTTTAGATCAGCTAAAATGAGTTTACAGTTTACAGCTTACAAAGCAGACCGACAGAAAGAGTGGGATAATTTGGACATTTGGATGCTGAGCACTGCTGAGCTGTGACACGTTGCCATCTTCAAGATAACCTTGTATGAATTTGTCATGGCAGCCTCTTCCCTCACAGATCCACCAATTACTCCTGTCATCCTCAGGTGATTCTGGCAGAGGTCTTTGATCGAAGCAAACGTTTAAAGGAGCTTCCCCCACATCCATTTCACAAATCACATCCATTTGATTAAATCCCCATTCATTCTGTGTTATTATCTGTCTGGTATGTTTTCCTTACACCTGGAAGCTCATTTTCTTCATGAAGAAAGGGGGTTGATCAGAAAAAAATATTTATTTGAGATTTTACAATCTGGGTTCTGTTGGCCACACAGTAGACAGACTGATTCAGACTTACAAATGATCCTCTTCTCACAGTGGATACCGGGGAATCTTCTAATCTCAGTACTGTTTTTCATTATTGATCACTTGCATAAGCTTACATTGCTCTGGTCATATCTCTCCAGCAGGCAGCTCTTCTATGCCCTGGGCAGGTCAGTGCAGCAGTTAAACTGTGAATATCTTTTGGTTATAACACTTGTATACATGCTGCAGAGTTGCACTGTCCTGTAAAACTCAATAAATAAAATAAAATAAAAGTGAATTCATTCAGTTACAGTTGAAGTTTAGTATTTTGATGGCAATGGCTGTGCAGATAGTGTTCGATGTGTCTAGTCATTAAAAAAAAAAGAGATGCACAAGAACAAGTCTTACTCTCAGTTTGGTTACATAAAAAATCTGAAAACTGTGTTTTGGTTTGTAGAAATTGCAATTTCAGTTTGGTTTGATTTTATACATATTTATTTTCATGCTTAGCTTTGCTCTTAATTTTCATTTTAGCCAACTATGATAACTTTGGTTACTTTGGACACTGTCAAATTACCACACTTTCTAAACTGTCATCTTCACCCAAATAAACAAACCTATGACAGTTTTCTGAAAAAGGTGCTGAAATTTGTAGCTTTCAAAACTCACTTGTCAGCCTGAAGTCTGTTGTGGAAGAAAAACAACTTTATATTTTGTGTCAATTACAGGTCACAAGCTATGCCAGAGACCTGTTGATGTTGTTGCAGTTCCTCTGTCACAATAAGTCATACATTACCTCCTGCCCCTTTATCTTCTTGAGCCTTATGTCTAATGATTGGCCTCACCAGCTGAAGACATCAAACTGGAAGAATCAGCTTTTGAAATGATAAAGGCCTGCCACTCAACAGTGTATCTGCCACCCACATCCCGGGAATCAGGGAAGAGGTTTCCTTAGCCAGCTTAGTTCTTTCACTCTGTTTCTGGGTATACCTCTGGGAGATCTGAGTGGGTGAGCTGTCAAAGCAATAAGAGTTACCAGATGAACTGACCCCAGTCCAACTCAAAAATAGACTCCTCTGGGATATTTCAGCCATTGTTCTGAGGTGCAATGGGAATGTGCTTCTGTATGATGTTTGTTGTCTTCAAATCACGACTAAAATGAAAATGAAGGAAAAGAAAGAAAAGAAGTAAAAACCCTTACAGAAAAGTCACAAGTGAAGTGGAAACATGTGAATTCAAGCCACATGTGCTTTTTGGACACATGTTGCATTTCATACTCTATGTGAACAAGTGAAGTTTCCCATTTCCCATGTGAAAGTGACATTTTCACCAGTCTCTTTGCATGTGAAATTAAGTTTTCACATGTGGAAGAAATATTGTCATATGTAACAACAGGTGAAAACCTATGAATTAAAATTTTCACATCTGAAGTAAAATCTGTCACATGATGTCAGAATAAAATGTGAAAGAAATAACGTGTCATGTCCAAACAACACATATGGCTTGAATTCACATGTGGGTTTTGACATGTGACTTTTTTTGTCACTTAGGCTATAAAAAGATCCAGTGTCCCCAGTCTGTCATTATTTTGGCTCATATTTATTCCAAACATTTGGGGTATTTTGCTTGAACATGCCAAGCAAAAATATTAAAATTTTTATTTTTATTTTCATAACATATTCTGTGTGAATACCAACTTGTTCACTATCCTACTTGATTTTGAAAGACGTCAGTAACACAACAAGGAATGTTATCCCATTGTCCAATATGGCTGTGGACGGTCACATCCAATGTACAGCCAGTAAACAATCCAGAAATGTATCAGTTGCCTACAGTAGACATGAATCAACATTTTCTATGATGACGAGTTGAAGTGAAAAAGCTCTTTTTCTGTTGGCTTGATATGCTATAGATTTCTTGCAGACTCTGTATCTGGGGCATGAACCTGGGTCCCCACATTTCTGGGTTTCCACATCATTGAAAATTGCTAATTTTACTGCAGGCAGTACATAGGCATTGACATCTGACTCTCATCATGCAACTGACATAAATGCAAGAGATGAAGCATCAACATGTCAACTTACTATTGACTGTCATGCAGACATACACCGGCAGTTTCTGACGCACTTTCTAACAAAACTGCACCAAACATTTAATGAATTTCCCCTCTGAGCCCCAAACCTGTCCATCACATATTTGGCGGGCATAAAATGCATCCATTTTCCAAGAGAAGTTTGTGTATCAACATTTGAGTGACGAATGAACCTACATTTACTGGCTCTTCTTGCATGAAACATTTGATGAATGCTACACAGTGTGTACACATCAGTGGAATCGTTACATTCATCTTGACAGTATAGAGCTGGCTGTCACTATTGGCTCTCCCAATTTGAAAATGAACAGCTCTTCTACCTCTAAAGAGGCTTAACATTTGTTCCACGTTAATAACCTTTCATCTGTTATGTTGCCAATAATGGATGACATTTGCTAAGCACTTAGTGGGAGATTTACTGGAGGTGGATATTAATCATTCCAGATGGGAGTCAAAGATCAGAGGCCATGCTCAATGATAAATACTGTATGATGGTAGAGGCTGCAGGACGGGGTCACAGGGTGAAAAATGAAGAGTGTCATAGCCAGGAATAGTGACACAGAGATAAGTGGCTTAAAGTCACACTGAAATGACAAATGACTTTCTCGCCTTTTTAGCTCATTCTAACTATCATACCATACACCTATGTGACATTTATGCCCCCCAAAAAAAGATCAAAACATTATTGCTTTTTGGAAAATATAAAATCTTTAATTGTGTACATAAAGATTCCAACCAATAAAATCATCACTTTTGAATGATCCCTCCCCGCATTATGTCCCGCCCCAACATCCTGCCTCAACAAGAAATACACTACATTTAGGAAGCAAGATGCTCTCAAAGTGCGGTTTCACTGCAACTTTAAAGGTGCTTGCCAAAAAGACAGTTTCAAATGAGAGGCTTATCCTGTATTTATGTATTTATTTATTGGATGTCACTATATTGTCAGGACTTAAGCATTTACTGTACATTTGCTGTAAAAGTTGAAAAGCACAAGCCAGGCTCTCCAGATCTTGAAAACAACCAGTCAGTGCACCGACTGATGCTCTGATGTGTGTGCTTGTATGTGAGCGAGAGGAAGAGAGAGAGAGAGATAAATAGAGAGAGAAAATGGAGATTATGCATATATCATGAACACAGTCACTCGTCTTAATCTTTAGCAGCTTACAATATTTTGAGCTTCCCACTGAGACGCAGTAGGGTGCTGCCTTTCACATGTGCCAGATGAGCAAAGGTGCAGTCACATGTCTTATAGCTGGCTGTTTGCTCATGACAGTTTTCACATTGTTCATTATCTCTCTCCCCAGGAATAATTAATCTTAACATATACAGTATACCTTAATATAAGACTTCTGCGTACAAACACTTACAATGTGTGTCACAAGATACAGCTTTGGGAAAACGGGTGCTGCTCTCATAGTGGCACTGAATGTTAAAGTTAAAGTTAAAACAGCTGAACATTTCATTGTGTTCCTATTTTTGCAAATAACACACTGCCTGGGTATAAGAGAGTAACATCATACTACTGATTATAATTGGAGAAATATGGAGATGATGTGCTTCATGACATTATCATTCTGTAAAAAAATGCCTCTATCTTTGATTTACTGAGCAATGCAACACAGCAACTGAATCACATCAAGTACATTGTTTATGATATCTGGACACCATTTTCAGATAATTCTTAGTTTTACATTTTACCTTAGTGACAGATGTTTGAGGTTTAGTGTGTGGTAAGTTGTCAATCATAGAAAAATATATTAAATTGACTTACAAATGCTTTCCTGTAGCTAACCTTTATGGCACTCATTGCATTGTCCCATGTGGAAAAACCCACCAAGCAGGTTAAAATTTACAACACAATCATTTGAAAATACTATTTTACACAAGTCTGTCACCCAAAAGTTATCGGCTGAACATGCTGTTCCAAGTTCATACATTGCTATATATCCATGCTATTTAATATTTATATTAGCCTCATACCCATGTGACAGAGAAGAGAACTAGGCCTACTGCATGGCATGATTTTTAAAAACTTCATACCATTTCATACTGTAAATAATGAGGTGGAAAATCAAATTATACTGATACTCTGGGTTTCATTGTTTAAGTTCAAGTTGCTTTTGAACAAGTTGTACATTATCATCCACTTAGATGTGCATAGTATAAATACCCATCAAATGAATGCAGTATTGGAATCAATTAAAACATGATTTGATGTCATATAGTCCATGTGAAGACTTTCAAACAACATGAGATTCCTCATGAGGACAAAGGACATTTTAGTGGAGCTGTTTTTATGCCATATCTCCACTCTCTCTGCGCCAGAGACATATGGTGGTGAATTACTCAAGTGCTGAAGCATCATTCACTCCTATGCATAATACATATGAAGTCTCAGTCCAAATCAGCAGTCCATCACTGCATGTCTCATTGGAAGTGATGGTGAAGGCTTTTACACAAAGGCTATTTTGAGTTTATTTCTGAGATCTTTTTGTTAATGTCACTCATTTTGTGTTAGGCTATATTACACAGTTATCTTGCTATCACACTGACACTATTTGATCACTGTTTGATCAATACTGGGGCCACACATATAAACACTGTATGTACTCATGATACTCTAAACTGTTTTGGATAAAAGTGTTCACCACACAGTATGCAGTAATGGCTATACATGCAATACTGTTGTTTTGAGATACTTTATTGAAATTTATTCCACCTAACCGCTGTGATCATAGCCTACAACAATGTTTTTACTTTTCAAATTATGGACCCAGAGAAATGTATCATCTGCAAGATAGATTCTCTCTGCCAAAAGGAATAGCAATGATTCAGAAAAACTGTAATTTATTAAAGACATAATTTAGCCAGTGACAAACAGTGAATATCTCTTTCAGCTACTGTAGGTGGTGACAACTTGAAGGATGTCCAATTCATGTCTCTGTAAGTCATCTGATGCTCTTTATTTTGAAAGTTTTGCTTGCAAATATCATTTAAACATTGTTGCATTCAAAGTTTATGCAGCATTCAAAAACAAAGCATTTTCATGTCTTAGTAAAAACTCACCGACAGAAAAATCTAAACAGATGTTTGCTGCAGTTTTAATGCATTAGATATTTAATTTTGACTAACTTAATTTGAACGCTATATTTTCCCAACGATTTAGCGTCTTCTAATAAAAGAAAAATTCCAAGAAACCTCTCAATAACTCTCCAACCAAATGAAATTATGCAAGACTGTCTCCAGTTTTGAAATAGACCTACATGTGAGAACAACATTACGAATTTGTATTGTCTTTTAGTGAAGTGCCCCCTCAAATGTTCCATTGCTTAACATTTTGGTTCAGAAGATTAACACCAAAGTAAAGTAAACACTCTGGATTGTGTTGCGCAACCAGTGTCCTGTGTTCAATTAACACCAGTTTAAACACAATTCAGTTAAATGCCAACCGAACAGCATGTGTTCAGCTTCAAAACACATTAACACAACTATAATTTTTACCCCTAAGTAGCTATTACCTTTGCTTTTCTCTAGTCAAAAGTAGATTTGACTGAAAGACAGCAGATCATGTTGAATGAAGAGGATGTAGTAGACCAACATGAATAAAGGATAAAGGATTAAAAAAAAAAAGGATTTACAAAAGGATAATAGAGTAATAGGGCAGTGATTTGCCGTAATGACTACAGTAGTTGCACCTTCAACTGTATTGTAAATACAATATCAGAATAATTGGCAAAAATATGTTCAATGGTAGATGTTTTTTAATAGAGTGTTTGTAAGCTTTATTTATTCAGGGGAGTTTATCTGGAGAAAATTATCCTAAAAGTTTGCATGCATGTTCAGAAAAGCCAGCTTCACATTCAAACAGCCACACATCTTCACACATGAGTTGCCCAATAACTCCACAGTCTTGTACTGCTGGCCATAGAGCAGCTCCAATGGAGCAAATGGGGGTTAAATTATGCATTTTATATAGCAGGCTGACCACATTTTGGAAGGGAACATCAACAAAACTTGCTTTCTTAGAGTGAAAGAGCCAAAAAGATAATAGTTAACCCCTGGAAAAAGGCTAAACTGGTGCCTATGATAGTCTAAGTTTAAGTGCCATGAATACAGAACTTTGTACTTATAGGCTCAAGCCACAGTCTGAAGAGGAAAAAAAGGCAATATAAGTTGACATAAAACAGATTTCTTTTCTTTTCCTGACAATGTTCACAAAATTAAAACATAGCACAACAAATCATCTTGTGTTTAACTTCCAGACACACTGACATGTTTAAAAGGTGTTACAGAAAAGTGTTTAGTTTAGAGAGATGGTCATGCAGCTCTAATATAACTTACAGTAAACCAGTGGACGGTGAAATGTGCCTTGGATAAAAATGGCCATCTCCTGCATTATGTCTCGGTAATCTAATCTTACTAGATGCAACTTTTGAGAGAGACTGCAGGGGGAAAAAAGAAGGTTTGGCAAAGGCCCTGAGATCTGTTGAATGTGGAGTTTGTTTGAGGGGTGAGAAAATATGTCATTTCGGAGTCGTGGTTTAATCTAACGTAAGAGAGTGCGCACCAATGGGAGCCTTTTACGCTCCACCCTACCTGCCTCTTTCCGCCCCCCCTTTCCATCCACATACTCACTACTGAACACGACCTGCTGCCTTCCACATCTGGAGCCGCTTCCCAACACGAGATCCTTCAACTTTTACATTCACTCCGCGCAGAAATACTCAGGCGTTTGTGAAATATACTATCCGTCAGGGTGTATGTGGGTTTCTCTAAATAGTAAGTAGTGATTCTTAAAGCCAAGTTGGCGTCTTTTTTTCCTCTCTTAAACTCTCCGGCTTTTGGGCTACATCACCATGCGTAAACAGAGAAGGTTTGGGAGTTTCATACATTCAGCGGCGATCTAACTGCCAAAGCTAGACTATGTTGTAGTTCAACGCGACTTCTGAAATTAACTTAAACGATAGATTGCCATTGCTGTGTTCTCACGTGCGAATAAATAAAAAAAAACAACCGTAACCAAGAAAAGTGATGTGCAGCAATGCGTTGATCAGTTGATCCACGCAAAATAGACAAATCTAGGAGAAGTTTGTTATTTTATGCTGTAGTTTGTAACAAGAATGTTATTTGTTGTTAAATGTTGCTGTGACTAAACCCTGTCTGAACCGCTGCTGGCTCACTGTCGCCTGCACGATAGCAGACTATTGCGCTGATGGTGACATGAGCCAGAGGGACTCCAATAGTGAATTTCAACAGCGACTGGTGATGGAGTGATACATTTTGGTCTTATTTTGTCCAGCACTCACCTAACATTTGGACATAAGCGCCGACTCTGGAAGGGAAGACTGGAATAAGCCATAAGGCGCACAGCTCCATACTGAAGTGTTTAAGTTAGTCTGAGGGGAAATTTAAAAGACCTAAAAATACAGCGTTGGTTTCTTCCCTACAAAGAATCATTTGAACTTCCCACCGCAGAGCGAGAGCGACATAAATAGTTCTGACATGTGGATGTAATTTCAGAAGAAGGAAAAAAAAAAAAAGAGACAGATGCAGAGAAATAAAGTGAGCAGAGGCTGAGACTGAACGTATAGTAGATTAGAGGAAAAAAAATCGAGAGGCGATTATAGAGTTATGATTTTACAAGCCGCCATCAGCACCAAGAGGCCAGATGGAGTAAAAAAACACAACTCGCCCCACTTTGAAGATAGTTAAGTCGCTTCAGTAATTTCATCTGCGCGCCAGTCTCTATCTGTTTGAGCCTTGTAAGGACTGTTGGAGGTCCCGGGAGAGCTGCCTCAGGTCAGGGATGGGATCCGCTCTGCTGCTCCACAATTTGGACTTTCTCCTCATCTCGCTCCTCAGCAGTGTGTGCCTGGTAAGTCATTTACATGCAATAAACATGCAAGTTGTTGTTGTGTAACCTGTGATTATGAACTCGGCTCTGGGGCCAGTGTTGCCTCATTTGACAGCATGTCAAACATAGAGAGCAGACCGAAGAACAGCTATGGTATTGACAGATATTGACAGTTTCATAATGCTGCACAGCCAGAGACTGAAGGTGATCCCAGCATGTTTGCTCGCAGATTGAAGTCTACCGAAGGGGTTGACAGGGCTAGAAAGAGCAAACTGCTGTGGATAATAACAGACCTTAAGTAATAGTGATTACACTCTTGTTCCATTAAGTGCATCTACCCACAGCAACAATAACATGCTGTTTTGTGTGGAGCAATGCCTGGTAACCTAGTCCGCGTAATAGACAGGTCATTATGTTTACTGCAGATTGTTGTGTAGCTTCATGCTCTCAGTTGCCTTCACAGCTCATCTTCATGTCAGAATGGGAGTATGTGTTTCATTCACTTTGAAAACACCTCCATGAACAATCCCAACTGTGATTCACAGCTTTAATAATTTACAGTACATTTGCGCCACATTGTGATTTATAATTGCACTCTCAGATGTTGCCATAGCTGTATGCAGAAGGCCCGCTCTACACACACTGGCGGTGCAGGCAGAGCAGCCGTGCACCAAGTTGGTTCTGTGTGTTTTGGCTGAGACTGTTGTGCATTCAACAGGCAGTTCGCCCAGGCTCTGAGGTACAGTGCATTTTCCCAGTGATGTGGTCCATCACTGTGCCGCGGTGGACCTCTAGGCTCATTGGTTTAGATGGCAGAGGAAAACAATTATAACATAGCTGTGTATTTATAGCTGATTCAACATTCAGTCGTTAAAGGCTGTGTCTGTGAATACTGTTTACCCGTTTTTTAAGTTTGATGTTTGGTTAGTGTTGCTCTCCACAAAAAAGTAACAGTTTTTTTCCATAGTATGACCAAAAGGGTCACAGATCGCTCTGGATGCCAAACCTAGGAGTGGAACATCTGTGTCCCTGTTTATAGAAAGGACATAAAGCATTTGTATTTGACTTGAGGCATACAATTGCCAATCTACAGCACCCTGCTACTTATATAGGCCCAGCGTGTAATTGTAGATCATTGGCTGGCATCATAAATACAAATGTTGTGAATGATGGTGCTTGTACTTGTTGAGATGCCAGTGTTTTCTTAAGGTGAAGTAGGCTGATACTTGAACAGACGAGGCTTCTCTCAGCTGTTTCACACCTCAGCAGACAAGCTGTAGTGACAACTCACAGACAAAACCAGAGCACTTCCTCATAGGAGCCTTTGTTCAGTGTGACTGACTGCCTCACTTACCCAGTTATTGCATTTATTAAGCGGAAGCACTACTTTCAGGAACCTTGGTGAGCATCTAATTTCTACCTCATGACTGTGTTTTTCTCCATGATGACTTGCATGTGTCTGGATCCTCAATGGAAGGACTTGAAGTAGTATCTGTAGCATAGGCCTGCAATAGCTGCACGCATTATGTTACTGTAGGCCTGGACAGAATATGAATTGGAAGGGTGTCATGTTTTGTGTTGCAGCAGGAGACAGTTTTGACTAGTTTGAAATGTGTTTCCACTTTCAGTTTGAAGGAAAATATCTGTTTTGTTGACCATTTTAGCCCAGTGCATCTTTGTGCCTTTAGGGCAAAAATGTGATGACTGACAGTGATTTCTGGGTTAGGTAATACTTAAATCAGTGTGTTCAGCTAGAACATAATAGTTCACATTGCAATTCATAGTTGTAACCTTCAATTTCATGAATAATGTGTATCAAACCATATGCTTAACTGCAGTAACCTTATTACATGAACAGCACATGACTATTCGAGGCCTGACTGATGAAGGATTTTTGGGATCAATACTAATGTGCATTTCACAAACAACAAAGACCACGCCACTATGAGATGTATTTAGATGGTTTATTGAGGGAAAGAGGGGTCGAGAATGGAGGGATGAAATAAGGGTCGAGGGTGGAGGGATGAATCAGCGGTCGAGATGAAGGGATGAATCGAGGGGGTTGGGTGAGTTGGGGTTGATGGATAGCTTGAGGAACCGGGGAATTGAGACTCAGGGTGGGGGCACTGTCTCGCTGATGGGGAGTCTTCTTGGCTCCATCATATCCCCCTGTGGTTCCTGTACTGAGAGAGAAGAGCAAGGGGTTGGGGGGGAGGGATGAGAGAACTGAGACATACGAGAGAGAGAAAAGGTCATGGTTAGGTGCGTATAAATAGGGTGGAGCAGGAAATTGAATGTGTGCTTGAGGCGTGGTCTTGTTCCCGAACTTTAGTTATAATAATAACTTCATAACTGGGAACAAATTAAAAGCACATACTCCTCAGTTTAAGAATTCCTGTATCTTATTTCTTTCGCTGAGGACAGTTCAGTTGATGTTCATGAACATGATCGATCTTCTTCCAAAACTTGAAACCAGAGAGTATGTTATAGGCCAGAAGTGAGTCATAAACAGTGAATGAAGGAGCGATTTTTAGACCTATTCGCTGTTTGTTTTCACTTTTGCCCTTCACATGAAGTGTATGTTATATAGTTGATGATCAGAAAGAGTACTTACTGTATATCCCCCCCAAAAAGTCACCTCTCACAGTTTTTTTTTTCCATCTTTGGCAATTTATTCTCATTGGAACTATATGTTGTAACATCATCTCAGATTAGGGTGAGGGATAATCTCTTCTCAGTCTGTCTCTGGTAATTAGAAATAGCAGATACCTCTAACTAATACATATGAATTGTACTGGTGCTTTTGTGAAATTGACTTTAATACTGAAACTCTGTATTATACCCCTTTAACTAATCCCCAGCTAACTTCTGACATTTTATGTGTTTTTGTGTGAGTGTGTCGGTGACAGCGTGTAATAAGTATCTCCTTGAAAAGCATTCCAAAAATTTGTCTTCCACTGAGTAATTGAGACAAAGCTGCAGTCAGTAGAGATGATCTGATTGCCTTATTTATCATTCTTAGTAAGCAACTGAGCCCAATAAGCCTCTGTATTCAGCTACCTAGACTCATTACTTGCTGGGTCAAAGGAGGGAACTGCAATGTGTCATTATCTGTCAAGCACACAAAGGAAGAGCTGCTTTCCAATTAAATACACGCCATTGACGCATTTCCCCTGAAAACAAGCAAAAAAAAAAAAAAGTAAAACTCATCTTACAATGGACTTTAAGTTATTAGATATCTCAATGCCATTTGTATGGATGGGATCATCTCTGTTTAAGGAATATTTTGTCATGCATTTAAGATAACAATTTCTCCTCATATACTGTACAGGGTTTGGGAATGAAACCCTTCAAATTTTGACTTTATTTACATCCTTATCCCCTCCTGTGAAATTGTGAAACTAGACTCATTTATAATTTGCTCTGGATGATTTCATCCGACACAGATATGACAGGAAAGTGCTGTTTTACCTTACCTGCATGCAAACAGGATTTCATCCTTATTTACTTACATAGTGCACACAGTTGGGATCTGGCCTTTACCCTGATTTCTTCTCTCATCAGGCCCAATTAGGATTCAGGAGAGACAACAAAGCACAGATCTCATCAATTTGTGATGTTCAGTGTGTTCCAGGAGTTATTTGGTGATGAAGTGGTTTTTGGTGTACCCACTTTCCCTCAACCTGCCTCGTCTACTACTACTTTTTCTACAGTTAGTGATTTCCTACATTTCAGGTGGAGAAATTGGTCTCGCTGCCTCTTTTACAATGGATTTCTCCCTGTATGGTTGCTGAAAACTGGTACAACATAGTGAGTCTAAAAACCTGTGCACAAAACCTGGCTGTTGATGTTTTTTTAATTTTTTTTTTTTTTAATCAAACTTCATTGTAGCTGCTCTGGAAATTTCTCAACATAACATCACGTCGTCTTGGTCTGGCCAGTTATCTGCGGGAATAAGAAAAATACACCACCAAACAACAAAATGAACTCAAAAATGCAAGCTACAGGTGCAATAGGTTTTTTTTTTAAGTTGTTTTCATTTATTACATATTTGTCACAGAATGGGGGAACATTTCTGCATTTTTCCCTCCATGTTTCCCTATAGTGACCCCATTGAAACCAAGGGTACAGCTAGCTTCAAGCTACAGCTTTTGTAGGAACACAAAGTGACAAATGCAGGAACTTCTTCTCACATCATGAAGCGTCTGGTGAAGAAAAATAACATCTTAAGATTAAAAATGTGAAAGTATCCCTTTGAAAAAGTAATTTAAAATCCCCATGGCAGCCTCAATAATTCTGTTTGATGATCATTTTCATACTGTTGCTGCAGTAGAAAACATACAAACATCAACATACTGCTCATACCACTTTAGCCTGAGCTAGACACTGTATGATGAATGTATGATGTCAATCCTGGAGATCCATCCATCTTTATATGCCCAGTTCTCTCTGTATAAGGTGTAGATGTGTGTTACAGTATATCATGTAGTGGAGATTTGACAATGCCACGATTTTTAAGTAGCTTTCAAGCTAAGGGTTAGAATAATACTTGGATAATTAATATCCCAGATGATTTCAAAGTTGCTAGAAAGCTTCACCGGGAAGGCCGGGAAGCTTGAAATAATATGACAGTAACCGAACATCACCATTCACAACCTACAGTGGAACGTGAAGCTCTCTTTGATTTATCTTGCTGCTTCCTTACAATCTGATCTTAGGCCTATTTGTTTATAAGGATATGTGAACTCTTAAAACACACAAAACAGAGGCATGGCAGTAAACCACTGACTTAATAGTTTCTTCTACTGGTCTTTTGTTTTTGCTCTCCATACAGAGTAAGAATTATCATAATTGTGATCAGTGGTCAGTTTCTGACAGGTACTGTAGAGGCGGTGGTTTTGGCCAGTTTTCCTAAGTCTGTAATTTATTTGTATGTGCTGCTGTTGCGCTGTATGATGATACTTGGCTTTTTGTGGCATTTCCATAGCTTGTAACACTGCCCTGAAGCAATATTCAGCAAGAAATATACTGTGGTATTCAAGGGCAAACCTTGACTATCACTATTAGCTTAGAGGCCAGATGTAAATGTTGTCAAGGATGACTATAGTATGTTAAAATGAGACACAAGTTTCTTACTGGAAGTTTTTAAAGTTGTGTTCCACGTTAATTATGGATGGTACTCTAACTAGGAAAACCATGTAGTTCTATGGCATTTGTCCACAGGTACTGCACTCATTTCCAGAAAGAAATGTCACATTATCCAGTCGCTGAAGCACACCAAAATACCATGTTTACACTCTTGGCTTTGGGAGAATTGGTATTGTGTAATTTTGTGTGTGATGGACTGCACATAAATGGAAATGAGTGGTAGGGTATAAAGCTGAAGGATTTGAGAGGGAGTGTTCAAGTACACAGATGGGATTTATACCCACCTTATTTACGATGTCATTTTTCCATCCAAATGAGAGAGTGTGGTTTTGTAATTTCGTTTTACAGCGCACACTGTGGATTTAAGCATCATCGTCGAGGTGTAAACTCTGTATCAGCTGCTGTAGCAACACGACTTACCTTGCTAGATTGTGAGAACGTCATTCGCTGTCGTCACCGGTCGGTTAACATGTTTGTCTGAAGTTTCCTGGGATCAGCGCAAGGTTCAGGAGGGAAAACACTCCTCACACAACAAGTCATTATACCCCTTAATATTTTAGAGCATGGTATGTGCTTTACAGTCACTAAGAACTGTATTGAGCTAATTACAGACAAATTACAGACAGACAAAAATCAGATTTCTTGAATTTTCTCTCAGAAATGCACCCTTCTTTATCATTAATCAATGGTCACCTTTTTCTGTAGTGACTGACACATCGCTCACTTTTGAGTGGGCCCATGAGTCAGTCTCATAACGTGTGTGTTAATAGGGGAGTCTTCAGTTTCATTGGCATGGTAAGGTTATACCATGGTTGTGTTTGACTCAGGAAAGGGCTTGTTTTCTTGACTTCCCATGACCCCCTCTTTTTTTTTTTCAACTTTTCCACTTGAAGAATGCTGGAGTATGTGTAACTCAATGCCAGTTTTACACCTCACTGAAAAAGTTACACTACGAACACAGATATTTTAATGATCTGCCTAAGCTGTAAGAAGTTCAGAAGTCATTTAGGCTATATGCATGAAAGAGATACAGGTTTAATCCGTTTTGGCATATATGCATAGTTGTTCATGCAATCTTCAAAAGTCCATCTTGTGGTTTAATATATTCAAGATTTCTATTTTTTATTTAGAATTTTACATTCTAAAGGACTTCATTATTTTTGAGTTGATGGCATCTGACTTGTTAATGCGTTTCATTCGTTCATCTGTCACAGTTTGCGTAAAATGAGAGAGGACACAGTCTTTAATGAGGCCTAACACTGATTTAATGCACTGGATCTGATAGTTTTGATCTTTTCTACAGACCTATAAATCTTGGATGTCGCTTTTTTTTTTCATTTTGGATACGATGACATGAATAGAGTGATTTTTCTGCAACTGGGCAGTTGTCAAGTTTCAGTTGAATACCTAGAGACATACAGTATGGCAATGGTTATCTGTGCAATTGTAAAGCCATCTGTCAAATTTCAGATTATCAAGCTGCCGCTCTTCTGTCAATCTTTGATAAGATTTACTGGCTTCTATCTTCTTCTCTTTGTGTGTTCAGGATTTCCAATATCAACATTGTTTTCATTGTTAATACTGCAAATACAGGCCTCTTGAAATAGAAAGTCTACAAACGGGGCTGAGAAATTGTTTGACAGCAACAATTGGACATTGTGATTGATTGCCAATACCAGGATGAGTTCTTGTCCTGTGGGGTCTTTTTTTCTGCAGTTACCTACTCTATGAATATTGTGGCACAGACTTCCCTGTGGACAGTTTTCCTGGAATCCCAGAGTGCCTCAGTTGCGTTGACTTGTGAAAATTCTCAGCCATGTAGCTGCCTTTCCCATTGAGGTTCAGGTTCTGCTGAGCCCTACCCCCACTGTTGCACGAAGGATTGGGTTTCAAATATACAGGAGCTCCCTAGACCCATGCTGCTCTTCCTATCCTAAATGCAACATGAAATGAGTTTGTAGACAGCACAGAGTCAATATCCTAAATTATCAAGGCTTGGATGAGTTGGCTTCCACAGATCTGATCCAGTTGTTTACGTGATTTGGATGCAGCTCAATTTTTGGGCAGGACCATTCCCCCCGGCACATGGCTTATGGCTGAGAGAAGGCCGGATTTCTTAAAAGGACCTTTATTAGTTTCATTGCAAACCTCTGGGGCTTATGGGTTTGTAAGTATGCAGTTCACAGCTCCAGATTTTCCAGCAAAGAGTAAGAAATCCTCTCACTGCAGTACAGGGCAGATCTGAGCCAATTCAAATTCAGATAACGGTGCGAAGTTTGGCTGGATTGCTGCATTAGCTCCATGGCATTTAGCACTTGAGCCAATGAGAGCAGGGACTCTGCATGCTGTTGCAAAGTTATGGTTCAGCCATGGCTCTGCAGCTTAAGTGCTCCATGTGAATACAGTTGCCTACGGAGCCGGGAGTGGCCATGGAGAAACATAATTTATGTCGTGGCCATGATTTACTGTAACCTGTGCACGATATGCAATTCGAGCTCTTGTTTTCTTTTTTCTTTTTTTTCGTAAAATGAGCCCTCGTTTTGGTTTATTCGTGCACAAATTGTCAAAACGTGCCCTCGAAATAGTGATATCGTGCTCTCGATATATAATAGATGCGCTCTTCACAAGCTTATAAAGAGTCAGTGCACATATTGGTGATTATGTTTAAATGTGGTGCTGTCCTGGGTGTGTTGCAGCCACCTGATTGTGTTTACATGGCCTGAAGGTTAAGCGGCTAAATATGTTGCAATATTTGGGGGATATGCCTATTCAGTGTAAACAGACAATGGATATTAACATACCAAATCCTTACTAGGCCTATCTGCAATACCTAAAAGGTACCTTTAAGTTGCATTTTTTCCTAAACTGCACAGGTTAACGAAATCGAGGGAACAAATTGTATCTTGTGCGAATAAATGGACTAAAACGTGCACATGTTACAGTAAATCGTGGACTCGATATAACTTTTGACCGCAATGGCCACTCCCGGGCTCCGTAGTTGCCTGTATGGTTCAGCAGGGAGGTAATTGATATTTGCCACAAATGTGATGTTGACAGTGTAATGAAGAAAAAATGGCCAATTTATACCTCATGTTATCTCCTGGTGCTCCGGATTCATTCAAAGACATGCAAGTCAAGTGGTTTGGAGACTCTAAATTGCCCATAGGTATAAGAGTGATTGTCTATCAGTGTCTATCAGCCCTGTGATGGACTGGCGACCTGTCCAGGGTGTCTCCTTGCCTTCTGCCCAATGTATGCTGGGATACACTCATCTCTTCTTTTTGACAATACATGGGTTAATGATGTGGTTATCCTGATTGTTCCAGGACTGTTGAGACTTCAGCTACAGCAACAGTTGATGCTTCACACCTAGCGAGGCGCTGTGGGACTGGACAGCATCTGGACTTGTCTGTGTATTTGTTTCTGTATCAAGTAGAGCGATTCAAAATGAGTCCTCTTCCTGTTTTGGTTGAGGTCTGTCTTTGAGCTGTAGGTCAATCCTGCACATTTTGTGCAAAGTCGTACCGTGTGACAAATAGATTAAACACATAGAGAATAACACATAGAATTAACCAATTTTCACACCGATGGTCTCATTTTTCTACAGCCGTTATACTGTGCTATCAAAATGAATTTGAGTATGATATATAGAGGTAAATATTCTACACATAGGGGCTTTAAGAATCATTCTTCCTTTCAGAGAATTTGACTTCATCGATCCAGTTCGATTCATTTTTAAACTGACATTGTTCTCTTCTGTTCTCATCTCTGTTCATCGCTCCCTTTAAATGAGATATGATCCTTTCAGCTCATTTACAAGCCACTATTTTAGTATTAAGTTTTAGTAGCCATTTTATTGGCTACTTCAATGCAGTTCCAAAGGCAAGCTGGAACACTCTTAGGAGGTTTTGGTTTATAATAGTTTCACTGATTCACATTGAACCAGACACCACTGGAATAAGCTTACTAGCTTGAATGTGTTTTCCTTGATAGTTTTTCAAGAATAATGGTTTATGGTTATGGTTTACACCAAGGAATGGTATATTGCACATATTGCTTTTCTTTGAATTACAATAAGGCTGGTCAGTCAAACTAATGAATGATCAAATTAATGAATGAATGAATCAATCAATCAATCAGCAGTCTACATTTTACTAGGACAGTGGGTGAAGACATCAGCAGTTAAGTTTGGTTTCAGTTTATTCACACATTTTGAGGCTTTTTTTTCCCATGTCCGAATTGTACTTCTGTAAACTATTTTTAGTTTAGGCTGTTTATATGTAGCATCATATCCCAGTTACAAATATCCCTGTATTCATGTATAAACATAATAATCTGAATACTACAATGAGACTTTAACCGACTTCAGACACCAACAGTGAACAGGAAAAGGTGTTGGAATGCCTCAGTATCCCAGCTAAAATCGTCATATCCTAGCTATCATGTTTAGGTTAATAATCAGGACATAGGTGTATCCCAGCTACTATACATGCTGCTTGCATACTCTTAAATTAGATATGAGTATCTCAGATGAGAATATAAATGTGAATTCAATATACTTGGTATCAGTGATAACTAAGAATTTTAAGTTTCTGGGTGTTTAAGTTTAAGTAGGTGTTGGGAGCTACAAGGTAAGTTAGCTTCAATTTACCTTGTCTGTTGAGGCAGTTAATGTGTTGCTCTCTTGGGTGAAAAACTCAGTAACCCTGGTGTGATTATTTTATGTGCCAAGGGCATTGGATGAATTGTCTTTCAAATTACCACCGCTTGAGATGGTGATTTTATAAATAAAACATATATTGAATCTGTATAGAATTTATTGTGCATCAGTACTCTTCATACTTAGTAATTAAATTGCCTTTTTGTGCGACAGAATCGAACAGAAAGCAAATTCACTCAAACTATGTTGCTATG
The DNA here is from genome assembly GCF_046629955.1 of Centroberyx affinis. Taxonomy (NCBI): domain Eukaryota; kingdom Metazoa; phylum Chordata; class Actinopteri; order Beryciformes; family Berycidae; genus Centroberyx; species Centroberyx affinis. The sequence goes on from NW_027279477.1 coordinate 172,251, forward strand.
TTGTTATTTACACTGCACTGTATATGTGTTATCAACTTGTCCAGTCCTACAGGTTCTCATCCATGCACACTGTTGCCTTTTGATATAGACTCTGCTTTTTCCCCATGAATTCCAGTCATTTTCGGTGAAATAAAAACACGGTTCAAAGACCTCAGCACCAGCGACCTTGTAGTAAGTGGAAAGTGGAAAGCCCATGCTGACAGGCCAGTTACAGACCTCTCACTTGCAATATACCATGCACACAGTTCAGCCCATGTGCGCAAGCAGTTTTTTTTTCTCACTAATCAGTTTGGCAGTGTTTTTCAAAGTAGACGCTGTCAATTTGCATTCCATTTGTCCTCCATCACTCATCATCCTCAACCCTGTACATTAACATTTAGATTTCATGCTATCAAACCCTGTGAAGAGCAGGGAATATGTTGTATTTGAGCGCATGTGATGACTTGCCGTGTGTATATTTCTGTGGTTAATCCATTAATGGCTCTGCAGATCCTTTAATGGCTTTATAGAGGCATACTCATGGAATGCCTGGTTGCTTCAATGGAGCTGGTCTGTAACAGTCCATCAGTCTGTGGCTTGTTGAATCTACATTGAGGTAATTGTTGATTTTTTTCTATTTCAAGAGTTGCCTTCATGTACTGGGTCATGTGTAATTTACATGAAACAATGTTGTGTGAAGACTGCATGCTTTCTTCTGGAAGTCATGCTGGCAAGTACATGTTATTTTCACTTGCTGTAGGGGAAGATGCAACATATGCAAATTTCAGAGATCATATGTCTTTTTGAAGGTTACCTGTGGTTCATTAAGAATATCTAATATCCTACTTTGAATAAATCTGGAATAAATTTAGCTATATTATTGGCCAAATTTCAGGCTTATTAATTACACTTTGAGACATGTAGTGTTTGAAATAACAGCAAATTGATTAATGTAGTTTCTCTTCTTTTCTCTTTTCTTTTCTTTTCTTTTCTTTTCTTTTCTTTTCTCTTCTCTTCTCTTCTCTTCTCTTCTCTTCTCTTCTCTTCTCTTCTCTTCTCTTCTCTGCCAGTATCCGTTCCAGTGTCAGTCAGATACACAGCTATAAAGGTGCACTTAGCTGACAAAAAATGACCTTTGCTAAAACTGTCTATTTGAAGGGCATCTCTGAAAAGAATGGCTTCTCTGAACAGCACTTGAATCAATCTGGCCATCCGGTCAAGGTTCACAACAGCAGCCTCTTCAGTAAGCAAATCAAAGGGGTGGAATGCTACTGGCCAATGAGAGACACCTTGGATGATTAAATGGTGCGTAATTATTCTCCAATTTAGAGGCATTATTGGGAAGGCAGTTACAATTAGGGGTCTTACACAAATGACGTCTTTGCCCCAGTTCTTTGCAGGCGGCAGCGTGGTTGATGCTCTGTTGGCTAACAGTGGAAAGGGGGCTGATTGCTTGGAGTGTTGCCCTCTGCATGTGTGACCTTTTTTATTCAGCTCCTGCTTTCTAACTCAAGTGCTAAAATACCTCCAGAGCACTGATTGCTGTATTGTGTTCCACCTTCACTTAGTGCCACAATATGCTTCCTGTGGAAAAGAATTTCGGCAGGTTTGTAAGCAGGGGAGGATCTAGAGAAATATTCATGGGGTGGCAAGAGGGTGGCATGGAGATTTTAAGGGCATGAACCTATAAGAGCTGAATGCAGCGATTAACATGTTGTTCAGCAAAACGCCTCACAAACTTATCTAGATCCAAAGCTTTAGTGCGTTTTGATTCAATGCTGAGTATAGCCAAACTTGATAATCTATTCTCTGTCATAGTAGACCGCAAATAATTCTTTATGATCCTAAGAGTAGAAAAACTCTGTCCACACGCTGCACTGCTCACTGCTAATACTACAGCTATTTGCTCATCAACCTCATTCCTTCACCGTATGGTCTGCCGACTGGACTGTCGTTATCTTCTTCTTCTTCCTGCCGTTACTGCCACAGATGAAGTCGCTCTGAATGCACGTTAACAGCTCCTGTTGGGGAGGGGTAGGAGTCTACGGGGAGCGGCATCTCTTGCTGCATTCACTTGGACTCGGACATCAGAGTTTCGCTCTTGTAAATTTCCGACCAGCCACAACTTTTCATATATATATTTTTGAATTAGATTGTCCAAAACATGCCACCCCAGTAGATCCGCCGCTGTTTGTAAAGACAAAAGGACATGTTTTGCGAAAAAAAAGGAAAGAAAATGAAGCGATGCGTTGGCCTCGGACTCCGCAGTGTGCTCAGGCTCGCTGGTCGTAATAGTCAAATTCTTCGCACGCCAGCCCCCACTGCGTGACAGTCTGTGATTGATCTAAAATATCATGCGATTGGTTGTGCTGGTTTGTGGAAAAGAATTTCCATTTTCTTTTCCAGTTCATTGCCTTTGTTTACGTCTCTGTGCTAACATCTCGTGGTCAAAATGAATTGTTTCGAAACCAGGGTCGCTAAGCTTTTTAGAGGATATCTGCATCTTTCTGACTTTTCAGTGTAAGATTTACTAAAATGGCTTCTAAATCCTCATATTCTCTGCGCCACCTTGTTGCTCTTTCACCACGGCCATTGTTGTTGTTCTGTGAGATTTAGCAACCGCTATTCCCAGTTTCCCTAGGTTACGGTTACCTCTTAAATCTTCATGCTCTGGTGTCAATAAAGGAACAATACGAAGCCGCAGATATACATAGTATACGGTATACACAAAATTGTATGTGTCCATTTCAGGCAAGATTGACTTAGTTGTTTGTATACAAACGGCAAATCATACTTTTTATCTTCAGTATTTTTACTTATATACGTCTTAAGTAGTTTATTCCTCTGGAATCAACATTGGAGCACCTTTTTTCAGGTTGACTCTTGACTTCCATTGAACTTGTCTAATGTGAGTATTCAATTATTAGATAAAGAAAATCATTTATCTGTGAAGATGCTGAATGTCTATGAGATATGGCAAGCATGAGTAAGCAGAATGATATGGATGCCAAAATGCTGAGGGCCTTTTGAAACGATTAATAGCTTGATGCTAGTTGACACAGCAGTGTGTCACATCCATTTAGACTTTGAGAATGTTGCTCTGTGTTGACACCTTGCCATTGTACTGTTAAGTGTAATATGAATTGAAACAACCCTTTGCAGCGAACTAATTATAATGTTGACAGCGAAATCAAGAGCTACAGTACTGGAACAAGGTTCAGCACACTAAATTGATTTGTTACGAATAATAGGCTGAAACAGAGAAACATTTGTGGTAAACAGTGAAGAAGTTGATGTGAACATCGGAAACAAATCCTGCCACTGGACATTCCAGCTGAACCTTCGAGGCCACATGTGCTGGCAGTCAATTCACTGTCATCATTCTTTTATGAAACCCTTTGTAAGAAAAAAAACAACTACCTTTGGAAAGCTTTCAGACATTTTCGGTCTTCTACTGTTTTCTTGCAGCAGTATGTTTTTTTTTTAAGAAAGTCACATTTAAAAATGGATGAGTCCATTAGAATGTACCGGCTGTCCATGCTAGTAAATATTGTAGAGTCCTGCTCTCTGTGAGCTCACCTACTTCTCTTTCCCAATGAGGTCACAGCGATGTGCAAGTATCTGATTTGTTTGATTCACAAAGTGTAACGCTTCAGTCAGTTTTGCAGCTGATTCTAACAGACAGTTCAAACAACCAAACCGGAAAACCTATTCACGAGGCAACCTAATGCATCAATTTTCTATGGCTGACGTCTTTTTTCTCAATGTGCTTTACATTAATGTAGCATTCATAAGGTGTCAAAATGTAATGGACTATTCTTGTGTGTAGTGAATACTTATCTGATGATGGAGATACAAATGAATGAACGATGCTGTTTGGATGTTAACATATGAATGCTGACAGCATCTTGTGTTTCATCCCCAGCTGAAGCTGCTGTGATTTACTTGCTGTTGATGTCGCCATGTTGTAACTGAGAGGATGCCCCATTAATGCAACAGTGTTGACAGTAAAACGACATAATCTGTTGCATCTCAAAATAGCAAGCTCTTATTTATTTAAAATTCACTTTTAAAAATATATTTTTATCCTGTAATCTTCATAATCCGTATATCAAGGCATCACTCCCCCGTGCCTATATATTTTCCAGATGTAATTGTAGCCCATTGTCATGCGAACAGTCTGCTGTGAGTAATCTACATTTTTGTTACATCCATTAGGATATTATGAAATGTCTGGTGCATTTAATTGTTACATAAGCATTAGGAGTTTCTAAGCTTTTGATGACAATTAAAATGCTGTTTTTGCATTGCTTTATTGAGAGAATAGCCCATACTTTGTATATTAAATCACTTATGTAACGCAGGAATAAGTGCTCAATTTTCAATTAGAGAGAACAACACAATCAGACCTATCTGGGCCCCATGATATGTACGCTGCTTCTCAGAGCGCACACAATGTTTCCATCAAGGACAAAAGTGCTGTTCTTCAGGCTTATGACCAGAGCAGGGTATAATTAGGAACTGAATGCTGCTTTAAGTCAGAATGTGGTCTGCAAGCATTTCCAAAGGACAACCAGTCTTGTGGTTTGTGGTTTTTATCATCAAATGCAAATTGCACAGTTGAAGAGGAGTGGCACTGACTCATAGAGTTTATAATATCCAGGAACCTCATCCGCTAAAACATTCATGCGGTGCAATATGTCAAAAGTAACATATTCATGTTTTTTCCAGATAGTGGACAGGCCATTAAAAACAAGATTCAGCGGAGTTATAATTTTCTAGACCCCCCTATTTTGTGGAGAAAAAAAGTGGAGGAAAGTCAAAAAGCCCTTGGGATCAAATTTTGAATATGCGCCAACAACAAGGAAGTAAATGTTAGCCTATGGTGTAAAGAATGGCAAATGACCAAAACAAGTACATAAAACAAACATACGACTGTATTCCCATAATAGGGGCGTTTTACAGCGACCAGAGTAAATATTATCTGTATATTATTTATCATCCATGTGACGAAGTGTGATCTGGAAAGGAAAGTCTCACTTTACATGACCATTTACCCAAAAATCTCATCCTCAGTGACGGATTAACTAACAGAGAGGAGCATTATTGGATGACTCTGAAGTGATCTAGGAAATTAATAAGGTATGTGTTTCCAATCAAAATACTACCGGAGTTGTGATCAGAGGTTTTATGTTGACAGACAAATCATGTCAAAACACTGAACTGGGACACAGAGCTTGTGTGTCAATAGCACACACAGTTTGCCCCTCTTTCCCGCACATATAAATGATTTACCATTCGGTTGCTTGCTTATCCCGAAATGACCCATGTTTCGAAAATTGGTCAAGTGAAATTTGCTCTGAAACGGAAAGCTGCAATATCTTTAAACATGTTCCCATGTTGGGATGTTAGTTACTGTATCTCCCGCTTACATAGGTCTGTAAAAAGCATCCACTATAGGCTCCTGTAAGGAAAGGCACAATGCCTGCATTATGCAAAATGTACTAGACATAATTGTCCTCTAATCTGCCATGATAATTGACCCTCACTTACAGAAGAGCTGAAGCATTATATCCTTATTTAGGATACAAGTAAATGGAATCTATTTCTGTTTTGTAATCACTGGATTCACATAAACTACAGCAGTAACAACAACTACAGCTATTAGTAAAACTAGTACTATGTTCTTTCATTCAACTTTGTGTGACATGATCATATACTGAGCTATGCAAAAATTGTCATATTAGGGTTTTAGATTTATTACTATGGATGTGTTGATGATTTTAGTTAGACTTAGTTTATGGTTAAAATCCAACTGGCGTTTAACATTATCATTGGAGGTACAGTACAATTTAAGTGATGGTAAGAGACATGTCCCATATTTTGGTTTTGCTAAGGATTTGTGGTCACACTAGAGTAATGAAAATGTATAATCCTTAACAAACTATGAGTCAATAATGAAGTAAATGACAATAATCAGTTACTCATATTCTAATTTTAACTGAATAGTACAGAATTAGTAATGACATTAGTTCAACTTTTATGTCTGATTCATAAGTGAGGAATACTATTCTACATAATCTCCATGTCTAATAGTATTACATCTATAGTTAGATCTACATAAACTTCTTAAGGAACTCATAAAGTTATCTTTATTTTTTACTAATGATGTATAAATTATTTGTCGATCATTAAAAAGTAATGCATAATGCTTCATGAATTTTTTCTGAATGTCAAATTGTTGTACTGGGCTGTACTCATGTTTTACTAATGTATTATAAATGATTTGGTGGGACATTTTGTAAACAGCTGTACAGGTTTTTGCAGCCCCTCTTTTCGAGTTAAAACTGTTCATCATGTACAAACATGGATGAGGGATGACATTTGTAAGCTTTAACTTTTCCTAAATATTACTAATCATTTTGAATGTGCTGTAAATGTATTCATAAATTATTTAATATTAATGAAATTGCTTGCAGCTTAAAAAGTTGCAAGAAAGCACTATGAGAGTATGACGCATAATGTTAATAATACTAAAGACAAGAACCGATGATGCTCACAATTAATGAGAATTTGACCCACTTGGTTATATCTATACAAACAAATTATATATTCCAAGATTAAATAAACCAAGCATTCCTTGTGTTTTTTCAAGTATTAAAAATGTATTCAGCTATTATTTTACCTGTTACCTGTTTACCTGTTACCCCGGTTTTAAATGTGAATTAGAGCAATGATGTTTGTTTTAAACATCTTTTATCTAATTGCCTTTCTCTATAGTAGCCTGGTTTGGAAGCCTGAATGTTCTCAGAGTAATTTACCAAGCTCATGCATGGCACCACATATATGAATTTAGTGTCCATGAAAATGAAGGTAGTGATGGATGGTCGACCATAAAAGAGTCGATTCCTCGACTCCAACAGGCTTGAGAGTCAGTGTTGGCTCTTGGAGTCAACTCTTGGTATCTTTTGACCAATGATTTTTTGTCTATATACATAAAATAGCTAATTTATCAAGAGCCATACCACTTGACCAGTCGCTTAGCTGCTTTAAAGAACAAATCAACTCTAAATCACATAGGGCAGACAATCGTTGTTGCACTGCTCTCTGTGGGTTTGAAACTTTAAAGCACGTTGCACTAACATCAGCTTTGACATTACTGATTGGGATGTGGCCAAAAGTGCAACATGCCTGACAGTTTCAACCAATTGAGACCAGTGCGGCAAAAATGTTCTGCCCTATATGATTTACTGTTGATTTACTCTTTAACATGAAGATGGGACTTCTCCCTTTACTTCTTAATGGAGCGGGCATTGTGTGGGTAGTGTAGTTCTCACTCACTGGTGTTTTGGAGAAACCACCTGTGTGTACTATGCCGACCTCAATAAGAGCTGGGAGTGGTGGATTAGCCCCAGTGAGACACTAGATGGCATTAAGATTGGATGTGTGAGCATGTGTATATTTACTGTTTGTGGTCTACTGTTCTACACCACTCCAGCAAGTCCCTCTGAGCACCTAAAAAGCGATAATGTACTTGTTTATTATTGTTTATGAAATTAGCACTACTCAACGACTCCCACAGTTGGAATTGGAGTCAAACATAATCAAACATATTCAATCTAAATGGCAGACGGCAATTGAAACCACTGATGAGCATCACCAACAGGCCAGCATTAAGTGTATTGCCATCAAGTATTGACCTGGATGAATCACAGGGAAATTCTTTTGAACTGGGAACAAGGAACAAGATCAAACAATGGAACAATGGAAGTTGATTGCAACAATAGATCAAGGTTTGACATCAATGCCATGGATAATATGAACAGATTATAATTTATTCATTTACAATCTGTTCATTTATTCAGTTGAAGTATTTATTTAAAAACATTCACTTTGTATAGTGCAATGCTGCTTGCATTCGGAGGCTTGCAATGCTGCTTGCATTGCTGTGAAGAAAGGAGAGTATTTTAAATGCGAATTACAACAATCTTGTCTAATTTTACATATCTTTTATGAAATCAGTCCCATTCTTCTTTATAGTAGCCTACTTTGGAAACCAGAGCCTGAAAAATAAAAACTTACTTCAGCCTGAACTTGATCCGTTTGAGCGCTTGCCTCAGTCAAAAGGAGGAGGGCAAAAAACACACTGTGTTGTTATGTCTTTGTCATCCGGCTTCAAAGTTCTCCAAAGCCGCTGCTGTTTCAAATATCACATAATTTTTGTATTTATTTATTTGACCCAGGACAGCTGGCATGGAGCTGTGTTTGTCACTCATCACAGTTAAACTTTCAATGTGATGTAAATGTCGAAAATGTAGCATTCCTTTGTCTGTTTAACAATTAAAGAAAATTGTGTGCTTTCTCTACACCAAAAATAGATTTTCAATAGATGACTTTACAAGCTAGGGCACTACTTAGAAAGCCCTCAAGACCCACAATATGAACCAAATGCATTGCTTAGGATCAGGATATGAGCTTTGGTCAATATATATGAGCCATGGTCAATATACTGTATAAAAGACAAGATGCGCCACAAGTTAAAGCTACAGTCTGCAGCAGCAAAAGTGCACACTTACAGAAGAATACATCAGCTAATCAATGGGCTATACAGGTGAGGACATCAAAAGGCACATTTACATGCTTTCATGTATATAGCCTATGACCTACAAATAAATTAACTATCAAGAAGTCCTCCAAACACTGGGCACACTTAAAGGCCAAGTCCTACTTCACAAAATGAGCCAAAAAAAAAAAAGTTTCTGCATCACGGATTCAAAAGGATGGTAGGAGGTACTCTTAAAAGTGCAGTAGTTCTAATGTACTAAAATTATAATTTTACTTGCATGGAGAATTACAGAATCTGTTTTCCAGTGTGCTACTATAGTTTAAAACATAGCTCATCAACAGTTCGGCTAACATTTTACACGCTTTACACAACATTTTACCACAAGATGGCGATGTGATTAGGGGTTAGACATCACTGCGCCTCCTTGTGGGCAAATAAAAACAGCTGTTAAGATCCATTTTACCTATTTGATACTTGATTGACATCGAGGGGCGGTTCCACACTTCAGCCCCCACTGCAGTGCAAACAACTGCTACTCCACCAACAATCCAGTGAACCTTTGTTCAGCTGCTCTGTCCTTTCTTTAATTCACAACTGCAGATACACAAGTAAACAGAATATTGTGTCAATTTACAGATTTGTATAGTCTAGCCATTGTTACTGTACAAACTGAATCTTGAACAAAGACCATGTATTGATCCACATATTAAAATTGTGTCTCTCTGAGAGGTCAGAGCACAGTCAGCTGCAGAACAGCGTCTCTGGAGCTCATAGGGATTCAGTGTTTTGCTCCAAAACACTTCTTCAGATGACTGGTGGCTGGAATCCGGGTCCTCTGGTTGAACAGCAGTGTCTCTAACCCAATGTAGGCACCTCAATGGCATTTTAGAGTATTTGGTTATGTGCCAATTCTTTTTTGAGATCGGAATACTACTAATGAGACTGTATCAATGGGCTGTACTTTGACCAGTGATCCTTTATTGAATTATGACGCTCTGTTAAACTTAGCAGCATTTTTGCTGTTCAGTTCAACTTTCTGGACCCTGGTGTTTTTTCTGTTGTGCTTTTGAATGAAAATCTACTTTCCCAGCCCTAGCATTTGACTCTCCAATTCACTGCAGGCCATTTCAGGAAATGGTTTTGGTCAACCACAACTTTCTTGAGAAAAAAAAAAAAAAACATTGTGCAAGACTGTCCATAATCAAGACTGTTGGTAATGTACTGGAAACCCAATGTCTCCACTCAGTGTATGCATGGCATCTGTCCTTATAACTCCATTCTTACTTGTTGATTTTTTAAAAGTTTGTTTTGCAACAAAATCAAACATTCAAAAAGCAACAAGTTAACATTGAAGATACTCATGTGTGAGTGCTACAGATAGATAACTTAATATAACTTGCAGACCTTGAATTCATTTTGTAACCAAATGTTGGAATTAGAAAGCTAATGCAAATGTATTTCCACTCCCTTACTGTGTATAGTATCAGTATGTAGTCATAGTGGTTCAACACTGTCTTGACACACCGGCCTAAATACAGTAAATTCAATATTGGTCTTCGTATATCCTTGAAGAGAGCTTCAGTTTAAGTCATTAACCCACAGTTTTTGAAGACAAATAGAAACTTGTGGTTTATTCAAGTGGAGTTTGTATTCCAGGGACCAGTGATGAAAACACACATATTTATATGGTGTGTATTTTTCTAATTTTCATATTGGCACACTCTCAAAAGTATTTAACAAAAAGAATACTGTGTTTTGAATGAAATGCAGTAAATAAGAATGTCCATGTTTCTCCCTGTGAGAGTTCTGTTTACTTTGGTGGTTTGGACTCTGGCCAGTGGAGGAGGAATAGTTTTCAGAAATAATCAGGGGGCACACTTATTACCCAGGATTCTCTTCTTAAAACGGCAAATGATACTTCATATCTTTGAGATCCCTCTTCCCTGTAAGTAGGAGTCTGCAGCAGAGGGAGAAATTCCTCTCGCTTTGAGAAAAAAAATGACAACCTCACACTCCATGACTCATTTTGGAGTTGAAATGTATGTATTTCCTATCGCTATGTCTCACAGGGGCTCAAACCAGCTGCACTGTAAAGGTTAAGATATTTGTTCTTAATTTATTAGAGCAGTGACCTCAGTTACCAGGTTTGTAGTATTCATAAAAGCAGATGGAAGTTCAGCCAGTTATACTCATTCAGGGACTTGCAGAGTACAGAAAACTCACTATCATTATAACATTAATCATATTTACCACTGTTGACAGCAAAGACAGCCAAAAATGTACGAGTAAAAATGGCTACCATCATGATAAATTAAATTACAACATTGATATTCAGAGTTGATTTATTGCTGATCTAAAAATACATGGTTTGGATGGGAATTTATGAATGTATACCCTGTTCGCATGTTATTTTCTGTATTGTTTTTTGTCGTTACTATTTCTCTGTGTGTAGCTTTATCAGAATCACCCCAGGGTTAAGTTCAATGATGATGCTGGTGATTTAGCAATGATGAAGATGTTTATAATAATATTTGTCCTTTGAGAGCCGAATTAGTGCCTAGACATTTGTTTCTCTGTTTCTCGTCCCCCATTGGTTAAGGCTTCACTAAAAGAAACAGCGGTCAGCCATTCAGATGAAAATGGTCTTAACTCCTTTGGAGCTGTCAGTGGAATATTCTATATTGGCATAGTTAGTACAGTAAACAGGTAGTATCTATCCTTGTTCACCTGTGGTCAAATGTTGTTCCATCTGTGGTTGTTTACCGTGCAAAGCCATAAAGGTCTTCATTCTGTAACCTTATTCAGCTCTCAAACTGGACATCCTTATTTCAAGACTGAAAGTAGTGAAAATATTGATGGATCGAGGTATTATGGTTTTGTGTACAGCAAACCCACGAGAGCCACGAGGTATTTACAGTTTAATTTTAAGCTCAGGAAATGGCCCCCTCGCATCAAAGACAATGTATACACGTTTTAATTTGCAAATGACTCCTTGTCAAGTATGCAGATGCAGAATGGTCTTAGCTGCTCATTTCAAATCGTAAACAAGTACCCAGAGGGTTTAAAATAGCTCCTCGGAAATTAAATTAAATTTAAATAGGTGGTTCTCTGTGTCAATTGCAGTAACCGACTGCAGCACCACAGTTGCAGTTTTTGGATCAAACCTTGAATGACGTTAATAGCAGTGTACCTGTTGGTAAGAAAAGCATCCGCAAGTTTCAGTGTATAATCACTTGCAGTGTAGACACTAGCTGGGAATTCAGTACAATACAGCTGTGTCTTTTGTCATGGTGGAAACTGTTTTAGCAATTATGTTGAATTTTGCAATTTTATTATAGCTTAATTAAGCGCCCAATGAAAATATTAGTGAAGCACATATGAGCCTCTTCTTTTTTTGGTTTATTATTTTTGGTTTAAAGTCTCAAATAATAGCCTGTCTCTAATAAGCAATAAGCAACATGTCCTTTGACAAATAAATCCTGCTGCCAGTAAAAACAGGGTCAAAATGGTTAATGATAGATAAAACAGCTGGCACAAGTGTTAAAAAATGTTGCAGCCTGACTAAAAGCCCGTAGCCTTAATTAACCAAGGAGGCCCCTCAGTACTTCAAGTTTATTCAACCAGCAGAGAAAACAGCAACATGGCCAGAGGAAACTTCAATGTGGAGTTTATGCTGCAGGTGATCAATTATGTAGAACAAAACTCCAGAGATGCAGCAGATAGGTATTTTGGCATAGGCCCAGTGAGTCAGAGGCTATGGTTACACTTGTCATTTTGATGTGATTTTTGAGAGTGGATTGACAGTTGAAAATGGCTGTAATGCATTTAGTGTGGCTGTATTTATTTAAATCCGTGTCTGCATTACTTTTTTCCTGCTCTCCCTCCTCCTCCTCTCTATCTCTTTCCATTTCTTGCTGCTATACCTGTCACTTCATGTGTCCTGGCGTGACTGAATGATAAAAGTCAAATTGAAATGACAAGTGTAAGTTAGGGAGTCAGCTGCTCTGTGAAGTAAATGTCTGTTTTCAATAATAGCTTGTCTCTCATATGAATCGTTTGCTCTACTTTTGTTGAACCAAAAACAAGACTAGGTGTCCTTGGTGATGGCTGGGCTGTGGTAGCCCTGCCCCCAGGCCTTCAAAATGTTGAACCAGTAATACGCCCAGATCATCAATGGAATTTTTATGGTATTATGTACAGTTGTGGGGATCTAAACCATAAGGAATATCTTGCATTTTGCTGCAGTATGGCTCACTCCACCATAAAAAATCCTGGTGATTTGTGCACTGATCTACGCCTTAGTTTTAGCACTGAGCTTACACTTCTATATTTTCACTTTTATATTTCTTGTCACACGATGTCAGCGATGAATGTGGTCATTTTCAATACAGTCATATTTGTTATTGACTCAAAGTGATCCCAGAGCAAACAGTGAGCCAGCCAAAGTGAGCTATTAGAATGGAAAATATTTCCTTGAATGGAAAACCACACCTGAGCTATAGCGCTGCTCTCAGACACAATGTTCACAAGCCACTAAAATATAAGGTGTAAGAAAACGTACAGAGTAAAATCTCTTTTTCTGTGTCATGTCTGATTAGTGCCTAATGGATACTGACCACCTAGTGGATAAAACCACATGAATACAAGCTGGGACTATAAACAACAAGTGAAACTGATACTATTTAGTCAAGGGAAGAAAAAAAAACACTAGGTCTTTCATAACGCTTTGCTTCATGGCAGTTAAGACAGGAATAAATATATATATACAGTATATATAGTACGCTTATTTACACAAGTCATTGTAACATTCACTTGCATTGCTTTAAGGGATTTTAGAAGAATTCCGAGCACTGGATTACCATATTACAATGAGTGTATTTCTGTTCCGTTAGTGTGCATGTCCCACTAAGATCTAACTCTCACATATATACATTTCAGCAGAGAGGCCTCTGTTCAGGGGAAGCAGGAGCAGCGGCCCCTGGGGCAGGTCGGGGTTCACTGTGTTGCTCAAGGACACTTTGACAGGAGTGGACTGTTGCGGTCTAAGTGCAGTCTAATCTGAGACCTTCCAGACACAGCACAGTCCCTCTAACAACCAGGCCACCCTGCTGCATTCCCCCAGTGGCTGCGCACTTAGAATATCTGAGAAAACGTCTGCAGCCTCGATTTTTAGGAGGTTTTCACTAAAGAAAGGCAAGGATTTAGACTGTCCACAACACTATGACCAGGGATGTTGAGTATAGTGCTTATACGGTTTTCTTGGGAGTTTTCCCTTGTCTCCACTGAGTGTCTAAGGTTGGTGGTGCCAGGTAGGCTAGGTAGGTTAGGCCTGCTATGTCTTCCAATATGCTGTCATGTATCTTGCACTTTGTTTTGTTTCCTTTTTGTCGGTACACTGTATATCATAATTTTCTTTGTGAGTGATTGTTGATTAGTTAGATCTAAGTCCTTCAAGACATGCTTTTGTAATGAAGGGTTATATAAATAAACCTGACTTGACTTGAGTAGTGGTTAGAGGGTTGTGTGAAGCAGCTGTGCTGAGGAAATTGTATCTGGATATCAGCCAATTGATGCATTTCATGCTCATTTGTTACTGTGAGAGAAATGTCAGAATCTTAGCTTCAGATCCAGATGGGACCACAAACGTGCAATAATATGTTCACTCTGTATTTTAGAATTGCCCTATTTGGATGAACTGAAAGTTGTCGAATTGTTTATTGGCAATGCTTATTGATGGAATTTGACTTTGGCTTTGGAAATTTGGATTTGGCATTGCAACATGTAATTCACAGATGTCAGCATGCAATGTTTGTGTCAGCATAAAGCCCATTTTATTTACGCTTAATGTTTGAATATTTCCCATCACTAACTCCATGTCAATGTCCTTCCATGCAGGTTTATGCAGATGATGTGCTCACCAAAGAGGAACAAATAGGCCTTTTGTTCAAAGCTAAACGGAAATGTGAGGGGAACATCAAGTCAAAGCAAAGGATTCCTGGTGAGTAAAGTAAAATGCAAGTATGTGAGAAAAGATAATTAGACCCTTAAACCTTTTCTGGCATATCTTAACACTTTTGTTTTGTGCCATTAATCTGAAAATGTGCCTGAAAAATTTTGCTGGATGGACATCTGTGATCCCTCAAGAGTTAATGTTATTGGTTTATTGCCTGCTACTTTAACCAGACAGTAATTGTGTTATGTCATGGTAGAACTGACAAGGGAATTACAGCATTACAGTATTGACATTTGGCATTTAAAATGCACCATTAATTGAGTGTGATGGATAGATAATAGATCAAATCTATACTAGGCTTGTGCTGTTTATTGATCAAAATGTGTGTTCCTTAGCAATATAGGTTCATACCATAAGGTTCATAACTGAAATATTGACACTCACTGTGCAGGCGGTTGATAAATATCTCATGTGATGGGAAGGCCATATTTCATTACGATTGATTAGGTTTCCAATAGTGTATATGGTTGCATTGATTTACCACCACCTGGAATGGGCTCCTGTGAAAAGAGCAAAAAGAGATAATCCACTTTGACTATTTACACCTACACCTTCCTGACATTACAGTCAAATGCCTTCCTCAAGGCAGTTGTGTCTGTCAAAAAGTTCCATATCCAGTTGAATGTAATTTGATGGTTACATTGAGGAATGCAGCTCTTTTTCCCTCCTTGTGGCTTTCTGGAGGCTAGGACCGAAGGGGGAAGCTGATCCTGTGTGTATTTGTGTACTCATGGGTGTCTGAAGAGCATCATTTTCCAGCAGACCCCAGCGTCTATCTCACTGCGGTTACTGTCATTTTCCATGTTGATTGTTCAGAGGAGGTTTTTGGATTCCATATCCAAACCAATCATATTATTTTTTTCTTTAACCCCAGCACATTGTGGTCTCATTAAATTCTCAGACCCTCCAAATGATACCCCTTTTTAAATGAAACACATAATTAAAAATGTTTATTTCCAGGCTAAGAACACAAAAGCTTTTGTTGACAGTTCCCAGTAGTTACATTGTCTCATGTAGTATTTCTCAACTGTTCATGGTTTTGATAAATGTCCACAAAGCTTCAAATTGATAAAAAAAAATGACTTGAATTGCTACCATTGAAAATTGTAGGCATCAAAAAGCAGTTTGTGCAACATTCTCAGTATTTATAGGAAAAACTAGAAGCGTATGCTGTTTCTCACAGTGTATTGATCAGAATGGCCATAGACACTAATGCAGAGCAGAGCACTCAGACGCACATCAGACCTTTCTAAGATCAGAGTCTCGGTTCCTCCTCTGACCACCATCATGCCTAATGCAGCCTGACATGGCATAGATGTGAGCTAGGCATTACAATTTCTCAGGCACCTGCAGGTACCTTTGTAGAGGAAATCATTATCACTTTATTTAGCCTAGATGTTTAGATGTATTTTCAATCTAATCATTTTATAATTTACTTACATCAAAGTAGAAATTTCATGCAAGTAATCTTCAATTGAATTAAATACTTGAAAGTGGCACTGTAGGTTTACGCCATATTTCTTGGTGAAGAGAGGATAAACAAAAATTGCCACACAAAACTATAATTGTAGACGTTCATGAAGATGTGACTCAGTGTTACATACACTGTGGCTGCAGTGGCTGGGTGAGTGCAATACATGTTGCTCTTTCTCCCTACATTTGGCAGGATGTTGACACTGAATCTAGCTACTTTCTCATGAGAGACTCTAATTTGCCCATAGGGGAATCATGTTGCATGGGGTTCCTATGAAATGCTTTTTTGGGGGTACAGAGCGCCAGAGCCGCCCGCTGTAGCTGACCTGCATACCTGATGATGTTAGCTGAGTGGATGTGACTTAGCCTTTATGTGGTGGCTGTTTTCTGACCTCTTTTGGAAGGTTGCACATGTCTTTTCAATCACAGCACAGATGAAAAAATTAGGGTAAACATATTACCTTAATAAAGAAGAACAGTCCCTGGTGTGCTTTTATGCCTGGAAAAGCACACAAGGGCTCATTTCATGTGCTTGATTTCAGATATGTATTTAATGGAACATGGATTGCTTTTAATTCACTTCATTTGAACTCCAGAGTCTCATCTGGTTGTTTGTAATTATGTAATGCGGAAATCATTGAAAACCTGATTAGCGGTTCGCTGTGATGTTGTAATACTTCTCAGAATGTCAAGTCGAGATGTGAGATAAAGTTCAATAGAGCATTGCTTTAACAAGCCCCCCAATGACCCAGATGAACGTTTCCTTTGAAGTGGCCATTAAGGTTTGGACAGGATTTGTTCTTGTAGTTGTGATGACTTTGGCCAAGAATATGCTGGTTTTATTTGGAAAATGGTTCATTTTGGTCTCTTATTGTGGTGAGACCTTGAATCTGTGGGCTGAGTCAAACTCAAAGAATAGCAACTAGTGTGCATTTTTGAGGACTTTGGCTTTTCGTCCATATTTGTCTTGCCTGTGTCCTGCATGACCACCCTTAGTGTATTTTTTTCAGCCACTGTAAACTAGTGGTTAGCTAAACTATTATTAGAGATGTGGAGTGACTATTTTATGACTATTTTAAATTGTTTGCACTGTGCAATGCAGAATTAGCCGAGAGTAATGAATTAATCTTGCTGTTCTAGGTATTTTGAGAGAGAATTCAAGGCCGAACCCCCGGTTTGGTTGTGTTGCAACCCTTCACGGTGAAGTCCCATCTATTTGTTTTTATTTCTCATTTGTGCTTTAAATACACAAAAGTCTCCATTACATGGCTGAGACAAGGTTTTCATTGAGGGAAACACTGAGGTTTGCCTGGAGAGGACAGTGGAGGGATGTGGGTTCAAGGCCCCAGACCTTGCAGTGTGAAAATAGCTCAGCATTCAAACTTGTGGTCTCGGTGTAGAATAACATCAGCAATCATTATAAAAGGTTGCATATATCAGGAGTCAGTACGATATGTGTTTTGACATCTGCAGGTCTGAATCAAATGAGTGGGGGGAAAAGAAAACCTTATTAAAAACCTCAGTTACATCACTAATACCAAAGTCCCCCATAGTCACGTTTATATTTAAATCATGGTCGTGGAATTTACAGGAAATTATATATGTGTGTGTTCGGTGTTTAATTTAAGCCTGTTAGTAGGTGGTCCTATGGTAATAAAACCTATGGCAAAAGCGAAGAGCCATTTTACTTTTACTCCCAGGATGTGTGGTCAGTGTGATTTTCAAAACTAGACGCTGTTTTCCTCCCGCCAGAGATCTGTGCGAATCAGTCAGCTCCACTCAGTCTACTCTTTAATTATGTTCTCCAACTGACAGGCCATTTTGAAGGCAAATAAAAAGCATGTCGTCATTGCTTCAGATGTTTCTTTGTAACTTTGATTACAGGAATGAGAAAATAATAGATCTACAGCAAAGAGAGCATAGTTTTAGTTTTATCCTTAGCTACTTATTAGTGGTCAAAATGGGGCAGATGTTTTCAATAATGCAAAATAAATGCCAAGCCATAAGAGCGGCTTTTGCCAGGAATCTGTAGGGAAAGGGACTTTGCTCCCACTATCGGAGGGCTGAGGTCCACGGTTTCGCTGACAATTAAGGGGCTTTCTGCTCTGAAACAGGATTTTTTCCTTTGAACCTGCAGCTCTTTCTTTGTCTATGAAAGAAGTATAGACGCATCTTTGAAAGTCTTGTGTATTACATTCTCCGCTGAAAAAAAAAGATGACAGAGTTTCAGAAAAAGCACACAGTCAGCAATCCTGTAGGGCATGCCGAGGAAGTGAGGAAAGGAATGTATAAAAAGTGCACATTGGAAAGATTCCTGAACAACTTTTTTGGTTTCATTCTGAATGTTCCTCACCACCGTCTCAAAAAGTGAAAACTGTCATTGAAGGTCCTTGTTAGTACTATTTGATCAGGGAGGAGCACTCTGAAACAAAAAGTGTGAAGTTGAATAAATGTTAACATGGTTGATTTTTGGTTTGGCTCGTCAGCTAGTGTTCGTGTATTAAGAAATTCAAAGCTGAACATATATGAGATATAGTACCAAACATGTGATAATGGAAGTCAGATTTGAAAACTGAGATCCTTTATGCTATTGTGAGGGAAAACAAGCTTAATGCCTTTATTTCCTGTCAGTGACTCAGGATACTACACTGCGGTCTGTGTTGTTTTCCTTTTGCATGGAATCTTGTAAATAAGATCCATATTGAAACCAATTTCCTACAACAGAAAAAAAAAAAAAAAGTACGGGTCTCTAACAACAATGCAGCACTATAATTTTAAGTGTTTGAGTGCTGTGAATAGATCATACACTTCCAGTTGCGCACAAACATGCTCGTTCATATAGTAATTTATTAGTTATTAGTTACGGAAATCTCCCGGGTGAAGAGGCCACTGCAGCTAACAAACAAGGCTCTAATGAACATAGATAGAATTCAATGGACAAATTGTCATCAACATGCTGGAGATTCCATGATTATCAGGCCTTAATTATATCACAATGGATGTTGAGTAGCCATATGGCGTCTTTCAAAGACTAAGTATGTATGTTTTCTGTTCTCTGGGTGACTGGTGTTTTCCTTTAAAAAAAAACAAAAAAAACATGGGTCATGGGATGTATTGCGTCTAATTTACAGTCTGTCAGACTTACCACAAATGACACGGCTGCTTTGCAATGCTAATTTGCATACTATATAAAGTTCATGCATGTACCCTACTTTTCAAAGGACAGCACAATCCTTAGAAGTCTTGCATACTACTGCCCTCGTAAACGCCTATAGCCATGTAATGCTGGAACCGAGGCAGCACAACCCTCCGCATCTCTATTTTTAAATGTCACCGCTGCTTTTGTCTCTGCAGATGGTTTCTGCTCACCAGAGTGGGATGGCATTGTTTGCTGGCCTGAGGGGGCTCCAGGAAAGCTTGTTTTCACTGCATGTCCGGAGTATATCTATGACTTCAACCATAAAGGTAAGACTGACCCTGGATCCAGTCAGCAGGTGTGACTCTGAAGCTCGTTTTCAATTCTTGTAAGAACACCATGCCTCAAGGTGCACGGTTGGTGCAGTACTTCAGCACACATCACAAGGCCACCTTTGACTTTTTAGATAAGATAACACAGACAAATGTTGCTATTCTAGATCTGTTTTGATAGAAATGATCTGATATTACAGCAGATAATAGATATACATTAGGTTTTCTAACCACTCTTCAAAAACCAATTAACTTATGTCTTAATATTTCAACTTATACAATAAAGTTAATCTAATTAAGTAGCATGCTTGGAATGCATAATTGTCACTTCTTGTCATCTGCACTGCTGTTACTCAATAATCAAGAGTTGGCAAAGTCTGTATTTAATAATAGGCTCAGTTGGAAAAACAGTTGGAAAAATCTGTATTTTAAAATAGCCTTGGGTCTGCTTGATGTCCAGGACTAGCATACCGCCGCTGTGACAACAATGGGACATGGGAGCTGGCCACAACCAACAACAAGACCTGGGCCAATTACAGTGAATGTGCAAAATTCCTTTCTCATTACAACCAAAACCATGAAAAGGTGAGATTCATGTCATGTCGTCCATTTACACGCTCAGTTAAACCTTGCCTCTCTTGTGAATGTATTGCCAGAGCAAATTGTGACACTTTTGATACTACGCTCATTCAGACTGCTATTGCACCATTTAAACTTGCAATTACACCGCCATTGGAATTTGTACAAATGTTTGACAAAGGCCGTTTCAGTAATGTACAGTGTAATGTAGTTTAATCATCTGTCATAAAACGATGAGATAATGATAGGGAGATGATGAATGGGATCCATTTATTCATAAATGGCAATGCGGTTGCCATGCAGTTATGTAAAGCTGCACTAGGCAAGACAACAGAAATGTAAATGGGTGTATTTATGTAAAAATGCACCCATTTTGTAATCCTAAATCATAAAGTAGGGTATCGAGTATGTACACTGGCAGAAAATCTTGTTGATGAGTGACAAATTGAAACTTAAGAGTAAAATACAAAATCTGCATTCTGCTCATTGAAGTTCTCACAGTTTAAACAGATACGTCTCACTGCCATTTGGGGCCTCCAATGTGCAAAGTTCCCGAGTGCAGCTGTAACTATTAGCAGCAGATGTTTTTGGAAATGTGATAATATGTGTTTCTCTCTTGCTGTGACCAACTCAAATGTGGTCAAACTGTACAAACTATATAAAAATGATTGAATTTATATATAGAGTTCAGTATCCAGTGGCTCTCCAGGTCCAAGGCAGTCAGTTGCTCTTGGTTACAATTGGTCTGTTCTGTTACTTGCTGTGATTAGGTGGCACAGCAATCAGTCCCACATTGATAAGAAGGAAACACCACAAAGAAAATGAAAGCCTTCAAAGCTCGCCCAAAGAAGGTTGGCAGGAGGCTGTAAAGTGGAATATTACGTTTACGCTGAGGCCGCTGTAAAGAGCTTTGTCCATTATTTTCAAATAGGCTTGGTTTTCAATACTGCATTTTTGCCATGAAAGGATATGCAACATTGGCTGTCCCACATGGATTCGCCTCCCCCTCACTTAAATGTGGGTCTCAGTGTAGAGGATGTGGGCATAACCTCATCATGACGCCCTTCAATTTCTTACTGACTTCAAATGTTTATGTTGATGGGCTCCCAGGAGCGGTTGCAGCAGTTAATGACAAATGCATATGCACAAATGAAACCCCTTCACGGCACAATTGCCGCACCGCGCACCACCACCACAACTTACAGACCCATTACTTGGCACGGGATCCCGATGCTAAATGATAACAGCAGTGGAGTGTCTGGTTACATCACACTGGGCTCTTGGCCCCTCCAATGAGCCTGCTGTGTTGATGTACAGAGAGCATGGTTAGTGGCTCTCCTCACTGTGTCCTCTGGCTGCCTGTTCACTGCTGTAATCTCACCGCTGGAAGCCCAAGCAGTCCCACCCAGCCTTTGTCAGCTCCATCACCAGCGAGTCAAATGCTGTTTTTATTAGAAACGTATGGTTACTTGAGACACTTCTGTCACCAGGTGGCAATGCATTGTCAAATGCAATGATTGCTTTTGAAGTTACTTTTTGAAAAAATGCCAAGTGCTGACATCTGAGAATTTTCCTCTTACACTTTTTTTTTTGCAATGCAGCATCCAACCATTGATCTTTTGCTAGAGTAACAAAAGCTCCCAATGGTAAAAAGGGTATATTGTAATTACAGATCCATAATATCTCTACCATGTTTGGAACAGTAATGTGTGATTTCAGTACCATGTTACATGCTCTTTGTGAAGAATTGATAGTCAAACCACTTGCCTAGTGTGTTTCAGTCAACAAAATTTGGACTTGCAGTCTCTTGTCACACAATGTACACAATACTACTTGTGGAAGAACAACTCCTGAAGCTTGAGTGTGTTGAAATGAGCGTTGTAACAACTAATTAAATAACTTAACTAAATGTTATAACTAAACAACATTTTTTCTAATTTCCTAAATTTCCTACATCACATATGAAGTTGAATGAACTCCTACCAATAAGTGTGCAAATGTGTGGCATACATAATGAGATAAATATGCATGTTAATTGAGTCCAAGTTCTGTAAAGAGCCTGACAGTACTCAGATGGTACTCAATGAATCTTTTCATTACATATGGGTAGATGAGGCAGCCTGAACCCTATCCACTCTTCAGCTGAGGGAGAACACACAACATACAAGTCTATTCTAAACTGTGAAAATAATAAGCACGTGTTTTTCTGCAGGTCAGTGGTCACTGCAATCCTAATTTATCAAATCACCTAGAAATATGCCAGTCATTTCTTCACTTAAATATGGCAATTGTATTAGTTTGACTGAGTTGCTTTAGTTATTTCTAATGTGTTGCAGTCATTTGCTGAATAAACAATGGAATGTCACACTACTATCTGCCATAGTGAATCTGTCGAATATTAACTTACTTATCAGCTTCACTTAAAATACCGAACACAGCTTGATTACTTGGGATTTACTTGTGATTATGGTTATGTACGATGATTATGTACACTGAAAGAAGTAGTACTTTTTATACAGTGTTGGGTCTGTAGTTTCTTGCAGAGGGCAACCTGCATATCTATTTCTACTTATTTGTGCGTGCACTGGCAGCTGTCACACAAATTCCTTATAATCCGTCTGTCCTGCAGTCCTGCTGCAGCAGTCACAACAGATTATTATTTCTCAGATGCTGCTAAGTAGGAGTGAATACATATTGGAACACAAATCTCAAGCGGCTGATGGCCAGGTCATTTCTTGAACTTTATGGTGGCTGAAAGGAGAATAACATTAGATTTTTTTTTCAACAAAAAGCAGCAATGTAGCAGGGGTACACTGTTGCATGCAATTCATTCAATAAAAAGTCAGCATTTTAGGATCACTTCATTTTTCTCTGTGTATCTTATATTGACCAGGCAGCTATAAAATACAACAATACATCCCCCAACATTTTACAAGCTATTTGTTTTTTTTAAGTGAATTATCAACTACACTGAAAATTCAAAACCTCAATCTGTGTAAAACCTACAGTACATCAAGCATTGCATCAAAGAGAGGATACAGGTTGGTGGAGGTTACATTGTTTTTATAAAGGTTTACTGTTGATACTATTTCAAATTCTGCTTTTCCAACAGGAGGTCTTTGACCGTCTGTATCTCATCTACACAGTGGGTTACTCCATCTCTCTGGGATCACTTATGGTGGCTGTGGTCATCTTGGGATATTTCCGGTGAGTTGAAGTTGTCACTGGAATTCTGCAATCGATCTTTCCAGCCACAGACATTCCCCAGGAGAGGGATTTAAATGCAGGGTCCGAAAATAAGGTTAGAGTCACTATAGGAGAGATCAAAACATCCAGTCGACATGTTTTTTTGGGGTTTTTTTTATGGTGTGATTTCTAATCATCTGAAGAAGTTCAAGTTGCACCACTCCTCACCATTTTATGCTCTGTTTTGCTTTGCTTTAATCACCCAACAGAGATTGGTCTAATTGGTCATGTGACCTTGTTCTCAGACAATATTTACATGTACCATACAATCACAATCCCATTTTTCACTGGAACAGATGTTTACATACAATACCATAAAAATGCAATATCAGTTTCCTTACCTAGAAAAATTAGAAAATGTCTTTTCTGCATGACAATCTCAAATAGCACAACATTTCTTCATATTAGTTCAACATGGATATCCATAGTCAGTTCAGTTCATTTTTACAAAAATGGTCTTAGATCAAACTCAACATTTAACCCTCAGGGATTTAGTGTTCCCAAATGAAAGATCCAAAACTTTGAAAAGTGCTCTATCCAACCCCCCCCACCCCCCTCTTTTTGATAATGTCACCTTTGCAATTCCAATATATTTATAGAGAAGAAACTCCATAAAATACAGTACCGCTACTGGATAACTGTCTGTTTTACATCTGATTCTACTTCTGTGTTCCCCAATTCTCTGTTTAAGTTCCCTTGATGTTTTTCCTTCATGCGCTTCACCGCACAGACATGTCAGCATATAGATTACTCCCTTTGTACTGCATGACATGATCCCTTTATTTGTATTCTTTTTCCTGTCTGTGGATGGGGATGGGGACTGTATACTGTATGTAAAACAGGCCTAAGCCTACTACTCGCTGGATGTGTGTTTTCTTTCAATTTTTAATCACACCATTGAATTCCAATGTATCAAATGCAAATGTAAAGCACAGAGAATATTGCAATGAAAACTGTCTGGTGAAGTTTATGTTGACTTAATGGCTTTAGCTTGAAATCATGCAATTCTGTTGTATTGTGTAATAGTATGCACATATGTTTCGTACCATGACAGTAAGGTGAAGCGTGCAAAACGTTGTATCAAACATTACCTTTGCCTTTTTCGTGTGCATTTGACTTTTACCATGATATGTCTCTCTTTGAGGAGTCTGCCTCCAGGCTTGCATTAATACATGCTTCATGTTCTGACATTTAGGTTCTTTGTTATTCTCATACTGATTTCAGGTTTCATAGAGCCACAAGAAAACCTTGGATATTGTTTTTGTACTTCAGCCAAGATTTACAAAAGATTACTTTATTAGCAAAGTGTTTGAGTGGCATTTCTTTCTAATTTAAGGCTCTAAATTCAAATGGACAAAGGGGATAAAAAGTCCTTAGAAGGAAGAACCATGTGATGAAATATTTGCTAGAGATATTCCTCTCTTGCCTTGTAATATAATGTGGCTCACTAGGAACTGTGTTGAAGTGAAGAAAAATCCTTACACAAGGTTGAATTCATTCTTTTTTTTAAAATGTGGCAACAGTTTGATAGTTTTTTCTTAACTGATTAATGCAGAGGAGGACTTTTCATTATTTGCTTATTTTGTTGAGCATAGGGAGTATCAGGAGTCGGTGTGAAGGCGTTGTTTACCAACGCTCCCACCGGCGTGACTTACTGTACAGGCAGGCACTCAGAAGGAGCCGGGCTTTAGGAAAGCTCCAAACTGGCACCAGGAAACCTATGGGCCAAATGAGTTTAATAAGTTCTCCCAGGGGCCCGTCTGACATTCTGGCTCTGTGCTCCGGAGCACTCTAGCCATGTCTCCCCTTCAGCATGTCAGCTTTCAGACAGGAGACTTCAGAAATGTTTCTGAGGGAGAGAAAGGGGATACTTCACATTAGCAGTTGTGTTCGTTTTTTTCACTGGGGAACCGTTCGCTAGATTAGTTTTCGCCCACCACTTCCAAATCAATAGTTCTCAAAGTATAGCTTGTCAAATATACAGCTCTTTAATGAGGCTATGGGGAAAGAAATAATAAAATAATAAAACGCTTATGGCTAGCTGTGGGTTGCTTTCATTATTCATTAATTGTTAAGGATTTTTTTTATTAGGCTTAAATTCTCATTCAAGTTGGCATTAGGGAAAATAGATTTATTTTTGTGCTAAAAAATATTCAGTATATAGAATGTCATCATTGACTTTTGCGTTATGATATAACCTGTGCTACTATTGATCCAGTTGATTCCAATACCGTGGCATGACCTCAAACGCCCACTCCAGTGTAAATACTTAGAGAGGATGTTTTGGAGAAATTTTGACAGATAAACTTTTGGTTGTCTGGAAGGAAACTCGCATGCTCTTGGAACTTCTCAACACATGCTTGCAATTTTGTTTTTACAGCTCACTTTGAGCCGAGCAATTCAATATTTGTGCTTTTCAAGCCCCTAAATCTCAAGAATGTGTTATAGTCAGCGTGGAACTCAGCTGGCTCTAATTAGGATGAGCATTGTTCATGTGTGTGAAAATACTCACACACACTTACATGAAGGTGCGCGTGTCCACACACACACATACGGGCGTGCGCACACAGGCACACATACACGCACACGCATACACATAAACAATTCATAACAAAGGAATGACTTGATTCTTTGCACATTAATAGCTGCTGGTGTATTTTTTTTTTGCTAGATCCAATTTCATTTCATTTACAAGCGATTTGAATGTGTGGAGTGTTTGTATTGTTGATATGAAATAATGATTGATTTTTCTTTGTACTTCTCTTTGAAAAATATACCAATTTTGCTGTTTATGTGAACATTGCAATTTTTGTTTATATGTTTTTTTCCTATCAAATCTGTCTTCTCACTTTGCTCCTCTGATTTTTTCCTCTAGACGCTTACACTGCACCAGGAACTACATCCACATGCACCTATTTGTCTCCTTCATGCTAAGAGCTGTAAGTATTTTCGTGAAAGATGTCGTGCTTTACTCCGGATCGGCCTTGGAGGACATGGAGAGAGTCAGCGTGGAAGACCTCAAGTCCATCACTGAGGCACCGCCAGCCAACAAAACACAGTTTGTAAGTGCAGTAGTACAGATTTAAAGTGTACCGGAAATATATCACTAAATATATTAGCATACAGTGTACAAGGCATCGCACACAAACACACATCTTGTCCTGTAAAAAATAAAAACAACTCCTCGTATGACTCATGTGTAAAGACGCATTCTTCAAGGCAATGGACCAAGATATTTTTTGTGGATGCTTTGATGCGCAAATAACCGATAGTAACATATTTAGTGGCTGCTTTTATCCAGCGCCTTACAGTACCATGAGTGCACACATTTTTGTGCCATGCTCTACTCATTGAGCTACATAGGACTAAAACTGCTCACTAAAGCAATGCACATATAGTGCAAATAAAGTGACGGTGCTAATTACACCACAAACGGAGCAGAAGTGATAGCAGTGATAATGATTAGGTTAGTTATCATGCATGGGGAGAATGGAGTGCTGAGAGAAATTGGCTTCCAACGGCCATCTATCTTATCTTTGGCTCTATTAATTCATGTCATGGCATACAGCAACAACAACTATAGCTGGATAGCCATGTGGAGGCTGATTTTTTAGCTGGGGCTGACACTGGCTGAATCAATATGAGCTGTGGGGATTTTTCACACCTTATATCAACACAACAGCATGGAATACTAATTGGTTCAGCAAACATCCTCATTGTCAATGGCCTGAAACCATATTACAGTATTCGATATGTTATTTTAATAAGGATAAGGTAGTGATGGCACGTTCATTTCATGTTGGATTTACGGTAAATACGATCTGCCAGCTGGGAAAAATCGTTCACATCAACCTCCTAATGGTAATTATAAGTAGGATATGTGGGATTTTTTTTTGGACTCTGTTATCTCCCACTTGGAGTCACAAATTGCAGAACTGTATCGCCACAAGCAGTAAACACAGCAAGGAATCCACCAATGTCAGCAGTCCAAGGTTAAAAATCAAAATGATCATATTCACACTAATACAGTCAACCCTACATACGAAAAGCGAGAAATATCTGCTGCCTTTCGTTAATGGTAGATTTTAAATTCCTAAGTGCAAACGCTGTTAGATGTGTTCGACGAGTTAAACACATGAACGCGTTCAAGTCGAAGCAACATAATCCTGCCTTTCCGCTTCTTCCGATGTGACCTGAATGCAGCAGAAGACTGGCAGCCGGCAGAGTAAACAAAGGCGTGTGTGAGCAATGACAAAGAGCATCAAATGGACAATTAACTGACATGCCGTGTGATAATTGTTCAATCTCAGCTATATAAAGACATATGCAACTGCAGCATGAGTGTTATTGTGTTGAATCGTTTTCAATTGTTGCCAATCGCTTTTTGTGTTGGACTGTTTGAGATTCCCCTGACCCTGTTGCATTGTGTTGGAGAGCAGAACTCCCTGCGAAAGTCATTTTGATCAGAATCGATCGGCATGATGGCAAAAAGTACAAAGACAATAAGGCCCAGACTTATCCTTTAAGTCTGCATAGCTTTTTCACACATCGTATGTTACTGCAATAACAAACATAACTACCAGCACCCATAGGATTCATTCTTGTTAAGCCATAGAGCCGGCAGTATGGGAGGAGAGACTAGAGATAACAATGTGACAGAAATACATTTTGGACAGGTCCTGGAAAAATCTGATACATTTATTTATGTCAGTATAGGTATTGATTAAATCTGTTAGACTTATCTGTCTGCTGTGTGTGTACAGATTGGCTGCAAGGTGGCTGTGACCCTGTTTCTCTACTTTCTGGCGACCAATTACTACTGGATCCTGGTGGAGGGTCTGTACCTCCACAGCCTCATCTTCATGACTTTCTTCTCAGACAGAAAGTACCTATGGGGATTTACTATGATTGGATGGGGTGAGTTCTACTTTATTCATATTCTCCTGCACACAAATTAACATTTAATAGGTTACAGTATGATTAGTAGGTTTGGTATTGTACTAATCTGAATAGTATGTAATTTATGTCATGTTGATGGTCTAATTTGTATGTAAAAAAGATTGAAAAAGAAAAGAACAAAAAGCTGTCAGAAAACTGTCTTGCTCACACTGTGTCACTATCCAGCCGAGAACAAAGGAAATGACTCATGCCTGTGGACACTTTCACCGTGAAATATGGGCTTTACAGTTCCTGCATTGTACACACTGTGCGTATTAGCTATGTAAGCACAGCGCATACAATGTGGATGCTGCGCTGCCCAGTTTCCTCACTGCAAGGACCTGAAAAAAAAAGAACAAAGTTATGGACTCTTATTATGGAATCGTTTATAGTATTGCATCACATCATGATGGCTACTAGTGGACATTGCAGCCTTGGTTTTTAATGGTTGCTTCTTATAATCATATTTATTTTATTTTTCAGGTGTCCCAGCTATGTTTGTGACAGTTTGGGCAAGTGTAAGAGCGACCTTAGCAGACACAGAGTAAGTGACCTGCACAAATGATAGATAAACTATACTGTTAAGTCATGTTAATTAAAAATAAACTATTCTACATCAGCAGTAACAGCAGTTAAGGGCATGTGACACTGCAGGCTTGTTTAGGCCAGCTAAATGTGTGTGTTTTCAATACTTTCAAACTTAAAAGAAGATACAGATTTTGCTATTTAGATGTCTTGGGGCAAACTGTCACAAAGTCTAGTGTTTCAAATTGCAAAAGCCCTTGAACATGAAAGGAGCTTCATCTGCATCCCCGGGGTTTATGCATCAGTTCAGAGGGAATTAAGGTCATAAATATATTGTGTAAATGTGTAGATCCAAAAACTTAAATCATTTCTGAATAGTTTAATGTGATACCTGTGTCCAGACCTTTCAGACCAATCTATAGCAGCTTTTGAAAAAAAAATGAGATGTGATGAAACGACTGGATTTAGAGAAACAGATGGCTCCTAGATAATCACACCTACCTGCAGCGTGATATTTCTTTTATCGCTCATTGATCCCTGTTTTGTTGTTGTTTGTCTATGGCAGATGCTGGGACTTAAGTGCAGGCAATTTGAAATGGATAGTTCAAGTCCCTATCCTTACAGCTATAGTGGTGAGTAGATACTTTCCCCTGCTGAGCTGTAAATTATAGTATTTTACAGCACCTGCAGCTTTAGAGCCGTTGGCTCTGTCGCCTTATCATGTTTGCAATGACACTTAATTATATCATTATATTTCTGTTTTCTCTCCAGGTTAATTTTGTGTTATTTCTGAACATCATCAGAGTCTTGGCAACTAAACTACGGGAAACAAATGCTGGAAGATGTGACACAAGGCAGCAGTACAGGTGCTGTAGGGTGTTATCATGGCAAAATTATTTTTACATTTTTAAACCTTACTAGACTGACAGCTCCTCTTGATTTATTCATCATATAATGTATTAGTAACCCGCATCACTGGCAGTGTAATAAAATCATGAATAATTTACTATTTTTGCTGTGTGTATCATGTGACAAGTTATGAGATAAGCTTTACATATGGCACATGACAACACCCCCCTGTCATACAGTAAATATATTTAAGATAAAGGTATTTGTCCAAAACTGTTAAAAATAGGGTTTAAATGTTAATCTCTTTAGCGTGTCAGGATGATAAAAAGGGAAGATGTCTGCATAAATTAACCATTATAACCTTGAGAAGGAATAAGCAGGTAAACAAAATGAATGAATACATTAATGAATTTAAAAAACAGATTTTTTTTTAGCTCTTAAGTATGCAGAATTCTTCTCTTTTTATGGACTTGATGTTTGAAATGTGCTCCAGCACATTTGCAAAGTAGATGAGTGGTAGGCAATCTACAGTAGTTTGTTAAAATGATTGAAACTTTTGCCATTCTGTTAATTTACAGAAAATTGTTAAAGTCAACGTTGGTGCTGATGCCGTTGTTTGGTGTCCACTACATCGTGTTCATGGCCATGCCGTACACAGAGGTGACTGGAATTCCCTGGCAGATCCAGATGCATTACGAGATGCTGTTCAACTCCTTCCAGGTAAAGCAAACCGCCGCTGCGATAAAATGCCAGAAACTTAAATCTTAGCTCTGGGGTTCCACATACATATTAATTTCTCCTTTCAAGTTTAAGAAATCTGATGGAACTGGTCAGGATTTAGCATGTCTCCAGGCATCACGTGTCTATCACTGAAAATTCTGCCTTTGAATTAACTATAGCTGCACACATGCTTTTGGTGCTGAGTTATGATTAGATCATAGTAACTAAGATTAAGAGAAGGCAGGCTGATGATGGTGAAGATCAAATCACTTAAAGTAACTGTCTGGATGTAAGACTGAAGATAAAGTAGGCCTGGAAGTTGAGAAAATTAAAATCATACTCTCTTCTTTTCCAGGGATTCTTTGTCGCCATTATATATTGCTTTTGCAATGGGGAGGTAAGAACTTACTTCAGCATTTTACAGCAAAGATTACTGTATAATATCCAAGCTCTTCTGAGGCTAAATGACTGACTCATCTTCTCCTCTAAGGTCCAAGCGGAGATCAAGAAGTCGTGGAGCAGGAGGACTCTCGCCCTGGACTTCAAGAGGAAAGCTCGGAGCGGCAGCAACACCTACAGCTATGGACCCATGGTATCACACACCAGTGTTACCAACGTCACGGCCCGCGGCCCGCTGGCCCTCCACCTCACCACGCGGCTGGGGCCGGTGCCGGTGAACGGGCACCGGAACCTGCCCGGGTATGTGAAGAACGGCTCCGTCTCTGAGAACTCGATACCCTCGTCGGGACAGGAGCTGCACATTCCCGAGGAGGAGCACTCGACCCACACGCGGCCCTGCGAGGAGGAAAAACCCTCTCCTGTGGTGGAGGAGGAGAGGGAGACAGTCATGTGAAACTGGAAAAAAACAACGAAAAAAACATAGAACGGTCAGTATTCTCAGGACGGTCTGAAGAGGACGACTGCATACACCAACACTGCCAGTTTTTTTTCTCCTGTGAATCGAGCCAGAACATTGCCGACTGATGAGGCTCAAGGCAAAAAAGGGTGTATCACTTTTGTGAAGCGGGCCACCTTTCTTTGGGGATGAAGACCTTCACTGTTGTGGCAAACGCTCTCTTCGACTTTAACCAACCACCTGCCACGCTGAATGTGTAAAGGCTGAAAACAGACTGCCGTCACTTACTTTGTTTTCCCACTGCCATCGCTGTGTTACCTTTTTTCTATTTGCTCTTTTGATAATGTTTTTCGCTCAGTTTTAGTCCATAAAAGAGACTGGGGTTAGTTAGTTAGTTGCCGGGAACAGCCTTAATCACCTATGTAAAGCCTAGTGGATCTTGAGTGCACTTGGGGGCCAATGTCTGGGTAATTTGCTGACTAAGTGCAGGCTTAAAAAAAAAGTCCTAGCTTTTTTGAGGAAGCGTGCAGGAAGCTGTTCATGCTTTATAGCGTCGTATCTCACTTATTCTGCATTGACTTAAATCTGCTTCATTGTAAAAGGGAAGGTACTCAGGTAATTGAAGTCCTCTGTTGTTGCACACCAATATTCATAAACTATTACAGTGATGTTTCAGCATGGGCCGCATTTCTCTCTGGAGGATGCTCTCATGTAAGGCTGTGTAAAAGGATTTTTCCAAAACTTTGTACAGTTTCTGCTGTTTAGAATAACCCGGTATCCATCTGTCTAATAGTTATGGATTTCATAGAGTTCAAATGATTGTTCATATTCACATTTTCTACAATAATATTCCGTGACACACTATATAATGCCAAAATAAGAATTATTTCCTTGAAGACCATCTCTCTCTCTTTGGGATTCAGTGTGAGGTGAGATAAAGAAAGCCCGCACGAGAATCTGATAGAAATGGTGTCATATTTTCTCACAAAGTTTTCAAAGGAAGGGACCCCACTCAAAAACACAGGGTGCAGGAAACGCTCATATTTTCCAGTGGAATGTTAATTAAATGAGGAATCCAAGGGAATCTCAAATTCCCCTGCAATTCCAAGAGCGACATTTGTGGTGGATATGAAGGAAAACCAGAACTGAATAACACACAAGAAATTGTACAGATGGTCCAGTGTTATGCTGCTTTTTTTTGTATATACTATATATATATATGGTATGTATACATATGAATAGAAGTCACAATGTTTACAAAGATCAGAGATACATTCTAGTTGTGAGCTAATAGCGTTCATGTTTATGGATATGTATTCAAGCTACGGTATGTTTCGATGTAAAAATATTGAACTTTTTTTTTTTTTTTTTTTTTTTTTTTTGGTGCATGGAATATTTGGAATGTTCCATAATGTATATAGTCCAAAATAAAACTGGTGAATACATTTACAGGTAAGGGAGAGCATTCAAACTAGTATTTAATGAAGCATTCCACAAAATATCTAAAACACAGTAACTTGCCGCTTGTAATCCGCTTGTTTGACTGCTCTTGGGGTCATGAAATTGCTTCTTTCAACACAACCAAGCATAAACATGTGTAGCCTTCTTTAGTAACTTTTTGCACATTTCTACACTTTGAATAATTGTTTTGCGTTCAGTTCATTCCACCGTACATCTGTTCGGTTAATTCCATTGTACAACTGCATATCTAGTACTGTTTCTCAGAGTCTGTATTTATGTC
Organism: Centroberyx affinis; assembly: GCF_046629955.1. NCBI lineage: Eukaryota > Metazoa > Chordata > Actinopteri > Beryciformes > Berycidae > Centroberyx > Centroberyx affinis. The sequence continues at coordinate 205,204 of NW_027279477.1, forward strand.
TTTCAAGTGAGATGTTGAGATGTCCCAGTCTTAAAATGTTATGTCCTGTGCATTTTATTCCTAACCTCTCGTTGAGTGTGGATACTGTGTTAATGGTCATGGTTTGCAGGTTAGGGCACATTACCTACTATACCAAAGAGAAAAGGCAGAGCACGCTGCCTTAGAAAAAGATTTATTGCAGTATTTCAGCGTACGGTCCAACTGGTCCAATCCTGTTTGCAATGACAAAATAGTCATAAAGTTGCAAGAAAATTACCCCCCCAAAAAAGTATTTGGTATTGGTAGTTGGTGTGGGAAAATCTAGAGATCTATGTGTTGTGTTGAAATTCAACGCCCACGCAGATTAAAGTTTTCAGCTGAACAGCAGGGAAGCAAAGGAGAAAAAAACATTCACCACTCTCAGTAGCTCAACTGACGGCTGTGCGGTAGCGATGGATTAAGACCATTACTATTACAGGCGGTTTTGTTGTACTTAGATTTTTAACTTGACTTGGATTCAGTTTTCATGTCTCCAGACCTATCCTATTTGCTGTTGTGCTCTTTTGTTCCTTCACACTGACTGAATTGTGTTGTTAAGCATTTCGCTAAAAACTGTACACCCACCTTCCCTTCTGCTTCATCTGTTGATAGATTCATTAGGATGTGTGCTCTCTGCACAGAGACTTAAAGTCCATCTACCAGTCTGCTCAAGATTGGAAATTAGTCAGGCCTGGTCTGCTGCAGTCTGTACTACCGAGGAGTACATCAAGCAAACTGCAAATTGCAAAATTTTCTTTGAGTCAGAAACAGCAGTGCAGATCAAGATGTAAGACTCACAACTCAGAAAGTAGTCATTTTTCTAAGTGAGCAGATGTAGCATTAATGAAGTTAATTCAGCAGATTCAGCAGGTTCAGATTGATCTAAAAGAAAATGTAAGATAAAACATACAACTTTTCAGCTTGTCTGCAGTGTTTTCCCATAGAGCAAATTTAGTTTTACTAGCCTTACAGCCAGTTTAGAAATGTCAAAACACTCATTTGAGCCAGACAACTTCCAACTGCTTTTGACTGTCGACTGCCTGTGCATTTTGACTAATTATCAGTGGAATTCTGGGAAGTGCATTTTGGCCCTTAAGGGACTCAAGTTGGACTTGACTTGAACATTTCCATGGGGACTTGGATTGGCCATGATTGGGACTGGACTCGAGGTTTAGTGGATTGACTACAACACTAATTACAGGTGGCTGCAGTCCACAATGGTGGAAAAGGAAAAGACTGTGGTTGAGGGGAAACCTTTTTGAGTTGATAATCCCTTACTGTCACTGAAAACTCATTTTTCATACTTTACTGACTACTTTCAGTTAACATTCATCACATTGGACATAATTCTCTGGAAAACCATATTCTCACTGGGTAATTCATTTAAAAATACAGTTAAAAAACATATTTGACAATGCCAAACAGGCACACCAACTAATGCCAACTTTTTTTTTTTTATTCTTTTTTTTTTACTTTTTTTTCTGTGACATTTTTTACCACCATCAAATTGCAAAAGCCTAGCTATCATTTCTTCAGTTGTCAGCAGTGGTACTTCAAATCCGAGCTGGCTTGCCACTAATTGCCACTGGGCGAGGAAACTTGGGTTTTAGGTCAGTGTTGTGTAGCTAATCCAGACAGTATCTATATATCTTTGATTACATGAGGGTGGGCAATATCAGTATGAAAATCCTCTTTTTGAGAAAACATTTGGACATTTATATTTGAGCACTTTAATACCCTACAATACAGTATTTTGTTTTGATTGTATCATGTAAATTGATTGTGTTTTGGAAATCAAGTGTATAATAAGGCCAATATTCATAGAGCTAATGTTGTATTAGTTTCATTGTTTTCAAATACCTCTCATGGAAGTATAAAATGTGTTTCATTGTCTTTATTTATCTCATACTGAAATGTACTCAGTGGAATAGACATTGGTCTTTCATATGGTTCTGCTTAAGATATGTGGACAGTGTTTGCTAAGACGCATCATACCTTGTTATCACTCCATAGTGATTTAGGCAAGCTGATGTAGATGTAAATGTAAACTTGGAATTAAACAGGAAGATGTTTTCTGGTCTCTAAGGTTCATCAGTGTATTGTGAATAAGACAATAAATTTATAATTACACAGTACTCTTGTTTGCAGAATTGTATTTGTGCTCTGATAATTCTTACAACTTGCATGATTCAATTGTAAGTAAGATTGCATGTGAGCATACTTATGCAGTAATTCCTATATAGAGCACAAAATTTCAATAATGCATTTAATTGATATATGCTTTTTATTTTCTTAAAATACAATATCATACAAATGTAATTTTAGAAAAAGTATCCAAAAAGCCTCTGTTGAAAAATATGAAATAATCCTTTGCTGTGTTTGTCCATGGAAGGTAGAGTTCACTTTTTAGCACCTTTCTTGGCTCCCCCCTTAGCTCCTCCTTTGCCGCCACCTTTTTCTCCCCTTTGTCTCCCCCTTTGTCTCCTTTTTCTCCAGATTTCTTCCCTTTTCCTTCACCACCCTCTTTCTTGGATCCCCCCTTTTCACCTTTGTCACCCTTCCTCTTTGTTGAGCCCTCCTTTTCATCTCCTTTTCCTTCTTTGGCACCCTTGCCCTCTTTCTTGCCCTCCTTGGGCTTTTTTTCTCCTTTTTCAGCATCCACTTTCCCAGAGACTGTTGTCACCTCTTCTTTTTCCTCTGCTTTTGCCGCTGTAGAAAGAAGAAAAAATAAATAAATAAGGACAGGCTTCACAGAGACATCAGGTACCATCAAGGTCCTGCCTCCAAAAACCATGATAATTGGAAAGGAAAATTTCATCCAAGAGAACGCTACCTTAAGTGGGTTGAGGGCTAAGGAAAGTATATCTGTTTCTATCCATTCTAATAAGCATGGTCTATTTATTCTTTTAATGGGATTGTTCTAAATGCATTCTGGATGAGAAATGAACATTGAAAGTTTGAAGTCAGCCTTGTGCTTGTTGACTGATGCTTCCAAGTCTTAGATGAGGCAAATATGAAGCTGCACCTCAAACCATTCCCATAGAAGTGATGACATCCTCCAACCCAAAATAAGGATGTACAGCATTATCAGAGGTAGAAAGCAAGGGTGCTACTTTTCTGAGTGCTTCTAAGTAGTGAATATAATTAAATTTAGCATTTTCTTTGGAGGAATCGTCCTTTGAAGTTCCAAAGTTCCGAAGTAATAATGACATCATCAAATTATTTGCAAGAACGAGGTTTATTTTGAAAGATGCATAAATAAAATAGTATTACATGAGTATTTTATCAGTGAGCTGCTCATTAATAACTAATCCCTCACTAATTTTCTAGACAAGCACTCCACTCTGAATTGATTAACTGAAGTAGCAGTATTTCTAAATATTACATAAAATACTCTTCCTACCTTTACATTAAATTATTTCATAATTATTTTATGCAGCTATGAATTCATTGTAAAGTGATGCTAGTAGTTAATATTGAAAAGATTTCAGCATTTATTGTATCTGTCATAATGTCACCACTATACTTTTGTTTAAAAGTAGCAGCTGGTGTTTAGACAACAGATCGAATGTTAACAAAAGTTTAGACATAGACAGCTGATACAGTAGATGTTTACAAGTCGTAATCTATTATCAAGGGAGGTAAAAGAGCTTTGGGCTAAAGACTATGTGTGTCACACATCACATCGTTCAGACGTGGGATGGAGCTCGGCCTGGGGAGAGGGTCAGAGAATTACACCTGACCATATGTGCATCAGCAAGAAACACTGGTGTCGCTTCACACTTCAGCAGCCACTGTTAAATCCCTGTGAAAATTCACTAAAAGGAAAGACTACAGTTGGGGCCAAGTGGGGCTTCTTTATATTATTATATTCTTCCCCAGTACCAGAGCAAACATTTTCCTAGTGCTTGACAAATGCTACAAAGATGCTGGAGATACTCAAAGGAAAATCAAACACACCTTAAATGTCACAAGTTGCCAGAGGGGTCAAAATGAAACTCAAATGATTTTAATCTCATGGTTCACTGTGTCAGGTGAATCCAACTGACTTAAAATAATCAGCCAACCATAAGAATGTTTGTGAATAGGTTGTATTATGTTTTGAGCCAGTTCTGTAAATGTCTTCCTCTACTATCCTCCTGTAGTTCTCCTCTACTGACTCTCATAAGCGCCTATACTTCCTTAGCTCTTATGCCTTTTCCAAGCACTTCTCTCTTGATCATGATGATTCAAGGGAACATTGTCAGGGCCATAGAATCTGATTTGAATTGATAGAATTGATAGAACAGTCATTTCCATTAAAATCTGCACTCTCAAATGGTCATTTGGCTGGTTCACTTACAGTGGCTGCTATAGACTGAGGAAGTCTGTGTTGATTCGGTTCATGAGACTCAGAAAGCTGATGTGTTACCATGGCAACGGCGTCAAGTGGCTGAACAGTCCAGCGGCAGGTGTGATGAACCTTCTAACTTTCTGAGTCTCGTGTTTTGTCCACACATGAGACAATGATGTTTATTTACATTACAGCATTATCAAAACACTGTGAAAGCCATGTTAGGTGTATCAGAGGAAAATTACAATGAAACACCAGGAAGTGTCTTTCTATGCATTCAAGTTCTGTGGTCAGGGAACTATAGTTCTGACCCTTACATGCTTTACTAATGGCTGGGGACTAAGTATCAGGCTGTGTCCATCTGTCTGCTCAACATGATATCTCAGATAATTTTACCAAGACAAAAAAGCATGAATATCACACCATGCACTGGCTTTCCGTCTCTTTTAGAATTGATTTTAAGGTTCTTTTACTTGTTTTAAGGCGCTACACAGTGTAGCACCTGCATATTTATCAGAATGCCTGAAGGAAAATTTTCCAAGTCGATGTTTAAGATCATCAAACGCCGGTTGATTGAGCATCCCCACTGTTAAGCGCAGGGAACAGTGGAGAAAAGCTGCTTTTTGTTTCTATGCAACCAGAATTTGGAATACTCTCCCAGCGCAGATTCATCAGGCTTCATCTGTAAACTGTAAACAACTAAAAACACACTTTTTTAAGCTGTCATTCCAATATTTTTTTAATTAGTATTATAATTATTTTTAATTATTTATTATTTTTTATCATTATTATTATTATTTTATTGCTGTACTATTTTTGTAACTATACTATATATTATTGTAACTATTTTACTTATAACTACTACTATTACTTGTAACTATTTTATTCATTATTATTTTACCCTTATTGTTTTTATCTCTTTTGTTATTTCCTTGTTTTAAATGGTTGTGCCAAATACCTAAAATGTAAATGTAATATTATATCACATATCAGATTTATTTGCCACTCATATCCCGGTTAGACTGGAGGGAATCAGCTCAGTACAATTGATGCTCCTTCTAGCCACAGGCTATTTAGCGCTGCTACTTTATTCATAGCACCAACAAGGCCTCTATCATTATGGTTTGTTTTCACTCTTTGTAAACCTTCTGCATCCTGAGGAACAGGGTGAGACATGCAACCATACTGAACTCCTTTTTGCAAGTCTGTCCCTCGACAATCAGCATGCTTTGACCCCAAAATGACTCTTTCCTCCCTCCCCCATTCAGCTCTATAGGGGACAGAGATATGTGTGAAAAATGCATGAGTTGTTAGAACAGCAACTGCAACAGCTTGGTGAGATTAAGAGTGAGAATCTCTTAACTGTCACCTACTTGACAAACACACATAGTGTCCTGTAGCAGCAGATGGTGATGGGTAAATAAGTGAAGGTGGTAAACAGGAGTGATCTTCCCAACTCTACCTTTTAATTTCCTGTGTTTTATTTAATGTTTGAGCCTGTGTGTGTGTGTGTGTGTGTGTGTGTGTGTGTGTGTGTGTGTGTGTGTGTGTGTGTGTGTGTGTGTGTGTGAGAGAGAGAGAGAGAGAGAGAGAGAGAGAGAGAATGATAGCAACGGATGGGTGAGAGAAGAGAGAAGCTTTCTTTCCCTCATCCTCACTGCATTTCTCTCATTGTCTGCGATGGATATCGCCTGTGAAATTGGAAAAGATAGGTTCATTTTCCCATATTTAGCCCCAGATGCCTTCACCAGCTCAGGCCAAAACATGCAAATTAAGCAATAGAGAAATTCTTCATGGAGAATTTCATACTTCTTCAATGGTGTCATGCTGCAAAAAACGCTGAAAATGCAACTTGGCTCAGTTTAAAGCTCCTAGGAGATGTGTAGTGTGGTAGATGGATGTCACTTTCAAAAGCTCCACTTATGTCTACCTTTGTTGCTTTACTCTTAATGTGAACTCACTTGAGAAATTTGCTGCTGGGTGTCAGGTGTGAAAAATGCAAGCTATAAAATATTATTCATGAGTATTCATATTGTATTCATGTGTTCAGACGCCATGTGATGTTTTCATATCCATGAGTTAAAACTGTGGGCGTTTCTTGATGCTCACTTTGCAAACATCCCTTTTAAGTACATGCTAAGTTATGTTTTGTATTATTAGTACTGATTGGTTTGGCAAATGAATCCCAAAGTGCCCTCTCGATTTGCATGATCATGCCTTTACTTATTATTTTGAAAAGAAACTCACAAAAGTTTAGCTCATGGAATTCATTTTATATTCTTCCTGACAGAACGCATTCAAAAACTATGTTCCCTCCATGTTCTCTCCAACGACTATGGAGTCATTCGATTTGTCACGCATTCTTATATATATTTAATATTTGTTTACTCATGCATGACATAATCGCTGGAGAGAGGCCTCAAAGCGTCATTTGCATATCTGCTTGTACATTTACGGTGCCCCCTCTCAGTTAATCCAGAGGCAAGCGTTACAGTATGGTGTGTTTGGAGTTCATGGTTGAGAGCAGTCATTAGATATCTGTTCATCCTTTCTCTTTATAATGGCTGCAGTGTACCTCCCCTCCACCCCGCCACACGGTTGATTACATATATGGTCACGGAAGAGGATTTACTCAAATGCATATTAGATCAGCTCTCCGTGATGGAAGCAGAAATTGATGCGACACGGATGCTCTCGTCACTGTAGGTTTTCACGTGATTTCTCAGATCGTATTTGACACAGTTATCATGGCAGTAAAACTTATTGACAGCTCAATGCTTTTTCATCCATAATTAATCGCATATGATAAACAATGGATGTATTTGTGCACATGAATGCATAATATATCAACTAGAGACACAGGGCAGGACAGATGTCAGTCCCTATTTGTCACCATTCTTGACCTTAAAAAGCCACAGAATGGTTTAGCTCTACACAGACAGACACACCAAATTCCAGAGAGGAGCTGAGAGGAGGGAAAGAAGGAAAGACAAGAACAAAACTTAATCATACTTAAGATGCTAATGGCAGATACTGGGTTTGATTTGCTTTATTCAAAGCTAATCTTACATAGGAAAGCAAACAGACAGGTAGGGAAATAGACAAACACAGACAACAAACATTAGGCATGGAGCATGCATGACCACTCTTATAATCCACACTACCAAAGTCAAACACCCATGTCCAATTTCATGCAAAGACGCCGACACAAGTGCATTTACTGTACATCAACAAAACTAACCAGGCTTTAAGAAAGAAGAAAAAGCTTCACAATAGTGTAGCTGCCCTAAAAACTGTATTCTTTGCGGAAAACAGTACGATTAGCATCTTGTAGCCATAGTGCTATTTCTTTTTTACTTCGCAGACTCCATAGTGAATCACTGCTGCACTACTACGAAATTTAGTTCTTTTTATAGCTATAAAAGGCACAAGGGTATGATGATCTGGTGACCAGTTGACTGAGAGACACACATTTTCTGTTACATGTCATTTCCATTCAATTCTACTTGGAATTGGAAGAATAAGAGATGGCTGCAGCAGCTTCATAAGTACTGAAGGACTGATAGGCGATAGGTGCATGAAGATGTCTAGGATGTGTAGGATGTCTACCAGTGTACACACAGTTTCTAAAATCTCACTGACCCAAGAAGAGTGTCTGAACCCAAGAAGGAAGATAAGAGGGGAAGAAAGGGGAAGTAGGAAAGTCATCCCGTCTCTGGCAGAGTGAGGGGGCTGCTGTGCTCTTCGTTCTCCCTAACTACTGGGAGCTGGCTGCTGCTGGCACTTTGAGCTTGGACCTGCTCAGAGACTGTCTGCACAGCAGCAGCTTCTGGGGTAGCTGGAAGGAAGAGAAGAGAAGAGAAGAGAAGAGACGAGACGAGACGAGACGAGGAGAGGAGAGGAGAGGAGAGGAGAGGAGGAGAGGAGGAGAAGAGAAGAGAAGACAGCAGATAAAAAACAAAGAGAAGTGAGTTTTGTGAGGCGTCAAGTAGAAAGCAAGAACAGAAAGTAAAAATTAGGGAGTTAAATCTGCACTAGGCAAGAGTTTCATGTAAAAAAGACAACTGTCTTAACAGCCTAAATCACAAAGTGGGGTTGCAACAGAGAAGAGTGTTCCAAGACCCGGTAGATGCGGCCTGTTTGCCCAAATGAAATTCTGGTGTTGGGTATGGACACTTCTCCACCCACACTAAGTGACAAATGAAAATACAAACTGTCTCCTAAACAGCAGCGAGCGATCTTTTGTCTCTCTTGCCCTTTGGTATCCTTTGGTATAAAGCCAGGTTGGTAAACATGCGCATACTGTGTGCAGTTTACTGACGTCACGTGACGTCACGTTACATGATTTCTGGGTATTGACGTTCAAAACGTTTTCAAACCGTTATTGCACGCATGCCATTTGGAGCCACCAACGTGTGAAGTTGCCCGGTGCCGGTTTAATCAGACACAGTAGTGATAGGAAAAGATAACGCAAGGGGAAACTAGCCAAATGATCTCAGGAGAGAGAGAGAGAGAGAGAGAGAAAGATAATATAGAGAGGCACTCACATCCTGGGATCTCAGTCAGCTCGTTCAGCGGAGGTACCGTCTCTAACGTGTCGGCGTATGTCTTGGCTGCCTGTCTTTGCGCGGCTCGTGCCTCAATTTCCTTTTTGGTTCTTGGGATTCGGCATTTGAAGATACAGCATAGTGTGATAACTGCAAGGGAGAAAGGGAGTGAGACAGAGAGAGAGATTTTATTTGAATAGAACATGTTATGAATTATTGCAGCTTCACTCACAAGATTATGATCTGTTTGGGTGTTTTAAACAGAAACTAGGCCAAAGGTCAGTCAATCAATTAAATTATGTAACACTTATACTCCCGGACATTCTGTTGTTTAACGAATCAGAAAGTTTCACTGATGACATGTAAGTGCACTGTAGCAGATGAGCAATTTGTACATCAGCAGGGTTTGAGAAAAAACACTGCTGTGATGCACAAGCACAGTCTGCATTTTGAACCAACATTCCCCACCTTGTGTGGAACTATTGGTGCCATTGGGACGAAGAGGAATGTTGGATTTGGGATTGTATTTTTGTTTCAGTTTTTTGGTGGGGGGTGGAGTAAATATATAAAACCTATACATTATTTGTGTTGCTTTTCCTTTTCAGTATTCCTGTTGTGTAAAAACATTGAATAGCTTCCTTTCTAAGATTTGCCAAAACCTTATTGTCCATTCTTCCATTTTTCCCATCATTTTTAAATCCATTTGTCCATTACATTCCATGTTTTTACAATCACCGATATAACGAACTTCTGGAAAAATAGAAGTGATCCCTGTCTTTCCTGATGTGTTATCCGTCTTATTACTACTAATCAAGTTGTTATTTCATTAAGCTGACCTCTGCTGAACACTGCTTAACTCAACTAAATCTTCACTATTTTGTTGCTAATAAGTTTTCCATTGTACTATTGTATGTTTTTTTGTTTTTAAGGATTTGTATGTAGGAGAAGCCAAAGGCAAATAAAGGCAAAGGCAATAAAGTCAAATCTAATCTTATCTAATTTAATACATAAATTGTTGACACACAATTGCATAGACATCTTTGGCCTGCCACTATGATTGATGACAGCATATGTGGCTGTCCTTCAACAGTGTTTTGCAAGGGTGAAAAAAAATGTGATTTCATGACATCTACTTACCAACTGCTAAAACAAACATTGAAAAGATGCCGATGACCTGCCATAGCCGCAGTCCCCAGAAAACAACCGTCTCTGAGTTGACAGGGTCGGGCTTCTTTGGGGGGTCTGTGGGTGCAAGCTATGGATGAAAGAGAAAACATGGCTTCCTTAAGTCTCTGTAGACCACAAATATACCACCAGACTACATTCAAGTCTGACAACCTATGGAGAGAACGCAGTACATATTAAAACTTCGTACACGTCAATGAATTCAGGGATAAGAACATGGAACTGGGAGAAGGATCAGTTGCTTGAACTTCTTTACCACTCGACTCAAAACCAAAAAGACCAAAAAATGTCAGTCAAAAGTAAAGTTGAATTCCACATGGCAGAAATGCTTTGAAATCGCTATTTTTGTTAAGCGTTAATAAATGATGAACAATTTGCCAATGATTTATCTTTTTATGTAGGTATTATTTTTTTGTGTTCATTAGTAAAAAAACAGCAAAACTAGCAAAACTTATTGATGTTTTATTCATCCATATTTCACAACAAAAATACATTTTTAAACATATGTTTATAAATTATTAGTTTGCTATATCACCAGTGTATCAAGGATTATTTAATCATTTGTAAATTTGTAGTTATCCTTTTACAAAAACATTGCAGATAACAGAAAGCGAGCCATGTCAATGTCATGAACAAATTATGACCTTTTACTCAGTTACTTAATCTCTCTAACATAATATGCAAATTAGGTAATCATGGATCTCTTTGAATCTATAATACTGGAATGGCCAATTACTGAGAGATTTGCAGATATAGGTTAATAAATTTCAGATATCAAGCTGTTTGAAATCCTATAAAGGGCACAAGTTCTTTAGCTGTTATCTCATGTCACATGACGGCTTTTGCTGTCACAGTATTGACAAGCATGAGACTACCATCCATTTACCGCCTCACTTTTCTACCCTTTCTACATGCTGTCACACTTTGTTGATGATTGATTGAAGCCTGGTTGATTTTAACAGTGACTGACAGCGGACCTTGTTCCTGACATGCATAAATGCTTCATGACTTTGGGATTACACCAAACCACTGTACTGACTTTTTGGAGATGTGAGTGTTTTCAGGACACAGATGAAATGTAAAAAAAAAAGTACTCCAAGTAAATATAGCCAGCCACCTGAGGAAACTGGCAAAGTGAGAAGGTCTTGCATTTCAAGTATTTCTTCAGTTGCTGCCAAAGACACCAAAAAGCCACACACTCATGAAAATACTACTGTCATCACCTGAATCTCCCATTACTTGACACCAACACCCACCGAGGCCACGGACGCAGCCTGTAAACGTGATGCGTGTCAGACTAAACAACCGAAGGGAGCTTGTTTCTAGAATTTTCTCGTGTTTTCTCTGATCCTCCACGATCAGCTTAGCTGCTTGTACTCTGCAGAGCAAAATTCAATCAATAGCATCTAAACAGACACTATTCTCACATTTCAAAACACAGTACACCTCTCACTGGGGCGGGGTTACTGAACTGGAGTACTGTGTGTGTGTGTGTGTGTGTGTGTGTGTGTGTGTGTGTGTGTGTGTGCGTGCGTGTGTGCGCGTGCGTGCGTGCGTGTGTGTGTGTGTCTGAGATCAATGGCTTGGTTCACTGCTGTGTTGGAACCAGCCAAGCTTGAGTCCAGTGGCTCCCTGATAAAATGTGAGGATTTGTCCTTGTCTATATCGACCACTTGATTTGACGTTACAAGATTGTCCTGGAAACTCTATAGTTCAGAGGGATGGTCAGAAAATGGATCCTTATTGCATTTGTTGCTTTTACAGATAATGTCATTACGTGGTGAAGTGGCAAATTGTCATGAGCGAAAGCAGAGAGACCAATAGAGATCAATAAAAACAGCATTCATGTTACCAATACGAATGCTGTGACTGAAATGTTTCATCATCATGTACCAAGGACCAAGGACAAGGACCAAGGAGAAGACAAAAGATCAAATAGAATAAGTTTTGCTTTGGTCCAGATACAAATCAACTCACAATGAGGATTATTATCTTTTAAGAACATATCATTCACAATATAATTTTCAGATCAATTACATTACATCCAAAACACATTACACGCAAACAAAGGCTTTTAAGAGAATAAATGTTTCAGGTGAATATATTTCTTATAGAGCTCAATCACTAGCTTGTAAGATGAGCCTTTGTAATAGCTCTTTACATTTCCAAGATCTTCATAGGTTTTCTCCTGTGAGTGGTGTGAGATTCTCAACACCAGAGCAAACTGGCTTTACTGAGTCAACATGTTAAACAAGATGTCACAGACCCAGCCAGCCTCAGTGTCTGTGTGTCTGGCAGGGACACAGGGGAGGCTGATCTGCCATACTTGAACAAACATTTGGGAAAAATTAGTTTCAGTGAGTTTACTCTCATGATTATGCAACTCCCACAGAAGGATTAGCCTTAATGAGGATATTTAGCACTGCTCTTAACTAATAATAATGAATACATTTTGCTTCACAGTGATTATGTAATGCTAAGTCCTTTCCACCCGCGGGATATTTCATGTGGCAGGATTAGTGGTTAAGCCTGAAGTTTTTTTTTTTTTTTGGATGGAACAAACACAAATTCAGAGGCACACTGACCCCAGGTTACCTTAATTGTTAAACTAATCAAATATATTAACTGTTTTTGTTTGTTTATTGTTTGTTTGTGTAATTGTTTGTTTACTTGTTAGATTTATTCCACGACATACATATTTGGATGTTCTCCTTCAAGTAGAAGTGACGTTTTTTTTTTTAGAAATTCCTTTAGGGACTATATGTGATGAGTATCAACCTCCAGGCAGATTAGTATAATTGAATGGAGGCTTAAGGTCTGAAAATACATGCAATAGTTAAGGACCACTTACTGACTGATGATTTTCAAAAGGATATCTATTTTTATAAATATATAAAGGATATGGAAATAGTTCAGAAGGGACATGCTACTTCTATTGAGATTCTATTCAGAGATGTTTAGTCACTGTCGTCCTCTGTGTTCTGAATGAGCCATGTTGAGAAAAAACAAGTGCAACTTTTTTGAATTTTGATTTTTTCAAGTAAGTCAAGTAACCACATGCACATGAAAGTAAAGCTACAACTGGCAATCACCTGAAGCCCTCATGACCTCATACAGTACCTGCATATGCTGAGACTATGGATGAAGCCTATAAACATTACATTTATATACAGTATGAAGCGTCGCCCCGACTCAGCGCTCATTTTATGAAAGCAGTCCGTCATAATTAGCGACCAGTGGGAGTCTGGAGTTTCTAGAAGTTTCTTGTGTTTTTCTCTGATCTTCCATGATACGTTCCGCTGTTTATTCTCTGCAGAATAAAGTTTAGTGTATGAGGTCTTAACAGTTTCACATTTCAAAACAGAGCATGCCCAACCAGGGCGGGGTTACACGTATAAATATAGATATTATCCATTATATATCTTACAGATTGCCTGCTTATAATTGTATTCAGTAATCTTTTGGATTACTCATGATCTGATTATTTTTTAGTTCATTTTGCTTTTATCTTATCTTTATCTTTTATTTTGCTGTTTTCTTGCTTTCAAAGTCTATATAATATTAATTCAAACATGCAATTTATTCTAAATTGATGGCTTCTTTGAATAACATTATCATCATTATTATTAGACTACTGCATTTTTCAGCAACTGTAGTGGGTTCAGTTCCCATTTAGTAGTCAGATCACTGTAGTTGTCCTGTTACATGTAATTGTTCCTCCCCAACCCTGTTTCTGACTCTGTCATGGTGATGCAACTGGCACTTCACCACATACTTATGGTTTAAGTGTCATCTCAGGCTATCAGAAAAACAACAAAATGATACAATGACTTGTCGTACGACGAATTGTCATATTCACCCTGCTGTATGCATCCATTAAAATCTATATATGGCTTTGTCGTTCCACATAGATCCTTATAATGTATCAGGTATCATCATATGTACATTCACTCTTCGTCAAACATGGCTGGATGGCAAGCAACAGCTCTGGCGATCAAACGATAAACATTAATCACATGAAGCTACCTATTAAACAGCGGAACACCCGCACCCATCACAGTAACCCGAGGACGTTCCTGTAGAGAACCTGTGGAGGACATGGAGATATCCGGCTCTTACCTCAGGATCCGGGACCTGGGAGAACACAGAGTAGCAGTGAGACAGCAGCACCGCTCCAAAGCCCAGCAGCACGAGCTGAGGAGGACACATAGCCTGATCCCCTGCCATTCTCTCCCCCTCTTTCTCCCTGCAGGCACCCTGCCCCCTCTCTCCCTCTTCCTCTCTCCCTCTTTCTCTCTGCCTGCCTGCCTGTGCTGGCGCCGTTTACTGGACAGAACCACAATGGCCTTGGGTGATTGATGGTCACTATGGTGCTGACTGCGTCCTCTCATCTAGCGCACAGTTGTCTGCTGCTCTGCTCCCCTGCCTCTCGCTTCCCTCCCACTACATAGGAACACAAGAAAAGACACACCAGTCCTCCCTGCACGGCGGGCTCAAACTGTTCCGCTACCATGGAGGGACCCAACCCTGCAGTTAGGGTACATTAATTAATTAATAGGCCCGGTGTGGTTTACAGCCAGCCCGTCCTGCTAGGGACAGGCAGTTAACACAGTATGGGGGATGGGCAGGCCAGGCAACCACGAGGTTGGCTTACGTAGAACAGGGAAGCAAATGGCTGCGAGTGTCATAATCTGTCAATTGCCTCATCCTTTCAGTCCAACAAAATGTGAAGAGCGTAGGTGCTGTGTAGCTGATAATGTGTGTCAAAGGTGCCTACCTAAGGACATAGTCTCCTATACAATGAAGTTCAGTAGTTCAGATCTGCTTTGGCTGCAATTTGTGCTGAAATAGGCTACGAAATTGACATTTTACAATATGTGATCAAGTGCTTGGTGTGATTGGCTTTGACAGCTCTGAACCCATACGATCCCTTGTTGATGTTTCTAATATCCGGTGACTGGTTTACTGTGTTGTATTTCATTTTGTGTTAACAAAACACATTGCCAGTATGTCCCTGTGGGGTTCAGTTATCCAATCTTATCTGTTGCTACTGTGAATGTAGTTCCCATCTACCACTACAACAGGCAGATGTCGTTAGCGCTTGCAGAACACAACAAGGTCTCAGTCAGACAGCTCTCCAGTGAGTAACTGAGGGATAGTGGCTGGATTCAAGCATCATTCCCAAATCTCAGAGCAGGTGTACAAAGCCCTGTTATATTAAAAGCCATTGGTGAATATTGATTCTTTATCATCATAGTTCCATTGGCCTGAATAAATCTTTTCTTGGGTAACTCTTTAATGAAACAGTGATGAAATACCTTGTCTTTGAAGGGTTTTATAAAGGTTGTTTTTTTCAAGCAAAAGAAAAGCTGTAAATACCCCATTAGTCCCCATGGAAACCCAGGCTTTGTGCGTTAAGTGTATTGATGGTGGAAAGTCTTCTTACGCAGGTAACACACTTCGATCTTATTGTGTTGATGATGATTAGCAGAAGACCGTAAGGAGCCTCCAGCCTCATCTTCTGGAGGTTTGTTGATGATAACGAGAAGCCTTGTTCCCCAGCCTTCGTCACAAATAGTTCCTAATGACAGTGGTGTGAAGCAACAACAAGTCCTATCACAGGTATATATAGAAAATTAAAACCTATAACCTTTCAGTTAACTGGATTCAGAGATTAGAGGAAACAACCTGCTGTGCTGTCTACTCTGGTATACTTGCACAAAGCTTCAGTTCATTATTAAATCTCTCTCTGTCAACCACACGATATTTCAAAGCCCCTTTGATTTAGAAATAAATAAAATAACCAAATCTCAGATTCAAATCTTTTCAACGTTACCAGCAAGCCTGCTCTCCCCTTACTTGGTATTCTATCTTTCTTAGGATAGGATATTTGTGTAGAATAATGCATGAAGGGGGGTGCTGAGGAAATAACATAATTTTTGGCTGGACCACAAGAGCGGTGCCAGCCCTATAAACGCAAATGTCTGTCACTGACTGACTGACTGACTGAGTGATGAAGTTACACCATTGGTCGGCCATAGCACACCCATACACGGTCCAGCCATATACTAGGTTTTGACCTAGTCTTGTTGAAGTGTATGCTGTACTGACCGGACATTTACTCTTTATTCAAAGAGACCTTATCCTATAGCCAAATCCAATAATTATGATTAGAGGTCTCTCTCTAATGTCAAGGTAACAGCTTATAAAAGTGGAATTGTTTTTGTTCCCACCAAATATATAAGTGTTGCTCATATGTGTCTTTTGAATCATATATTGTCAGAAATGTTTGGGGAGACAATTCCTTCATTTCTCAAAATTGGTGGACACCCGTTTCCCTGTTCCCCATTAAATCCTATATTGCCCCTTTTGGCCTCTGATACTCAAATTGTCCTTACTATTGCTGAAGAACAAGAGGTTGTATCAAACAAGCTTCAAACACTGAAGGTCAAATGACTTGTCTGATTGCAATGTAGGGAGTCAAAAGGCCTCCTCCAATGGGACAGACTGTGAGTGTTTGACATTTTCGTCCTCTGGCCGTCTGCTGAAGTAGATTATATGTGATAGAAGAAACACGCTTAGAGCCATTAAAGCATGGTATCAGGAGGTAGAGGACAAGTAAGGTGGTAGACCCTCCACTTAGGGCCTGCAAATGTGTGTTTATTATTCTGAGCTCATGGTCTCCAAATATGTTGTCTTTTTGCTGTATTAAACACATTCATTTCTAGTATCAGGAACCACTTAAAAAGGGAAAGAGAGGCAGAAACAGCTGACAGATTGTTTAGGATCCAGCAAGGAAAAACATATGTGAATTCTTAAACTGAGTGAACTGTCTGCTTTAATAATGCAACTCCTTTGTGATTGTTTGTAAAACTTCAAAGCATTTTGAAATTTTTGAGCGCATCGTCTTTTCAACAGTTTCACAAGACCTGCATTGTTAATCTACATATGTACTGTGGGTTTACTGGGTCTGATAATGCTTCATTGCCACTTTTGACAATGCACTCTGTGTGAAAGATAGCGCTGGCAATAGTGGACCATAGGGCCATAACGTATTAATCAGTTGATGTGCTTATTGTGTCAACAAGTACAGGGCCTCACAGATTAACATCCACAGACAGAAGTGTATTGTGAAGAAAAACAAAACATTGAGCAACAGTCAGCCTCCTACAGGCATCCTGGTGTTTGCAAGGGTGCATACCATGTAATCACAACATCCTCCTCCCCCTCTCTCTCGCCCAATCTTTTCTGTCTCTCTCTCTACTCTCTCTACTCAAATAAAGGCAAAAAAAAAAAAGCCAAAATGATCAGTAGTGCCCACATGCACATTTCCAGAATGCATCAGATCCCACCAGCAGTAGCTGTGAGCCAAATGTCAATGCCATGGTGTCTGCATGTGTTAAAGGACTGGGATTGTAACCGACCTGACCCCCAACCGCTCCTCTCTCCTTGCAGCTACAGTTGTTTGGGGTTGTTGCTGATGAGTAAACTGGCCTGAATATGAAGGATATCTGCACCAGTGACTATGGACACACATAACACAGTCAATGATTCAAACTTCCAGCTCTACTGCATTTTCTCCTCCCTTTGGCTATAAAAACATCTTGCTCCTTTGACACCAGTAGAGGCTAATGGGGATGCATGTGGCATTTATGTTTTAAACATTTAACAGAGTGAATCATGTCAGTGCAATCGTAGTGAAACAGTAAAATGAGCTTAAATTCATGGATCACCAACATTCAAAGCAATAATAAGAACTGCACGCGACAAAAAAAACCTGCACTCAGTGGAATAACTTTCCTGTTTTCCTAGTATATTGATGCATCCTCATCAATGGTGAAATAGTAGGTATGAAAATAAAAGTGAAGCAGAAACAAATGGAGCAAGATCAGATGTGAGGTGAAGTGTTTTGTGAAGAAATGGGTTTGTTCAGGTTCCAACAGACGATAAGGAACAATTCAAAGAGTTGTGACCATGGTGGGGAAATCATTCCACCACTGGAGGGACAATATGGAGAAGAGCCACAGGGACGGGCTTGCAGAGCAGCCTATAGTGTCAGAGCACAGGGCCCAGTGTGTGAGGAGCTGTGTATGAAGATGAAACAGGGTATGATGACAAATTTGAAAATACTGTATGCTGTCATGACTTTGGACTCAATTTGTTTAAATGTCATTTTGCACTCTGTGTATTTGCACTGCTGTCCTTTACTGTGAAACTCTGCATGTCGCTGATGTGTTTGTGCACTATCATCTGATGAAAATGATAAAACTTGTACTAAGACAGGACTAATTCACCATGTGTATAAAGGGTCATCATTATGATCAAACTGGTGCAGTAAATCATGGGATCATTTGATAATTATTCACTCCATCCACTCCCGGAAGCAGGGAGATCACTTTCTATTATAATCTATTGATTTAATCACAGCCAACTCCTCATATGCGCAATTAAAAATCATAATAATAGATTCAGCAATACACTGTAGAGCAGATTAAGCATTAAATTTAATCGGTATTTTCCGTTTCGGCTTTTTTGTGTCAGACAGCATCATTGCAGGACAAAAAAAAGTAATTCACTGTCAAAAAAAAACATGTCAAAGGTGGTTGATATACAGGACTGACCACACTGCCATCTAGTGATGCGCCCTGTATCTTGACACAGATTTAAACTTGGTACACAAATGTATTGTGCTGAATTGAGCTTCTTGAAGAAGGCTATAAGGAATCCTATTGACGTCATACTGTACTGTACTGATCCATGCCTGTTGAGGAACTGCGAGCAACTTAAAGAGGTTGAGAATGAGCAGGCATAACTTAAAAGGCAAGAAGGCAAGAGAAAAATCAAGATCAAAAACAGAGTCTCTGCCAGCAGAACTTGTCTTGTCAACACAGTACTATGAATTGTGGCTGACTGTGGTGATCGCCTCCAAACTGTATGATTTTGCATATCAATGTCAATATCAATTTCAGTCACCCCATAAAGCCTTTAACTGATATAAAACTGCTCGCTGTCACCTCACCACTGTCTGTGTAAAGATAACAGCTCATTACTTTATTTCTACTTACTGTAAATGAGCACATTAGGACTCAGCTGTTTATTTTCTTTCCATTACATGTAAATGAGAGGTACTGAGAGATGAATGGACTCATAGAGGCACAAACCGTTTTCAGGCCTGAGAAAAGTTCACAGATCCCTCATATACTGATGGCTAACTTTAACCTCTGCGTTCACAGCTCCACTATTTACTTTAGTTTCTGGATGCAGTCAATGGTCTGCAGGAAGCATTGGTCCAGAACGAGGGAATACCTCTGAGGAGAAGGATGGAGAAAGGAGTCATTCAAACCTGGAATGACAAATAGGTGAGGCTGTTTACGTATGCTGTGTTTACATAAGTTTGTGTTTGGTTTGGTGGGTTATTGGGCATTTTGGAATAAATCTACACCTTTCTGCGTAATCCAGCTCCATAAAACAATATTAAAATTGTTTGGTGAAATGTAATTTATTTGAAAGTGATGACACCCTTTAATGACTGAAGTCAACAGTCAATAGTCATATTAATTTAAGATAACATTAGTTCTTAACTGTGTTGAGACAAGCTGAAATGAGTATTGTATGACAATCTTTGATACCAACATTCATTCAAAAGCCAAATTAGAAATAGCTTCCCAAAATGTGATAATAATATTGCAGTTTGTTCCTGTCAAGTAGACTGCATGTCCAAAATGAAAGCTTCAAATTTCAGTTGTGTGGAAAAAAATGTTCTAAATGTTTATGAGCATTGACTTCATTTTTAGATGAAGTTATGTTATGGCAGGTTTAAAAAACAACCAAACAAATTTATCACGTTAAACATTTCCCTGGACTGCGATACAGTTAGAGACCATGACAACTATTTGCTCCACCAACACTCATTCTGACGCACATTGCTACATATTTGCTGCATATTTGGCAATCCTGCTGAACATGTAGTCGTAAGGCTCATGGTATCTCTTCTCTTCCTTCAGCGACGCACACTGGCATACTACATAGAAGGGTGCCTCACCTTCAATCCAGGAGGTATTCAACACAAGCTGTTTTTTGTTTCTCTGAGCATAAAGGCTTTCTTCATCACGTCCAAAGTCTGATATTTTTGTCTTGTGGCACTTTCTCGCTCAGTCCAATGGGGACCTGCCAATCTCCCACAGGGTTCTGGAAGAAATAGTGCGGTATTTGAAGCAGCACACTAACTCAGCCATGGTTTTAAATTAAGCGTGATGTGGAGGGGAGGAGGAGGAGGGGGTTTCTGCTGAAATCCTTTTGGCTAGATCGGAAGAAAATAACTCGGATGTTAGCATGAATGTAAGGGCCACTCCCACCAGGCTACACACAACCAGACAACCTTTTTGGAATAAGAAGCTAAGATCATACTGTATATACATTTGACATGCTCTGGGGAATGTATGGAGGAGCAAAGTGGGAGTTTGTGTAGCTGGAGTCCGCATTCATTTTCGACCACTATTCCCACACAGCTGGTTTCAAGTCAGAAGTGATTAGCAGTAATATTTAAAAGGAATATTGAAGCGTTTGGGAACTCAACTGCGGTGTTTACTATTTGGATTGGGCTGTCAAACATTCACTTATAATAGTCTGGAGCCAAGAAAAACTAAAAACTCCAGTAATGTCATAGCTTTTAAGGTAAAACAATATACAACATTTGATGGTGGCTTGGTTCCCTTGATCAAATGTGATGATCCATTATGTGATTATTACAAATACTCTATTCATAGTATACAAAGCATTCACACTGTTGCTGTCTATACCTCTAATGCACTTAAGGCTGCAAGTGAGTGAGGCATACGTTGATTTAATATAATGTGACAGTGACATTTAGAAAACAGCAAGCAGACAGGACATCAAACCATGGTGAGACATGCTATCAGCGTCAATCATTTCTGCAATCAGCAGGAACACTTGTCTGATGCCATCAGGGCTAAGTTGATAAACTCTGCTACTCAAGGTCTAAGTGGCTTGACTGAGGTCATCAAACGCGCAAAGGAACCATCACGGTCTTTCAGATTTCAAAGGAAGAGGAAACCAGGGATCCAAATGATGTTTGGTGTGTCGAAACAGAAGGGCCTGTTTCCCTCAGGCGGCTCTTCCTCACAGCAGATGTGACAGGAGAAGGTAGGGCTCAGTTGGATGTGAGGTCCAGCAGGGACTAGCCAGTTCCCCTGGTTAGTGTCTTGTTTGCGCTATCACAGGGCCTGCAGGAAAACATGCTTGACTTGGCTCATCATGTCACTGTAGAGCTGCAGGTCGTGGTGGAGAGTGCTCCTCAGCGCTGCCCTCAGCGCCTCAGTCTCCTCCAGCTGAATGACCAGCCAGGGGACAGAATACAAGAGCAACATTAACATCTCTGCGCTGCCCAAAGGTGGAGTTAGGATGCGCACTGTCCATATGCAGAGTGTCCTCAACCATAAAATGTTTGAGATATTATTTCTGTACTTAGATGTAAATTTAGTTTACATTTTTATAGATGGAAAAGCAGTAATGTTGCTTGTTTTTAAGAAGCAGTACCAAGGCAGCGACACAAAGTCTTCAAAATTAGAGAAATGCCACCAGACTCATTGGACACTTGAGCTCATTCAGTTGTACAGTACATGTCATAGTAGGTCAGAGGGATAACACCTCCTGTTTCTCAGGAGGAGTTCAGTCAGACTGGTCGTCGATCGATGAGTCAGTGCATAAAAAAAAGCATGAACTAAAACTCCTTAACATTATGTCACATTATGCCCTCACTGAACCTTCAGGCATACCGATTCTACTCTAATTGCTTTCATTACGGACAGTCAATTTCTCTAGATCTAGTTTTGCCTTCTCCAGCTGCTGCTCCAGGAAAACAGTCCTGCGACGCTCCTCCTGGAATTTCTGTTCGGCCTCCACACACCGCTGGTTCATCTCTTTCTCTCTGCACATCAAAAAAAGGATGTCTCAACAAAATATCTCATTGTTAGACAAATCTAAAGGATTTTGTGATAGTGGCTGTAGAGATGCACTGATAAAATGTTTTCACTGCAAATTTTTAAGCCTCGCCTGATATTGAGTGCTGATTTGAACCTGATTATTTTACTAAAGAATACAGATTTAGACATTAAGATAGTTTGGGGACACTGGACAAAAATGGTTGCGATATAATCCATTTTATCCATTAGAGCAGTAATTCTCAAACTTTTGGATATCAAGGACCCCTACTTTAGTACGCATTAGGGCCTCGGACCCCCATTTGATGAGATTTTGTCTCTCAGACCAAAAACTGAGAATACTTTTATTGTTAGATGATTTTGTCCAGAATTCCATGACTATCTGTATTGTAGGTAGAGAGATAACAGTGAAACTATGATCAAAACAGCCATTCTTCTACATTCTCTAATTGTGTTGAAAATTGAAATAATGAAATAATGCTGAAGTTTAACAATTCATCAATTTGCTGGGGACCCCCTGGAACCCCCTCAAGAACCCGTGGTGGTCCCCGGACCCCATGTTGAGAACCACTGCATTAGAGCGATCTAATATCATTCTAGGTGTGAAAAAGGCAGAATATCAAGCTGCTTTGCTTTAATTTAGGCCACATGTGGCTCTTGATTTAGAATTTTAGCACTGAAAAAAATCTCTGATACTGGTTTTAACCTTAATTCAGTCAAATACTGTACTATTGTTGGTTTCAGTGCATCCCTCAGTCCTGATGTTATTGATTAAGTGATAGCTATTCATAAAAAAAGGAAGACATTTTTTTTAATGTAAACACAGAAAACAATAACAAAATAGTCCCTTGCAAGTGTTGGCCATGAAAGAAGCACATACAGTGTCATTATAATCACTAGAATGTTATACACCTACACAGGTAGTAGATGGAGAGCAATACAATGGCCAACAAAATGTGTTCTTCATGCAAAGAATGTTGCAGAGATTAAATTATGAACTATTACTTTGTCTGAAGGATGTTGACTAGCTCTAGCAGTCTGTCTTTCTCCACGCTTGCAGCCTGATAGAGGGTTTTATACTCAGCACACTGGGTCATCAGCATATTCACCTCAGCTGAACAATGTGTACATTTCGAAGGCCCTGAACCTCTGAGAAAGGAAGAAAAAAACATTCAAGTTGTAGCTGACAATTCATAACACAGTGGTATATGATTCACTGCATAACAATGTAAATCCCAAGTACAGGAACTGCATGTAAATTTACCTGAACTCTACACTACCTCCTACAGCAGACACCACCAGTTTATGGCCAAGTTTCGAAACAGAACTGGAAGAAAGGAAGACAAACAGAGTCATTTGAGCAGAAATGCCCAGCAGAATACACTAACAAAGCTGTGAGGCATTAAACAAAATCAATAACCTGATAACAGCAAATCTCCCATTGGACAGAGTTAATTATTAACCCTTATTTTGCCAGACAAGATAACTAAGAACCCACTCTTTTTCACAGCATAGGAGATTAGTTTAAGATAGGAGAGTTACACAGACAAATACAAGCTCAACAGTCTTTAATGTCTCTCAATGACCAATTCCATTAGAGCAAACTAACAATATTCATATTCCAGTGATGATCTAACATGATCACTACTAGCACACATACCGTGCAGAGGATATTCTCTTGTTACTGTCTCCCTCTTCTGGGGAATATCCTGAACTGCGAATTGTTGTCTTGATGCTGGACTGACTGCCCCCATCCTCTCTCTGCAACAGTTGTACACACACATTTACACACACACTGGATCTGAATGAACGTCTGAATCACTGCGCAAACAACTTTTCAACTCAAATTTCATGCTGCTGGCTAAGAAGCGCAGCGCAACGTCATCCTGACTGATGTGTTCTTAGATGTCGCTCCCACTTAAGGTTTGTTTACCTTGAAGGAGAGCTGCTGGATTTCCTTCTCTAGTTCTTTCACCTTGGCCTCCTTCTCAGAAACCATCTGCTTCAGCTTCTGGATGAGAGCGCTGTGTCTGGAGGGCTCGCTGCTCAGCTGCTGACCCAGGTTCTGCTGGGGCTCCTGCACATCTTGCTGCTGGCTGAGCCGGCGCAGCACCTCCTGCATCTGGGTCTGCTGCTTCTGCCAGAGGTAGACGAGATGCAGAGCAGACAGTGTTGGGAACAATGTAAGGCCTCGTCAGGGAGGACCCTTGTTTCTGCAATATGTCCTTCTGAGGTTTATTTTCACTCGTAAATGTGATGCGATATCACTGATATTTGGTCTGCATAACAAGAACTGAATTGTATACACTGGCAGTCAAAAGTTTGGATACACCTGATTGAATATACTATGTTTTTCATTATCTTAAAGCCATTTTGATCTAAAGGCTTATGCTTAAATGCTTGAAATTTGTTTCTTAGACAAATATAAATAGTGAAATTGATGCCAATGTATGAATTTCTTTCCAAAGCCTTTGCCTTTCCATCAAGGCAAAGGGCGGCTACTTTAAAGAATAGTTTTGATTTGTTTAACACTTTTTTGGTCATAGTTTTGATGTCTTTACTATTATTCTAAAATGTGGAAAATAGTAAAAATAAAGATCAAAATGGCTTTAAGAGAATGAAAAACATAGTACATTCAATCAGAAGTGTCCAAACTTTTGACTGGTAGTAAGTAAAGTATAAATTGTTCTAGTACTTCATGTCTCTCAAGGAGTGTTAGCTGAGTCTTTCATCAAATAAAAATTATCAGATGAGCTTTTAATCACATTACTCACTCAACCATGTTTATCTCATTACCAGAGCTACAATATTAAACATATGTAATCAAGCTCACCGTACCTACTGTAAAACTCATTTGCACTATGTGTGTATCCATGTAATAGTTCACCAAGGTTCAATATAATCATAGATGATTTTCCCGTATCTAATTCCTTACCAGTAGGGCATCCACAAGCTCATCATCATGTTTGCCCTTATCCAGTAGGGTGGAGATCTGGACCTTCAGGGTTTTGATCTCAGCGGTCAGAGATTTGTTCCTGGCCTTGGAGCCTTCCAGCTTCTTCTTCACATCCTCATGGTCTTTCAGCAGCGCCTCATAGTCCGCTGAGATCCTCTGTCCAGTCATGGCAAATTGAGAGAGGATGGCCTTAGTACAGTACAGGACCAAATTCACATTTCAATGATTAAATTCCAGTCACAATGAATGGAAAACATCTGGCTCGTACCTCAAATGCCTCCCTCTTCTCCCTCTCGATGGTGCGGATGTAGCCGAGGTTCCTGTCTTGAGGGGGAGTTTTCTGAAGAACCCGGACCCCCAGGAACTCCTCCTCCACACTCAGGACACTTGGCTGTCTCCGCTGAGCCGACTGGTTCAGCTGCTGCTCCAGGTCCCTTATCTAGGCTCAAACGGATAGGAAAGGCCACATTTTCCTATGAGCATACATTCGGTAAAACCTTTCTAGCTTGGAAGATTACATTACTAAAGGTGGCGCCGTTTAGGCTCCTAGGCCTTGGAACACCCTGCCCGAGAGAGTGAGGCTTGCCAAATCTGTATCATCTTTTAAAGCATTCCTCAAAATGTACTGAACAGGATATTGCATAATGTCCCGTTTTGCTCCTCTTGTTTTATGTTTTATTTGTTATTTTACAAGCTATGCATCTCCTCATTTATTCTTGAATCAAGAGGGCTCTCCCCTATTCAGGTGTTTAATTGCTTTTTGTGTGTTCTTTTTTTATGTCTGCTATCATTTGTCCTCTCTTTTAGTGATTCTGCAAAGCACTGTATTGACTCTGTAAAGCTCTTTGCAACTTTGAAAAGTGCTATATAAAAAGTGTATTACTATTTTTATGATTACATGTTTTGCAAATGATCTATAAAGGGCAGTGAGTGAGATGTCAGTTAGCAGATAGTTATCATTTTCTTTAGTGTTTTCATTTAGCTCACCCTTGTCTGCAGAGCCAGGATCTGCTGAGAGCGACCCCTGAAGCTCCCTGGGCAGCTTAGTAATTGCTGCAGGTTGACCTCCTCTCCAACCTCACTGATCAATACCTGCAGAGAGAGCAGACATTTTTATAACGTAGCAATCAATATTTTATAAGACAGAAGTCATTGATTAATTATAATCGTATCAATAATTGATGTGTTCTTCTCAACCATTTAGACTGGAAATATAAAATCATGCTACTACCTTCTGGGCTACTTTCAACTCTTGTTTGACGGCTTGAATCTGGTTGCGATATTCTGTCATTTTGAACTGGGCAGCAGCTAATTTTTCCTGCAGAGATTTCACCGCTGGACTGTCCTGTGAGTGAAAACATATTATATATGAGTTATCGTCATTAAAATGAGCAGGATAACATCAAAATGTCCTTTTGATCAGTTCTCACAATAACAATTACCTCACAGTCTTCAGATGACCTCTTATCTTGTGCCTTTGTGTCAGTCTTTTGCCCGGGTGGAGAGAGTAATGAAGCAGCCTGCAGCTGTACAGAGGAGCATGAGATTCATTCATTGCATCATTCATTCATTTAATCACTTGTTAATTTAGACAGTCTTTCATCAGTCTGCAAAGTACATATTACAACAATATATCATTGCTTAGGAACATTTGGTCTAAAACATCTAGCAATTAAATTTCACTCTGACTTTTAGAATTATTAAATCGTTCATTTTATAATTCAGCATGATATGTTTCAATTGTGTGTTGAATGATGAGTATCCCTCTCCCAAAGAGATTAAACTAACGCACAAAGTGGTTACCTCTTTTTCAAGCTCTTTGATTCTGTTGCTGTTTTGCTTGGACTTAACCTTTTCTCGTTCAATTTCAGCAGTTAACTCTCTGTTCTTCTTGGACAGTTCAACAATCTTGGTGGCTGCTGCATCTCCTGCCAAGCCTGATGTGCCTAAACAACATGGATGTGCCATGAAGAAGCTGTGAAGGCATCTAGAACATCACCATTGTGCAAAATAAGTGGCACTTGTTGCATTATACCTGCTAAGGCCAGTCTTTCTTCCTCTCTTTTCTTCTTCAGGTGTTTAATTTCAAAATCTTTTTCACTCTGGAGTTTGAAGAGACGGCCATTTTCATCCCTTAGTTCTCTCACTTGTTCTAGCAACTGATGATTCTCATTCTGTAGCAGTCTATAGGGAAGCAATTCAAATTAAACAGACTGCAGCATAATTAATTACAATTTGAGAACAGGAGATTGATTTTTAAAAGGGTTCTCATCCATGCCATCCAAGAGATCAGAACGGATTATTGTGAGTAATTGCTACTGTGAAAAAAATATATTCTCTTGATTCACTATTCATGTAGATGATAGAGATTTGCCACAAAGAATACTAATGTGTGCTCTAAGTGTCATTAAGTAATTTCGGGCGTCACTGAGAAAAGCTACTGTTGTGAATGCATGAGCCACTAATTGAACACTTGTAAAACTCACCTCTCCTTCAGATAATCTGCATGAGAAGTGCCTTGCTCAGCTAGATTCAAGTCATCCTGGGTTTCAAGCAAGTCCTGAGTCACGCTGGCATTAAGTTTCCCTGGTTTCGTCTCCTTTCTCCTGTCTAGTTTCCTTTGAAGAAACTTCGCCTGCTGTTTCTGCAGAGCTTGGAACTGAAGCCTTAAGCGGTCATTCAGTCCGTCATCATCCTCCATGATCTACAATTTATAACATAGCGTTCATAAGGCCTTGAGAAAATAAGGAAGTTCTAAAAGTGGAAAATTATGTTTGGAGACTACGCTGTATGACAGTAAGGCCTCCCGGCAGCAGCTAGTGTGTGTCCATCCCTGTCAAAGTGTCAGCAAGCAAGACACTGAGTTCCTACCGGATGCTGGGTGCCACAGATGGCCGACCCCACATTCTGACCCCTCTGCAGAAACATATGCATACTTGTTGTTGTCCTGTGAAAACCTTGTAACTCTAATTTTGGTGATTTTCATATTTTAACGTCAATATGGACCTCAATGGGTTGAGACAATTCTCAGACCTGTTGGGCTTATATTTATTGGATAATGTCGAGAAATGCGATATGCCATCAAGCTAAAACCAAGGGCGTTTTTTTAGTTCCTGTAAAGTTGACATTTTGGAAATACAAGGTTTTCAAAAGACAGAAATTCACAGTTAGGCTACACTGTCATGTAGGCTACAAAATGACATTTGAGTGGGCTGCTCTGAGTTTTGTTGTTCATGACAGACAGACATAACGTTAGCCTACTGTTATTATCACTGGTGACCAGAATCATTGGTGAGAGACCCTAAACAGACTGTCCACTCCCGACTTATTAGAGGCATATGTGAGCAATATATTTCGGTAATACACGAGATAATAAAAGTTTATAATAATATCAGTGTCTGTTTTAGGCTGTATCAATTAACGTTAGCGAACGTAAGCTGCTTAAACTTGGCTCAGTGTAGTAGGATAAGTTTAGCCTTAGTTTTAAGTTAAACATTGGCCTACCAGCTGGATGTTAAGACGTTCAGTAGAAAAATAACTCACCTGTCATTTAGTCAAGCAGCGTCTTGGTCAACAAATAAGAGGCCGCAGGTAAATAAACTGTACTTCCTCATCATCTCGAACACTACCGTAACCACAGCAACGGCACTCCAGAAGACACAACAAGTGGAGATCTCGCGGGATAGTGTGAGTCCTGGGCGAGAGCTAGAATGTAGCCATGGAGACGGAAAGTGATGACGGCTGCGTTCATTCAGTCCTAAGAAAATCCCCATTTACCACTGAATACTACGAATAACTTCATAACAGTCGCGTTTGACCCGCCATGGTTATAAACCACAACCTGAAAACATAATCGCAAAATAATAATAATAATAAAAAAATAAAAACTTTGTTTTGCAGGCCGCAAGGAATTACAATCAATAAGGGAGGATTGTTTCGTGTGGAAATTGAACCCCTGTCATGTTTCATTCAATACAGGCTTTCATAACAAATTCCTATGGAGAAGTCAAGCCTTTCTGTTGAGTTCTCTAATATGTAACATGATAACACATGAATGTCACAGAGCCCCAGATGGACTCACATAAGGCCAGGAAAAGCCCCATATGAGGTTTTTACAGCCTAGATTTGGCCTAGTACTTGTACCATGTGAGAGCTATGATCAGAATAGTCATTCTCATACACACTCTAACTGGGGTAATTACAGTGAAAAGTGACCTCTATGCTTTCCTCTTCAGTTTTTGTTTAGTGCACACTATAACTTTATAACTGCAATTGCATAATGCTGAAGGAGTTCCAGTCAGACACATTCAGCTTGCATGAGTAACAGCCTACTCTGTGACAATAGTCCACACAGACCCTAAGAGGTTTTGGGAAAATGTAAACATTTATTTATCTATTTAACAATTCATTTAAATAGAATTTCACAAATATTTGCCTGGTCATCTTTATTTTCAGACAAAAAATGGAAACACAAGTGTCAGAAAAACATTTTTATAATTCTGTGCACACCGACATTCAACACTAGATTTTGTGAATAACTTAACAAGGCGTCTATTTAAGCAAATCACAAAGTAGGCTATCTATGATTATATGATAGGTTTCCATAGGCAACCATGCCGTCAGTAGCTGTACCTCAATTGGTTTAGCTCATACAGTACATCTCATGAAGACTTGTGAGGCTGCTGTAATGAAACATTGGACCCATCACAGTTTAATAAAAATGCCTTACAATACATATGTATAAAGGCTCCTGGATGAAAATCACCCATTTGAATTCAATTATCAAGAAGTATGATTAGAAATTTCCCTTTTCCAATTCCTGAATGATGGCTTTAAATACTTGTTTGGTGGGATAACCTGTAACTGAATCTACTCAAACACCATTTTGTTTCGGTGATATGAGAGCAGTCAGACTACACCTGGCCAACTTTCTAGGCCTAAGTCTTCCATGAGACGCTCTTAATACAGATAGATGCCTATTTCAAAAAAGTAGGCTAAGGTGCAAGTATTTTCGTTTGGCAAAAATCCCTATTAGTACATTAAGGGGGAAAAAAACAGACAAAATGTTCAAGCTACCTGCAATAGTGGTCATTTTTAAATCTACACTTAGCCTATCTCATACTCAAATTATTAGATTTTCTGGTTTTGACATTCCACTTGCACACCATTCAAAATAAGAGGCAACCAAAGTTTGTCAAGAATGTCACCTGTCCCCACATCTCGCACGTCAGCAAGTCTTCTCTCTGTCTCTCTCACACACACACATACACACAGTGTTAATATAGTCCTCAAACAATTCAAATTATCGCACTTCCTTTACCCTCTGGTATAAAACTTCGAGGATAACCTGGTTTCAAATAAAACAAAAGTTGGGTTCGAATGAAGCGGAGGACCAGCAACCAAAACTACTTCCTCTGTAATCAATAACTTAGAACTATTTACAGTAGAGGTGAACTGTTGAAGGGATGTGTGCATACAAAAATTATGACACATCTGTAAAAATAAATGGTCTACAACACCTTAATATGAGGTAATATTAAGGGACGTGGAGTATTAGAAAAAGAAAGTCCATGTTCATTTGTGTTGCAGTTCCTTCTGGGCTTCTCTGGGCTTCACAATGTAATCTCTATACATTGAATATAGGACACCTAAAAACAAAACAGAGGAAATAAAGTTACATGAAGACCATCGTAGAGATTTTACCATGAACACCCACTATGTAAAATTGAAAAACAAAATAACACAAAAAAACACTTTAGCACTGAGTTTAAATTGAGCCTTTAGAGTTATGAATATGGCTGAATAAAATAATGAACACTGGACAAATCCAGATCTATAAGCTTCAGAAATAATTGTGTTAGTAAAAACAAAAAACACAATAATCTTACCAAGAATAAAGTATGACTTGTCAAAAAAAAGCACT
Organism: Centroberyx affinis; assembly: GCF_046629955.1. NCBI lineage: Eukaryota > Metazoa > Chordata > Actinopteri > Beryciformes > Berycidae > Centroberyx > Centroberyx affinis. Next base: position 236,126 of record NW_027279477.1, read on the forward strand.
CGTCTCTAGTTTCTCAATAATCAATAGCAATGCAATTAGGCACAATTTGAAACCATGCAGCTCTGATCCAAAGCGGCCTGTGACACTGTACGTACCAACAGTCATAGCTCCCACCACAAAGCCCTGGGCGGCTACACGCATGTGGATCAGGTGCACGGACATCTTTGTATCTCCACGACTTTTCATTTTCATTAGTCTGTAGCCCACGATGGCAAAGAAGCCAGCCATTCCTTGAGGGAGCAAAGAGACAGACAGATTCAAGTAAACATACTAACTAAAAACAGGTTTGTTCAGAATCTAATAATCATAACAAAACAGAACAAGCAACAGGATACAGTTTAACAGTATATTAACTTTATGATAAAAAATAGTTGTGATATCACTTTAAATGAAAATTTAGCATAGCCTAACTATATTTTAGGCTACTTTTCTTTTTTCTTATGATGATGTAACCATCAGGGCACAGGATGTACTCACCGACTGGAACAAATGGATTCTCCTTTGCTTTTCGCAGGAACTTGGACTCATTCTCATCATAATCAGACATCTTGACTGAAATAAAATAAAAAATAAAAAATATATATATATATTCGTGTATATTAGTAGGACGCAACTTTCAAAACATAGCCTGCTATGCTAGCTCATCCACGGTGGGTGGGACTCTCCAACTGTATCTGTAAAGACACTACTGTAAAGTCAGGCACAAAAACTCAAATTATGGGCTTGCCCTCTACTAAACCCTACTGAACACAGTTTAATGTGCTATCCCAAGTTAGATTTCCAATTTATACAATGTGACATGGACTGACCAGAGGTTACATATCAAGGGCAGAGGAGGAGGGTGCCGTATATAGGCCTAGACGACCCTTATCTCGCCTACAAAACGTAAAATGCAATGATCATTGTGCAATGCTGAGTTATATTACCGACTATCTTTCTGAATTGGCTTACATTTTAATCGAAGGTCAAACAATAGAAATAAGAACCGAGACAGAGAGATTATTTTTTATAGCAGCTTAACCAGCAGATAAACCCCACATCACGCTAAGTATGGGTGGAGACGGTTCTTACCTTCTTAAAGACTACAACCCTTTTTTTTTTAACTGCTTCAGGAGAAATTATCCGGCGTGGTTTTACAAGCCTTGTGTGTCTCTGATCTCACGTAGTATCTGTTAAGGAAGTAACTCGCCGGCGCCGCTATCTCGTGTGATGTAACTTCTGGACACGCACGTGTTGACGTCAGCAAGCTGTCGGTACTGTGCTGCGTTCATGTCCTATGGGAAACGTGGTAAATATGCAACCCCTCTTGAAAATACCGTTCGTGTCAGCTGCCATGTCGTAAATGCTTCTTTAGAAACTCGTGTTTTGGCGTTGGATTCAATTTTCACCTTCTTACTGAATTCAAATTCAATTCTACAAAAAGTTCTGTCTTTTTCACGTAACCATCCAGTTTTGCCGAAGATTATTCTCATAGGGCATTGAACGCAGCATAACAGCCCTACTGTTTAGCCAGAGATGGGCTTTGGTTTAGCCCCCAGAATTTGCAATTTAGATTTTTAAAGATACAGTTTCATCACAGGAATTTGACATTTTTCAGCGTTTAAGCAGGAAGAAATAATACATAACATTTAAAGATAAAATCATATGTAATGTCTCTGTGTAGACTGTAAAACACACCACAGTCAAACTGGGGGAAGTATGCTATTTGAAAGAGCAATTACAAAATCATCTGACTGTGAATATCTCCTTATAAAAACCTTGTGCAATTTAGGCCTACTGCAGTAACTATGGGTTGGTAGCCTAGTTTTTAGAAGGAAGTAGATATAGGCTACATTATTTATGCTGAACGAATGTGAGACACCAGCCCAGTAAGAAATAAAAAAAATAAAAATAAAAACTTTCACATTAGTTCATTTTCCCTGTTATAATATACACAGATTTAACAATCAATGCCAAAATATGTAGCCTACAACAATCTTTATTCTTTTCTTGTATTTTTTTTTTAATCAAAATCCCATTACAAAACGGTGTAGGTAGGCTACCTTTGGTGACTCACGCACCTCCGCCCATCCCATCAGATAAAACTGCCTTTCTTTCCCTGTTTCAACAGGACAGGTATCAAATTACGGAAGCAATACGCTCTGTGTCGTCTCACTGTGACTTTGCAATATTTGAGCGAAGACGGAATACGAGTGAAACCTCTCTCCTCGCCTATGTAATCTCTGGTGTGATGTAACCGGTTGTCACGTGGCACGTTTCTGCAACGTGCTCGATCTGGCCGGGTCGGGGGAACCATGGTCTGTGTGTGTGTGTTGGAAGGAGTGGGGTGATGGTGTTCTATTATGAGCTTTAAGTGAAAGTAGTAATTCCATTCTGATTAATTGAATTTATCTAATGTATTTTTTAATGACTGCAATTAACTACATTTAGCCTACTGTTTGTTAGTTAACCAACACTTCTGCAAAATATGAACGGGAGCAAGCATGGCAATAATTACCACTCATACTTCTACTACTAGTAATAAAACATTATTTTTAATTGTTTTTATTTATTTGTGTGTTTATTGTTGTACAAATTGTGTACAAATTACAGAAGGAGTAGAAATAAAAACACTGGTTGTGATTGTGTAATTGTGTTCATGTGATAGCTATACAATTACATGCAAAAGCACAGACTAATGTCAAGGAGGCAGAGGCTAGGACCCAGATGCAGACAGTCGAGGCAGAGAGCTTTTCTGAAGCTTGAAACTTTAATAAAGACCTAAGGCCGAGTACAAATCAGAAAATCCAAAAAGCAAAAAACACAACAGGCTGGCAAACAAAGGAAGACAAAAAACCCAACCTGGCCGGCAACAAGACATCCACAGGAAAACAGGTGACGAGGCAGGTAACACGGGAACACAACAAGGACAGGTAACACTGGGAAACACAACAGGAACAGAGCAGGCAACTAAACAGACAAACTGACAAAGACTACAAGGAACCAAGACAAGATATACACACAGACTGATTACACAAATGAGGGACAGCTGGCTGGCAGGGGAAAGTCCGGGAGGTGATTGGCTCATGAGAGGCAGGAGAAAGCAGAACAAGGACACAAGGCTAATGGGCTGATGACAGACAGGTGTGGTGGAAGCAGGAGGGGGGAACAGGTGAAGAGGGGAAGTCCGAACACATCTGGAGGCTGGCAGGAGGATGGCAGGACTGGGGAGTGAAGGGAGAGATAGACCAGAACCAGGGGCAGAACACGCAGACAGGGGCAGATCATGACAACTAAATACAGACTAAATATCTGGTATCTTCACAATAGCCGCCAGACTGGACACCAGAAACAGCTCTGAAGAGACTGTGGCACTTCCTTCATGCAATTATGGGCAGTTAGTTCCCTCTGATCATGGGCCAGGGCCTGACTGTCGTGCACAATAATACAGAAAAAGAGAGGAGGGAGTACAATACAGAAACCATCACCCACCCTTCAATTGTATTTGTATATCTGTGCTGTGGAGAAGGCTTTCTGAAAATGAATACACTAAAAATGTGTCTAACTTGCAGATGAGTTGGAGTAGGCATAGATTTATATGCTAAATGTAAGAAATGACTGGGTGTCATCATGAAAACATGATAAAGGAGATAATAGGCATCCTTAACTGGCAAGGTGAGCTAAAGGGAAGCTGATTTCTTCTTATTCATTAGGCTATTATGTCCATTTTACATTCATTTCCATTTTGTAGTGTGGCATTCACACTTCAGTCCATACCACCCTTAAATTCCTCTGATGATAAAAACAGGTTTACTTGCATATCGTCCAATCAGTTCTCAACAAAGCTTATACCAAGATGTAGTCTGTGCCAATCCAACCATCCAAATATAGTTTCACTTTGTTTGATGGCCCTGAGAACTGAACTGTAAACGTTATAAACCTTAAGCAACTGTGAGTGAGGCAATGATGCAGAAGGAAACGTCCCCATCCAGTGGTGGATGGTTTTATAGCAGCCTAATGCAGTGGCTTAGGAGGTATATTTTGTGTTAAACGCCTGTCTTTTTAAAAAAAAAAAAGGTCTTTCACAGATACCCTGCACTCTTATTCACCCAGAAAAGTATTATTATTGTTGTTGTTATTATTGTTGTTGTTATTAGTATTATCATCATCTAATTTCTTCAGTTTCTCAATGTACAGGAGAGGATGTGAATCATTTAATACACTTAGAGGGCTTGCATTGTGTACAGCAACGATACGCTGATGTATGTTTTCATAATTTTCAGGTGAGCAAAGTTTTCTGAATGTGTATAAAGTACTGTTACAAATGTAGTAGTGACTATGTGAACGATTGTGAGTTTTGGAGATGCAAATAGGTTTATATGCCAGCTTTACAAGTTCATTGTCAGACCTTCCCACAACAGTTCATGTTTGTCCTCGCTAATCACAAGACAGGGAATTCTGTAGTTGGATCCCCCTGTAGCCTAGTATGACACAGACTGTGTGAATGTACAGGATAGTGTCAGATCATGAAATTTTGAGCCACAATTTACGCAGATATTTTAGGTTGTATGCATTATTATTGGAAATAAGAAAGTAATAGGTCCATCCATCCATCCATCTTCAAAAACCACTTATCCAAGGTCGGGTTGCGGAGGTAGCAGTTCCAGCAGGGGGCCCCAAACTTCCCTTTCCCTGGCCACATTAACCAGCTCTGACTGGGTTGCGTTCCCAGGCCAGCGTGGAGATGTAATCCCTCCACCTGGTCCTTGGTCTGCCCCATTGCCTCCTCTCAGCTGGACGTGCCTGGAAAACCTCCCTAGGGAAGCGACCAGCTGCGGCCACACTAATCTGACGGAAAATAATTATTGACGGATAAATTTCTGTCCATTGGGCTGTTTTGGAGCGTCAAAATGGTGGGAGAGGCAGGAATACAGCTTTGCTCATAACGGTGCCACTTAATAGAAAAAAGAAGAAACAGACTATACAGTGGTATACTATAAATTAAATAAGAAACTGACCTGGAAAACCTCCAGTCTTCCCAACATTATACCAGGCTTTCTCCATTTTATCTTTGTTTTTGTTGATCCGTTGTGTCTGTGATTGGCACTATTTTTTCCAAGACAAACGTAGGAATGCCTCTGATTGGCCAACAGATGGTGACAAATCCCCTGTCCAGAAAAAGTTCAACTGGGTTGCGCTTTCTGTCCATCAAAACCACTTTTTTTTACAGTCTATGGTCAAAACGGATGGAAATCTGACAGACGGACGCATCATCAGTCCTGTCCAGACAACAGACAGCTTTTATTGAAAATGAATTGAAATGAATGGAGACATACAGACACAGCGGATCAGTGTCGCTGTGGCTAACGTAACTTAAATACCACAGGTAATAACATTACCTGCCATTAAAGTTTGTGGTGTCAATACAGGAGGTGGCAGGCGTTAACATCTCAATCCTTGGTACTGCTACTGCTACTACTGCCTGAGTAAATTCAGTAAATATGTTCAACACTGTTCCCCCTATATATCGCCTATTCTACTGTGGCAGACCGCCACGGTAAAATCATGACCCGCCATACTAAAAATATTTTCTGTAGTAATTCAGTAGAGGCGGTGCTGCTGAAAATGCGTACGTTTTTTTTCTGTTAATCACCTTCGTGATTGAAGTGACAAATACAACAACCCAAAACCAAAAAAACAACTCAACTCAAAACCAACCAGCGCTGGGATGACTGGAGGTTTCCCAGGTCAGTTTCTTATTGAATTTATACTATATAGTCTGTTTCTTATTTTTTCTATGAAGTACCGTTATGAGCGAAGCTAGGCTACTGTATTTCTGCCTTTCCCACCATGTTGACATTCCAAAACAGCCCAATAGACAGAAATCTATCAGTCAATAATTCTGTCAATAATTCTGTCCATTTTCGGTCGGATCAGTGTGGCAGCAGCTAGTGGAATTCAACACATGCGCCATGGGCCTGTCCTGGATTGTTACTGGTCAAATACTTTGCGTATGCTCTACTATCAGAACTCATAAACAGAAGAGTTTGAACTGTTCATTCACCGAATATCACACACAGTCACCGATAAGAAATTTGCATCACACATTTTGTGGACAAGCACAGCCAACAATTACAACAATTTCAGGTGAAGCCATCATCAAACTAGACGGCAGTAGAGCCCATACCTCCGCCAATGCTATGCAATTGTAAATATTTGCCTGTTCCATATGTTGGATTTTGACTGGACCTGAAAAGGGACATGAGATCTGCCTGTTCAAATTCTAGCCCCCTAGATAGTATTTGATCAGCGTCATCGCGGTCGCCACGGCCATATTGTTGACATATCGCTACCTACAGCCTACAAAAACAAAATCCTAGATCTCTAAATATAAGATGGATTGTAAAAATGGGTTCATGTTCATTAGTAATAAAAAAAACCGAAATAATCTAAACAATTCATGACTTTACAAATAAGTGGGCCTATATATACGCTATCTGACTAAGACATCTCCCAAAGACATTGAGCAAAACGTGCTCAATGACCTTAATCAAGAAAATATTTAAGACATTGTTACTTTATTGGGCAGCATTCACTGGAGTGACACAGGAAAGATGGGGCTGACATGCAACAAACCAAATAATGAGTAAGACTTGAACCTATGACCTTCACTTCTGCAGTGTGTACTATAAGCCAGCTCCTAGACCACTGAGCCACTATAACCTTACTCAAAGTTCACTTCCCATTTGTGTTTCCATCGTTGTGTTCTGCTTTTCTTAATTCCTCTCTATGACTAGGGAAAGACTGGGGAAAGTTATGATACACACCTTGGCTCTAGTCTTGCTGCTTTCTCTTTATATTGGGTTAATGACAGTATTTTGCTTTTAGAGTGGCCAGTCCACTCCCCTCAGTTATTTAAATTCTTGAGACTGAGAGGGGCACAGAGTAGGGGAAAACATCAGAGAAGGTTCTGGTGGGACGGAAGCCCAGACCAGCAGGGGGAGACCTGCATGTAGACCCAAAGACAGGCGGACTGCCACTACCTCTGGACATGAAAATGTCTGTCTACCCTAAATGATAAGGCATAAAAGCAATCATTTTATGACTTGGGTTCAATTCGTTCTCCAACCAGGAGATTAAGAAAAAACAGTAGAGAGGAAGATTGAGGGGAAAAGTACATTAACTTACATTAGAGTTGAACCCTTCAGCAAACTGAGATCCCTTGATTCCCTTGAACTACACAGGGAGATGAAATATCTGGGGCAAGACAACATATCCATATTATCTGATGTGTTACAGTGAGTGTTGTCAAGTCGTGTAAAGTTTGAGGTCACTACTTTTGTACATTTGTGAATGAGTGGTAGGCCTATCACACATCTAAAATACTCAAGAAGCTCATGTATAGGCCTTCCCATGTGAACGATTCTGTGCCTTAGCTCTGATACATGTAACAGGATTGTTAAAACATGTCGAAGTTCGTCAAAATTCATTCTAGTATTCATTAATTTATTTTTGCTATTTTTATTTCTTTGGGGAAATGTTTTCATATCCTGTATTATTTTATGCAAGTCCCTTTTTAATTTGTTTTGTTCAAGCGCCCTCACGTGGGGAGTCGTGGTAACCATAGTAACTGGAATCGCTCAGCTTTCCCTCTTTGCCTGCTGACGATTCCAGACTGGTATGTAGTGAAAACAGCCCTGCAGTGTTTCTAATTGGAAAACCTTACTCCCGTCTAAATCAAAGTGCATATAACGTGACATGAATAGTGTGGCCACGTTTTGTGACTGTGTTTGAGTTGCTAAATTGAACTTTCATGGTGCTACGTCGAGTGAAATCCAGCTGGCTAAAAGTCTGTTAGTCGTTGTTAATGGCTAGCTGCTGTACCTCACGCACGGAGCGTGCAACTTATATAAAATGGCAATTGCTTTGGTGTGCTGATTTTATTCTGATTCTAATGTGTAGGGGCAGGAGCTGAATGTGTCTCAACCACCACTGAACCACATTGATTTCTGTGTTATCTGACAGGTATGTTTATAACTTATATGAGGCGTAGTGTTTCTGCTCATTATTTTTTATAAGCACTGTGTAAACCTTTGCAGAGAAAGTTATTTGCTATATAAATATATAAAAATTGGTCCATGGTTGTTTATGTAGTAAACTCAGATGTTACATAATGTACAGTGTACATTTATGAATAAGCTTTCGGTTGTAGCAGGAGTGTTTTTTTTTTTTTATTATTTTTTCATGTAACAAAACTATACGATCACATTGTGTAAAGACTATACCCTTTTGCCTGCTGACGTTTCCAGACTGGGGCAGGAGCTGAATGTGTCTCAACCACCACTCAACCACATTGATTTCTGTGTTATCTGACAGAAATAAACAACATGAACCTGAGAGAAGTTGTAGCGTGGTCTCTTCAGTCTGCTGTGTCAAGCCGAAATTGAGGGGTTACATACACAAGTAATGATAAATCAACCAGGATTACAATTTACAAACTAAAGACCAATTTGGGTTCAGTCATTAGATTTTTGCATTGGATTACCATACAAACCGAGAAAGAAAGGCATAATCACAGAGGGTGAATCCCCTTATAGAGATTCCACAGTTCATATCAAAGTTGCCTTTACTGCAAAATGCATAGTTTTAGCCCACATTTAAGTCTATCAAAACGTGTAGACTTTTTGTACCAAAGAACTGGAGAAATGCCATCAACAAATTAGCCAAACCTTAACTACAACCTCAAACCAGATTACTTCTGTTTACCCCTTTAACCCATTTGTAGAACACTGTCCTTTCCACTTAGAATACATTATACAGATCTAACCAGATGTAACACAGCAAGAACCCAATCAAGCATATTAATGAGCATTTGCTCATAAATATGCTTGTTTGGGTCCAGGGGTGTTGGAGGGCGAACACCTGACTGACTGTTGTTTGGAATTTTAGCTCACAGTAGCATACAGCACACCCTCAGCAACAATACACTGCATTGGGTCGGCCTATTTGAAATGGCCAATAACCTTTTGAGAGTTACCACAATGATCATGATGAACTTGTCTTCAATGTATTGCATGTGAGAGGTAAGGAGAGAAAATGTAACGGGAAAAGATGATTAAAATCAACTATTTTACCCTCACATGCAATAATTTCAAAGATTTTACTGAGTTAGTTCATATAATATCAAATCGATTTATCTAGCACTAACCTGTGGATGGCATGTCTGGGGATACAGATGTGCAGAAAAGAGGAATAACTTTTTGCATAGTTGATATGGTAGGCTGATAGTATATCAACAAGCAATACATGTGTTTTGCTTGAAAATAGCATTTCAGCATCTGTACTAGCGTGTCAGACAGCCTTGTGACTTGCTTTGAACACAATTAAAGACATAAGAAAACAAGAGGCAAGCTTAGCCTGCGTGAATATCAAAATGAAGCTGAGAGGAAATAGCATTTAACTTGTTTATTTAAAAATAATACCTGACAAAAAAAAAAAAATCGCCAAAACTATTTTGACTGTAAGTAGCCCAATACTTTACAAAGTAGGCATGTTTGCCTGGCTCTGGGTAAAGAACGGTTAGCAGTCAAAAAGTCCGAGGCCTTAGTAAATTAATACAAGCTTAAATAAATTATTGTGAACAATACAACATATGAATCTACAGTTAATTCAAAGTATTAGGCTACATTTGCAAGATACACCTTTGTTTGCTCGTCGTATCAAGCTGTCCCCCCCTGCAGCAGACCAGTGCACTTGCTGTAGGCCAGTGGTTCTCAAACTTTTTCACGTCAAGGACCCCTAAACTGACACAAATTAGACCACGGACCCCCATTTGATTTTGTCCCAGGGTCCCCCATCTGATAAGATTTTTGCTTTCAGATGTTTTATTACAGAAAGTGTATGAAACCCATGACCAAAATAGTCATACATTCTGTCATTGTGTTACTTATGGATGAAATTGTAGTGAAAATAAATGATTCTCCTTTTTGCTGGGGACCCCCTGGAACCCCCTCAAGGACCCCACTTTGAGAACCCCTGCTGTAGGCTACTTGCTTCTCCACCTCCTCCTCCTCTGACCTTTATGCCTTATGGCAGATCGCAAGCAGGTGCACCACACAACTGTTCACTGGTAACTTAAGAGCTAACATTATTGGCGTTAGATCAATCATGACCAATCAATTTACAAACTCTTCATCCCTTAGCTAACGCTAATGCCTACCTGTGGTAAACAAAAAAACCTGAGGTGAACAGACTATGCTGTGAGGAGCTGTTTCTCCTAACTATCCACACATCTCTCCTGTGCTGGCTTAGATCTTCAGTCTCTTTCCCCATAGCATACAAACTAACCCCGGGGATTTTATTGCTCTCATTACTACAGCCGTGTATAACGCAGACCACCATCGCTATTTTGTAATACATCCTAACGCAACAGAAACGGTAATAGACAATAGAGATAACGCTAACAGTGGCTAGCTTCCTATTAGCGCTGCTGTCACCTAGGCCAGTGGTTCTTAACATGGGGTCCGGGGACCACCAGGGGTCCTTGAGGGCATTCCAGGGGGTCCCCAGCAAATTGATGAATTGTTAAACTTCATTATTTTGTCATTTTAGAATGACTATTTTGATCATAGTTTCACTGTTATCTCTCTACCTACAGTACAGATAGTCATGGAATTCTGGACAAAATCACATCTAACAATAAAAATATTCTCAGATTTGGGTCCGAGAGACAAAATCTCATCAAATGGGGGTCCGTGGCCCTAATGTGGACTAAATTAGGTCCTTGATATGAAAAAGGTTGAGAACCACCGACCTCGGCTGTCACTAGTTGACAGCTGACAGCTGCAGCGCTGTCAACATGGCCACGGCGACCGTGATGACGCTGATCAAATACTATCACCACATGGCCAATCAGCTCTATGGGTCCGTTCCAATACCCATACTTCCATACTATTTAGTATGCCAGAAAAAGATTTAGCATGTCCCAATTCATGCATGTCAATGCAGTATGCCAGAAAATACCCGGATGCCCTACTACATCCGGTCGAATTTTGCAGTATGCAGGCCAGCATGCTTTTTTGGCTATTCTGACCCACAATCCTCTGCACAGCGGAAGACACGTCACTTCGACTGAGCCGCATGCTGAGCCGCCAGAGAGAGAAAAAAACAAAACAAACAAACAAAAACAAAAAAACAGCACTAACAAATGTCAACAATGACGGACAGCAGTGGAACGTCGACCGCTGCAATGACTGACACCACATTCAAGTGTAAAGTATTTTTTTTATTTGTTGCAACTCGCGTGTATCATCAATACATCATTGCTGCACGAAGCTAAGTGGAGAAATGAGTGCAAATGTCAACCCATATATGAAGGAAAATTAGCCTACTTCAACTTTTTACTTATTACTATTAACTTCAACTCAGTAACCAGCTATATTATATCTATACTATATTGTCTGTTGTATGTAGTTTACTGGAGTTACCCCTCATACACTTCAGGAGAACTTTGATGGGTTACATTAGATTCTGTAACTTCATTAACGTTAGGAGTTTCAGCTGTGTAATGTTTCATCATACTTTCATTGCATGCTTTATTGCAATAGCTGTCACCAAACACAATGGCACCATAGTATTTAATACACAGTATTTAAATAGGGTCACTGTGCTTTGTGTGTAATGAAATGTGTGACCTGTCAGGTTCTGTGACACTAGAGGACCAACTATATTAAAAAGTGTGAAAAGTGTTGACGAAATACTGTTTGTGCTCTACAGACAGATCTACCTATGACCACTAAAGTTTGTCCCATCACAGCTTTCAGAAAATTCGTATCTAATATCTGAGTAGATAAGGTCACACATAACCAGCCATCACAGTGTGTGACCCTGACTATAGATACTATGGGGGCAGAGTTTTTGCCAATATGTCTACCTATGAAAAATAATGTATGTGTTAAAGATTGGTGCAAACATTTACAGTGGTTATACAGATGAAATTCCTCTTCAGGTCACAGAATCTGATGGGTCACAGAATACAGTGTAACAATGTCAATGTTACCGTAACTGGACTTAACTTGAAACATAATTCATGTTTAATGTCAGGGTCTGATGAACATACCGAAGGACTCATAAAGTGGAGGACAGAAAATCAAGACCTCTTCACAGGCAAAAGGAGCTGCCATGAAAGGTTTTGAGTAAGTAACAGTCTGCTGAAATGTGATAAAAGGAGCATTTGTCATCGCTGGGCATGTTAGGTGTTGTCTTGCATGTTATGGTTTCCCTGTCCCTTTAGAATGTATGTGGAGAAAAAATAACTACAGGGAAAAGTCCAACCAGCCTGGGTGAAGAAAAAGTGGGAAAATTTAAAACAAAAATACAAGGTCAGTTAGGAGTTTTATGTCTGCCTTTGATCAGTCATTTACCATGCTTTACTAACATTACTTCTCTTCTTATCTCATTTGCAGGATCTAAAGTGTCCTAGATCGGGGGTCAGCACAGAGGGAGGGGAGTTTTGAGTTTGAGTTTTTATTAGGACCTCTTTTAGCCAATGGCTACTCTTCCAAGAGTCCTTAACATTAAAACATATCAGTAAATCATCATCATTATTACATACACATTTCAATACATATCAATAAGACATCTAAAACTTAACAACATTAATACATATCAATACATAACATTAACACATACCAATACACTCAATTTATTGTACACAAATTAGTCCCAATAACCGTCTAAAGAGTCTTAAGGAGGCAACAGCAGCCTCCTGGAAATGGTATGGGGTGATGGATGCGGCATTGGGCAGCAAGCCATCCATCACCCCACCAGTGCTCATCTCATCAGCAAGCCAGGAGACTGTTGTAGTCTCCACTCCCTCTGTTGCTGACCCAGTCATTCAGGAGGACAGTAACATTGATACAAGTGCACCAGGGAGAAAGAGAAGGAAGGAGGAGAGCCAGGGAGGCCTAATGACCTACCTGGAAGAAATAGACAAGAGAGATCAAAGGCGAGAAGCAGAGCCAGCAGCAAAAAGAGGAGCAGAGGTATGAGGAAGCCAGGGCAAGGGAGGAGAGAAGAGACGAGGAGGCCAGGGCAAGGGAGGAGAGAAGAGAGGAGGAGGCCAGGAGGAGAGAGGAGGAGGCCAGGGTAAGGGAGGAGAGAAGAGAGGAGGAGGCCAGGGTAAGGGAGGAGAGGCGGGATGAAAGATTTTTTGCGTTGTTGGAGGCACTGATCAAAAAGTAAAGATTAGTTAAGTAAAGTTGTATTTATTTGTATTTGTATTTTTATTTAACAGTTAATTACTAATTATATTTATGTTCGCCTCAATAAATGTTTACAAATCATCTAACCTATCGTTATGTGCTGTGTCAAAATACTGTATACTGTGTACTGTGTTGACTGTGATGATTGATGATGATTGACATGACTTCAAAGTTACAGGTGAAACTGGAACAAAGTGACGCATTTATTACACAGTACACAAGACACAAGTCATGATCATTAGATGTTTTATACATAACGCAATAACATCCTCACATAGGCATCGAGCTCGGCTTTACTAACAAAAACACAACAAAAACCTGCATTACTGTGCATTCTAATGGTGACAATAATCATGCTCTTGAAGCGCTGGAATACACTCAAGAGGGGCAGACACTGCTGCAGCCAGAAGATCCCTGACACCCGCACCTGTTTCCACCTCCCTGTTTCCAGGTTCTGGGCTGTTATCTCCTGCTTCAGCAGCTTCCTCATCAGGCTCCATGATGTCTCCATTTTCCAGGCAGAGGTTGTGGAGGATGGTGCAACAGGTGACAACAACAGGTGCGAAGGTGTGGCTCACTTCAAGGGACTTGAAAAAGATGGATCGCCAACGGGTCTTCATCATCCCAAATGCTCGCTCAATAATGCACCTGGCCCTGGACAGCTTGTGGTTGTACCTGGCCTGCACAGCATTCAGGACAGGTGCACGATATGGCGTCATCAGACGGATGGGGGCAGTGAGACATGGGTAACCACCGTCACCCAGAATACATCTCCCCTCTGGTGGGTAGAGCTGCTGACTGTAAACAGGGCTGTTTTTCAGCACACGGGCATCGTGAACAGACCCAGGGAAACCACAGCATATGTCAATAAACTTGCCACGATGGTCACAGATGGCCTGGAGCTGGATCGATGCGAAGAGCTTGCGATTATAATAACAACTAGCATCTTCTGCAGGGGGCTTGATACGAATGTGGCAGCCGTCAATGGCACCGACTGCCACAGAAAATGCTGGGGAGCCTGCTAAACGGGCAAAGCCAGCACCCACTTCCTCCATCTGGTCTGCTGGTGGAAACCGGACAATCCTCTTGAGGAGCCCACCTACTGCCCCGCTGACCTGATGTACCATTCTGTGGACAGTGGTTTTCGGGATGTCAAAAGCCCTTGACACTACCCTATACGATGCAGCATGGGCAAGCCAGTATAGAAAAACAAGTACATGCAGCTCTTTCTCCCATCCATGGTCAGCTTCATTTGTAAGAGCAGTTGTAAGTGCGGCGATGGAGTGTCTGGACAGGCGAAGGTCAGGGCGGAGGTTGGAGGCACCGTCAAAGAAGAGCTGCAGGATGGGCACGTGGGGGTTCAACCGGCAGTATGTTGTGGGATGGACATGCTATGAATATGACAAATAAAAGAGATCCAATGTTATGCAAAAGCCTCATTTGAATTCCTGAAAAATCCTATTCTGCCTGTTGTATGCCGTTTTAGATTGGTACAACTGTTTTATATAACTATTGTCAATCCTGCCAACACTGTTAGGGTGGTGCTAGAAAAGCTACATTATCATTCATGGTTTATTTACACTTTGAGATACAAAGACACTACATGCTAGGACTGCAATGATGTGATTATGCACTCACATTTCTGAATCAGAATCAGCTTTAGTGGCCAAGTATGTGAACACAATATTTGTTTTTTTGTTGCTCTCAATGTACTTACACAGAATAGACATACAGCTAAAAACAAGGACAACAAAGCTGAACAAAGGTAAACATAAACATTTCACTTCTATATATAAACAACCACTGACATTTGTAAACAAGAGAGAGTAGTGCAATGGTGCAAAGATGCTGGAAGAAATATGGGATCATTAATGCAACAATTACTTTATCTACATGGATTAGGTTATCCGACAGTATATACAATATACACTGTGCTCAGGTTTATATTGACAATGATGATATGTAGTCTACATGTTAAAACCTATAGTTTAGTAAGGCTGCTTCCATGCAGACAGAACATAGTGCCAGCAGCTGCAATTCAGCCGCATAAGAATTGTTTAAGTGAACAAAATAATCACGAACATAAGATAACAACAAAAGGACATGACTATGAAAGTAACAGTGACAGAGACATGCATTATGTATTTTTACTGTGGTGCATCTAATACTGCATGCTATAATGTACAATGACGTTAAAACTACATACATTACAAAGTAACAGCAGCAGAGCTCTCCGGGTTGATCTCCGACGGTATGCGCGTCTCTGACGAGCTCGGCGAATGGCGTTTTGATCTCCATGGCAACGTTTTCAACAATCTTCAAATTTTGCGCAAGGGACTGCAACCGTATTACTGCGACGGATATATAAGCAAGAGGGTCAAAGTTCAGGACGCAATGTGATGACGAAATAGTATGTCCCAATTGTCTGCCTACTACATGCACAGTACATACTTTCTAAGGGCAGATGTAGTACGTAGTGTAGTAAAAAGAAAAAGTATGCGATTTGGAACGCAGGGTTCGTCTTTTCAGTGGCCATTGGTCTGCCCTTCTACCACTGTACCATGTTTTGGTAAAATTGGCAGGGCGGTTATGTCTAAACCGGAAATGAGCTCTCCAGTGCCTCCATATTGTTTGATTGGGCCAATAATAGAAGGTCAGCCTCTTATGTCTGCCTTTAAGATAGCTGAATAACTCAAGCAACGTTTACTGAAGAACTTCAGACATGTTACAGAGTTCAGAAAACACTTAACTAAACTAATGCCTGGACACAAGAGAGGTAACAAACTATACAGCAGGTCAAAGCATACTCGAGCAGTGACTAACCAGGCAAGGGAACTAAAATAATATGCGCCAATGTAACACAGCTAGGTTAAATGAGGAGACAAGATGCAGCTGTGCTGGCTGACACTGGCTGGAGAAAACACTAGTGACCTCTGGTGGGCAAACAGGGAAACCCAGGAGCTGAAAGAAAGCAGAGAGACTAGGGAGAGAGAGGCAGAGAGGGAGATGGAGACACGTCCACAGAACATTGCGAAAACATAACCCTTGTCCTAGGCGGAGGTACTTCTGTTTTGTGAGATCTGATTAAGTTGTTAGCTACAGATGACACATGAAAATCTGAGGCACAATTTGTTGAAACCATCAAACCATCCTGAAAGATGTCAAAGATTTTTTTTTTTAAATCATTATAATGTAGGTAAAATATCAGTTGAGTAGGAGCTTCAGCAACTGTTGCGCCCCCTGTACTTACCATAGTGATTGCTGTTTCAGGCCAGATTAGTGACAACAGGCCAACAAATTCTCTAGATTTGAAGAAAGTTGTCCTCATCATTGTCATGATCAGCATGTGGCACTTTTGCAATGCATTTAGTTTGTGCATGTGTCTTCTTGTCAATCTATCCTAACTAAATCAAAAGGTCACATTTTATGTTTGCAGGGCATGCACATAAACGCAATGCCATTGAACTGGATTTGCTCCAAGTGGAATCGGGCCATACTGTTTTTACACCTCATAATATAATTGTTGAACACATTTGGGCACAGTAACATGCGATGCAAGTCCATGTACAGCCAATACCACAAATAATCCACTTGATCATTTGATGAACTAAGGCACTTAAGTGAGAAGATATAAAGCTCAAGTGTTATTATGCACATGCAGTTTGTCTGTTTGTATGGGATGTGAGCTTCCTAGTGTCATTCCTTCACAGACTTTTCCTTATTCAAAACCTTGATTTAAGAGATCTATTAAAATACTTTCTATGTGAAAAAAAGTTTTTTTTAAACAATACCAACCTCAAAGGTATCTTGTTATAAATGACTTTGCTATTCCCTTTGAAATTACACAAATGTAAATAACATTTCAAACACAACTCTAAGCACAAAAAGTGGTAAATTGCAGGAAACAATGACCTATTGCTAGATATGACTTTGTCACATGAGCTGTGCTTCCCTTATCAGAAACTCATTTCACATGACTTTAACAAGCTAACAGATTTTTCCAACGATGGACCATGGCACAAGCATTATACCTTCACTCAGCCACATTTTCCACATTTTCCACATTTCCTGAGATCCATTTTGAGACCCAAGATTGTTAGTAAAGGAGCCAAACTTTTACAACACCTCAGCTGAATGATGAGCTGTCAGTTCAGCTAAGAGTCATCAGTTTTATCACCATACCAATTGTACCTTGACTTGAAGTCGTTTTGACCTTTTGATATACACTTTTGATATACACTAGACAAGCTAGCTATAACTCATTTGTTCAGATAATGTAATCATGATCCGTGATGTCATTATAGTCACAATATCTACATCCAAATTTAGTCATAGATGTGAACTTCAGTGTAAGTAATGGATTTTGTTATAAGAGATTTCAATAACATATTGTGATTTGTGCTTAGGCAATATAGCTTTACTGCACATGTATGCATGAAAGATACTACCTGTGACCTCATTGGTTTGATTTATGTTAACTTGTATGTTTACAGTAAATTGAATATCCCCTCTTCTCCATATAATATAAATGCTTTAATTGCACAGTGCGAAGTGAATCTACTTTATTGGGGAAAAAAAATAAATTTAGTTGTCACATGTATTTACAACAAACTTGTTCTAATTTCCACAAGTAAATGAACTTGATTGTAAATATTCCTCTTTTAATACTTTTAATAAAAAATGTTAAGTGTTCCTTAGTACTTCCTTTGTTCCAGGAATGATAAAACTGTTCCATCACGCAAGGGGGAGGAGCATAGTGTCTTTATCACAAAGGAATTTGAGCTTCGCTTCCAGATCATTCTGTGGCTGCAAGGAGAAAGAGCCATGGGATTCTTGCTGGCGATCCTACTTGCTGTGCTTGCCTCTATAATTGGAGGGCTGTACCTTCTAGGGGCGTTTCGACAGCGGCGTCCAGGAGAACCCCCTTTGGATAAGGGACTTATCCCCTGGCTGGGCCATGTCTTGGAGTTTCGCAGGGACACAGCAAAGTTCCTAGAGAGGATGAGGCAAAAACATGGGGATATATTCACAGTACAACTGGGAGGGTTTTACTTCACCTTCCTCATGGACCCTCTATCTTTTGGAGCATTTGTTAAGGAGGCTCGTACAAAACTGGACTTCACCAAGTTTGCGATGCAACTGGTAGTCAGAGTCTTTGGTTATGAATCTATAGAGAACGACCACAAGTTTCTCCAGCTGTCCAGTAACAAGCACTTAATGGGGGATGGGCTGGTAGTAATGACGCAAGCCATGATGAGTAATTTGCAGAACCTAATGCTGCACAGTGTAGGCTCAGGGGAAGACCACAAGACCTGGATAGAGGACGGACTGTTTATGTACAGCTACAATATTGTGTTTAGGGCTGGCTACCTAGCTCTGTTTGGCAATGAGACAGCCAATACATCAGGGAGTGTGGAGAAAGCCAGACAGAGAGACAGAGTAGAATCAGAGGCACTATTTTATGAGTTTCGGAAATATGACAAACTCTTCCCTGGACTGGCCTATGGGGTCCTGCCACCTAGAGAAAAGATGGAGGCGGAGAGGCTAAAGAGGCTCTTCTGGAACACTCTGTCAGTTCCAAAGCTGAAGACCAAGGACAACATCAGTGGTTGGGTGTGGGACATGCAGCAGGTGAGAGAGGAGCATGGGATGAAGGAGTTCATGCAAAACAGGTATATGTTCTTGCTTCTGTGGGCCTCCCAGGGCAACACAGGGCCTGCTGCATTCTGGCTGCTCCTCTACCTCATGAAGCACCCGGAAGCTATGAGGGCTGTCAAGGAGGAGGCAGAGGAGGTCCTGAAGCAAACTGGGCAGGAAGTCCGGCGTGGTGGCCCTCTCATCAACCTGACCCGTGACATGCTGCTGAAAACGCCAATCCTGGACAGCGCTATAGAAGAGACCCTCCGGCTGACTGCTGCACCTATCCTCACCAGGGCCGTACTCCAGGATATGACCTTCAAGATGGCCGATGGCCGTGAGTACTGTATTCGCGAGGGCGACAGAATGTCGCTCTTTCCTTACAGTGCCGTTCACATTGACCCGGAAGTCCACCCTGACCCGCTTTCATTCAAATATGACCGCTTTCTTAATCCAGATGGGACCAAGAAAACAGACTTTTACAAAGCAGGGAAGAAGGTGAAGTATTTCAAAATGCCCTGGGGTGCTGGGGTCTCCATGTGCCCTGGGCGCTTCTTTGCCACCAATGAGCTGAAGCAGTTTGTT
Source organism: Centroberyx affinis (assembly GCF_046629955.1). NCBI lineage: Eukaryota > Metazoa > Chordata > Actinopteri > Beryciformes > Berycidae > Centroberyx > Centroberyx affinis. The sequence goes on from NW_027279477.1 coordinate 255,589, forward strand.
TTCCTCATGTTAATCTACTTTGACTTTGAGCTGAAGAATCCTGATGAGAAGATACCTGATATTGACATCAAACGATGGGGCTTTGGATCTATGCAGCCCACCAGAGACATTGAGTTTAGATACAGACTCAGATTTTGAATCGACCACCACAGAGTGGATGCTGTTTTTCTGATAAAATATCAATTATCTGAGGTTGATTGTCTCAGTAACTTTTATCTTTGTTGAAAACATGAGATTGCTCAGTTAAGAATCATTTGTGTTTTCACCATGTGTTAATAACCATTATCTCATGTTCATTTTGTTTGACAGTACATTGCAGCTTTAAAAATCTATACAAATGGTTATTGCTAATATATATAATTCCATAGAAGTAGGCCTATTTCCCTTTCATTATAACAAAATATACGATGCCATGGGAAGGACAAATTAAGGATAATGATATGCTGCTTAGTAAGAAGTCTGGAATTGTATTAGTCTCTGGAAGAGGTAACCAGTGTAAGTTTTAGACGCTATTTTTTATGCTATTGTATCCTGAAATGTAATATGATACTGAGGCAAATTATATATTTGAAATAGTATGTTTGAAGTAATGTTCACAGGAGTGCTCTGGAAGAGGTAAACACTGTATTTTTTAGATGCTTTCGTATCCTGATGTTCTTTTTTTCTATTCTCATGTTTGCATATGATTCCTAAGGTTATATAAGTAATGTAATGTGATACAGAGGCAAATTAATTAGGGATGGGAAAATATGCTTTGTTGTGCAGAATTATGTTTATTTGTGAGCCAGAAATCTTTCTAGCAATGCCATTGGCTTACTAGAGTGTAACACTAGAGTGTTAAATGCGTCATTACAAAGTCCAAATAATATAATTTCAGTTGAGAGCTTGTGAAATTGTGATGGTCAAGCCATCACATTTGTGATTACTACAGCAGAATAAAATGTAACTGTAATGAAGGGGAGAGGGAAAAATGGATTGGAAGGTTATTTTTTGATCGGGTAGGGAGTAGTGCTGAGGGAACCAAGGAGCCAAGACCCGGGAGGTGGGTTCACAAGGATTTATTACAACTACTAATAAATACAATCTGTTAAAACTATAAATAGTGGTCGTTTAAATAAAAATTAAAAGTCTTTTCGGTTTCTGGAACAGGAGAGTCACGTCCTTGGAGACCCAAGGGGATTCCTGGCCGTAGGCCTACTTGACGGCTGCGGTGACTCTGGCCTTATCCGTACGCGGGTCGTTCGTCGGTCGCTTGCTGGCTCGTCCTCCTCGGGACCGCTGTCCTCTGGTGGCCGCGACCTCCGCTGCTCGACCACTGGCAACGAGAAACAAATGGCAGTAACCAATCCTACCACAACCAGCCCGCCCGCTTGCCCAAGAGTACTTTTCTTCCTGTTACTCACACAACTGGGCAGAGCTCTGAACTCTGCCCGTAGTCTGTGTCACGCCGTAGTACTCTGGGTGCTTTTCTCTGTCGTACTGGCCGGCCTGCGATCCCCCGTGTCTTTCCTTCGTGTCTCCGCTCATGTCTCTCCAGTCCCTCTCCCAGTGTTGCGTTGATTCCAAGCTTTGTTTCCGTGCCCCCAGGTGTGTGGTCCCTCCTCCAGTATGCCACTGGTTGTGCCCTGCTGCAACCTCGTGTCCAATAGGTCATGATGAGCAATGTCTATCAACTTGAGAGCTTGACCAAGGTGCAGGTAATTGTTAATCACTTGTCAGCAGCAGGAAGTTAAACAAGCGTTACTCTCTGAGCAACAACAGCTTTCAAACTAAAAGCATGCAAATAAAACCAAGCACTGCAATAAACATTAAAAACACAAATGTATAAAACCATGCAATATAAATTAACCACAGCAAACAAATAACAGCGGTACTTCCACCCTGTGACATAATAGTAAACTATATCAATTTTTCTGCCCCATTTTTGTATTGTGATATGTGTTATTGTCCCATCCCTATAAATTATATATTTGAATTAGTATGTTTGAAATAATGTCTTTGGGGGGTGGTTGTGTGTGTCTATGGGCACAGGAAACTCCACAACATGATGATTTTATCATTTTTCTTGTGATCCATTAAAAAGAAAATAAATAAATGGAAAATAAACTTGAAACTTGACAACTTACTCTATGCCACCAAACACAACAGTTAATTAAGGGGTTTCGTTCCTGTAAAGCTGATATGTTGGAGATCCAAGGTTCTCATCCATTACATATGTTTAATATTCACTCTGACTGAAAAACAATCCTAAACACATCCTAAGCACAAACATGGGCTCATACGAGCACACAAGCACACAAGCACACAAGCACACAAGCACACATGGATGCACATAAACACACATACACACACACACTCAGTGTGTGTGTGTGTGTGTGTGTGTGATGACTCAGAGAATATTACTTCACCCATGAGATTTACCAGAAGTGACAATGGTTTAGAAACAGGACATGCAATACATTTCCCAGAAAATGACTCAGTCATGACCTGTACAAATACAAAGTATCGGTTCTTGATAACGTTTTGGCCTTGCAGCTGCAAGGCTGAAACGTTATCAATTAAAGAGTATTTTCTATGGAGCTGGAGTGTGCAACACTTTTCCTTCTGTTTTACCGCCAGTGATCAGCACCTTTCTACAAAAAGATTTTTTGGAGTGCGTTACCTCTCGTAAATATTTGCTAACATGAACAACCCTCTCCTAAAGTCTGAAACCACAGAACTCAATCTTGTGATGTCATCAGGCACAAAGTCTGGAGCCATTCCATAGCGGTTTGTTTTTGTGGAACGACATGTTTGTTTGAGTTGTTCAAACCCATATGAGCTTTCTTCCACAGTAGGTTTGTGATCCAGCAAATGTACCCTTATTCCCAGAAGCTCTCCCAGTCTCTCTGAAATCATTGTGGACCCTGTCCTGACTTTATAGGTGATAACATCACGATTTTGAGTTGTAGTTCTCTAATTTTTGGCTTTGGAGTGGGCATTTTCCCTTCACAATGGATTGTCCTAGACTGAATGGATTGGTGCTTGCCTTTAAGCAAACAGCATGATTGGGAAATGTGCAGCTGTTCTGCAGATGGACTTTGTTTACAGAGTTTGTTTCCAGTAAATGATGTTGCCCTGTGGATTTGAGGCCTTGTTCTCTCTGTTTCCTGATTGTTGCCTAATGCACTCCATAAAACAATTGCCCCAATGGGAATGAAATAAACTGAATTAAACTGAATACATTAGGAATATAATTGGAATATAAATCAAACATCAATGTCCCTATCATCACTTGACCAGTTTTAGTCAAAGAGATTTTTTGATCCTTCCACCTGCTGTCATTCCCTCCTCAGACTGCAGATCTTCCAGATTGTGGTCATTCTTATCTCTGGGGAGTTGGAAGTTGGCATCCTACAGAAGAGATGTGTGTGGAGATTTTCCATAACATACTTGAGGAAATACCAGCAAAGTAAGGCACAAAGTTTTTAGCTATGCAGCATTTGCTCATCAAATAGTCATATACAAAGTGGTGATATGCAAGATCTATGTTTTGGGGTTTTTTTGCGACATTTTTGGTGCTTTTGCACTATATTTCCCAGAGATCACTTGTCAATCAAACCGTGTGGTTTTGAAGAAAAATGACAAATTGTCTCTGTCATCCTGCTTCTGAGCCTAAGCAGTGAAACGATGCCTCTGGATGCCCGCCCAGGATGCTCTACCATAAAGCCTAATCTACATGGGCAGGTAGGTACAGCCTTTCGTTATCCATTTTCACTGTGGATTCTGCTGGAGGCTCTTATAGTGTGGAGTTGTTTATTTTATATGCATAAACAATAGATTCTACTTATACAAGCATTTGTGTTCAATTGGAATAGTTCATATATTGGTTGAAGTCAGAGGCCTGAGAATCAGTAGTGTCATTTGCCAGGTTTTTATCTTACCATGTGTTTGTGTTGTGTATACACTGTTTGGAGCTAGTGGTTCAAAACACCATAATTCCAGTTATGAGTGTGACTGACGGTAAACTCAACCACAGGCGTTTCTTATGCACAAAAGTGATTTACAACACAAATTAAGTTCTTTTTTTTTCTTCTTCTTTTTTGACCTCAACAAATTTGCATACAACTTACATACTTTGGAAATCCATGTTGGTATACCAACTATTGAAACTGTTATGTTTTGTAAGATTTTTTAGTGATGCAACATGGTGTTTTCACAATTAAGTCATATGAAGACTAATTAATCAATGAATGTGTTATACATCATATTATATCAGCGTTTTGGAATTCTTTGATGCTTAAAGATGAAGCTGACTTTCTAAGATTTGCTTAATTTTACAAAATGTGGCATGCAGCCCTGAACAATTATCTGAGCAATGTCATCATGTCGACAGAGAGGGCCAAGTTGATTTTAGGCTATTTTTATTATGTTTCAAGTCAGTTAATTTAAGTGTATATGTGTGTGTGCACTTTGTAACCCTTGGTTTCCAAGCATGCTATATAAATAAAGTCTCACTCAGCTCTCATTCAGCAGGACTGATCCAGTGCTCGTCAGACATGGAGCACATAGTGGTCAGTTATCTTTTTCTGAGGATGATCCTCGTTACAGAGCAGAGGTGAGATTATTCATTATAGGAAAATGTAAAATTCTTAGAAAGTTATCTCCTATTCACTTATGAGTGGCAAAGCTTATTCAAAATCACGATTGAATGGTTCTTCTGTCTTGCATAAAGTACTCACAAGGCAATTTATCTTACTGTAACGAAATAAAGCAGCGGGTCCCTCCTTACATCACCATTAAACACTTGAAGGACTGGTTGATATCAAGGAGAGACAAGTTTGTTTTTTTCATATTTTCATTTTTGATATACAAAGGCACAATATACTTTATCAGTAGAGCACTGTTTTGTAGAAATGCAATGTGGCTTTCCCTCTCGGCAACACACAGATGCCACCAATGGAGGGGGCCAGAGACCAGGACAGCGCACCACTTCCAGAACCGCCTCCAGCTTGGATTCATCATTGAATCAGAATACCTGCATAGGGAGACGTTGGACAGGAAAGGACAGATGGTGGCTGGACTAACGCTTCTCTCCCCACCAAGTAAGAGACACAGTTAAATTGTGATGTGTGGGCTAACCTTTCTCTCTTCTCTCTCTCTCTGTCTCTTTGTCTCTGTCTCTCAGAGAAGAAGTGAAACTCCCAAAATTGAACTGCCCTGGTCTGGGAGGAACCTTATTGGCATTTTTGTTCCAACCTCTCTTGCCCTTCACCTTAAGAAACTGACTGTGTTTCGTTCAGGGTATCCGTGAGTCATTAAAAAGTATGAAAAAGTATTAAATCAATTTTGAAAAAATCAAGGCCTTAAATGCCATTAAAAAGTCTGAAATATGGTTCCCAAATGTCTTAAATATTTTCTTTATCATTTTCGCAATAGTCAGTATAATATTTTACTGGCTCGTTGCACAAAATCACCATAATATATCAGCAGAGGTTGGCAAGTGTTGTTGATCAATGTCAGTCACTTCACTGTATTTATTTTATTTTTATTTTATTTGTTTGCGCACTGAAACAGAAGAAGACAACAACAGCAAATCAGAGCCAATTGTGCAGGTGAGATTAAAAACCCCCAAGGCGCTTATGGTGTATCCCACCTAAATAAACAGTACAACATTAGTAACAAAACAAGGAAGTTATAAAATAAATCTTGATAAAAAGATTGCTGATTTTAAATTGGATGTGTAGCCTACTTATTCCAAAGCTGTGCTCCTCTGTACCGAATTGAAAACTGGCAATGGGACGAACAAAAGAAAGGGAGATGAATATTATTGGCGTGTCTAGTGCTGTATGTGTGTACTTGGGAAATAAGGCAGAATAGATCTTTGGAAGGTTTAGGAAGGAGTTTAGGGTGATATTTGTAGATGAAAGGAACAAATTACATATACTGATGTTGATGTTGATTGGGTCAGATTGATGTTGATATTAAAAATGGACAGTATGATCAATTTAAAGTGGGGCTAGTGGCGGTTAGAGTGATTAATTAATCTAACACATTTTTTCTGTAAAATTAAAATTCTGTAAAGAGAGGTGGGGCACTTTTAAGAGAGTTACCAAATCCTGGTTAATTTAGCAACAAACTTAACAACAAAGAAAATGTCTAGTTTTCTGTAGTTATGTTACTACTAAATGTGTGTTTCATGGTATCTTGTTGTACTCAGTTTACCTTTTTTTTCCTCTTTTTTTTTTTTTTTTACCTTGTGCTTTATTGTATCTTGCTGTACTCGGTTTACCTTCTTTTTACCTCACTGTTTTAATCTCTTATTTTCACAAAAGCCCTTCTAGGGACGGGTGTTGCAAATTAGCGTGATCAGTGTGACAGACTTGAATCCACCACTAGACAGCAATCTAAATCTCAGGACTGGCACTCACACAGGGCTGGTAGGATAACCATGGACTGCATAACCAGTACTACATTCCACAGTGTGCACACCACAGACAATCTGAACAACAATACACAAGCTTGCACCATATGCAGCAAGTTCATCTTTGATCAAAAAACCCCTATCAGCTAACACTTGATCATTTGTCTCCAATAGTTGCAAAAACCCTGATTCTACACTAATTTGCTTATCTGATACTCGCCCACCCCAGCCAGGGGACAAGAATGATATTGCTCCTGCAGGTGTCATGCCCACTAAGTATTTTACAGTATTGTTGTGTTTGTAATGGGACCACGTTTGTGCTCTTGCATTCAGATTACTTGGTCTTTCTATAAAAATCTCAGTGCAGTCAATTATGCCCCTGCACCTCCTAAATTTCTTTTAAAGCATCTTGGCATGTTTTCCAGAACAGCACCGGAAACAATGCATACAAAGTATAATAATACACTGTTACAATGCACATGGTACAGGTCTTGAAAACCAGAAAAATAAATGGCCATGTCACCTCACTTCTCCCAGAAATATCCAATAGCGCCTGCTGTCCACTCTGCATGGAGGGGCAACTGACTTAAAGTCAGAAAGTTACTTTTACAGCTGTACAAGTAATGATGAGTGGAGAGCAGGTGCTATGCACATTTCTTCACTTCTATTTTGTTCACTTTTTGTAAAATGTTTCTGGAAGTGACTTGCGTTGTTCCAGGACATACATGTCTATGCAGCAGACTGCTACATAGTGCTTATCTGGCTGTGGCCTTACCTTGATGGCCCATTGCTGGTGTTACCTGTGAGTCTGTGAAATAATCTTTTCAATTTAAATTAGGTTTTAAATTCTTGAAATTATATTTTTTCATTGACATATTCATGGTCAAATGTTTGGTCATTTACAGTAATGAGAATAAACAATTTGAGCCACATCAGTCTAGCTTCTGTGTGTTGTGTTTGAATCAAAGTTCAAAGATCCAAAGGATTGCAGTAGTTATGTTTAATCTATTTTGCAATTACTGTTTGTTCTTTTGGTACAGCATGTGCAGTACATCATAAAAAACCTTCCCTTAAACAGTGATATCTGTCTGTCTGTCTGTCTAATATAGAGTATGTGTGTGTATGGTATTGGTGTTACAATATTGGGTTTTTTTCTTTTTTTTTTTTCTTTTTTTTTGTGTAATGGTAGAGGCTCATTCTTGAAAATTATGACTGTGGATGATTGACTTTATTGTGGTTGGCCCACTGTCCCTGTGTTTTTGTTTTGTCCAAGCACAAGCATAGGCTACAATATCTCTCTCGTGTGTGTGTGTGTGTGTGCAATAACAATCTGACTAGTAAGAATAACAATTAAAGATATCTGTAATTATGTTTTGACTAGTCAAAATATCTTTTAAGATATCTGTAATGACGTCACAGATATCTTCAATTGGCTCGTCACACACACATGATGGCTGGAGATATCTGCAATTCTGTTTTGACTAGTCAAAATTATATTTTCAGATATCTCAGAATTATGACTCATTAACAGTTTATTCATTCAAAAATATCTTAAAAAAGTCTATTGACTTTTAAAGGTTTTATTCAATGTTTTAAGTCAAATTGCATTTGTAGATAACTAAAATGGACTTCTAGATGGTCAAGCACAGCCATTTAATGTTAAAACAGACATACTCTGGTGGCTTGTAGTGTCACTACAGGAGGTGGCAGGCATGAACATCTCAATCCTTGGTGAAATACTTCTACCACTGCTACTTCATGCCACTATTGCTGCTGCTGCTACTACATTCACTAAATATGTTCAGTGTTCCCATTATATCGCCTATTCTAAATGAGAAGATATAAAGCTCAAGTGTTATTATGCCCATGCAGTTTTGCTGTTTGTATGGGATGTGAGTTTCCTTGAGTCATTTCTTTATAGACTTTTGCTTATTCAAAAAAAGTATTTTCTATGTGAAAAAACTGCTGTGTGTGTATGTGTGTGTATATATATATATTTTTTTTATATACACACATAGATATAAATATGTGTGTGTGTATGTATGTATGTATGTATGTGTGTGTATATATATATATATATATATATATAATGTATGTTTTATTTTAAACAATACCGACCTCAAAGGTATCTTATAAATGACTTGGTGATTTCCTTTCAACTTACATGAAAGTAAATAACATTTCAAACACAACTCTTCCCATCTCTAAGCACAAAAAGTGGTAAATAGCAGGAAACAATGACCTATTGCTAGATATGACTTTGTCACATGAGCTGTGCTTCCCTTATCAGAAACTCATTTCACATGACTTTAACAAGCTACCAGATTTTTCCAAAGATGGACCATGGCACAAGGACCCATTATATCGCCTATTCTAAATGAGAAGATATAAAGCTCAAGTGTTATTATGCCCATGCAGTTTTGCTGTTTGTATGGGATGTGAGTTTCCTTGAGTCATTTCTTTACAGACTTTTGCTTATTCAAAAAAAGTATTTTCTATGTGAAAAAACTGCTGTGTGTGTATGTGTGTGTATATATATATTTTTTTTATATACACACATAGATATAAACATCGAACAAAAAGTTCGGAACTTTGTGTTTGGTAGATTATTTCTCTGTTGTAACAATGCTTCTTGGCAATACATTTTATACCGTTGGAAAGCCTGTTTATTTCCCTTTTAAATGGTGCCCCATTTGTAAGGAACATGCATTTGTGGGATGAGCAGCACAGCTGAGTATGTGGGTTGCGCTCATGTAAAATTTGCCAAATCTTCTCTGCCAATGCCAAACAGCTTATTCTGCTGTTGCTATTGACTCTTGTTTTGAGCTTCCGGTACCTCCAGGTGCTGACAATCAGGTACCTGATTGTCACCTGCACTGGAACCTGAACATGTGGAGGAACGTTATGTTCAGCGCTGAGTCCAGATTCTGCCTACGGAAGTCGGATCGTAGGGTCAAAGTGTGGAGAAGACGGGGAGAACGCTATGCTGATCGCTGCACCGATAGAGTAACACCTTTTGGTGGAGGCGGTGTGATGGTGTGGGGCGGCATCTCCATCACTGGAAAAACGAGGCTTGTCATCATTGGAGGCGATCTCAACGCAGAGAGATATCGAGATGAGATTCCGCAACCGGTGGCGATCCCGTATCTCCACAGTCTGGGACCGAACTCCATCCTCCAAGATGACAACGCTCGCCCCCACAGAGCGGGGTTTATGAGAGACTACCTCCAGAATTTGGGAGTAGAGAGAATGGAACGGCCTGCCAACAGTCCTGACCTCAACCCAATTGAACACTTATGGGATCAGCTTGGGCGTGCTGTTCGTGCTAGAGTGACCGACACAACCACGTCGGCTGACTTGCGACAAATCCTGGTTGAGGAGTGGAATGCCATCCCACAGCAGTGTGTGACCAGGCTGGTGACCAGCCTGGTGAGGAGGAGGTGCCAGGCTGTTGTGGCTGTGTATGGTTCTTCCACACGCTACTGAGGCTCCTGACTGTTTGTTAAATGAATAAATTGTAAAATTGCCAATATGTCTTGTTTCTTCCTTGTTACTGATAGACTTCAATCATCCAATCCACCAAACAAGAGTCAATAGCAACAGCAGAATAAGCTGTTTGGCATTGGCAGAGAAGATTTGGCAAATTTTACATGAGCGCAACCCACATACTCAGCTGTGCTGCTCATCCCACAAATGCATGTTCCTTACAAATGAGGCACCATTTAAAAGGGAAATAAACAGGCTTGCCAACGATATAAAATGTATTGCCAAGAAGCATTGTTACAACAGAGAAATAATCTACCAAACACAAAGTTCCGAACTTTTTGTGCAATGTTTATATGTGTGTGTGTATGTATGTATGTATGTATGTGTGTATATATATATATATATATATATATATATATATATAATGTATGTTTTATTTTAAACAATACCGACCTCAAAGGTATCTTATAAATGACTTGGTGATTTCCTTTCAACTTACATGAAAGTAAATAACATTTCAAACACAACTCTTCCCATCTCTAAGCACAAAAAGTGGTAAATAGCAGGAAACAATGACCTATTGCTAGATATGACTTTGTCACATGAGCTGTGCTTCCCTTATCAGAAACTCATTTCACATGACTTTAACAAGCTACCAGATTTTTCCAAAGATGGACCATGGCACAAGCACTATACCTTCACTCAGCCACATTTTCCACATTTCCTGAGATTCATTTTGAGGCCATTTTGAGACCCCAGATTGTTAGTAAAGTAGCCAGACTTTTACAACACCTCAGCTGAATGATGAGCTGTCAGTTAAGCTAAGAGCCACCAGTTTTATCACCATACCAATTATACCTTGACTTGAAGTCATTTTGACCTTTTGATATACACTTTTGAGATACACTAGACAAGCTAGCTATAACTCTTTTTTTTTTTTTCAGAGAATGTAATCATGATCAGTGATGTCGTTATAGTGATCTGTGATGTCATTATAGTCACAATATCTACATCCAAATTTAGTCATGGATGTGAACTTCAGTGTAAGTAATGGATTTTGTTATAAGAGATTTCAATAACATATTGTGATTTGTGCTGAGGCAATATAGCTTTACTGCACATGTATGCATGAAAGATACTACCTGTGACCTCATTGGTTTGATTTATGTTAACTTGTATGTTTACAGTAAATTGAATATCCCCTCTTCTCCATATAATATAAATGCTTTAATTGCACAGTGCGAAGTGAATCTACTTTATTGGGGAAAAAAAATAAATTTAGTTGTCACATGTATTTACAACAAACTTGTTCTAATTTCCACAAGTAAATGAACTTGATTGTAAATATTCCTCTTTTAATACTTTTAATAAAAAATGTTAAGTGTTCCTTAGTACTTCCTTTGTTCCAGGAATGATAAAACTGTTCCATCACGCAAGGGGGAGGAGCATAGTGTCTTTATCACAAAGGAATTTGAGCTTCGCTTCCAGATCATTCTGTGGCTGCAAGGAGAAAGAGCCATGGGATTCTTGCTGGCGATCCTACTTGCTGTGCTTGCCTCTATAATTGGAGGGCTGTACCTTCTAGGTGCATTTCGACAGCGGCGCCCAGGAGAACCCCCTTTGGATAAGGGACTCATCCCCTGGCTGGGCCATGTCTTGGAGTTTCGCAGGGACACAGCAAAGTTCCTAGAGAGGATGAGGCAAAAGCATGGGGATATATTCACAGTACAGCTGGGAGGGTTTTACTTCACCTTCCTCATGGACCCTCTATCTTTTGGAGCGTTTGTTAAGGAGGCTCGTACAAAACTGGACTTCACCAAGTTTGCAGAGCAACTGGTAGTCAGAGTCTTTGGTTATGAAGGTATGGAGAACAACCACAAGTTTCTCCAGCTGTCCAGTAACAAGCACTTAATGGGGGATGGACTGGTAGTAATGACGCAAGCCATGATGAGTAATTTGCAGAACGTAATGCTGCACAGTGTAGGCTCAGGGGAAGACCACAAGACCTGGATAGAGGGCGGACTGTTTATGTACAGCTACAATATTGTGTTTAGGGCTGGCTACCTAGCTCTGTTTGGCAATGAGACAGCCAAGACATCAGGGAGTGTGGAGAAAGCCAGAGAGAGAGACAGAGTAGAATCAGAGGCACTATTTTATGAGTTTCGGAAATATGACAAACTCTTCCCTGGACTGGCCTATGGGGTCCTGCCACCTAGAGAAAAGATGGAGGCGGAGAGGCTAAAGAGGCTCTTCTGGAACACTCTGTCAGTTCCAAAGCTGAAGACCAAGGACAACATCAGTGGTTGGGTGTGGGACATGCAGCAGGTGAGAGAGGAGCATGGGATGAAGGAGTTCATGCAAAACAGGTATATGTTCTCGCTTCTGTGGGCCTCCCAGGGCAACACAGGGCCTGCTGCATTCTGGCTGCTCCTCTACCTCACGAAGCACCCGGAAGCTATGAGGGCTGTCAAGGAGGAGGCAGAGGAGGTCCTGAAGCAAACTGGGCAGGAAGTCCGGCGTGGTGGCCCTCTCATCAACCTGACCCGTGACATGCTGCTGAAAACACCAATCCTGGACAGCGCTATAGAAGAGACCCTCCGGCTGACTGCTGCACCTATCCTCACCAGGGCCGTACTCCAGGATATGACCTTCAAGATGGCCGATGGCCGTGAGTACTGTATTCGCGAGGGCGACAGAATGTCGCTCTTTCCTTACAGTGCCGTTCACATTGACCCGGAAGTCCACCCTGACCCGCTTTCATTCAAATATGACCGCTTTCTTAATCCAGATGGGACCAAGAAAACAGACTTTTACAAAGCAGGGAAGAAGGTGAAGTATTTCAAAATGCCCTGGGGTGCTGGGGTCTCCATGTGCCCTGGGCGCTTCTTTGCCACCAATGAGCTGAAGCAGTTTGTTTTCCTCATGTTAATCTACTTTGACTTTGAGCTGAAGAATCCTGATGAGAAGATACCTGATATTGACATCAAACGATGGGGCTTTGGATCTATGCAGCCCGCCAGAGACATTGAGTTTAGATACAGACTCAGATTTTGAATCGACCACCACAGAGTGGATGCTGTTTTTCTGATAAAATATCAATTATCTGAGGTTGATTGTCTCAGTAACTTTTATCTTTGTTGAAAACATGAGATTGCTCAGTTAAGAATCATTTGTGTTTTCACCATGTGTTAATAACCATTATCTCATGTTCATTTTGTTTGACAGTACATTGCAGCTTTAAAAATCTATACAAATGGTTATTGCTAATATATATAATTCCATAGAAGTAGGCCTATTTCCCTTTCATTATAACAAAATATACGATGCCATGGGAAGGACAAATTAAGGATAATGATATGCTGCTTAGTAAGAAGTCTGGAATTGTATTAGTCTCTGGAAGAGGTAACCAGTGTAAGTTTTAGACGCTATTTTTAATGCTATTGTATCCTGAAATGTAATATGATACTGAGGCAAATTATATATTTGATCTGGAAGAGGTAAACACTGTATTTTTTAGACGCTTTCGTATCCTGATGTTCTTTTTTCTATTCTTATGTTTGCAGATTAGCGTGATCAGTGTGACAGACTTGAATCCACCACTAGACAGCAATCTAAATCTCAGGACTGGCGCTCACACAGGGCTGGTAGGATAACCAGTACTACATTCCACAGTGTGCACACCACAGACAATCTGAACAACAATACACAAGCTTGCACCATATGCAGCAAGTTCATCTTTGATCAAAAAACCCCTATCAGCTAACACTTGATCATTTGTCTCCAATAGTTGCAAAAACCCTGATTCTACACTTATTTGCTTATCTGATACTCGCCCACCCCAGCCAGGGGACAAGAATGATATTGCTCCTGCAGGTGTCATGCCCACTAAGTATTTTACAGTATTGTTGTGTTTGTAATGGGACCACGTTTGTGCTCTTGCATTCAGATTACTTGGTCTTTCTATAAAAATCTCAGTGCAGTCAATTATGCCCCTGCACCTCCTAAATTTCTTTTAAAGCATCTTGGCATGTTTTCCAGAACAGCACCGGAAACAATGCATACAAAGTATAATAATACACTGTTACAATGCACATGGTACAGGTCTTGAAAACCAGAAAAATAAATGGCCATGTCACCTCACTTCTCCCAGAAATATCCAATAGCGCCTGCTGTCCACTCTGCATGGAGGGGCAACTGACTTAAAGTCAGAAAGTTACTTTTACAGCTGTACAAGTAATGATGAGTGGAGAGCAGGTGCTATGCACATTTCTTCACTTCTATTTTGTTCACTTTTTGTAAAATGTTTCTGGAAGTGACTTGCGTTGTTCCAGGACATACATGTCTATGCAGCAGACTGCTACATAGTGCTTATCTGGCTGTGGCCTTACCTTGATGGCCCATTGCTGGTGTTACCTGTGAGTCTGTGAAATAATCTTTTCAATTTAAATTAGGTTTTAAATTCTTGAAATTATATTTTTTCATTGACATATTCATGGTCAAATGTTTGGTCATTTACAGTAATGAGAATAAACAATTTGAGCCACATCAGTCTAGCTTCTGTGTGTTGTGTTTGAATCAAAGTTCAAAGATCCAAAGGATTGCAGTAGTTATGTTTAATCTATTTTGCAATTACTGTTTGTTCTTTTGGTACAGCATGTGCAGTACATCATAAAAAACCTTCCCTTAAACAGTGATATCTGTCTGTCTGTCTGTCTGTCTAATATAGTTTGCGGTTGAGTCAATAGCAACAGCAGAATAAGCTGTTTGGCATTGGCAGAGAAGATTTGGCAAATTTTACATGAGCGCAACCCACATACTCAGCTGTGCTGCTCATCCCACAAATGCATGTTCCTTACAAATGAGGCTCCATTTAAAAGGGAAATAAACAGGCTTTCCAACGGTATAAAATGTATTGCCAAGAAGCATTGTTGCAACAGAGAAATAATCTACCAAACACAAAGTTCCGAACTTTTTGTGCGATGTTTATATGTGTGTGTGTATGTATGTATGTATGTATGTGTGTTGTAGGAACCACACGCTCCAAAAGGGACAAAGGACCATAAAACTCCCGCCTTCAGCTCATTCAAACAAGGCCTCACGACCCCCACTTAAAACATCTGTACTGTAAGGGGTTGGGCACCGGTGGGCTCAAAGGTGTGACGTCATCTACACTATATAAACAGCTGTTTACAGTTGTTCTATCTCTTTAGACTGCGGCTCAGCTGTGATCACCAAGGAGACAACTTCTGCAGAACTTCCAGGACCATAGACTACGAGTACTAGGCCTCTGATCAAGGTTTAACTTTACTCGAACTTAGTCTATAACTCCTGCAACGGAAGGCGCACATGCGCCAACATTACTATAAGTAATTCATCTAATCGTAACCTGCGGAACGTGAGGCGACCGGCTTCCCTCTTCCTCCGTACGACTCCCGTCGACGAACTTTGAATTCAACCGAATTCCCCAAACTCCAGGACAACTGACGAGTTGTACCGGACGGACGTTTGGCTGTGGGCCAAAAGCAACGCACCGCGGGCCCGACAATTACGCACCAGTGAGGACGACTGTGAAGACACAAAGACGCTCCAAGTAAGGCTGAATCATCTGGGCAGAATTAGATTAGCTTTATTAATAGTGTGCAACGTATATTGACTGTATGAAACAGAATAACCTACCTCAGTAGAATTATTGAGGACAATGTTGATTGTACCTTTGGTATATTGATTGGTAATTACCACTGAGTCGGTCCGGCTCTAAACAAGTTGGTAACGCGCGCATAACTCTCTCTCTATCTACTAACTATTCGACTGCTCTACTAATCTCCGTTGTTGGACACAACTCCATAATTTCCTTCTAGTTAACTTTGACTCTGTGTGATAACTCGGGAAAACTAAGGCCTATAACGGTCCTCGCCGTTAAGGCCTCAGTTTATGACCCTTTGTTCTTTTCCCCCTCTCTCTCTTCTCCCCCACACACACACACTCATACACACACACGCACACACACACACGTGCTTACATACCAACACACACATGCACACGCGCACACACACACATCCCTCCCTAAACGCTCCCATTGGAGACATATATTCGTTGTTGTGTTATTCTTAGATTTAGTGTTATAATAATTACTGTGTGTTAGAAACCTGCTCTTGAATTGTGTTAATTGTTACTGTGTGATACATCTTTAGTACAATAAATCTGATTCATTGATGCATAGTGATTTGTTTATTGTCTTCATTTGTTCATTGAAGCCATCCTCTGCTATTTGAGAATTTATAGACCTTCAACCCTTGAATTGATAGGATAACATACCTATAACACTAGGTATAGTATCTAAATCAATTTAAGTCACTTTTATCAGAATTTGGGACAATTTCCTAAAATAAATTGAAATCCCAGATCTGAAATTAAATTTTATGAGACTGATTTAATTTAACCCTGCTGTACCTACATCATTGGTGCCCCGTGTGAGGTATAGTATTGTTGGCTTCCCTGAACATTTGAATTATAATAACTATAACAATAAAATAAAAGAGTAATAAAACCTATTTCCCTTAGAATTAAACAATCCCCAAACCTACCGCCAGGGGGCGACATTTCTACTACCCCGACCTTTTAAAGGTAGAATACAACTGTGCTTACAGACAGCTGTACTGTGGTGATAGTTTGTAAATTCTCTCGGGAAAATATCAACCAACAATAAGTGTGTAACCACTCTAATTATAAACTATAATAAATAATTTTCCCCTTTTAAGTCATTTGGTAGGAACTAACAATACTACATGGTAAAATTAATAAGTATACAGGTCATAACCTATAACTTTCAGTAAATTACCCAATACAGTCTGGCTGCCTTAAACAAGTAACCTTTGGCTGGCAATACAGCAGAACACTGTTAGTAGTCTGTAGTGAGAAAAATTGCAATTAGTCTTGGCAATTTCCCGCTCAAAGTGATACACAGTGTGCTGCCCCACCTGTGCATTTTGTTGCAGCGCTGTCAAAACTTTTTCTTTTTTTTTTTCAGTTTGCGCTCACCAGCGGTTTTAACCGCCCTCTTTTAGCTTACTGCTTACGGCCTAAGCTACATTTGAGTGACACATTCACTAGTGGGTACAGAGTACCCTACTTCTCATCTCCTCGCATACAAACTAAACTCGTACAATGAGTAACCCGGCCTCTCAGGCCACTGGAGATGCAAGAGGGGACCTCCCCGAACTAGAGAGGATCCCTATTTCTGAATTTGTGGCACAACTCATTAGACTGCCTGAAGCAGACAAGAATGAGATAGAACAACTCTCACCTGACGATTGTCAGGAAGAGATTAACCTCCTAACCCAACGTGTACAAGAACCCCGAGGTACAAATATTACCGTACAAGAGGCCATGGGTAGGCTGTTTTTACTTCATAACCGAGCTATGAATTTAGAACTAACAAGCCTACAGGAGGAAAACAGGAACTTACACGCAGAGGTAAGAATGCTCAGTCAAGACACCCGCCGCTTGAAACGCGAGCTCAGTCTGGTAAGTGAAGTTCCCGAGAGGACTAATGCGGCTCATTCCAGGGTAGAGAATGAGTTCACTCCAACAGGAAATGAGTCCCTACCGAACCTTTCTAAAGAACCCAGAAACGGCGACTCTGGGACCGATACTGAGGACTACCACACCCGCCGTGACTTGGCTCGTTTCACTGCGTCTTCCTTCGCACCCTCCACCAGGGGGCGCTCGGCAGAGAGCCACCGACGTACATCACAGCCCTTGTCCTCCCGCAGAGACAACGAGGTGCACTTCACCTCACCCTCCAGAAACAGGGTAAGGTCTGATAGCCCTCAGGGTCCCCGTTACTCCTCCTCGCGCCGTGAGAAGAGGTCATACAGCCCCATTTCAACCTCCCGAAGGAGGCTAGAAAGACCATATCGCGAGTACCACAGGGACGTATCACTCTCTCCTCCTAGGTATCAAGACTATGAACGTGGTCGTCACCGCTCATCCTCGCGCCCGTTTGAAGATGACTCCGAGTCCAGCCATTCAGATAGTGATCTCCCACGCGGAGTACCAGACCCACCTACGGGTCTCCGCGTGCGACAGCTGGACTCGCTAGCCAAAGACATAGAACGCTTTGACCCAGAGGACGGTAAGCATAACGTGGAAGACTATTTTAGAGAGATCGAACACTGTCTTTCTGACTTACCTCACGCCACGTCGCGTGAAAAACTCAAACTTATTTGGAAAACCACGTCTAGGGCTGCCCATGCGTTTATTGAGTCCCAACCTCTTTCCATTCGGGATAACTTCCGTCGACTTCGTAAAGTCATGACGGAGGAATTTTCTTCCTTTGCTGACGAAACATCAGCTACCATCTCGGCCATTCAGATAACCCAGAAGCGTTCAGAACCCCCTCGAGCCTACTATAGGCGACTGAAGAACGCATACTTCCAAGGCAGCAATGCACCAGGCATTGAAAACGATCGTGGATTTCGGTCATTATTCCTCCACAACCTTCATCCTTGTGTACGTACACACGTTACACTCATGTGCCGACATGGCACTCCAGACATGCGGGAAATCCGAAAATTAGCTCAGATGGCTTGGGAAACAGTCATTCGGACGGCCGACCGACGAGAAGAAGATTCCCGGGTCCTTGAAGTCCAATCGTTTGGAAACCCTCGGCTAGAACTGGAGGGCTCCGAACCGCCCTCCACTAAAAACTCTGGTGCTAATGTTAACTGGAGTCGATCGGGCCGTCGCGAGACAAGGAATGCTAAAGATAAGCAGATCAAAGCCCAAAAGAAGGGAGATGAAATGATGGCCAATCGGGGCTATTCCTTTAAAGGAAGACAAGGCGAACGTGGCTACAGCCAGAACCGCCAAAACAGACGGGATGGACAAACACCCATCACCAACACACAGCTTAAAGCTGAACTTGACTCCATTAAATACTTTATTGTGGAGTTCAAAAAGGGGATGCCTTCCATCGCCGGCCCAGCACCAAAGAACTCAAAGAACCACACTGACAAAGATGATGGTGCTTCTCCGATCGCATGACTAAGCCGAGAGACCCCTCCCTCACCGCCAAAGGTTTACCTGGTCGGTTGGGGAAGGGAACCCTCTGAGGAGCGCCATGACTCCTCAGAAACTGACCAACCCCTCTCGGTTCTGTCAGTCACTCAGTCTGCCCCTCTTTTGCAGTTTCTTGGCGACCTGGTCCACAAAGGAAATGCCAAACGCATCTACACTTCAGTCTTGATCGAAGGCGTCCTTCGAATAAACGCTTTACTCGACACCGGGTCAGAGATTAGCTTGATGTGTCTCACCACCTTCACTGAAGTCACTCAATCAATGAGGTCTGCCTTCCAAAACCCCAAAGTCGAAAATTGTAAGATAAACATTACAAGTTACACGCAAAACCAAGCTCCCCTCACTCAGCGAGTTTGGTTAGAATTTGGCTTCCAGGAGATGAAAATCACACATCCAGTGTACATCTCCTCTTTCGACACAGAGGAACTGTTGATCGGACAAGATCTGCTTGATAGACTGGCCCCACTAATTGACTGTCGTCATGGACAACTGTGGGCCCAACTCGCCATCCCAAAACCCGTCAGCTCAGTAAAGCTCAAAAGGCCTTCGCCGTGCGCCGCAGTGGTGTCTAGTCAAAAGCCCCAAAGCCCTCTTGCTACTACAAGTCACGCCTTGACCGAGTCAGACGTTGAAGGGATAAAGCTAGAATCAGAGGACGAGGCTCGGGAGCCTGCTCCCTTGATCGACGCGAAAACCCCACCTCCGACACCTGCCCTAGCTGACCATGAGTCATTTCTCTGTGCGTTGGGGGGTTCTAAAACCTCCCTCTACAGCCCCTTCATCACTAATGGCATCCAGGCAAATGGAATGAAAGTTCCAGATACTATCCTAACACTTTGGTCAGAGAAATCTGCTGTTAGTGAGAGCCTGTACTGTCGATTAAACCAGAATGAATCACGCCCACCTTTTGTAAAGAAAAGCCACCGGCTGCTGTCAGCTACTTATCCCCAGACCCCAGTCAAAGGGATTGGCATCTGTGCCCTCTCACTCCAAGTTGGGAAAAGGCAACTTTTTCATTTCATGAGCGTGGTTCCTCAGCTGTCCCACTCCATCTACCTGGGGGCCGACATTCTTGTTCGGTTGGGAGCACAGTTGGACATGATTAACCACGTCCTCTTGTCTCAAGCAAGTACCAAAAACGCTCAACTGACGGCGAGCCCCGAGTGCATGCGCTCAGGTCAAACCATTCCTCAGGCATGTCAAGTTTCAAGCGAGTTTGACGTCATCGTCCCTGCTAGAACGGTTGGAGTCCCCATCAGGCTCATGATCCTTAAGGGACAGGAGCTCTACTGCTCCGGTGCCTTTTTCCAACCCTCTTTTCTCTTCCTTGAGCTCAACCTAACGGTCTGCGGGACACCGCTGTTGGAACTTAAGAACCGTTCCGCTTACCTGCTTGTCCAAAACCTGACCAACACCAATATACATGTGACCGCGCGCCAACCCTTAGGGCTGATAATCGACAGCTCCTTTCATGATTTTGAGCTCACCATCCCGGTAATTGGCGAGATCCCGGAATCCCTGTTGGAACCTGGAAGTCTGGAGGAAACTCTCCTCACACAACCGACTAAGATGATCTCCATCGTTCCCCATGAAGCCATGGGTGGAGACACCATCTGTAAGGTTGACTTGAACCAGGAAAATGACTTGATGGTTTATACCATCTCTGCTCATAACGTCGACACGACGGCAGGTGCCGACAGTATCCCTTCTCCAGGTGAACCCTATCCTGGCTTCCAAGCGGAAGTGCAACAACAACTTGCAAAAGCTGACGCTCTGCAGACCGATGTTGAACGACAGGAACTACAAGCTGTGTTCTATGATTTCCAACACATCTTTTCCAAAGATGCATATGACTGTGGAGTCACTGACCTCCACACGGTGCGCATTCCCACCGATCCCAATGCGCCCTCATCATTCGTACGCCAGTATCGGATCCCTTTGGCCGCCTATGAGTCCATACAAGAAATCTTGGACGCCCTCCTAGAGAAGCGGATCATTCGTGAGTGTAATTCCACATACAACTCACCGTTGTGGCCAGTACTTAAACCTTCAGGAAAGTGGCGTCTGACAATCGACTACCGAGCCCTGAATAAACAAATCCCTCTTTCACGCTGGCCGATGATTCATCTTGATCTTGAACTTTCCAAAGTCAAAGGTGCTCGCTTCTTTTCCACGGTTGACGTGTCCAATGGCTTTTGGACTTTGAGGGTCGACCCCGTTGACCAATACAAGTTGGCTTTCTCTTTCGGAAATAGACAGTTTACCTGGAACCGATGCCCATTCGGTTACTCAAACTCACCGGCCGAGTTCAACATTTTCTTGCACAAAGCCATGAGTGACGCTGCTGCACGCGGAAATCTCATCTACGTGGATGACATTCTGATGCGCAGCCAGACCTTCCAAGGTCATTTGACTGAAATCCGTCATGTCCTCAACCAGCTCTCCACCGCAGGTGCAAAACTCTCATTGACCAAAGGTCAATGGTGTCGCACCAAGGTTGAGTACGTGGGCCTTTTGGTTGGAGCCGAAGGCATTGAACCCCAGAGCGGGAGAGTCCAAGCCATACAAAATATCAAAGCTCCGACCATGGTCTCTAAGTTACGAAGCTTCTTGGGGGTATGTAACTACTCACGACAGTTCATCGAAGGCTACGCAGAAATTGCCAAGCCCCTGACCGAACTGCTCAAGAAAGACAAAGTCTTCGCCTGGAAAGTGCCTCAGGAACAGGCCTTCCAAACACTAAAGCAAAACCTCTGTTCCGCTCCGTGCCTTGCCTACCCAGACAAGGACAAACCGTTCCACCTTGAGGCTAGCTTCTCGAAACACTGTCTCAGTGCTGCCCTCTCACAGAAATATGACCAAGATAAACGGGTGGTTGCATACGCCAGCAAACCACTAGACGATGTGGAGCTAAAGTTTTCAGACTGCGAAAAGGCCCTGCTTGCCACGGTCTGGGCAGTTGAACATTTTCGCAGCTACGTGGGGGGACAGAAAATCATCATTGAGACATGCCACCAACATGTCTCGTTCCTAAATAGCCAACGGTTGAGAGAAGGCAGAGTATCCAACAGCCGCATTGCGACTTGGATGATGGCACTGCAAGGTTACGAGGTGGAGGTAAAATACGCCCAGAACCATAAAATGGTCCTAGGGCAGGGATTGGCCGAGTGCCAGCATTGTGACTGTGAAAACCAGCCAGAGGCCTCGCTTTCTGTGGTCACTCCCTCCTTACCTTCCAATCATCACTACTATGACGAAAATGTCTGCCTGGATCTCCCCAAAGTCTTTGTGGATGGCTGTTCATTCCATCATGAGAGCCAGGTCCAGGCTGGAGTGGGTATTGTGTGGATAAATCGTGCCACCAATGAACCACAACAATATCGAATTGGGTCTAAGACCAGCCAGTACGCAGAGGTTGCTGGGATATTAATCGCCATGCAACAGGCCGCCAGAGCCAACCTTACCGAGTTGGTTGTCTGCTCAGACTCTAATTATGCTCGGCACAGCTTCGTTACCCACTTCCCAGTGTGGAAAGAGAATAGCATGAGAAATGCTAGGGGAAAAGAGGTCAAACATTCAGAGCTCTTTCTGGCATGTGACAAACTGGTCGTAAATCAGGGGATAATAGTGTACTGGAAGAAGGTCAAAGGACATTCCCAGACACCAGGCCCTGATAAAGACGGCAATGATGAAGCGGACCGACTGGCCAAGGCGGGCGCCCTGAGTGGTACCCCCTGGCAATTCCAAGAGGATTGGCTCCCAGAGGCCGAGACTCGTGCAGTGAACGCTGTCACTCGCAGTCAAAACCGCGGGGGTCAAAGCAACCCTAACAACGACCAACAAACCTTATGTTTGGGTCGTAAACCTGGCGATGAAGATCTTGTCAGCATGCAGCAACAAGATCCAGTGGTCAAGACCATTTACCAGTTTGTGTCAGACCCCCAGAAACATCCTATTCCACCGGCAATGTTGCAACAATCTAAAGATCTAAACCATCTCTACCAATTGCGACAGCACCTAAAAATTGCTAAAGGCCTACTGGTTTATGCCCCCGATGACCAGAACACACCCCGGTGGGTTGTGCCCACTGACCATCGGGGCGTAATGATCCTATATGCGCATGACACACCCTGTGGAGGACACAGAGGTGCCAGAGCAACCTGTAAAACTCTCCAACCGTTGGTCTACTGGCCATTCATGGCCCAGGATGTCGCGGAATATGTAAAAGGGTGCCTAGTCTGCTGCCAGTTTCAGCCCTCACAACCCTTGCATAGAGCTCCCCTGCGAACCAGGGGAATAACCTTTCCTTGGTCTAATCTGCAGATTGACTGGGTCGGCCCGGTCCCAAGGTCGTCTAGGGGTAACAAATACCTCCTCACAGTCACATGTGCCTTTACCAAGTGGATTGAGTGTCTCCCAGCACCCAATGACACAGCTGAAACCACGGCACTCTTGCTGATCAACCATGTTTTCAGCCGTTGGGGCCTTCCCCTGTCCATCGATTCTGACCGAGGCACTCACTTCACTTCCACAGTGATGACCGCATTATGGGAAATGCTGGCTGTTGAGTCCAAGTTTCACATCGCGTATCACCCCCAGTCGTCGGGCCAAGTCGAGCGCGCCAATCGCACCGTTGTGGGCATGCTCAGGAAGTATGTCAAGAGCAATGGTAAGGACTGGGACGTGAAGCTTCCACTGGTGTTGATGGCCATCCGGTCAACCCCGCACCGCTCGACCGGTGTCTCACCCTTTGAGATGATGACCGGGAGACAAATGACGCTACCGCTCCACCTTCTGTACAAACCAGAGGACCTTAGCGTCACCAGCACATACACTGCACACCAGTACGTGGCTGACCTGCAGAAACACCTTCAGGCTACCTTTTCGTGGGCCCAAACCAATCTTGAGGCTAGCGCGGAAGGGCGAAAGTCTTACTACGACAAAAAGACTTCTGACCTCGAATACCAAATCGGTGACAAGGTTCTCTACTTTCGGTTTGCAAAACCAACAGGGGTCCCCAAGAAATTCCTGCCGAACTGGTCCGGCCCTTACGAGATCGTGGATAAACTCTCCCCAGTGGCCTATCGCCTACGAATCTCAAAACCAAACCAAGCGCCCGCATACAAATGGGTCCACGCTAATCAGATCAGGCCCTTTGTGCAATCAACTTTCCAAAGGGGGGTGAATGGCCAATCATAGCCACCATCACCTGCTATCTAGGTTGCATGCAGCATGACATACTTGCATGTAACTAATGCCCATCACCCAACTTAATTAAATAGTAACTTGCTCCATATTGATTTCAGGATGAACCTCACTTGGCTCCTGGGTGTCATCCTTATCCACTGGGTAACAACACAGCCCAACGATGTGGTGGAACCAGGACCTCCCACGGGCATCCTTCTCCAAGACGCTTCGGGTCTCCTCCTTACGAACTGCCGGGTCTACACACAAAGAGTTTACACTCGCCTAGACCCCTGGGACACGTACCGCAAACACATTAAGGTACCCCCTTCCATGGCTGATGGAAGGTCATCCGCAACCCGCGTCCAGGATACTATTGATCATGCCCAGCGAACGACTGTCCACATCCTCGAACAACTCCAGAAGTTCCTAGTTACTGAAGAGGAACTCAGTGGCACAAAACGTCAGAAACGATTCCTAGGGGGGTTATTCATGGCTGCCTCCGCTATCGGGTCGCTGTTCTCAGTAGGACTTTCTGCCGCAAATACAGTCAGTTTGAGTACCATTCGACAACAAGTGAGCGACTTGAGAGATGAAATGCCTGAGATCCAGCAAAAACTTACAATTCAACAACAGCAGCAACAAAGTATCAGTAAAACTTTGCAGGGAACTATTCTCACTGTCAATATGCATTCAGCGCTCCTCAATAACTCCCTGCATGCTATCGATAAGTTAGCCAAGGTTTTAGAATTTGAAGTAACGTATGTGCAGATTGTCCGAGACCTAATGCTTGACCTCCTCAGAGAAGTCAGTTCTTCTGTCACTAGCTTGAGTGGCGGAAAAATCCCTTCCTATCTGGTACCTCTTGATATGGTTGAAAACATTCTAAAACTGGCAACTACCACCGCAGTCCAGACCTCTCAAGTACACCTAGCCTATAACCTCGGGAGTGCAATCCCTATCTTTGTTAATCCTCAAAACCTGGAAATAGGATTTATACTCAATCTACCTATAATTGAAAAGCAGAACATATACCGACTCAAGTCAGTATTGAATGTAGGTTTCTGGAGAGACAACATACATGTGCAAATTAAAACACCACCTATGTTAGCTTATCATGATGAAAACCCCTCAGTCTACTTCATTCCCAATCTAGACATGTGTAGCCTTACCAAGGATATCCATTGGGTCTGCCCTAGCAATCCATTCATTAGGGATACGACTGATAGATTATGCGGCCTCAAGGCCTCAACCAGAGAGCAAAAATGCCTGGCTAACATGTCTGTAAGAGATGATGTAACCAAAACCAGAGTTGAAAGAGCTGGTGACAAATGGTTCGTCAACACCCCAGAAACTGAAATTACATTATCCTACGACCGTCATGACACAGCCACTAGGATGAAAATCCCCAATCAAACAGTCTTTATCAAAGTTCCAGTCGGAGCTACCGTTCACATACAAGACACTGTCTTGCATCATCTCAGCCCAAACCAATACGACACAGAAATCGAGATGATCGATGCATTTCTCGGTCACAGTCTTGAGTTAGATTACTCCCTCCAGGAGCAGTTGCTCGCTGATGGCACTAAAACTGTCCAGTTCAGTGTGGATCAAACAGGACTCCGAACTACCCTCCTAAATTCTGTAGCCAGAAAATCATCTAACTATGGGCATTCCATTAGTATGACTGCTCTTGGACTTCTTCTTAGTGGCTGGGTCATCACTGCTGTCATTGCATACATGCTCCACCGATACATACAAGCACTGCATGCCAAAATAAACTCCCTGACTAACATTCCTGATCGCTTTAAGCATAGGCCTTGTGGGGTTATTCCTTTGACCTCCCCACGAGCCATAGCCGACCTTGAAGAATCAGCCTACTAATCTTCTTTATCTGCGGTGCCAGAGAAGTGATACCTGTTTTCATCTTCTCTTGATACTACCTCTATGCTATAGACCCTCAATGTTAGTTATGTGCCTTAAGGTCACGTTGAGTGATAGTATTTGTTTTACTCCTATTCTAGATTGTAGAAATAGAAAGGTTGTTACTTCTGCCCAGATGTGCTTCAGCCAGTTAGAACTGCCCAGATGTTTCTCAGCCTGTATGAACTGTTTAACCTTTCTGTCATCAAGGAGTGCCACCTAGTCTGGCTATACGGATCGTGTAGCCACTGTGCTCCTAAGGATTATGACCAATGCCCCAATCTCAGGACCAAGGGGGGATGTAGGAACCACACGCTCCAAAAGGGACAAAGGACCATAAAACTCCCGCCTTCAGCTCATTCAAACAAGGCCTCACGACCCCCACTTAAAACATCTGTACTGTAAGGGGTTGGGCACCGGTGGGCTCAAAGGTGTGACGTCATCTACACTATATAAACAGCTGTTTACAGTTGTTCTATCTCTTTAGACTGCGGCTCAGCTGTGATCACCAAGGAGACAACTTCTGCAGAACTTCCAGGACCATAGACTACGAGTACTAGGCCTCTGATCAAGGTTTAACTTTACTCGAACTTAGTCTATAACTCCTGCAACGGAAGGCGCACATGCGCCAACATTACTATAAGTAATTCATCTAATCGTAACCTGCGGAACGTGAGGCGACCGGCTTCCCTCTTCCTCCGTACGACTCCCGTCGACGAACTTTGAATTCAACCGAATTCCCCAAACTCCAGGACAACTGACGAGTTGTACCGGACGGACGTTTGGCTGTGGGCCAAAAGCAACGCACCGCGGGCCCGACAATTACGCACCAGTGAGGACGACTGTGAAGACACAAAGACGCTCCAAGTAAGGCTGAATCATCTGGGCAGAATTAGATTAGCTTTATTAATAGTGTGCAACGTATATTGACTGTATGAAACAGAATAACCTACCTCAGTAGAATTATTGAGGACGATGTTGATTGTACCTTTGGTATATTGATTGGTAATTACCACTGAGTCGGTCCGGCTCTAAACAAGTTGGTAACGCGCGCATAACTCTCTCTCTATCTACTAACTATTCGACTGCTCTACTAATCTCCGTTGTTGGACACAACTCCATAATTTCCTTCTAGTTAACTTTGACTCCGTGTGATAACTCGGGAAAACTAAGGCCTATAACGGTCCTCGCCGTTAAGGCCTCAGTTTATGACCCTTTGTTCTTTTCCCCCTCTCTCTCTTCTCCCCCACACACACACACTCATACACACACACGCACACACACACACGTGCTTACATACCAACACACACATGCACACGCGCACACACACACATCCCTCCCTAAACGCTCCCATTGGAGACATATATTCGTTGTTGTGTTATTCTTAGATTTAGTGTTATAATAATTAC
Organism: Centroberyx affinis; assembly: GCF_046629955.1. Classification (NCBI taxonomy): domain Eukaryota; kingdom Metazoa; phylum Chordata; class Actinopteri; order Beryciformes; family Berycidae; genus Centroberyx; species Centroberyx affinis. The sequence goes on from NW_027279477.1 coordinate 283,072, forward strand.
TGTGTGTTAGAAACCTGCTCTTGAATTGTGTTAATTGTTACTGTGTGATACATCTTTAGTACAATAAATCTGATTCATTGATGCATAGTGATTTGTTTATTGTCTTCATTTGTTCATTGAAGCCATCCTCTGCTATTTGAGAATTTATAGACCTTCAACCCTTGAATTGATAGGATAACATACCTATAACACTAGGTATAGTATCTAAATCAATTTAAGTCACTTTTATCAGAATTTGGGACAATTTCCTAAAATAAATTGAAATCCCAGATCTGAAATTAAATTTTATGAGACTGATTTAATTTAACCCTGCTGTACCTACAGTGTGTATATATATATATATATATATATATAATGTATGTTTTATTTTAAACAATACCGACCTCAAAGGTATCTTATAAATGACTTGGTGATTTCCTTTCAACTTACATGAAAGTAAATAACATTTCAAACACAACTCTTCCCATCTCTAAGCACAAAAAGTGGTAAATAGCAGGAAACAATGACCTATTGCTAGATATGACTTTGTCACATGAGCTGTGCTTCCCTTATCAGAAACTCATTTCACATGACTTTAACAAGCTACCAGATTTTTCCAAAGATGGACCATGGCACAAGCACTATACCTTCACTCAGCCACATTTTCCACATTTCCTGAGATTCATTTTGAGGCCATTTTGAGACCCCAGATTGTTAGTAAAGTAGCCAGACTTTTACAACACCTCAGCTGAATGATGAGCTGTCAGTTAAGCTAAGAGCCACCAGTTTTATCACCATACCAATTATACCTTGACTTGAAGTCATTTTGACCTTTTGATATACACTTTTGATATACACTAGACAAGCTAGCTATAACTCTTTTTTTTTTTTTCAGATAATGTAATCATGATCAGTGATGTCGTTATAGTGATCTGTGATGTCATTATAGTCACAATATCTACATCCAAATTTAGTCATGGATGTGAACTTCAGTGTAAGTAATGGATTTTGTTATAAGAGATTTCAATAACATATTGTGATTTGTGCTGAGGCAATATAGCTTTACTGCACATGTATGCATGAAAGATACTACCTGTGACCTCATTGGTTTGATTTATGTTAACTTGTATGTTTACAGTAAATTGAATATCCCCTCTTCTCCATATAATATAAATGCTTTAATTGCACAGTGCGAAGTGAATCTACTTTATTGGGGAAAAAAAATAAATTTAGTTGTCACATGTATTTACAACAAACTTGTTCTAATTTCCACAAGTAAATGAACTTGATTGTAAATATTCCTCTTTTAATACTTTTAATAAAAAATGTTAAGTGTTCCTTAGTACTTCCTTTGTTCCAGGAATGATAAAACTGTTCCATCACGCAAGGGGGAGGAGCATAGTGTCTTTATCACAAAGGAATTTGAGCTTCGCTTCCAGATCATTCTGTGGCTGCAAGGAGAAAGAGCCATGGGATTCCTGCTGTCCATCCTACTTGCTGTGCTTGCCTCTATAATTGGAGGGCTGTACCTTCTAGGTGCATTTCGACAGCGGCGCCCAGGAGAACCCCCTTTGGATAAGGGACTCATCCCCTGGCTGGGCCATGTCTTGGAGTTTCGCAGGGACACAGCAAAGTTCCTAGAGAGGATGAGGCAAAAGCATGGGGATATATTCACAGTACAGCTGGGAGGGTTTTACTTCACCTTCCTCATGGACCCTCTATCTTTTGGAGCATTTGTTAAGGAGGTTCGTACAAAACTGGACTTCACCAAGTTTGCAGAGCAACTGGTAGTCAGAGTCTTTGGTTATGAATCTATAGAGAACGACCACAAGTTTCTCCAGCTGTCCAGTAACAAGCACTTAATGGGGGATGGGCTGGTAGTAATGACGCAAGCCATGATGAGTAATTTGCAGAACGTAATGCTGCACAGTGTAGGCTCAGGGGAAGACCACAAGACCTGGATAGAGGGCGGACTGTTTATGTACAGCTACAATATTGTGTTTAGGGCTGGCTACCTAGCTCTGTTTGGCAATGAGACAGCCAAGACATCAGGGAGTGTGGAGAAAGCCAGAGAGAGAGACAGAGTAGAATCAGAGGCACTATTTTATGAGTTTCGGAAATATGACAAACTCTTCCCTGGACTGGCCTATGGGGTCCTGCCACCTAGAGAAAAGATGGAGGCGGAGAGGCTAAAGAGGCTCTTCTGGAACACTCTGTCAGTTCCAAAGCTGAAGACCAAGGACAACATCAGTGGTTGGGTGTGGGACATGCAGCAGATGAGAGAGGAGCATGGGATGAAGGAGTTCATGCAAAACAGGTATATGTTCTTGCTTCTGTGGGCCTCCCAGGGCAACACAGGGCCTGCTGCATTCTGGCTGCTCCTCTACCTCATGAAGCACCCGGAAGCTATGAGGGCTGTCAAGGAGGAGGCAGAGGAGGTCCTGAAGCAAACTGGGCAGGAAGTCCGGCGTGGTGGCCCTCTCATCAACCTGACCCGTGACATGCTGCTGAAAACACCAATCCTGGACAGCGCTATAGAAGAGACCCTCCGGCTGACTGGTGCACCTATCCTCACCAGGGCCGTACTCCAGGATATGACCTTCAAGATGGCCGATGGCCGTGAGTACTGTATTCGCGAGGGCGACAGAATGTCGCTCTTTCCTTACAGTGTCGTTCACATTGACCCGGAAGTCCACCCTGACCCGCTTTCATTCAAATTTGACCGCTTTCTTAATCCAGATGGGACCAAGAAAACAGACTTTTACAAAGCAGGGAAGAAGGTGAAGTATTTCAAAATGCCCTGGGGTGCTGGGGTCTCCATGTGCCCTGGGCGCTTCTTTGCCACCAATGAGCTGAAGCAGTTTGTTTTCCTCATGTTAATCTACTTTGACTTTGAGCTGAAGAATCCTGATGAGAAGATACCTGATATTGACATCAAACGATGGGGCTTTGCATCTGTGCAGCCCACCAGAGACATTGAGTTTAGATACAGACTCAGATTTTGAATCGACCACCACAGAGTGGATGCTGTTTTTCTGATAAAATATCAATTATCTGAGGTTGATTGTCTCAGTAACTTTTATCTTTGTTGAAAACATGAGATTGCTCAGTTAAGAATCATTTGTGTTTTCACCATGTGTTAATAACCATTATCTCATGTTCATTTTGTTTGACAGTACATTGCAGCTTTAAAAATCTATACAAATGGTTATTGCTAATATATATAATTCCATAGAAGTAGGCCTATTTCCCTTTCATTATAACAAAATATACGATGCCATGGGAAGGACAAATTAAGGATAATGATATGCTGCTTAGTAAGAAGTCTGGAATTGTATTAGTCTCTGGAAGAGGTAACCAGTGTAAGTTTTAGACGCTATTTTTAATGCTATTGTATCCTGAAATGTAATATGATACTGAGGCAAATTATATATTTGATCTGGAAGAGGTAAACACTGTATTTTTTAGACGCTTTCGTATCCTGATGTTCTTTTTTCTATTCTTATGTTTGCAGATTCCTAAGGTTATATAAGTAATTAGGGATGGGACAATTTGCTTTGTTGTGCAGAATTATGTTTATTTGTGAGCCAGAAATCTTTCTAGCAATGCCATTGGCTTACTAGAGTGTAACACTAGAGTGTTAAATGCGTCATTACAAAGTCCAAATAATATAATTTCAGTTGAGAGCTTGTGAAATTGTGATGGGCAAGCCATCTCATTTGTGATTACTACAGCAGAATAAAATGTAACTAATAGTAAACAATTTTTCTGCCCCATTTTTGTATTGTGATATATGTTGAATTTCAATATATTGTCCCATCCCTACAAATTATATATTTTAATTAGTATGTTTGAAATAATGTCTTTGGGGGGTGGTTGTGTGTGTCTGTGGGCACATGAAACTCCATAACATGATGATTTTATAATTTTTCTTGTAATCCATTAAAAAGAAAATAAATAAATGGAAAATAAACTTGAAACTTGAAAACTTACTCTATGCAACCAAACACAACAGTTAATTAAGTAGTATAGGGGTTGAGAAAATTCTTCAAAACTTGGGCTCATGAAAACCCTTTCAAAACCCCATTGGATAAAATCAAAAATGCATTTTGGTCAATTTAAATGTCAACTTTTTCGTTCCTGTAAAGCTGATATTTTGGAGATACAAGGTTCTCATCCAACAGTGACATTACAAATGTTTAATATTCACTCTGACTGAAAAACAATCCTAAACATATCCTAAGCACAAACATGGGCTCATACGAGCACACAAGCACACATGGATGCACATAAACACACACACACACACACACACACACACACACACACACACACACACACACAAATACACACTGTCTTTATCTTTTTTAAACAGTATAATACCTGTTTTAAAAGAGGAGAAATTGTTTCTGCCATCCAACAAGCCTAGAGGAGCTTATGAGACCTGGTCAGCAAACTGAGATCAGTTTGATGACTCAGAGAATATTACTTCACCCACAAGATTTACCAGAAGTGACAATGGTTTAGAAACAGGACATGCAATACATTTCCCAGAAAATGACTCAGTCATGACCTGTACAAATACAAAGTATAGGTTCTTGATAACGTTTTGGCCTTGCAGCCTTCTTCTAGATCTAGAAGAAGGCTGCAAGGCTGAAACGTTATCAATTAAAGAGTATTTTCTATGGAGCTGGAGTGTGTTTTACCGCCAGTGATCAGCACCTTTCTACAAAAAGATTTTTTGGCGTGCGTTACCTCTTGTTAATATTTGTTAACATGAACAACCCTCTCCTAAAGCCTGAAACCAACCTCAATCTTGTGATGTCATCAGGCACAAAGTCTGGAGCCATTCCATAGACGGTTTGTTTTTGTGGAACGACATGTTTGTTTGAGTTGTTCAAACCCATATGAGCTTTCTTCCACAGTAGGTTTGTGATCCAGCAAATGTACCCTTATTCTCAGAAAATCCCCTGAGTGCCCTCCCACTCACCCAAACAATCTCTCTGAAATCATTCTCAGTGGACCCGCTTCTGACTTTAGATGATAACATCACAGGTTTGAGTCTTAGTTCTCTTGGAGTGAGCCGTTCACAGATATTCATTGGATTGCCCTCGACTGAATGGATTGGTGTTTGCCTTTAAGCAAACAGCAGGATTGGGAAATGTGCAGCCGCTGTACTACACATGGACTTTGCAGTTTGTTGTGGATTTGAGGCCTTCTTCTCTCTTCCCCCTCTCTCTGTCTCACTCTTTCTCTCTCTCCTGTTTTTATTTCAGTTTCCTGATTGTTGCCTGATGCACTCCGTAAAACAATTGCCCCCATGGGAATTAAATAACCTGAATTAAACTGAATACATTTGGAATATAAATATATACAATTGAAATATAAATCAAACACCAATCTCCCTGTCATCACGTGACCAGTTTTAGACTTTTTAGTCTCTCTTAAGATATTTTTTTGATCCACCTGCCATTCCCTCCTCAGACTGCAGTGATCTTCCAGATTGTCGGCATTTTTATTTCTGGGGAGTTTGAGGAGGCAGAGTAGTTGGCCTCCATCAGAAGAGTAAGGCACAAAGGTTTTTTTTTATCTTTATGCAGCATTTGCTCATCAAATAGTCATATACATCATTTAAAGTGGTGATATGCAAGATCTATGTTTTGGGGTTTTTTTGCGACATCTTTGGTGATGAGTGATTTGCACTAAATTTCCCAGAGATCACTTGTCAATCAAACCATGTGGCCAGTACTGTGATGTCTTTTTCCTTGGATTTTCTGTTGATGAAGTTTCTGCAGTTTGCGCCCTCGGAGGACAATTTCAGCAAAGCTGTTTCCAAAGCAGAGTAGTTTAGTTTTAGTTTTAGTTTAGTTTTATTTTGCACAATTTAAGAAAATACACAAATGGCAAAGATAACAAATAATATACAGTGCAGGGAGAGGCAGAAAACCCAATGGGCTTATTTGAAGCCTCCACCTAAAGAAATTTAAAATTTCACAATGTTATGGAGAACACAAAAATAACATACAGAAAATAATATGACTACATAGAAGTGATGGCAAACTAATAAAAACAAAATATATATAAACAACAACAACAATAATAATAATAATAATATCAAAATTAAAAGCAAAAAAATTATTTGATATGTATGAGTGAGTGTGTGTGTGTGAGTGTGTGTGTGTGTGTGTGTGTGTGTGTGCATGTGTGTGCGTACGTGTGAGAATGTGTGTGTATATGTGTGTGTGCATGCATGTGTGTGTATGTGTGAGTGCGTGTGTATGTTTGTGAGGGGGATATTGGTTTATACACCTGTATTTACTCCTGAGCAATAGTAATGATACATGTTACTATGAGTGAAACAAACTGATACATGGATACATGGACAACAATACATGGGGAAAAGCAGTTACAAAATAGCAGTTAAATGGTCTTTTAAGCATCTTTTGTAACATTTTTTAGAGGAAAAGGTTTTTGCCAAGTGGGAAAAGCTGTTCCATAATTTGGTACCCCTAAATCTTATCGAAAATTGACCTCTGCAAGTAAGAAATTTAGGAGGATGAAGACCTGAAGATTGACGAGTTGAGTATGAATGGACCTGTGAATTTGCTTTAAAGTAAGTCTTGAACTGCTCAGGAATATTCCCTTCACTTGAATGTATCTGATAAATAAAAACACATATTTGAAAAACATTGATGTCATAAATAGTAAGAATCTGGAGTTTCTGAAATAGAGGAGCAGATGAGATGTATGACTCTGATCGGGTTACAATCCTAACAAAATTTTCTGGAGAACCAAAATTTTGTGGAGAGTAGTAGGAAAAGTACTCGCCCAAACTATATTACAATATGAAAGATAGGGATAAATTAGACTATAATAAAGAGTAAGGAGACAGTTTGTGGTGACAAGATGACTAACCCTCCTTATTATACCAATAGATTTATTTATTTTTCTGCTAACCCAGTCAGTTTGTTCTCTCCAACTCAAGCTCTCATCAACAATATTTCCCAGGAATCTTGTAGTTGACACTTGAGGCATCTCAACAGACTCAATTGTAATTTTAGATAAATCCTTAGAGTATGATTTTTTGCCACTTACAATGATAAAGTTTGATTTTTTTATATTCAAAGATAGTTTATTTAATCTGAACCATGTAGCGTAGGCAGTTAAACCAACATTTGCATCCTTAATCAGTGAATTGAAATTTGAATGAGAGAGAACTATAGGGTTGTGTCATCTGCAAACATTATTGGAGAAAGAATATTTGAGACATTAGACAAATCATTAATATAGATAAGGAACAATAATGGTCCAAGAATGGACCCCTGTGGGACCCCACAGAGTAGACTGGCTTTGTTGGAGTAGCAACTTTTAACACAAACAAACTGTCTTCTGTTGGAGACATAATTTTTTACCCATTTATACGTAGTATCATGAAAACCATATTTATACAACTTTTCCAATAAAATATGATGGTTAACTGTATCAAAAGCTTTTGAAAAGTCTATGAAAATACTACAGGTAAATTCATTATTATCAAGTGCAGAGGTAACTTTGTCAATCAGGTGAAGCAGAGCCATATAAGTGGAGTGATTTTTCCGGAAACCATACTGTGTTTGTACTACTGTACTACTCTTTACAAACTACTGTTTGTAAAGAATTGAATCAGAATCAAGATGAAAAAGAATCCTTTTGTATATAATTTTTTCTAATATTTTTGTACACCAAATTATATCATTAAAACCATTTTAGCCTCTTTGTTGTCAGTGGTTGAAAGACAAAAGTGAAAGTGATACACTTTCAGAAAAAGGGGTTATACATGTCTAACCAAGATCTTGCAATAAATATCTATCTGCAGTGACTAGTGAGTACCATATTGTTTTGCTGACCATCAATTAATTTAATGTAATCTTGAGCACCAAAGTAGAGTCTGCTATTCTCGTTATGAAAAGAATTTCATATTAACTACTAAGCCATTAAAAGACTTGTAAATGTTGTTTCCCACCAGACTCTTTACAATGTGATACTGTCTGCCTGGGCTGACTTTTGCAGCTGGCAATTGGCCAATTCAAAACCTAATAAAAAAACAATTGATTTATTTTGGACTTAACAATTCCTACCCTTGTGCTTTTTCCTATCCTGGTGGGAGGCCTAACTAAATCTTGGGCATTATTTTCTGCACCATATCATTTGAAGCCATTTGTTCTGTAACAGCCTTTGCTTAGATTTTCAAACATGTTTACTTTAGAGTTCTTTTAATACTAAACTAAATATATTAGATACCAAACAATAAATGTATATGTATTATATACAGCACACATATCAATTGAACTTCTATTTTATATTTCATGTTTATTTTCTATACATTCATGATGAAACTCATGCATTTGTTGATATAAATCTCTGATAAAAAATAAAAAAAGGTCAAGACCAAGCATAATGGCAAAAATAAGTGGATTTAATTTTATATGATCATCAAGTTGTTGGTATTTGAAGAGTGCTGTCACACCACATCTCTATCTGCATCCTCCTGAAGAAATGCCTGACAGGGTCCTTCTTGGCCTTTGCAGCAACCTCTGAAAATGACAAAGGAAGGCTTTAATATCTTAAACCAACACAACATGCTTCAGGCGACAAGTTTAAATACAAGGAGACTCTAACCCTTTAGACATGTGACCAACCTGGCTGGACGTCTGCTGCTTTACTGTCGCTATTCATCCTCCATGTTACTGTATGTGATGCGTTTTGTGCTGTATTACAAATACAAATTCAATTCAATGGTAAGCTAAAATACGAAAAAATGTGTTGAACCCACAAGGAAGTATTGAGGGTTCACTAAACCTCTACAAAATGATTTTAGAAATAATGTAGCTTGCCTGTGGTAACTCTGGTAGTCGGATCATGCACACACACACACACACAACACACACAGACCCTTACGCACACTCACACACAGCTAAGTCACAAGGCTTTGGAGGTCCAGAGCTGCATCACTGTTAACTTCTGGGTGAATGAATGGGGCTGTAACAGAAGTCATCCTGGATGAAATAAATAAAGAGTTGAATCCCGGTCATGGAGGCGCACAAGCTAGGGAACAATGGGGCCTTTGGCAGGATGCTGGACTCCTGAGTGCCCTGCCTGTACTTGGTGGTGAGGGGTTTTGAAGAAAAATGACCCATTGTCTCTCTCATCCTGCTTCTGAGCCTGAGGAGTGAAACGATGCCTCTGGATGCCCGCCCAGGATGCTCTACCATAAAACATAGAAAACCAGACTGTGTTATCCACATGGACAGGTAGGTACAGCCTTTCGTTATCCATTTTCACTGTGGATTCTGCTGGAGGCTCTTATAGTGTGGAGTTGTTAATTTTATATAAGCATAAGCAATAGATTCAATTTGTACAAGCATTTGCATTCAATTGGAATAGTTCATATATTGGTTGAAGTCAGGGGCCTGAGAAGCAGTAGTGTCATTTGCCAGGTTTTTATCTTACCATGTGTTTGTGTTGTGTACAGAGTGTTTGGAGCTAGTGGTTCAAAACACCATAATTGCATTTGCGTTTCTTATGCACAAAAGGTGATTTACAACACAAATTAAGTTCTACAAAACTGCATTTTGATCTCAGAAAACTTAAACTTGCATACAATTTCCATAGTTTGGAAATCCATGTTGGTATACCAAGAGTGGAATACTGAAGTAAGATTCTAAAGTAAGATTTGCAGTGTTATGTTTTGTAAGATCTTTTAGTGATGCGACATGGTGTTTTCACCATTATGTCATATGAAGAGTGTTATACATCATATTGTATCTGTGTTTTGGTATTCTTTTATGCTTAAAGATGAAGCTGACTTTCTAAATTTGGGTATTACAAAATGTGGCATGCAGCCCTGAACAATTATCTGAATGCCCTTCTGTTGCCATAGAGGGCCAAGTTGATTTTATGCTCTTTTTATTATGCTTATGTTTCAAGTCATTAAATTCAAGTATGACTATGTGTGTGCGCACTTTTTAATCATTGGTTTCGAAACGTGCTATATAAATAAAGTTTTACTTACTTACTAAGGTTATTGGTTTAAGTCCTAGAAGTTAATGCAAAAAGCAGTGTACTGTAATTTGTTTTAAATGGAAGTGTACAGCATATTTAGAAGACAGATGTCAACGTTACTGGTAATGTTGATATTATCTCTTTCAGTGATACATGCGTGGGAGTGGTTACATGCCAGTGACCGTCTGAGATTGAATCATCAACATTCCTGTTGATAGTGTAGATAATACATGTGAATTGTCATGGGTTTTTGAATCTTCTAGGTGAGAGGGATGTGCAGTGGCCCACCACATTGTGGACAATGACAAGTATAAATGTCAGTTGTACTCATAAGCTTTGGTGGTATTTGTATATATTATGTGTCTCTCAAAAATTACCCTTGGATGCATTTGATTGTGAAATTAAATGCCTTTGAATACTGCAACCCGAATACACAGTATCTGGGTGGTCAGGAAGAGCCAGTACAGTTTGTTTTTTGTTACAGTTTTGTTTCAAGCCTTAGGCAGAATGTTATTGTAATGTCGAAAAGGCCATTACTCCCAGTATGGGGAGTTTGTTAGTCTGGCCATTACTCGAGTGTCTAGAAAGTCATCCTACCCTATGGTAAAGCAACTTTCCCCAATTTTAGTGTTCCTGCTAGATCCTATTCAGTATCCAAAGAAAAATTATTGTAATCACCAGTAATCAGAAAAATTGTAAAACATGTATTGATTTTGTGGGAAAAGTCCATGAGGGGTTCATGTTGAATACATGGTTGCCATCTAGTGGCTCAAAGCCTCCACTGAGGAAAGTAGAAAGGCTGTAAATTACAGTAAGCCCTATATAGCAAACAGCCATATGAACACCCAACCCTAAAACGCAAAATCAAAATCAAATGAAATGTTATGACAGTAACTTTTAAAAACTCCACACAATAAATATGATAAAAAAAATCTCTGTACAAACTTTCTATTGTTTCTGTATAGTGAATATGGAAAATATTATTATATACTATTAGAATATTATTATAAAATATTCAAATTGCATAATTACTTTATGATCTTAAAGTTACTGTTCAAGTCAAGTCAAACCTTTGCTCCTTACAAATCAGTTACAGTGCACTGTGACTTTTCACAATCTCAGTAGCCAAGCTTCTCATTTTATGGCATGTGTGTTAATTATTACAGTATTTCTGTCTATATGTTTTGACGTGAGCTACTGTTGCATAAGTCAACACCAAAGATACTGCTGCTGTTATGACTGTGGGCCTGCAGCATTGCTACCAGTATCTCAAGTTCACTGAGTTGGAGAAGGGCAATGGCACTAAGGCGTCTGGAAGGAGGAGCTTCAGTAAACATATCTCTGGTAGTCCAAATGACCCTGACTAGGTCTGCTGCTCCTTTGGGCTTGCCCCAGATCAACCCATGACATGGCCAGTTATGACAAGATAAAGTCAAAGATTAAGACCCTCCAGCTCCCCAAGCAAAGCTTTTTTATTTTGTTTATTTGGAAGGGTAGTTGTGTAGTGGATGGTACTGTCCTGATGGAAAGGTTCATCATCCAGTGAGTGTGAAAACAATGGTGGAGAGTAAAAGATTTAAAAAAAAAAAAAAGATATTACATTCAGCTTGTATTGACCTGACTGTACCACTTAGTCGCAGATGAAAGTAACATTCTAATCTCACTAATCTCTAGTGTGTGTGATCAGTCCAATATATTTCAAATGTGTAATAGCGATGCTGCACAGAAAAATGTGGCTCACTGGATGGCTACATACCTCAAGATCCCTCAACAAAAGTCATGATGTGCAATACGTGTATCGTATTGCAGGATAGAGTGACACTGAGACAATCTGTAAGAGCTCACTAGCAAAATGCTGGACGTGTATTATGACAAGTGTTCTCTTCAGTTTGGTACGTAGGTGAATGGAAACTTGGAGTCACCTGGGCATACTTTGTGCATTTTTACATGAAGCCGCCTTGAGTGTCTTTGATCTTAGTGGTAGCATGCCAAGATCAAAAACCTCAGCACTTATTGAATGTGGTTGGGAAAGGAGTAATAAATGTGTGATATATTCACCAACCCAGCACTGAGATATGGAGGGAAAATCTGAAAGTATAGATAAAGTTCAGGCAATGCTGGATAATGATAAGAAGCTAGAACCTTGAACTGCAGATTAAATATGATCAACTACGGTTCTAATAAACTGCTATTTCAACATGTGTCCTTGGGTCATACTCTTTTAGTCTGACACAGCACTGATGGAGTACATTGCTTCCCAGAACAGATACTGCCAATTCTTTTTTAGTAGATTTCCACTTCAGCTCACAACTTACATAAACACAAATGAGACATATATTTGAGTTCATGGTGTCTACCCTAGAGGTCAGCCTTCTGATGGGTGTCTCTGCCTCATGTACAACATCATAGACATACTTAAAAGGGGTTTTCTGGGAAACCTTTACTACAAGCATGTTCAGAGTATCTCAAGACAATAAAACCAAAACCTCCTGTTGAGACCGGCAACAGGCCATTTCTAGTGGAACCTCGTCTTTTTTTGAAACTTAAAGTATTGCTCTGGTACCTCCATTTGCACTAATTTCACACAGGATTTGTAAGTGAGAACAAATGTTTGATAAGAAAATGAGGACTTTAGTTATGTTAAACATCTTTGGGAAGAGCTCTGTGCCTTGAAATGCCATTAAGTTGGTAATGATTTAATTCATGGGATCAGTCTACATTTTTTTCAATGTCTTTTTCATTAGTCTGGCACCTGTACTTTTAGTGACTTTTATGTTAGGGAATACCCAACACTTTTTTGGCAAGCAGCTACGTTTTTATGTATTTCCTCCCTCTACACCAGTGGTTCTCATCCTTTTTGGCTTGTGACCCCTTAAAACCACTTGATGCCAACTGGCGACCCCCGTTACAGGAGCGCATAGAGAAAGAATGATGTAAAGGATGCTTTATCTTTTTTCAGCTTGTTTCAATGAAAGCTGTTTAGTATTTCTGCTTAGTTTAATATTGCTAAAAAAGCTGAAAAAGTTGAGAAAAAAAATGAAAAAATAGACATGATAATAATATAGTATGTATGTAGTATGTATAGTACAGATAGATTTTTTTCCCCCCTATCCCATAAATCATCTTGCGACCCCTGAAAATTATTTCACGACCCCCTGGGGGGTCCCGACCCCCAGGTTGAGAACCACTGCTCTACACAATCAAAAATATGAACCAAATACATTTTCTTGGTTGGTATAATATCGGTGTGGCTAATAATAACACTGAGTTAAAGTACATTTATAATAAATACATATCCGACTCAAGTTTCTGTTGTTTATTGGAGCACAGTGCTAATACAGTATAATGCACGTCCAATGCAAGTTGCTTTGCTCACTTGTGGGAGACACAGAGCTGTAGCTGAGGGAAGTTGTTCTGGGGTGATGTTGGCATCCTCCTCAAGGCTTTTCATCTCAGTCGCTTCAGTGGAGTCCAGCCTTAGTCAAACTGGCACGGGACGCACTCACCCTGGGGGTAGGATAGGCTTGGCTGAGAAACTGGGAGAAAAATGAACAAATGAGATAGGACTGCCACCACTCTCAGGCAGCCTATAGGATACCCCTCCACCGCCTGGCGAGAGCAGTGTGATGATAGTGTAGCAGAGAGGAGAGGAGAGGAGCCTTGCACCAAGTTGCATGCTTCTGCTCTGGTGTCTTGTGTCACTCTTTTCTCTGGGGGGGGGGGGGGGGGGGGACACATCCAAGTCACATGGTGGAGCTTGATCTGTTACATAAACACAGACCTCCATAGCCCCCAGTCTGCTCGCATCAACTTTGTTCAGTTAATACATGTAGATAAAACTCTTGTGATGACATTGGCGGGGGCCAAGGAGAGTTGTCGAGATGTTCACTCCTCCATTTTGTCCCTGATCACTTCAACGCCCGGCTATGCTGCAAACCCTTACAACTCCCAGTGACCTCTTCAAGGTGACACTGGCTGAGAATAAGCATTCAGTCTGTCAAAATATTTGTGACGTCACTTGTGACATACACATGGAAAATTAGGCTATAAAATGGTAAAAAGGTTCATAGGTGGTTCAGTCCTACAAATGAATTGCCTCTTTTATTCTATGACAGTTCATTTGCCAATGTACAGTATATGGATGGATTCTCAAAGGGTTAGAAAATTTTGCTGATGGAAAGTTTGCATATCTCTCAGATGCTACTCTAATTGAAAAAAAAAATGATTTATTTTTTAAAAGTGAAAAAAGTAAATATACCTTTAACACATTCAATATTAAACACTCACTTTTGGCTGTCACATAATGCCAGTCCTTGTAACAAGAGCAATGTCAAACAATGTCTTAAAGGGAAATACCATAATATTCTACTGGCTATGGGCAGTCCAATCAATATTTATCAACATGAATCACTACTGTATTTCCCAAAGCTAGAACAGACCGAACTGTCCTAGGACACAGGGATAGCTGTTTCAAAAGCAGACAATCATTGCTATTGCTCTTGAAATATCTTGGTTTGACTTTCTGCGGTGGTACACTTTTGTTTTTTCTTTGAGTGACTTTAAGTGATTCAAATATTCTGATATAGTATCAGATACTAATTAACTGATGAAAAAAAAAAATACATCAAAAACGTCATATCATTGTCAAAACCCACAATTGCTGCTCCATCATCTCTAAGAACATGTGGTATCAGTTGTCCTGTGTAGTTTAATTGGTACTGTAAGTACATTAATGTTACTCCAAGGTCCCATGTTCAAATCAGTTCATAATTAACAATTATGAACTGAGATGAAATGAGTGTATTTTGAATAACTATCAGAAAGTATATTTTTATTTTTTCTTGTGTGCAGAGGGTCCAAAGTAAAACCATGCGTACTGTAAGGTTCTGCCAAGAACCTCCAGAAAACTATTTTTCTTATCACCTATATACTAAACAGTTGTTAGGAAAGGTGTGTTGATCAGCATCAAAGGTTTTACATTTACTCAATAAATACTTCTCAGTCCAGAATGAGGCCGAGGTAGAATGTTAATTGAAAATCTCAACCATGGCAGCAAGCTCTGTCAACTGTCGAGGAACATAAACTCTCACTGACTTTGAATTTGAATCACACTAATGCTCACTTACCAAAAGTCTTTACTGGACCATCTGTGTCTTTTGGAAGACAGGAAGATTTTGAAGGGAGAGACGTGCAATGCAA
Organism: Centroberyx affinis; assembly: GCF_046629955.1. Lineage (NCBI taxonomy): Eukaryota > Metazoa > Chordata > Actinopteri > Beryciformes > Berycidae > Centroberyx > Centroberyx affinis. Next base: position 298,291 of record NW_027279477.1, read on the forward strand.
CTTAGCAACACGTGCTAATCTGTCCCTTAGGGACAGCACATGTCTGAACCCCAAATGCTCTAGTCGTTCCAGCAGCATCCCCTCTCTTCTCTTCCTGCATGCTGCACCAGGGGTGCTTGCTACGCCACATCTCTTCAGTCAGACGAGAGGGAATGTTTGGGAGCGAGGCCTCTGGAGGAAGGGTCCTGCAGGCCCAGCTGGCTAGCTTTCAGACTCAGCACCCACTTAGTCCACAAACTGCTCATACAGAATGAGATCTAAATGCAGTGGCAAAGACTGTTTCCTTGCTTGTACTATCACGCTCTTGCAAACACTTTTTGCTGCAGTTGTCTTGGTTTACTTACTATCTGACTCCCAAAAGACAGCTAGTATTCTTGTAATATATTATTTTGACAACCATAAAAATAATTTTCTTAAAGATAACTGAATGCAAAATGTGATTTGATTGATGGAGGACATTAATACTTAAACCGATGTGTTGCACAACATAATTCTTTGCTTTATAACTGTATCCTTATACATGTTATAATTAAGGGTTATTGAAGGCCTTCTGGAAGTAACATTATAGTAATATGGTCACTGTGACAATGACCAGATACATTTCATTAATGCAAGCCAGACACTAAACCGTTTATGTGTCCTCTATTAAAAGTAGTTGAGTTTAGATCCCTTCCCAAACTTGACAGCAAGGCCTGGCACATACAATAAAGAGACGGAGGAATTCCTTTCCGTTTTTAATCTTGCATGAGTCATCTCCTCTTCTGTACTTTGTCGTGTCATTCCTGACTAATGTGAAAAAAAAACAATGAAATGAAAAGTGTTTTTGTGTGTGTGTGTGTGTGTGTGCGTGTGTGTGTTTGTGTGTGTGCGTGTGTGACTCCTGTCCACATATAGCTGCTATTGTTGTCATGTGAAAATGCCTCAGGTAACATCGTGTGCTACTGCATTCCACAGACCGAGGTGAAAGCTTGAAGTATAAACATCAAGTCGGAAAAGACATGTAGCTGAGTACAGAGTGCGACCTGTCCGCTGGTCTAATATCTGGCCATTTGCCTGGATGGAAGTTCTAAATATTATGACACTTGATATGACTGAGCGTACCTGTTGGGTACATTCTAGCGGATCTGCACTGAGGCAAGGTGGCTTATGTCTCTGTGACACTTCTGTCCTTAAACCCCCTGTCTTTCTCTCCCCAAATGTTGTTTTTTCATAACTGCCACACACTGTAAACTGTTATGTAATTGACAGATAATATAGGGGTTGCCGATCTGCATTTATCGTAGTTGTGTGTATGTGTGTGTGTGTGTGTGTGTGTGTGAGAGAGAGAGAGAGAAATAGAGAGGGAGAGAACAGTGGGGTTGTTTTTGTGTATGAACTATTGGATTTTTATAAATGTGTGTGAGGTATACCACAACTCTCCACATCACCTTGAGCTATCACTTTTACTGCATTGGTAGTTGAGAGGAGACCAGTAACCTAGCAAGAAGATGAGACCATTTGGCTCTGTGAGAGAAAGAGATACATAGGAGAGAGAGAGAGAGAGAGAGAGAGAGAGAGAGAGGGAGACAGAGAGAGAGAGAGAGAGAGAGAGAGAGAAGGAGAGAGAGAGAGAACTCCTCATCATCTGTGTTACAAGTGTTGCACATGAGGCGTGGGGGGAGGCTGACTGTGTTTGCGATTAACACGCTCCCTCAGTTGGGTGTTCATTTCAATCTGCACTAAGATATCCTCAAGTCTGACCCCTTTGGATGAGGGTCACTTGCCAGAGGAGGATTTTTTTCAGCCTCTCTTTTTTTTTATACTTCCTTCTTGGGCAGAAGGCTGGTGTAATAGAAACCAGACACAAGTCAGAATGTGAGGCATTCACAGCAGCGAGACCTCACTTCTGCGTTGAGAAAACAGGATAAATAGAAAGGTTGCATTGCCTAGTCTAAAAACTTGTGTCAGCGTTTCTCATTTTTGCCAATTTGGAAGTAATTAATAAGACGGCAAGTGGCAGGACATTAGGATGGAAGTGGTATTCTGTGGATCAGACTGTGGGTGGGATATCTAGGGAGAGCAGAGGAGATATGGACAACCTTCAGGATGGGCAATGCATGTGCAACTTTTCCAGGTGGGTTGTTTCAGTTATTGACATTTGTTGGCAATTCCTGATGAAACATTGTGATGCGCGTTTCTATTCAGTTATTGTGTCTTATCATTGTAGTTGCATATTACATGTCGGTCAAATTCTGGACTGCTGACTGTTTGTAAGCTCCTGTGTTTGAATTAAGCCTGTTGAAATGTAACTTCATGCCATTGCAAAAGATGTTCAGATATAAATTGTCTGCTTTAAAATGCAAAGCAATTTAACCTTCATGCTTAGCAGCTCAAAGTCTAATTTTGGTCCAACTATATGATGTAAGTTTAATGATGTAACATACAGGCCTGCACTAGCACTAACACATATGATGAAGGTGGTGGTCTGAAAGAGGATGGTTGTTTTATGTCAGCAAAACCTAACTATTTGTGCATTTTTTTCCATGTACTTAAAGCATAATTATTATCATTGCTAATATTGCCGAACACTACGGAAGCCGAGAACGGCCGTGCTTGCAATTATTTTTTTAAATGTCGTTATCTTGAGATCAAATAGTTAAATAATCAACCCGTTATCAAGAGAAAACAAAATGTAATTTCCTCTTATTACTTATAATGAATCAGAGATCAGGAGTGCGCATAGATGGTGTCTTGACAACTGTAGCAACTGATTTAAGATGAAAATGTCAAGGAGTATCCATTACTGATCAACGCATCAGACTGTACTTCAATCAAGGTCTAACACAGGCAGAAATTGCATTGTGTCTTTCTGTTAGAGATAACATTCAGATCAGTCCTCGTCATTTAAGGAGAAGACTAGCAGTTATGAATCCTCCCCGACAGTCATGACAGTGATCTTGAAGGCTGAAATCAGGTGTCATCAAATGAACCAGACACTCATTTTCGAGTTCTCCATAATTATCCTGTGATCTTGAGAAAACAGAAGTCATTTTCTCGTGATAAATGATCTCGTTATCTCGAGAAAACGAGCTTTGTTATCTCCAGATAACAAAATAATTAACTCGTGATCTCGAGATAACGGCATTAACAAAATAATTGCAAGCACGGCCGTTGTCGGCTTCCGTAGAACACAGAGGTGAGTGAGCAATGAGTGTTGAAATATGTCAACTGAATTCAATTAAAATTGAAGTCAATTAAAATATGTTTACTCTCTAGTTTACACTCTGCTGTTTGCATTACTTTTCTATTAAGCAGTAACATTATTATTTGTTACAATTCAAAATCCTTGAATGGATACATCCATAAGATTAAAAAAATTAGGCAAAATATATTTTTGCACCTACTTATTATTCTGAGACAAGGTATATTTCTGAAATATTTAAATCCAAAAGAATATGATCACCCTAACCCATGTTTTTCCCTATTTCAACAAGATTTTAATGACAAATGTCTTTAACTCTCCTGCTTGAATAACTTTATTTATGTGACATGTTACAGACACTAAACACTGTCCTTTTGTGCAAATGTGGCCCCACCATATGATAATTTAATATATAACTTTACTGATTGTAAAAAGGCTTTTACATGTTTTGTCACGTGTAATAACATAGCTACTAACATAGCTAATGGTGCTCTCTGCGTGAAACAGTGTTGCCCTAAATCTTCTCAAAAATCTAACCTCTATTTCACCAGGCAAATCCCACTGAGGTTAAAAATCTCTTTTTCAAGGGAGACCTGGCCAACATGGCAGCAGCAAGGAAAGTCAGGACATCACATAATAATGATGCAATATAAGAAATATATGATGCAAAATTCGGAAATAGCAGGCAGACATCTCAAAGTCAGTCAAATGACGACTTATTCAAACTTCTGTGGAAACCTTTAGCGAGGCAGCCCTCCTGTCATGCCATCCCGGGGCGGACATGAGTTGCCCACCATAGATGCCATCTGTCTCCATGTGGCTGTACCCCTCCCCAGTGTCCTCAGTGCTGGATCTGGAGGGGAAGGCCTCGTGGCAGACCAACAAGCCTCTCCTGTTCACTCAGATGGCGGGGGAGATGGCACATCCCACGCCAGGGAACACAGTGCCACAGTCATGAGATCAACACGACCTCTGCTGCTCACTTCTGCCCCATGAATGAAGGCACAGAAGCACTAACACACTATCTCCTCACCGCCGCTTCACTTACCTCCGAACCCCAGCAGTGACTGTGAGGAGAGTACATAGCTCTAGTTTGCAAGAGAGGTCTTGATTGATTTTTGTTGACATTAAGGAGGCCACCTATTTGATTTCAGTCTATTTTTCTACACCTGTAATAGAAAATGTATTAAGTAAGTAATAAGTATCTTAACAGCTCCTCACTAAAGTCAGCATTGTTATCTTACAGGTTGAATAATTAGTTTGAAAACGTCTGCTCATTAAACTATATGTATGATGTTTTTGTTTTTTTTACAAAGTTTGGGACTGGCAAAGCAAAGACAGCACAGTTATTACATTGGACTGTGTTTTTTGGCAGGCAGAAATAACAAATAGCGATCAAAAGTCCGAGATAACCATAATTTCAGTTGCCTGTATTTTTATGTGGGCAAAATTTGCAAATGAAGTATGAATAAAGGTTCTATAAATTCTTTAAACTCTATAAAACCATTGCTGAATTGGTAGGATGATGTCAGTGGAGGAATTTGGTGTGTTTGTGGTATCATGTTAAGAACCCATGGCAAGACAAATATAGGCAAGAAATTGTGGGTGCTCTCACACCCTCTTTTCACCTGCCTCAATTCATCACACATCAGGCATCGCTGTTCTTGTTGTGTTGATGTTGTTGTTGTATTGCAGGCCTACTATAGTCTAAACAGTTTCAACAGCTGACATGTTCAGCAAACTGAGAAACCAAAGAGATTTCACTGAAAATCAGAGTACAAACACACAAACAGACCTTCACATTTGAGTTTCCTCCATATGGCTCTTACCCTCCTATCAGTCAGATGCTTCTATATCCTCTTTTTACCTGAGGACAAAGCAGAACCTGTTACTTTCCTTACAGAGTTAGACAATATCCTACTTGACAATACAACATTAAACCGCATGAATGTTTATAGTAAAAGCTTTTTAGTGGATTTAATGATTCCATGCAGAGACACAATCACCGCTTAGTCTGAGTTTATGCAATAGACCATGTGCTAATAGATAACCTCCTGGTTTTTATGTCATGTTTTTTCATGGCTGTCCCTTGACGTGAAGTGTTCAAGCACCAAGCACAGTATGTTTCTCAAGTGGCACTCTGAGTGGCCTTTTCATAAATGAAAAGAAGAAAGAAAATTTTCATCTGTCAGAATTATTCCCTATTATTATTATGTCACCCTCTTGGAGTGTTAAGCACTTTGGTTCACCCTCAGGACACTCTGGACTAGGAGGTGCAGCAAAGTGATAATGTTGGTAATAATGGTAACCAAATGGTACTCAGGGTAAACAACACGATTTGTTAGCAGGAGGGTTTATGCGTAGCTGAGTGATTTCTCTGTTTGAATGGAATCAGAATTATCTCCCTTATAAATGAAGCATCTTATTAAACACATCGGAAATGCTGCATGGTGTGTGTTGGGATGGGCTAGCAGGATTGAATGACATCACCCTAGTTGCTGACATGCTTTATCAACACAAGCCATTGTTTTGTCTTGGGCTGTGCAATCAACTCAACATGGATGTCATCTACGTCAACAAGTCCTACTGTGCAGATTTGTGTTCATAATATGGGTGCAGTTTGTTTTTGAGACATTCACAAAGTAAATGCGTCTCTCCTTCTTGCACTGCAAATACTACAGCTATGTAACTAAGGCAGTGGGAAAACAATTTCCGCATAAGATTACCTGTATATCCGTCATTTGTCATTTCAGTGTCTTTGTTTAGTTGTTTCTTTTTGAAAATTTGCATGTCCAGTTCCTTAGTGACCAGAGTGGATTTGTTATGGTTATACTGTAATAACTATACGATAACACAAACACAACACAAACATTTAAAATAAACAATACAAATTTTAACTTTATGGGTATGTTAATAGAGAATAAAGACAATAACAAAGGAGTAATATGGAGTAATATTCATTGTGATTGTTGGTAAGATATCACAAATAGTTCAAACTGAAAAAAAACTGACTCATGGCTTTGTCAAATCCTAATCAAGTCTTGATTAAGTCCTTAGGTCCTAATCAATTCTTTTTTTATCTTTACAGATTCTAGTTGAAAAGCTTGTAAGACCAACATGAGCTGGAGCTTTCTCACTCGTCTCCTGGAAGAAATCCACAACCACTCCACCTTTGTGGGGAAAGTGTGGCTGACGGTGCTCATCATCTTCCGCATTGTGCTCACGGCGGTCGGAGGCGAGTCCATCTACTCGGACGAGCAGACGAAGTTCACCTGCAACACCAAACAGCCGGGCTGTGACAACGTCTGCTACGATGCCTTTGCTCCCCTCTCGCACGTCCGCTTCTGGGTCTTCCAGATCATCATGATCTCCACCCCCTCCATCATGTACCTGGGCTATGCCATCCACAAAATAGCCCGTACCTCAGAGGAGGACCGCAGGAAGCACCACAGGCTCCGCAAGAAGCCGCCTCACGCCAGGTGGAGGGAGACCCACCATCTGGAGGACGTCTTAGAAGAGGAGGAGGACGATGATGCTGAGCCCATGATCTACGAGGATACACTGGAGGTGCAGGAGGCAAAACCTGAACCAGCAGCCAGCGCCTGCCGAGAACCACAAAAACACGATGGCCGCCGAAGAATTATGCAAGAGGGACTGATGAGAATCTACGTTCTTCAACTCATGTCACGAGCCATTTTTGAAATCAGCTTCCTTGCTGGCCAGTATCTCCTCTACGGTTTTCATGTCAACCCTTCATATGTATGCAACAGAGTCCCCTGTCCGCACAGAGTGGACTGTTTCATCTCTCGGCCCACAGAGAAAACAATCTTCCTCCTCATCATGTACGTGGTAAGCTGTCTCTGTCTAATCCTAAATGTGTGCGAGATGTTTCACTTGGGAATCGGCACGTTTCGGGACACGCTCCGCCAGAAGAGGAACCGGGGCCGACGGACGTCCTATGGCTACCCGTTCTCTCGTAACATTCCAGCCTCGCCTCCGGGGTACAACCTTGTCATGAAGTCAGACAAACCCAACAGAATCCCCAACAGCCTCATCACCCATGAGCAGAACATGGCCAACGTGGCCCAGGAGCAGCAGTGCACCAGCCCAGACGAGAACATCCCCTCCGATCTGGCCAGCTTACACCGCCACTTACGGGTCGCCCAGGAGCAGCTGGATATGGCCTTCCAAACATATAGCACCAAAAACAACCAGCAAACCTCCAGAACCAGTAGTCCTGTATCTGGAGGTACGATGGCAGAGCAGAATCGGGTCAACACAGTCCAGGAGAAACAAGGAGCCAGGCCAAAATCAGCCACAGAGAAAACTGCGACCATTGTAAAAAACGGAAAGACGTCTGTCTGGATCTAGAAATGAATGCCATATACTAAATAAATAGTAGAAACATTTCAGACTCCAGGACTACACTGTAAGACAACTGGAGGATGTGTGATGTGACATTGGACAACAAAACACATTATCAATCACACTGTGAGGTAGAGCTGATGGAGGACACACAAATCTACACGTGACATTGGAACAATATTTAGTAGTATTGGGGAAAAAGAAAACCTATAAGAAGAAATTACCAAATACAGTGCTATGAATCTTCTTTGTTACTGTAGTGTGTAATTTTGTGCTTACCATAGATTTGGGACATGGCTAACATATGCTTTACTTAGTTAAACATCTCTAATTCCAACTAAAATGTCAGACTCTAAACAGACTTTCAATGCTTGGAGCTATTTATTTGATCTACCCTTGACTGCTGTTGAACTGGATAATTTGAGGAAATGTATCTTTGAAAGTGTGTGATTGTGGCCTAAATCAAATTTTGAAAATGCAGTGCAAAACACTGTAAAATTGCACAATAACTTGTTCCTGAAGAATCATGATTGTTTGCAATATGGGCAGTCCTCAGTTCAACCAGAATACAGGGGACAAATAAAATTCACTGAAGATTTAATACGATATTTGGGAAAGATGCATGTGTAATATTTGAAGAAGTATTTTGGATGTAGTATGTGTGAGTGTTGCTGGAAGCAGATGACAAGTGAAATATTTTGAGGAAAATAGTGCAATGGGGTTGTGTCACTAGAGGCTCTTGTAGTAAAGATCTGCACTGTGGGATGATCTTAAGTCAGTAAGTGCAAAGCCTTTATCTGTTCCATACGTTTCAAAGCATTGCAGGGACATGTTTGAAGGGGAAAAGGTAAGTGAACTGTATTGAAAATTTGAATATTTGTAAACTAAATACTGATAGTTTCTGTAATCTGAAGCAGATAATGCATGCTTTACAAATGGGCACATACAGTATACATATAGGCTACAGTAGAAGACCCATCCTTAGTTATTCAATTAGCTCGACATTTATCTTATGTTTAGGCATGTTATGTCTTGAAGATGAGCATTTTATGTTTTCTGTCATTGAATCAGTATGTTTCTAAAAGTGGTTTCATAGTAACACTTAATCCTGCCTTCACTATTATCATATTCCAAAGTGCCTCAAACTTTTTAAGATTGTTCCAGTGTTTTATTCATGAAGAAATAAACTTATTTGAAACCTCTGGCATCTTGCTTTATGGTATTTTCTCTATTTTTCTCTCATTCGTTCTCTGTCACACACAGATGCAAGCCAGGCTGTGCAAGAGTAAATGCAAATTGAAATGCTTTTAATGCATAGGCTATGGTAATTTCTGACTCAGTTTGCTCAAATTTGAGTTTATAGGCTGATATAAATGCCACAGTATATCTGGCCTGGTGCTGTGGAGAAATATCTGGCCAAGCGAGACTAGACTTTGCCTAAAAGGACTGTCATCCGAGGTGTCAAAAACACCTTTGCCAAACTCTGAACACTTCACTTCCCAGTAAGTGTGCAGAAATATATATTTATTTATTTATTGTTCATTTATTTCATATATATATATATATATATATATATATATATATTTATTTTTTTTCTGTGTTCAAGAAAAACAGAAAAGTAGCTTCAGCAACATCACTATATGTAGAATGCATTCAATATAACTAGGGGTACATATCATAATATACACTAAAACCTTAACCATTTCCAGGCTGTCCAGGAAAGACCCATATTTATCAATTTCTCCTTTATTATTAGAACAGTGTAGGATAGCATTCATGTAGGCCTATAATTGTTCAATATCCTTAAGTAATATAATTAAGTTTTTTTAATCTGTAAACTTACATTTATGAAATTTGGCCATCAAGAGATAACATAAATATATCTTCTTGTTTCTATTAGAACATTTTCAATTGGCTAATAGCACAAAATGATTGCCCATGGTGTATCAATGCAATGTTGTGTTTGTGTGAATATCACAAGGTAGGCTAGGCTACAGTTTACATCAATCTCTCTCTATCTGTTTTTTAAGGTGTGGATGGCAGGATTATATTCATGAATTATTTCAAAGGAAATATCTTTGATCTTATTGACAAGTGAATATTTGTCAGGCAATATCCACACATTATTTCAATTTCTATCACTAATAAATTGATTCCAATAAGGCATAACATATAGTATAAAAACATGAAGTTGTTGGAATAAAGTGCACAGACCTCTGTTGTTTGTGGATTAGATGAAAAGCACACATTCTATGTTAGTGTGACAAAAACTCCTAACCCTAACCCTCATAACTAAGAGCGTGCGCAGCAAGAAGAGTGAGCAAAATAAAAACATTCTTGCTCGGTCACCCACGTGTTCCAATATTATCGAGCAATGCATTGTGGGACTTCAAAATGGAGTGTCTGCTGAGGAAGTCAAGTCCCGTGTCCTATCTTATGTAGCAGTGTCGTTATCGAGCGGAGTATCCACACAGTTGCTCCATTTATACACTCGTCCTAATGTATAATATGGGGGTTTTGTGTTTCGCCAAGGGAGCGTTTATTTACAGTAACCGGCTCGGTGTTTATGCGCGTCATGCTAGCAAATACACCGGTCGGTATTTCACCGTATGTTCACTCACTGGTGTTTCACATTCAGCTGGACTCCACATCAAGAAGAAGTACAGCCAGGAGGCGGGTAGAAACGCCCCGGGACAGTATGTGTGCTATAACCTTCCTCACAGGACCGTGTTCAAAATCCAAGGACAAGACACAAGTCCGTTTCTTCAAGGGATTATAACCAACGACATGGGTTTATTTGAAGAGCCTGAACACAGAGCCATGTATTCACACATGCTAAACGTGCAAGGAAGAACACTATATGACATCATGTTGTACAGGTACTGCACACTTGGTATTATTTTTTGAACAGTTGTGGGGTTTTTTACCCACGTTGTCAGCACTTTTTTTTAGTATAGTTAACTGTACAGTAAACATGTGGGTGTGGCCACTTACTTATCTATGTAATGCAGCTGCCATGCCATCATTACAGTGGCAGATGTCAGGGATGGAAAGGAGTGTGTGTACAGTTTGGCTCATAGCACATGCAGACTCTAATCTAAGCCAAATTAAAGGAGAAATCCACCATAAAACGGCTATTATAGTGATGTACCTTGGATTTCTGGGTCCATTTTGTTGTTTGGTGATGTATTTTTCTCATTTCCATGGATAACTTCCCATCATACCTCCCATTCAGTTAATGTTATTTATTCTTATGTATTTATTTTGTAGATGTAGCTAGGGTGAAAGGGTCTGGTCATTACCCAGAACCAGTGGTGTTTGAGCTGAGTGTTTGTTCAGCGATCTAAAACATCGATGGTAAACATCAGGTTTTGGTGTCAGTTCCTCACAATAAAAGAGCAAGGGCTTCTTTCTAGACTCACAATTTTGTGCCGGCGTTCAACAATCATACAGGGAGAAATCCATTGTAGAATATACAGAGATAATTTCTCCACCTACAATTGCAAATGTACAAAGCTAAAAATTATATTGTTATAATATCATATCCAAGAGTGTATCCAAGAGTGTATCTCTTGGATTTGGCCAAGTGTTTCCGGAAGTGGCCACCAGCACATAGTTGGCTACCAAGTTATATATGCTCATACACCCACCTTTGATTAAAAGCAGTAGGTTCACGCCCGTTCTCTGAGGGTTGTTCAAAGTCATTGTGGGAAACATAGGAAATCTGTAACTGAAGTAGAAGTAGATGAGGCAGGTTGAGGGAGAGTGGGTACACAAAAAAGTTAATTGCAACACACTGAACATCACAAATTGATGAAATCTAACTGTAAGAGTATCTGAGGGTGAATAAGGCTCTCACTTGCTGTATTTCCTTTCAGTCTGAAGGAAGCAGAGGCAGGGTGCGGTGTTCTCCTCGAGTGTGACAGCACGGTAAAGGACTCAATCTTGAGACACTTGAAGGTGTACAAGCTCCGCCGGAAAGTAACCTTAAGCCCCTGTCCAGAGCTCTCTGTGTGGGCGGTGCTCCCCCAGCAGAACACCCCAGGTCAAGAGGTGGGTAAACCTGAGATCTCCGCCCCAGAAAAAGCTCTGGTATGGGAGGCTGATCCTCGAACTGAAGCCATGGGCTGGAGATTGGTGCTGGACAGTCAAGTTGACCCCTTGGATATGATTGCATCGTGTCAGCAAGGTGACACAGAGGAGTATCATAGACATCGCTATGCAATAGGTAAGACCAATTAGTAGGTTAGAGTACATCTGTATTAGAAGAGGCATGTGGAGAGAAGTATGGTTTTGTATGCACTAGAGATGGGACGATATGCTTCTCTCATGATACGATTCTATGTGTGATATGGGGTTCACGATTCGATGCAACCACGATATAATGTAATAAACTAGAAGGGCACTCGGAGAGCGCAGACCTCCGCCAAGGTTCGTGCTATTATTGCTTGTTCGTGAGTCGGATCCAGATCCACTCTAAAATTTAATGGGTTCTTCATTGGCCCATGCTACACCCTTCCACGAAGTTTCATGAAAATTGGGCCAGTAGTTTTTCCGTAATCCTGCTAACAGACAAACAAACAAACAAACGGCACCGAAAACATAACCTCCTTGGCAGAGGTAATAAAGGTTCAATGACAACAAACAGACTGTGCAGAATTATGTTCATTTCTGAGCCACAAATCTTTCTAGCAATGGAACTGGCTTACTAGAATGTAAACAACAATTAAAAAATGTCATTACAAAGTGCAAATAATATGATTTTGTTGGAGAGCTTGTGAAATTGTGATGGGTCATCTCATTTGTGATTACCACAGCAGAATAAAATGTAGCTAATATCGCAATTAATTTTTCTGCCCCACAATGCGTATTGTCACATTTTTGTATTGCAATATATTGAATTTCGTGATATTGTCCCATTTCTAGTATGCACGTGCTTGGGAAATTTTGTGACATTTTTAAAACATTTTTGTCATTGCTGTCTAGGGCTTCCTGAGGGAGTGAAGGACCTTCCTCCTGGCGTGGCGCTCCCGCTAGAATCCAATCTCGTCTACATGCAGGGCATCAGCTTTAGCAAAGGCTGTTACATCGGCCAGGAGCTCACAGCCAGGACTCATCACACCGGGGTGGTGCGGAAACGCCTGATGCCAGTGCGCCTGTCAGCTCCAGTCGAAGACCTCGAGGAAGGAGCTTCGCTACACACGCAGTTGGGCAAGGCAGCTGGGAAACACAGGGCAGGAGTTGGAGAGCTCGGTCTGAGCCTAATCCGCATAGCTCACTCCAAAGAGGTGCTGGCGCTCAAATCGTCTGACGACACCACAGTAACACTCGAGGCCTCTGTGCCAGACTGGTGGCCTAAAGACTTAAAAACTAAGTGAAGAAGGCAATGTTTTATTGTTCCCAAAAATGTGACATGCATCACAAGTGACAGACTTCTAGTAGACAAGACCCTGAAGTATGTTACACTGTCATTGCCCTTCCTGCTGTTTGGCACTAATCCACATTTGAGAATGTTTTCCCATTTTTGCTTTTTTTTTTTTTTTTTTTTTTTGCAGTAACATTTTCTGTTACAGTGATTATTCCCAAATTTTAAATTAATATTTACCTCAGCATTATGTTAACAGATGTACTACGTAACTGTTCAACATGATATACATATATAGCTCTGTTGTTAAATAAATATGCAGAAACACAATCCAGAAACCCTTTTTTTTCCCATTTTATCTTTCAATTCAATTTCCACACATTCACAGCCACATTTGAGACTGCAATACATCTCAGACCAAATGTGCAGTATTACCTTTATCAACATCTAATTCACACCACACAAATTGGCACAGTTTTTATTCAAGCCATTGTCAGGTTAGGTTTACATCCCAGGGAGACTACTGAACATATTCTATTCCTGGTAAAGGAGATGCTGCCCTCTTGTGGACTGTATGGTGTCTCGAATTTGCTGCAACATGCTTTCAGGTTGTGAACTCAGTGTTGAATGATCGAGCCGCTTAAAGTCCTCATTGCAGAGAAGGCATTCGAGAATATGAGCCACTCTTTGTAGGTCAAAGGCAGCATGGTGAGGTCCAAGTGTGGCGAGGGTCTCTGAGAGATGCCTTGGGTAATCAGAGGAGTCCCCCGACGAGCACGAGCTCAGGAAAGACATGCGGTTGTCAGCAATGATTTTCAGGAACGAGGCAAATTCCCCATAGTCGATACCAGAGCAAGACTTCATGATGACCTGGGAAAGAAACACGCAAAACAATTATCTTACATAAACATAATACTGTATACACTCAAGATAAAAGCATATTTCTAGACAGCATGTAGACTATGCAGTCTTTTCCCTACAGTACCTGGCAGTGCTGATGCCATGAGTCCATGGTGTTTCTCCACTCCTCTATCTCTCTTTGGACAGAAGACAACTCGTTTTGAAGGAACTGCCACATGATGTCAACGTTGCAGCCATTCAGCCAGTTATGATTAATGGAGATGGTGTCCTCCTGCAAGACAGGGAAATAAGTCAGGATCATGATAAACTGTTCACATCAATAAAACACACTATTTTACATCCATAGAAAAAATCACATGTCCAATAGGGACGTGAATTCTGACATATGCCATAACATATGCATTTGGTAGATGATGTTATGTAAATTGTGGATGTAAATGTACACAGTCTATAGTATTCTGTCCAAGTTCACAAGAATATAATGTGCATTCTGTTTTAGGATGAATCTTAACTATGCATTTGATGTAATTTTGCTACCACCTATGAAGCAGTTCAAAATGGATCAAACATTACCCTTTTACTTGTTAATGAGAATTTGTCGGCTCTCCTGGAAGTTGATAACATTACCGTTACAGTTCTTACCAAATTATAAACTTGATGGTGCCAACCACTGGGCACGAAAATGATTTCACCCGCCTCTTGAATAATTTCAAGAGGCTGACAGGCTTCATTAGAGTGTGGGAAAAGGCCTCTGTCTCGAAGGTCAGATGAAGTTACATCATAAGCGAGGTTGCCATGAGTGTCTCGTAAAAAGTCCTCCTGGCCTGGGGGGTACAGGAGCCATTTCTTCCTGCCACAGATGTTTGCAGACCAACTGTAGGAGCGGAACACATCTGCATGGAACGGGGTCCTAGTGACAGGAAAGTGCATGTCATTGTACAAAGAAAGAAATAATGAGCTGGTGCACATTTCTACTGTGGGCTGTATTAACGCTGACTTTTTCATACCATGAGCCTTTGGGTCCCATGTAGACAAACCGATAGTCGTCCACTTCAAGTGTATCCCAGTATTCATTAAGCCAATCAGAGGAAAAGAACACTGGTGTGGTGTAAACATTGTGTTCTGGAAAGTCCCTGTAGTAAAAAAAACAAATCAATACTGTACATTACAGGTATATGCCTATACACAAAAACAAAAGTATTACAGTAATACAGTATTAATGTGAGACCTTGACATGTGCCAGTCTTTCAGATAGAGACATCCTTTAGGTGATGAGTGGCCATTCTGGATGTATTCCTTCCAGTAGTGTATGAATTCTTTAAAAGGCATAATTTGTTTGGGGTTTGCATTGTATTCCTTTGCATTGCAGTTTGCAACAGGAACTGGAGCCTCATCTGTAATGAACAAAAAAATGTACATGACAACATTCATTGCATGAATGCCATTCATCAGTTGCATGCATTGACAATAATGTGTGGTAGTTAATACATTAGTACTAAGCTTTACTTACCAAACTCTTGCAGCAGTTTCTGGAAATTAGGTTTCCCCTCCTCAGTCACCCATTGTTTTCTACACTTCCAGTCCTCAGTAAACCTTCTTGAAAACATACATGGGTGGTTGGGAAGTAAGTACTTCTTGAAGAATTTAGAATAGCTCAGCTCCTTGTCAATGTAGTCCACAAAATGTGAGGACCAAAACTGCTCATACGATTGTCTGGGTATTTTAACTAGGCTGCAGCAAGTGTGATATGATTCGCTGTCCATGATGATGGTAAACAAAACCTTGGCTAGCTAGTTAGCTAGCTAGCTGAGCTGTCACTGTCTGGGTAGCAAGAACTGTTGCTAAAAGCTAGCAGGCTAATTGATTTGAGATTCGATTATGCATCTCATTCCGCTTTTGTTGTCCAATTTTACGCTTATTCAAGCCCAAACACTAACGTTAGGCTAAAAATGCAATATTTATATTCTGACAACAGGTCGCTCCATACGATTTCATCGCGATGATTGCAGGGAAAATACAAGAACGATTGACATAATTTATAACGTTACTGTTTCTTCTATTTTACGCATATGACACCTGCCTATATTAACACTGTTACTTAATTAATACTAAAACTACAAATTATCTTATTTCCAATCCGTTTATCTTTACAAAACCTTAGTTTTTAGTCATTAACATTTGCTGGCATAATTTTCTAGTCGGACAGTAAATACTACTGTACACCCGCGACACGTCACTTCCGTGATAAACAATACTGTTTTGAGTGAGTAACATCACGCTCAGCCGAACAAGATAATGTACTCGAGTAATGTTGTGTGGGGCGGTTATGCTTTACTAGGGTGAAGTGATAACTGTTAAGAGGTTTCATAGCACTATAATGACGCACTCTTATAATTGTGGTCAGCCGGACAGTAAGCTGCTTCTTCACAACTGAAACTGACGGCTCAGCTGAGCTAATCTGCTGCCTGGATCCTTTATTATACTGTAAACAAAGTATGTTCAATAGCTAGACAGAGATGAGTCAATACAACAGATGAAATGTAACAGTGGCTGCATGTGGATGGTTAATGTTTAATCCCGGAGCTGATTTGTCCCTCTCCTAGGTGAGTGCATCTCTAACTCCTTCCAAAATGAGCCGGGACGTTCCCATCCACAGCTGGCCTGGCTCCTACTACATCAACAGTGAGAAACGATGGGAGAACGGCACCCTGTCCCTCACCAGAACCACGCTGCGCTTCACCTCTGACCAGAGCAAGGAGAGTCTAGCCAGCTTCCGCCTCTCCCGGATCATGGAGATCAAGATGGAGTCGTCCAGCTTCATCTTCAGCACCCTCACGGTGCTCGAACAGGGCAATGTGAAGCACTGGTTTGGTTCACTGAAGCCCAACAGGGTGGTGGTTTACAACGTCTTGGAGCATTTCTGGAGAGAGCGCCTTCTGTCTCCCTCCACCGAGGCGCAGGGGGCCGAGTCCCAGCCGTCCAAAGGCAGAGAGCTGATCAACCTGGTGGCCGGGGCCCAGAGACGACTGGAGGACACGGGCAGAGTCCTCAGCCACCAGGGAGAGCAGTTTGACAACATGATGCAGGGGCTGGAAAAGATTGACTCCGATCTGGGCGTGGCTGACAAGTACTTACCTAAATATGTCCAGACTGGATGCCATTTTGAACACATTTTGTTTGGAATATATGTTCTTAATTCATGTTTTGTCTTTATGTAGCTGTATAGTTTTGCCTAAATGTTTTGTTAGCTGCTAAAACCTCATAGCTGCAATACAAAATACACCTAATCTAATAGTGGTGACCTGATCCCTGTCTACTCTGTCTGCAGACTTCTGTCAGAACTGGAGTCTCCTCCCTGGTGGCCGTTTGGTAAACTCCCCTGGAGAGCTCAGCAGGAGGCCAAGGCCGAGGATGCTGCAAGAGCTGCCGCCGGCGCCGCTGGGAAGGGCTCAGGAAGGAACAAGGTGATCGCCAGCGTCCCGGCCGTGGTGTCCAAAGGCGGGGACTCAGACTTGAAGCCCGGATGCTTGTTGGTGCTGGTGTCCTCGCTGGAAGTGCGAGACACAACCTACCAGCTCCTTCACCGCTTCGAACGGAACGAGGTGGACGAGATCAGGGTGCACAACCCGTACGAGATCAGCGTTAGGCAGAGGTTTATCGGGAAGCCAGATATATGCTACCGGCTCCTGTCCGCCAAGATGCCAGAGGCGATGTCAGTGATGGAGATGCAGTACAAAAAGAAGGTGGAGTACACCAGCGAATACACCGCCTTCAAGACGACTCCAGCCTCATCTCCGTGTGACACAGAGGGTTCAGTTTGGAATCAAGGTAAGGAACATAGATATTACAACAAAGGCACTGTGCTGTTTCCTTGTTGTGTAATTAATGCACTGCACCATATTATGAATTTGACCACCAAGTGGCAGTAAAGCTCCATGTTTCTACCTCTGCATTTTTTTTTTTTCAGTGTGCAACCACGTGTAAAAACATTTCAAGCACATGACTTTTGCGCAAGCATCTAGGTGTGTTTCCTTGAAAGAAATGCATTTTGATAAGAGTCAATTCACCCTAAAGGCCCCGGTTGCTGTACTTTGAGTTTACTGTCTGGCCTCCTCATAAACAACAGATGCACTCTGCACTTTCCTCCCCCCCCATCTCCGCTCATGGAGTCAGGTTTGCTGCAGAGGTGCCAAGATACTGAACTCCCAGTGGAGGTCCCAGCAGGGGAGCTGTCCCAGTTGCAGGTGCATGTTCTCCAGCCATCTGTCAGTCAGGCTGAGGCCCAGGAACTCAAACAGGTGAGGTCCATGGCTCCCACTGCCCGTGTCGATGTATGACTTGCACTGTTGATACATTTAGATTTGTTCATATTTGTATGTACAAGGCAGGTAATACAAATGTTATGTCTACGGGCGACAAATTGCTCGACACTTGCCTCAGTTTGTGTTGTGGCTGTCTGTTACTGTAAATTATCCTATAGTTTCAATAACACATATTTTGACGGTTAGTTGTTTTATGAAGTGTAGAACTGATGTCATTACAATAAGTTTGAGAAAATAAGCTCTGTTCCATGTGAAAATGAAAAAAAAAAACAGTGAATGTTATAGAGAACGTTATTTCCAGTCCAAACCACAATTCAGCATAATGATTTTTATTTTTCATCCTGTATGTTTTAAATGTTAGTTGGTGAGACCACAAACCAAAGTCTGTATTGGGTTTAAGAGAGGGAAAGAGACATGGTCAGTTAGTTGGTCAGACTGTACAAAGTCTTTCCATTCAGAAGCTTGTAACATTGAGCAGGGTTAGAGGCATGGTCTATGGTGGCAAGACTATACAGTGACGCAGATTCTCACAATATTTTTTTGTTTAGCACACCAGTACAGGTTGCTTAGAGCAAGATACTTTGTGCAAAACCTTTTCAGTATACAACTTTCTTCATTAGACCATGGTTACATAAACATCACATATTTAGTTTGAATCTTGACTACAGTAGTTAATGCCAATATTTCCTTACTAGGACTAACTGGGGCCAAGACTATATCATACAGACCTATAAAACCTATCTTGAATGAGGCATTGTAGGCACTTTTTAACTGATACTTAGTTAATTATTGTACATTATAACAATGTCAACATATTTTTTTCGTTCGTTCGTTCGATCGTTTTTGTCTATATAATCATTTATCAAACAAATTCATCATAGCAGTGACAGTGCTGGGTCAGTCATGCAGTTTTGCTTGTCTATTGTTTCTATATCAATGCTGTATTGTCTGTTGCTGATAAGCTGTAATAGTTCAAACTTCAAAGGCTACCAATTTTGACTTAATGTTACACTTTTGCACACACCCTACTCTTAATGTAATTCATGTCAAGATTAGAATCTACAGTCAGGCAAGTTGTAGAGAGGCTCTCACAGTTTAACGTCCTGCCCTAAGTGCTTTAGCAAATATCCCCCTTTGTCCAAGTATATTCAAATGAGGATTATCGTTTGAAGTTGGAAATTCCTAGTCGTTAACAATTTCCTAGAAACTGCTTCACTCATAAGTCTGATAAAGCCTTTTTTTTTTTAAATCTCATTTATTTGTGTATTAATTCACAGTCCTTAAAGTTCTTCGAAATTACCCCACTCATGCGCATGACACAGGCATTTTTAGCTCATATATTTTTATATTAAATCTAGCCTAAATGTTTAATTTTGGGGGTTTCTACATGACTTAAGTCCTCTAGCCGTTGTATAAGCAGCAGCTAAAAATAGTCATTTTTAGTGTTTTTTCTATGACACACCAGAACTCCTGTAAATGTAACTGCTGGGCATGATTCAGTCATATTATCCCAGTTTAAATTGTAAAGTTACAAAGTTGGGAGATTGAGTACAGTTGTTCTTCGGTGCGTATTGACATACTATCTGTTTTCTAACTGCTGTCTGGAGCAGTTCCTGTGCTCAGCTGCAATGTCCGCGTTTACTCGCCAGTGAAAACTGACATAATGTCAATGTGTGTGTGTGAGCATGTGTAGGATAACATAATATTAGTTTAGAAACCACGGTGGTGGGGTTTGGAGTGAGTGTTTATTAGGTTTTGCTTGGCACATCTTGATGTATTTAAGTTGTTCCATCAACCATAACATACACAGTTGTTGGACCATGCAGATGTAGTTGCAGTATTCCTTGAACCCGGTGAAAGTAGAAAACAAACGTTATTGTCCGTCTGATATCAATGAGCCCAGCAGACGGGCCAAGACCTCTCTCCTCAAACATATTCTCAAGTATCATACACTTGAAATCATAACCATCATATACCTGCCACATGAGTAGCCGCTATTGCATCATTGGTCGGTGTTGAATTGTAATGTTGCCGTCTTGTCTGCAGACATTTAGCAGCTGCTCATTGTCTGTGGCCAAGGCAGGGGGAGAGAACTGTGAATAGAATGACTTCTCACTCTTTTCTACTCCTCTCTCTCTATCCCATTGGCGCACTCCCTTTTCTAACTCACTGACCCCATCTTTACACCTCTCCACACATGGTCCACAAGCACCAGGTCCACACTCCCAACTGCTCCCCCATACTCTGTAGATTTCCATATTGAATCTCCTCTTCTTTTATTTGTGGCCTGCTCCTTGTTTGTCCAAGTTCACTGAGGGCCGGTGTGCAAGTACTCAAATTAATGATGTATAGTTTGTCATGCTCTTTTTATGTGTGTATGTGTGTGCGCTTGTTTGCTTGTGTGTTTGTTTGTGTGTGTGTGTTTGTTTGTGTGTGTCTGGGCCCAGATGCTGATGCAGCTGAAGAACCTGGCTCTGGAGGCGGAGACGGAGCTGGAGCGCCAAGACGAGGCTCTGGACGTCCTGACCAGCTCCACGGACCAGGCCACCATGCACATAGACAAGCACACCTGCCGCATGAAAAGATTGCTCTAGCTCAGACAATCCAACAGACGCGCGCGGTCAACATGTCACTCCTGAGAAATGCACTGTAAGTTTATTCCTTCTCCTTATGGGATTGGTAGAATTTCAGAACATTACAGTAATAATCCGCAACATTTTCATGTACATAAATGTCCGTTCTGCTGCCCTCTATCGCTGATTGATATAACGCAGTAGTGATTCAACTGTTACCCAGTTCATGAAAGCTTTGACATTTCTTACATTTGCTGTTCGGAACACCCGCTGCTGGGTAGGTCTTTTCCGGGACAAATCCCCTGGCGTACAGGAAGTGATGCGTTTCACATTTCCGGCAGCAGTAACAGTGGTTTGTTTTGAATAAATACAACAACTTGTAGTTATCATCAAATAACTAGATGATAGCTACTAGATTGCCCTCACACAAGCGGAAAATGTTAATATTCCAAGAGATGTAAGCTGGGAAGGTTCTCTGTTAAAGTGAATTTGCAAGTAATAGACTGATAGATTAAGTTTGCCAATGCCATTAACATCCCAGTTTCTGATTCATTTTATTTAATTTCTCTCCTAATGCTTCTCTCTCTCAGGTCCACAGCTCCCAGGTGTCAGTTATCCCTCCTGGACACAGTTTCCCTATGGCTTGAAGTGTTGCATGTCTCAATATTGCTGCTGTGTATTGCATCAAATGGAAATGTCCTATCGTTATCAGTGTAGAGGGAGAGATTGAAAATGTGCAACTAAGTCCTGGGACTCTTTAAAAACACAGAACACAATACACCCATTTTCTCTGTCCTTAATTATTTAAAAGTAAATACTATATGGTAAATGGTCCAAATGTATATGTATTGCTAGAGATTGATACCTCCAACATGGTTGGTGTTGTTATAAATCTGTATTATCTGTAAAGGACTTGCACATATATTGTAATTCTGTAATTTTACTGTGGTCTGTTATGATTGTGAACTTGTAATGAACTGTTAGTTAAACTTGAAATATCTGTAACTTGTTTTACATTAATGACCTGGGTGCTGCATCCTGAGTCTTGTTCTTTTTGCTGATGATACCAACCTTACCTTGACACATAAAACTTCTCTTACTGCTGAAGGAAAGAATAATCTGCAAATGGTTACAGCTAAGCAAATTATCTTTCATATAAAAAAAATACAACTTAATTTTTATAGCAAAAAACAAGAAATGCAGCAAAACAAATGCCCATTTATCTACTGGAAAATATTTAGTTTACCTTTCATCAGCCAGATTCCTAGAAGTAATGATTGATGAAACATATATACTTTGTTTGCAGTAAAAGGTTGAAGTCTCAAATTATCATCAGATTAGATGAGAAAATCATCAAGATTAGTGGTTTGGTCTTTTAACACTATTATAGTTTGATTTACGCTTACCCGATATATTGCTTGTTCTACCAATCTCCTCAGGATCCATATTTTAGAGAATAGATAAGAGGTTTGTTAGATGAGCCTCTTTGAGTAGCAGGACCGAATGATTATTCAGCACCACCCTTTTGTCAACTTAATATCGACGACATAAATATACGTATATCAAATCTGTATTTTATTTTCAAATACATAAGTCAACCAGAATCCCTTCCCATGTCCTTCAAAATTTCATACATACAAATTCATACAACACTAGCTGCACCTTCCTAAGTATTTTACTAGTCACCATCAGTTCTACATAAGATATAGAGGATCTCAACCGTGGAAAGTTAGATTCACATTGACAATGAAACTATCTCCCTCAGCTTTTTCATATATAGTCTTAGAACCTGTGTGATGAACCAAATCGCTTGAAATCTTGCCTCAGTAACTCAACATACACATTCTCTTTCTCTCCCTACTTGTCTACTATTGCAAGCACACACACACACACACACACACACTCACACTCATTACCACACTGACTTCCCCCTAGGATTTAATTTCCTGTGTTACGGCTATTTTAACTTTATTTTAGCTCCCTTGGCACTTTATGGATCTTATTGTTATTCTATTGTTTCTACCATGCTGTGTCCTGACCTGTTGTCACTTAGATTCTGTTATCCAGTCCGTTTGTGTCTTTGTTTATTATTTTGACTTTGTGTCTTTGTTTTGAGATGTTGACATTTTATCTCACCTGCACAAATTAATAATTGCATCTCCTGTTTGTGTTTTATGTTTTTTACCACTGCAATTTTTCCTATTTGATTCTCTGTTTACTCACGTTTTACTGTACCATTTTTGAATGCCTCATTAATAAATAAATTGATGAACGATAATATCATCGGCACACTACATCCCTGTACTTTAAGTCATTTGAAGGTATTTTGTTTGACCTCTGTTTTGCTAACACTGACATGAAAAATGTGTTATTGCCTCAACATCTTCATCGAGAGGCAATAGGCAACACCCGTCATAACAAGGCTCCCATGTGACAAATTGTCATAGAGAATATCAAAACACATGCAAACTAGAAGCGGAAGTTATTTACTGTTTCAGCTGCCGTGCATGCCGTTGCATGGAAGTGGCTTGCTTTGTAAACTAGCCTGCTATTATAACATCCTGTTGGCACCGGGACCTTGGCATGTGCTGACCACCGCTGTCGGACCACTTTCACACGAGGGGGGACTACAGTGTCAACAGTGGACCAGATTCATTTGACTTGGCAGACGGTTGGGTACTCTCAATTATGAATCAGGAAGAAGCCTTACATAAAGGGGTTTGAAAGAAGACCGACAGCCTCGCTCAACAGTCTGGTCCCAGTTAGTATGAACTTATCACTTCTATTAAACACAGCCCACCATGAAAGATGTGAGACCCAAACCATATAAGCACAGGATAACACAGAAGTGATGCCTAGATATGACATTATGGAAAGATCTTCCACTATGGTTGAATATGTTTTCACTGTGGACTGTTTATTTTTGTTGATTTGAGTGATAAACAGTCAGATTTTTGGAAGTCCCAAACTCCAGAAGCATACCACATGGTTATGTGAATTCCAACCCCTAAAAAAGGTTAGGGAAATAGAGTGCATACTGGCGTGGTTTTGAAGCAGCCTTGCAATACGAGGAAGTGGTGGCGGTCTTGTCTGACCACAGATACATGAGATCCGGCTTTGCCTTCCTAACGGATGGTATGGAGACACAAGGGATTTTGTTGGCCTTGACTTCCAAGTCTGTTTACTTGATAGTCCTGCGGTGACCGCTCTCATTCGAGGAGCGTGTCTCAATTGATGGCCAATCAATCAACTCTCGCTGGGAAAAAGCAGCTCAAGTTTGTGGGATGTGAGGGCACATGTGGGTTGCACTCTGCTCCAAAATAAGGAGCCATGTGATTGTAATATAAACCAAGTTAGATTTGTCATCCTCAGGAAAATAGCTCTCAATTTTAATTGTAACATCCTTGTGAAATTAAATCACTTCCCTCCTCTTGTCTAGGAAATAATTGTGTGTTTTGTGGGGAATTGCTTATATAACCCACTTGATTGATTATCCTTGATGATCTTTTAGAGTCAGCTGGTGTATTTATTCGATGATAAATTTGATAGCATGCAGTATATATTCATCAGCACTTGCCCATCTAAATTCATGAGGAGTTGTTGATCTGCAGTAGACCTGAAACTTATTAACTGGAAATCAGAGAAATACATATTTTCACTTCCAGCGTACTATTAGACCATGTCTGAGTGTAATGGCCTGATTTTTGACTCACGTCCTGGCTGGCCTCTTACTGGTGCAGGTGTTGCTGGGTTTCCTTTTGCTGAGGGAGTTTCTGGTTTCAGGAAATAAGGCCTGTTGGTTAATGTTAGAACTGGGAGAAAACGTTCTTGGAAGGAAGGTGCTTGAGTCCAACCAGGGGGGGCGTATGCAGTCTCCCACAGAAAGTGATATGACACACCACTTCAACATTAGTCTTTGGCTATGATTATGATCTGAATGTTATTATCAGAGTAGTGACATTTCCATGTGAGATTATTCTCTCTTTTAGCGAGCAATCATTGTTACTCTACAGACAGATGTGTATTAATTTAGCTGTGGACTTATAACATTTGACTCTTTTCATTTCATAGGGATTATCCATTCTTCATTCATGCATTGTGGGGAAAAATGTTGTTGAAATCTTGAAATCTTTTTTTTTTTTGTTCAGTCAAACCAAAAATGCCCTCCGTATGGCTGATAATATGGTACTTTCCCAGATGCTGAGCAGCATGATGATATCATTATTGTTATGTTTTCTTTGGTCTTTGAGGTGCACTTTGGTTTTCTGGCTTTTGTTTCACAAACTTACTTTTCTCATTTCAGTCCGACAGAGTTAACAGCTAGGCAGCCAAACCAAACTTAGGGCAATGGCTTAATACAGTAGTATCTGTCTCAGGCCAAATCAAGTCCAGGTGAAATTCCACATTAGAACGTACCTGAACTCTATTGAAGGGTTTGTTTGTCTATCATAAGCATACTGTATTACCTGCTACCTTGTTGAATGTTTTTACTTGTATTGCATGTAGATCTACATTAAAGACAGGTTCAGCAGAAAAGTGAAACAGATCTGAGACTACCAATCATGATGCATTGTTTATATGTAAATAAATACCTTACAACATACCACATTAGTATTTGTAATGACTTACTCCTTATAGAAATATCTCTTATAGGATCCCTGTGGTCATTAGATTCAGTAGAGGGCAGCAATGAGTTGCTGATAGTGAGATTTAATTGATTAACAACAACAAAAATCTATTTAAATACATTCTGACTATTCTATTTCTTGTGAAGATAAGTAATTTTTTTTTACACATGGCTATCAACTGGGATATTTTGCTGTGCATTGGGTAATAAATACTTTATAAATATACAATATACTTGTTTATTTATACATTTTTGTCCTATATTTGCAGAGCTAACATCCATCCATCAATCAGTGTTTCTTTCTCCATTTCTTCACTTTCATTGCACTCAAGGTCATATATTTTGTCTTAGTCATGAGTTAAAGTGAAAGGTCTGCCCCACATTTTAATCCTTGCATATGGAAATTTACAGAAGGCATAGTAATGGAAACCACCAACAGAAATGTCTTTGCAGGTCTTATTTTCTTTCAGAAACCTCTAC
This sequence comes from Centroberyx affinis, assembly GCF_046629955.1. Lineage (NCBI taxonomy): Eukaryota > Metazoa > Chordata > Actinopteri > Beryciformes > Berycidae > Centroberyx > Centroberyx affinis. Next base: position 324,065 of record NW_027279477.1, read on the forward strand.
TAAAAATGCATCACACTCCTCTGCATCGGGTGAATAAAAACACAATGGTCAAAAGTGTACCTTTGGCAAGTGTGAGGAGTCCTTTTTGTGATGACTGGATTATGTATTCATTAAAATCCCATCTATACAGCTCCCCAAACAGGTTGTCAGGCCAGGAGCCAGCTCACACCGCATCAGTACTTTTACGAGTGGGCCCCCCAGAAACCTTCAGCGAGACTGTTTTTAGTGGCTCTTGCTGCAAATGGAAACACTTAGCTCCCACAATAAATTACCCACCCGAGTGATGCCACGCTGCATAGACCCCCAGCTCTGCTGCTGGGCCAGTCGCACACAACAGGCTATGGATTTAATATTTTCTTATTAGGTCCTCTCTAAATTAGCAATGGTGACTTTGAGTCATGAACTGACATGAGGACAGAGAATAAAATTAATGACCCTAAGGTTGTTGCACTAGCGTTCGGTCTGCAGGGCCAGCGGTTGGATTAAAGTTAAGGATGTGTCCCCCTCTCACCTCGTGGGGTTGAGACTGGGGTTGTTTCGGGATAGAAATAGACTGTCTTGGTTACTCATTTTCTCTGGAAAGTAAATAGCCATTAGTGTAGCAGGCCAGTGATCTGAAGGGCAACGCTACTATTCAATCTAAACTATTGTTTATAGTTGCATGATTAAAAGAGACAATGCTGTATAGAAGGCCCTGCTGTTGTACTGAGCAAAGTAATGATGGTGCTCCTGTGAACACAGTCCAGTGGGGTCAAGTTCAGACACTGTGACAACATACTTAAAAGTACTTGACTTAAACTTCTGTATTGAATGTCCAGGTGTGTTAGGAAATAAGAACTGTGTGTAGTTCCCTTGCTAAGAGTGCCCGCGAAATAATCCTAATTATCATTCCTGCAAACTTATGTGTTTGACCACCTAGTGATGTAATTGCAGCTGACCAAATAGATTGTTGTTGAAATATTGCCCCGCTGTTATAGCTACGTTGTGACAGCGTTGTGTGTTCACTGAGGGCCGGTGCAACCATAACAAACACAGCTGAATCTGGGGTTTACATTTCAGCAGGATGACGGCGCACGCAGCGTCTGGGTGGGACTTGGGAAAAGGAGCCTGGGCCGGCAGCCTCGCCTGGCTCTCTGCCAGCATGGTAAGAACAGCCTTGACAGTGGGACCTGTGAAGTCATTGTCCAGATGCACTGCTTCTTAAATGCAAATGAATTAAAAGACAGAATTGGTTACAGGTTTGTATCAACAGAATGCAGAGAGCATGTTTGACAATGTCAAACTGTGCCAGGACAATAGATTTGGCCTGTAATGAGGGTGTGGACCAGCAAGGTCAGGTTGGAATAATTGTGACGTGGGCTTTTAAGAACTTCCAAAAGGAAGCCGCCAGCCTAATACCATTGGCTGTGACTTCTCAAGTGAATACAACCATAAACGGAAAGAATAATTATAACCATCTTTGGGCTTAGAATGGGTTTAATTTAGGAACAGAGTGAAACCTCTGTAACCCTGACTCTTTCAGAGTTCATCAATTCATATATGCTCTTTCCCTAAGCACAGTGACAAACAAAACAGCTGTTAAAAGGTTTTTATCATCAGAAATCAAAGACATTTGTTGATGTATATTGCCCTAATTCACTCCATCTTCCCATATGTTCTTTGTTTTTGTCTGTTCTTACTTGAATGTCTATTGAAGGATTTTGTCACTAGAGTTCTTTCACTTCATCATAGAGTTTGAAGACAAAAAAGAAAAAAAACAACTCCTGGATAGACATACCCAAATACCCAAATACTGGGCCAACACTGGGCATGCACACATGCTCATTCTCCCTGTCTCTCTATTTTTCCCAGTCTCTATATCTCTTTCTCTTTTTGTGGGTTTATTTCCATAACTGCAAGGAATTTTTGGACAACACCTATTTTGTGGAAACTCCTTCCGCAATCCCAAATGGTTTGTCCACGTAACCTCAGGGGAGCCGCCAGCAACTATGTAATTGGAGAAGATTGAGTACACACAGAGAGACCATAGCCTGGTGAGCTATTGAGAAGCTGAAACAAAGATTACCAGATGTTTACCCAGCCCTGCCATATGTGAGGTGGTTACTGAACTTATGTGCAAAATGTGTGAGTGGCAGACAGAAGGAGAGTGTGAACCTTTGACCCAGTGTCCATTACAGGTAGAAAAAAAACTATAATGCCGACTGACCATGAAGCTAATGGAAAACAATGACGTGCTACATTGGTTGGTTTTCCTCTAAAGGAAATGTAGTGTTCCTCAGGATATCAGTCAGGAATCCCCTTTTTACTGATGGAAACCATGGAGCCGTCAAAACAGAGCTCTGTAATTCTGCGGCCTGGTTTCAATTAAAGCATTGAATATCAAAGACAATCACTCCCATTTTAATGTGCATTTTTTATGTGTTCCCAGTTTATTTTGATGGAAAATTTGTGGGTGGAGCACTTGCTAATTGGTATGGAAAACTTGCACCTGTGGTAGACCAATGTTTTGAGAGTCAGAAACATTGAATATTTGCGTTCTTTTCTTCTGAGGAGGAGTCCAACTTTATCCCAAAAACAATCTCAGACTGCGTCTGACCGTATAAGGTCAGCTGGGACAATAGAGTTATATGGTGGTTCAGAGTTTTTGAGCCTTTGGTTTCATAGTGCAACATAATTTGTCATTCATCATGAACCATTTAACCATAAACTGACCATGACATACTGGCATTATGATGCTGTGTGCAAACATAAAAAGCCAACATTGGGTTTGAAGACACAGGTTTACAACTTTTCACATGAAAGCCCAACACTTCCCATCTTGCTGGCCGCTAGACGTCACAGTATTGCATTGGTGGTAATAATAAAGTAATGCCAAGTGCTTTGATTAGATCATCTCATGTCAGAATTGAGTGCTAGCAGATTGCACAAGGATATTATGTCATTGTTTTTGCAGCCTGCGTCAACCTTTTTTGACGCATTCTGTATTATGTCATAGCATTACTGACAATTATGCAGCAATATTGTTGTCGTATGGGACGGATGCTGAACAAACATACTATGTCAATTTATTTGCATCACGGTGACTGTAATTCTTTATTTGCCTCACATTTTCATTTGATAACTGTGTAATGACTGTAATGAAATGCATATGTTTAATAAGCTTTGTATTTCCTTGAATGGTTGCACATTAATTTTATGATCTTATGCCGAGTTTTTTGTTGTTTTCTCTGTCTGTGCGTGTGTGTGTGTGTGTGTGTGTGTGTGTGTGTGTGTTTGATGGGGTGGATCTATCAAGACATTCTTTCCATTCTGGTGAGAGAGAGGTGGAATCACCCTGTCTATATATATGACAAAGTGCGTCACTCTCCTCCCTCCTCTCCTCCCCTGTGGTTTTCTGGACCGGGGAGATCTATAAGTTACCGCGGTGTTCTGTCATTAGTGGTGAGCTTTAATCTCCAAATTAGAGGGGTAAATCATTAAATATTGCTTACATCTGCAAACAGGATGACAGTGATGACAGTTTCCCTTTCAATGGACAGCTGGCTGACGTGTAGTTCATATGGCCCACTGCCCGTTAAGTGACTGAAGACTATTCTAATATGATCATATTAAGCCTTTGCAATGTCCATGCATTAATTTAAAGTAAAGAGCAGTAATATAAAAGAATGCTTTGGATCTACTGCGCTATCACTCAAGCCAAATCCCCCGAGGCATTTCATCTTATACACACCTGTTTCAACTGTTCATCTGGATGGGAACTTCCATACATAATGGATATTTATTATACAGCAATGTGTTTTTGGTTTCTAGGTATTTTATGAGCTACATTCAGAGTGTGACCAATCTGTACATTAGGCCATGTATGACCTCTTACACAATAACATAATCTGTTATGAAGATCATAACAATAACATGACAATCTAGTCTACATAGCAAACATGATTGTGATGATAAAATAAAAGTCAGTGATTGGTATGTGGACCAAATCCTAATCTCTATTTCAAGATGTTTCCTTGAGTAAAACATCAGACAGTGCAAGCAATGAGATTCCAAGGATACAATGAAATATTTGACAGGAAAGCATCTAAATTCTGTTTTTTGGGCTTGTTTTTTGCTTGTTTTTTGTACTGTTGGACCTATTGCATGGGCCACCACAACCAGTTTTCTACAGCAGGCCATACCTTGACATTACCACTTTTGAGTAAAACATACCAGGCAAACTTCTACTTTGGAGTGAATTAGTTGTATGGATTTTAAACAGTAGTGGATCAGAAAGAAAGGATAATTCACTTTCATACTAATTGGACAAGGTCTGAATAAAGAAGACTACATTTCTATTGATACAGTAAATTAAAACCCAGTTTGTACATCACATAACAGTGCAGCAGATACAGTATACACTGTACTTAAAGCACAGTGCTTAAATTCACTCCAGTGGAACTCCAATAAGTGAAACACCAGAGTTTTGGTGGGTCACTTGCTCACACCCATTGTCGCAAGTTTGTTAACTTGATTTATAGGGGTTTAACATTTCATGATGTATAAAAACTAGAATTTATTAGTTTGGTCCTCACAATTTGTTTTCCGGAGAGATATGACGGACCTTTGTGAGAAAATGAAAAATAAATTTTGAGCTTGTTAGATCAGTTACAGAGCTATTAAGCGGCTTCCTCCCGTTAGGGTCCGTGGTCCTAGGAGCACACAAACACATTGCTCAATGACGGCATGAGAACATTATTCTGAGGTGATACCAAAACCAACCACCTAATCGCAATTACATCATGTCTCACCGACAATTGGGCCAAGATAGATGTCACAGCTTTGTGTAAGCAGTAATTTGGACTTGATCATCCTGAGGAAAATGACTTCCTTTGTTGTCGGCAACGCACGACATCTGAACCGGTTTGGAGCGCTTTACGATAATATTTCTCTTCATGGCTATAGACCCCTATTAACCTCCTTGGATGATTGTTTTAGTTTCATATGCCCACTGTGCTGTATTATTATAATTTTTTCCAGGTGTTGAATAAAGTTATTTGGTCTCTTCATTTTGCAAAGTCATATGCTGTGATTTCAGAATGGGTTTTATATGTGCACACCTGCTGCTGATACATTCTCCTCGAGGTCTTGGGGGAGGTAATAACCAGCATCGATTATGGGAATTCACGGGACACATCCTGCTTTTTCACAGTCCATAGAAAAGGTACTCAGAACCAGGGAAGCAGTAAATGAGTGTTCAACTATGACACTATGTCTGGTTTTATTATTACATTCATATGTCATAACCTATTCACACATTACTCCCTATAACAGCCGAATTCTCCGTGTTCATTGTCTTGACGATCAGCCTAAGTGACTGCTATGCATTTTATTTGCTATTTGAATAGATTTTCCAGCTTTAATCAGAGCCAGTTTCTTTCTCCCTTCTCTCAGCGGTCGAGAGATTCACTCCATTCTGTCCACTGAATGGAGCGCAAAAATACAGTCCGTCCTCCTTGGAGTTTTTGGGGTGATCAAGTGTCTTCTCTCTGGTTCACTCCTCAAACTGAAGCTACATCTGGGAATATTTCTCTGCAGTGACCAAGCCGTAATTTAAGACTTGCAACTGACTATTGGGGATGGTGACCTCCTGTGATTTGGGCTTACGCTGCAGCTTACACAAGGCCGCCAGGCCAGAGTGAGGGGGACATGGGTTTTACAGGCCCACCCGCAAGGAGAACGCAACTATTTCCTCTCCATAAATCAAAATGGACACAGTCTGTCTGGGGGCCTTCAATAGGAACAGAGCATGTCCATTTTTTAAATGGGGGCTGAAATTAACTTTTTTGTGCACTGGTGGATTTGACTTCACATATATATACTGTATGTATGCCTCATGCAAGACTTGTTTCTTAAAATCCTCTTGAATGTCACCTAAATATTTACTTGAAAATGACAGTATGAAATGAAATGAATGAAATTCAACTCTTACCTGTGAGAGCAAATTTGTGTGCCAATTATTTGACAAAAAATGCTGCCTCCTGACAGTAATGTTGCCTTGCATTGATGGGAGCAATACTTCTCTCCTCTTCTCAAAGACATGTATGTTAGGGTTAATACTCCTGTCAGTGCCCCTGACCAAGGCACTGGCAAAAGAACTGGAGTTGGTCCCCGGGCTCTGTGCTGCGGCTGCCCACTGCTCCTAGTGTGTGTATAGGATGGGTCAAATGCAGAGGACAAATTTCCCCACGGGGATAATAAAGTATACAAATACAAATACAAATATGAAAATCAAGAGAATCATTCTTAGGCATTGCACACCAATTTTACAAAGTGTATTGGGTTCAGCAGCATCGGTTAAAACTCAGTTGCAGAAAAAAAAGTAATGGGAACAAACGCTAGAAACTGAGGACAAAGCAACAACTCAAATGAATCATTCTTTATCCAAACCAACGCTGCAGTTCGTAGAGAGGTAGGATGTGTCCAGGACATTCTTACATTTGTCCAGGATCAACTGTGTGCATATAAATGATCGCTGCATGATGCCCATTAATTGTGACAATTTCACTCATCATACCCTGAGCCTGTATTCATGAATCTGCCAAAAATTAGAGGGCTGATCTAGGATCTATTCACAAGTCACATGACCTTCTCAGTTTACCATAAAAACTGGTCTCAGATCCGTTGTGATGACGTTCTTCAGTACTTTATAGAGTACAAATGGTCCCTGGACTCCTGCCGTTTCTGATCAAGTTACTGGAAGCTTTTGAAATGAAAGCCAGATATGAGAGTGTAATCTAATAGGTATTTGTGTTATAGATAAGAGGTTTGTGCATGTATTTTGAAAATCAGAAGCGCACCTCTGACAGTTGTGCTGGATTGACGTCACAAATAACACAGCAGTCTCTTTAGTTATGTCTGGTCATTAATATCACTTACACACTGAGGTGTTCCTCATAATTTCCAACACGGTGTGCGTCTGTGCTTTGACATATCTCGATCCCTCCTCCCATCACAAAAAACAATCACCGCCGTTTTCCTTGTAATGGGATTCTCTACAGGGAGCGGGGGTTATGGAACACACATACTGACCAATCAGATGACTCACCCCGCCAAACAGTGTCTAGAAATATGCGCCTGATGTCAATGACACTAAGACTCAGACAACTAAAAGCGTTCACATGCCTGAGAAAGTATCAGAGAGTAAGTCATTACACGTTTCCTCGGAGATACGGAAATTATTAACACACGTTGGCTTCATGTTTTAGACATACTGGCAGTGAAAAGTCATTGAATACCCTTCAATAATTAGTTTCCCAATCACAGATGTGTACGCTTATAGGATAACTGAACTTTGACGAATGCCTGTAATTTGTCCCAGTTCAATATTCAGATGTAGAATCACATTACAAGATTAAGTTTTGCTCTTCCAGCTATAAAGTGACATAGAAATATTACTGCAAAGCAAAGCAAAGAGAAGGAAAGAAAAGAAAAGAAAAGAAAGGGGAAGGGAAAGAAAAGAGGTAGCGAACCCCAGCCACAATGCAACTTTATATCAGACAGCCACTAAACTGGCATGCGCAAAATCAATCCCTAGCGCCGTACCTTGTCCTCCCCTCTTTCTTCTGTGTATTGGTGGTTGATGAAAAAATGTCAGTCGTTGGCAGCCCATATTTCCAATGTAAACCCACAGGAGGATGTGCTGGAACAATTCAGCCAAAGCGTCTGGCTGAGAATCCGCAGAGCTGCGTGCGTGCATAATTGGTCGAGCAGCAGAGGAATGACCTTAAGTTTAGATTCAGGCAGTTGGGAGACCTTGGAGACTGCCTTGATCCCCGGCCTGTCCCTCACATGATTTTATTCTGAGAGTCTGGTTATACGATGCCACTGGGGAAGTGCACATAGATGTAATAGCGCCGGTACAACGGCCACACAATGCCTTATGCCTAAAATGATATTTTATATGCTGTAATCTAATCATTTATTAGGAATTATTTCTGAATACATGCTGAACTGCAATGGGAGAACCCATCACTTTCCAAGTACATTTTCACATCTGATACTACAAAGCAGTCACTTTACTGGCTTCTCTAGTGATTGTGTGTGTATATTCGCAATAGGAGGATATAGTGGAGAAGCATCCATCAACAAGGAGGAGTGCTTAAGATTCGAATCCAGTGCCCCCAGTGAATAAAGTCCATATCTGTGAGGAAACAGTTTCTCCTGGGCGGCCTTGGGTGTGAGGCCCTCATACACGCACTACAGCCAATTTCATGCGGGGAAATCTGGCTCCCGCTCAGCGAAGAGCCTGATGGGAGAGTGAATCTTAACCCCCCCTTGATTTGCTCAATATACAGTACCAGTGGAGTCTGTAAGTGCAGGGAGCTCCCCATTGATCAGTAGTGGAACACAATCCAGATCCAGGCAGCTGGGGAAGCCGTGTTCTTCGCTATGAGGTAATACCTCAGACATCTGCAGCAGGTTCTAATTATGCCAGAACAACTCAGTGTCTGGCTGCGTTTGGCTAGTGGAATAGCCAACACAAGCCATTCTACTCCTCTCTCTGCGTAAGACACAAAGGCCAAGGGGATGCCCTCATACCACCCGGCTTTGTCATAATCTGGCTCCTTGTGAACTGAAATTCTCAAGAGCTAAAGTTGCTCTATCTTCACTGATAGCATTAGGTGCTCATGAGATAAGGTGATCTATTTATTTTGGGGGTTTTTTGTATAATGTAAATTGTCCAAAAGGAGAGGTTTAAGTTTTCATCCTGGAGTTACAATTTTGGCACAGTTTTTCTTCCTTTTCACTTTTTCTCTTCCTCATTACATTGGTCATAAGAATTTGATTTTAGTTTTTCTATCAAAAGGAAAAGTTTGATGAAGATGAAACTCCTTAACACCTTTTAACCTTTGACTCAACACCAGGTGGTGCTACTGTATCTTCCGGTTGTGTTGCTGTGCAGCAATAAGCCAGCTAGGCAGGCAGGGTAAAGGCCATGTGTTTAAGTTCAGGACTGTTTTATGATCTCAGTAATAACATACTGACTTCCTGTCAGACGGGAATGATTGAGGTTGTTATACAGCACTGTACAGGCACATTATTTTGTTTGTATCTCATTCCAATATCTTGTCTCTTTATCTTCATCTGCCTCAAAGCGTTTCCTCAGAAGACATTTTTTCAAAATTAAGGTGAAATTTCCTTCCTTTTGACAAAATTAAAGGTTTGTCAACAACCCCTGGTCTTAAAATAAGATGGTAATAACAGCAAAACTGCACTTTGCAGTGAAACCCTTGATTTGAGTAAGCTGTAAACTGTAAGTTGACAGTGATTAACACAAAACATTTGCTGCTATAGTAACCGATCGGCACACAGTGCAACAGAGATCCCTGTGCTGTACTGCAGACAGACCTGGCAATTATGTTTAATCTGTTTTAATTGTTCCTTGGGAAAGACTATAATTCTACTTTATTAAAGAGATGTAGATTTGCCGTCTGTCAGTTGAAAACTATATTTGGCCTGGTAAACTTTGCAGGTATTTTACATCACTGTGGTGCCACGCTTTTGCCCTTTTTGAAACCTCATCTACCTCTTTTTCCTCCTTCTTCTTGCTCTCCTCCTCTCTTCTTGCACACACACGAACTCACCCACACCCACATACACATACACACACACACACACACGCTCATACACACAAGAACACACACCCACATGCATATGAACAATATATACCCATAACACCTACACACACACGCATGCACACACATGCAGCCACTCTTTGCAGCTCCACAGTAGCTGCAAATACAATCTTGAGTTTTGATTACACAAATGGCAAAGTGGCTGACTAACCTCAGAAATCTCATCATTACCTGTGCTGCAGGGGACGAGAAATAAGCAAGCCTTTGTAGTCCCACCGCAGAAATAGAGTGGTGACAGTTTAATGGTCTCCCAGCTCAGGGCGCCACACCCTTGCCACTCTATATAAAGGACCCCATTTCCACCGCAGCACGTGATGTCAGGTGCTTGAACCTGTTCTCCAAAGCTACAGCGCTTTCTGGGATTGTTAATCTACAGGGGGTGAAATTCCCTGTAAGCGATGACATTACTGTGCGTGACTGCAAATGGAAAACTTGCAGCACTTCCATCTCTGTCAAGGCTCCCAATGCTAACATTTATTTCTGATTTATTTATGCTAATCAGTAACAACTGGATGCTCTTCTTTTAAACTGTGCTTTGCAATTTGATATGTTTGAGTGATTAAAAGCTGGAAGGACACATCAAATTTTATCATGTTTGAGGAATTCTTGCTCTGCTGAGATGAGAGCCTCCTTCCATAGTAATGAATTCTCAGCATGTCTCTGTCCCCTACATCCACTCTGAATATTCATCCATTTTCCCCTTGAAGGCTTTTCCAAATAGCATGACCACTTTTTCCTGTGTGTTCACAGATCTATCCATATGGAGATTCCCAACCCATAGACTTTCTGTCTCTCCTAATGCCACATTCCACAGCATCGGGACCTGGTTGAGGGGACTGTTGAAAGTTTGCTGGACCTCCGCGGCCTGACAGCATTTCATGTGAGAGACTCCAGATGGGATCCCACACTTTGAGCTGTCCTAATGACCAGTATCACCAGAACCATAAGTGAAAACCGCTGATGTGACAGAGAGAAAAAGGAACATCATTAATAAAGATAATGAAGCCGGCGGCTGCTCTAATGGGACGGTTGGGACACATGCTGAGAAGTCAGTGGGGGGTGAAGGCGTAGGGTGGGCTTGGTGGGAAACGCTCTGATATAGAAACCGGATGCTTACCGCAGCATGTTTTTGACCTCAAAAAGCCATACTAAACAAATGTTTCAGCCAACTTTGCCAAAGAAGAGCAAAGGAATATAAATTGGGAGATCTAGGAGCCATGTGTGACTGATTTTTTGTCATTATAGGATATGGAAAAAATGACACTTCCCGTTTCAAATAAAAATGATCCCACTGTTGTTCCCCCAGATGTTAGCTTGGCTCAGGCGAGACTTTTATTGGGAACAAGATGAGGATGGGTCCCATCAAGGGAATGTGTGTTCTAAAGTTGTTGTGAATAGAATAGAGTAGAAAGTGAATAGAATCCCATCTGCCTGTGTGTTCTGTTCTGGCTCCGTTCACCTGTTCACCACAGATGCGGATTACATTTTGTGTGGGACTTTATTCATTACCAATTGCATGGGTTTGATAAATAGTCAGGATTTGGTTCTGGCATAATCTACTGAAACATCAAGCATCATAACAAGAGCTATCTGTAATTTTGTATTTATTTCTGAGTCTCCGAATTGTGACATTGAATATTTTCATGAAAAAATTAGAACCACAATGCTGTCTCATTTCACGATCCAAGCCACCTTTGCAGCATTTTGTTTTGAGCCGTGTATATGTTTTATATTATTGAATCTCCCTTCACGTTTTTAGCCCTGAGGCCGGGAGATAGAGCCCTCTGAGAAGGGAAATCGTCTGTTGATACGCCCAGGGGCAGTGGAAAAAAAGGCCTGTGTGAACTGTCAGCACCAGATAGACACAGGAGCAGCTAATCTGCTCCCAGGCCACCATTCACTGCCATGTGCCACTTGCACTCTCGCTGACCGACTTCCTCCGTACACACTCTGAAGGAGGTGCAGAGGGCCTGGGTGTACCCGCAGCTGGAAATCCTGAGTATAGATATGCACGCATGAGGAGAAGGTTACCAAACATCAGATGTGATTGAACCTTGGGAAACACACTTCCTGGCGAGGGACCCCCATTTGGCACGGCGCTACGAACACAGACTGGAGTGTGGGTAGCCTGCAGATCGCTCTTGAAGACACACAGACATTTGAAGCACAACTGTATTATCTCATGCTGTACACTTGGGGAAGTGTTGACATGCAGCTTGTGCTGTAATTGAATATACCATTTTCCAGACAATGGAAAATAGATCATTTAATCAGCCACTCCCAGCTAAATGAGAAGAGCAAATAAAGGATTGTTTGCTCAGTGACTAAGAATTGGAGATGGATTGAAGATGGATAGCTACGAAGGAGACCAAACCCCATGATTTCATATCCTTCAAAGCTCCTCCATGAAGCCCTTGGTGATTCATTAGTGCTGAACAGTGCTTGTCTTGTCATTAAACTGTATAAATCTATGAGTGCTCTGGTGTGATCAATAAAGAATCATTGGTTTGAATGTAGGAAGAAAAGTTCTCATGTCAGTAAACAGTATAATATTGTCATCTGTGCATATTTTTTGTGATGATCTTTCAGTTACAGTGTAACACAGCTCACCAAGTCTTGATGCTGCATGATTTGGTCAACCTTGTTGACTCAACCTGGCCTGGTTCCATGGGGGGAGGAGTGTGCATTTTCTTGCCTTTTATCTAAACAGGTGCTGCCCAAGCATCATGCTGGACCCTTTGTGGGTGACAAAGTGACCTTATGGCTGTTGCTGCCCGCAAGGCGGTCCAGGAGCTGGTCTGCAGACAGATCAAAGTGGGAATCATGCCCCACCAACAGAGATAAATACACACTTCCTCTCTTCCCTTTCACACTGGTTTTTCCCACACTCCTCGAACCCCCGTCCTGTAGCAAGGCCAACTCAGAGGAAATGACAGACCACATCAAGAGGCTCTCTGTTGCTTTGACAGGAGCGCTCGCGCCAGCCTTCAGGAGAGAGCGAGACGCTTTCACATTCATGAGGGGGTTGCACGTTATTTGTGTGTCTTTTGCAAATGTTGGCTATGGTAGCACAGCACATCCAAACAAAACGGTTTTACGCTCATTTTGAACCATGACCTATATCCATCATATTCACGCCAGCTGCTGTGAAGGCATGCCATTAAAAGTTTGCCCATTTTGGCTGTAATTTCATACTGTATATCACAGTGGCTGGACTATTAAATGCTCCGACTGCCTTTCATTCATTTTTCCCATTACTTCTCTATGAATCTACAAGTCACACAGACAGACTGACCCACTTTGACCAACAGAAATACATTTTACAGGCTTCCATGATGAAAATATTATTATTTTGTTTGGTTCCTTGTAATGTACATTTACAAACCATTGAAGCCGACTGCAAGGACTGCTTTCTGCTTTTAAAGACTTTGAGTTTTATTTGATGAGTTACAGTATGTGATGATTTTCACCAGAACTTAAGCTGGGCCCTAATGAGTTATTAGAGATTTTGAATGAAACCACCAATTCCACCAATGTGTGTAACCTATGAATGCCCTGGCACCTTTTTACTTATTTATTGACTTGACCCCCTTACTAGTTGACCAATGTTCTTCCTGTTGAATGGGATATCACAGGGAAATGCCCTTGTAACGGCTCGGTTTTACTGCCTGTTAGGCTGCTGGCTGTTCCTGGGCATCGCAATGTAGCACACTAGAGTGCATTTAAATGGCATGTAAATCCAACATGTCTGATCTCATCTGAGCATTATGGACTCAGTGGGCCTTGCTGGAAACAGGAATCTTGGCAAATTATTGAAATAGCGCACGTCAAAGTGATGCTTAACAAAAACCTTAGAATGAGAAATAACTAAGGTTTCTCTCCGCCCAAGGTCCCCAGTCAGTTTACCATCTGTCCCATCCTTAGCTTCTCATACTCTATATCACTAACCAGAGTGCTGTAGACATGTCTCTGTCCTTGACATCAGGAAACAGTAGCCCAGAAAGAAGTTGTTTTGCTGGGTTTGGCCCTGATACTCACCTGTTTCCTCAATCTGCGTCTAGCAAGAAAACCCCCTCTCATTTTGACCAACTAAAGGAGTAAATCAACTGTGTTTCTGGCCAATATTTCTCTAACATGATCCTTCTGAGACATGTACTTGTCATGGCAAAATATGGCAGCTGCAAGGAAAAATCCCTGCTAGAGCAATGAATTATGTTTGGGCATTCCCTGAACAGCGGCTGTTTATATTTTCTTGGGGGGGATATGCAAGGCCACCCAAAACAAAATTGTGTAATGTTATATTATTCCACTGCTTTACTACAAACAGGAGAAAACGCCAGATCCTTCTAATAGGACTGTACCACTTTTCCAGTTTTCTGCACTATTTTATGCTTCTCCTCAGGAAATCCACCCATGCTCATAAGTTTCTCCACCTGTTTGGAAATGTCTTTGAAATGTTTCTGGTCCCTGTGAAGGATCATAAGCAAGGCCCTTAATGAGCAAATAAAGTTTGGCAATGCTTTGCACCCAAACCGGAGAGAATGAATCATTCTGCAGATTCATCCTCTTTAACACCTAATATTGTTTGTGATTCATGTCAGAAGGAACCAGTGGGAGAATGGGAGAACTGAGCCTTGATGTCCCATAGCTCAGTCCAGCAACTTTACACCTTATTGTCAACATTTCAATTTTGTACACCCAAACCGCACTGCCATTGCCTTGAATACATTTTAATGAAGTGAATTTATTCCTCCATTAAAAATCTGTAAGATATCTCTATTCCGATACAGGCTGACATGTTATAACGCAGCTTCAAACAGTTTGGCCTGAAAACACAATCATTTCAGACAGGTGAATAAAAAATAATGCAATTAATTTCATCTTGTCAAAAATTGGAAAAGGCGTTGGATATCAATGCTGTTAACCCCTCATTAGCAAAACATTATTCTTGCATGGAACCATAACATAATTGGTAACAGATATGTGTACAAGCTCTGCGGTTTCACCAAAATGTAGATAAGTATAATTTCTTCTGGGTCCTGCACAGTGTAAGAGAAGGCCTTTTTGAAAACCGCTGTGAACTGTATTTCTGCCAGCCATAGGACCAGAGCGGCTGCTCCAGCTAAGAGATGTGGAGGGATACCAGAAGTATGTCTGGCCAATGAGAAACAGGTGGCTGGACAGAAGTGAATGAGTTGTAAGGACAAGTGTAAATTGCTGTTGGCAATAATTGAAGGCCTTTAAAACGGAGTGGGAAACGGCCGTGGAGGTATGGTGCTCAAGATAGGACCTCAGCCTTGTAGGTAAAACAGTGGATCTGCAACCATTCTATCCCTACACATCGATACTGACAGTATAGCTTCTTCAACGATCCATCACTGCTCACAACCCAGCGATCTGATGTATCTTCTATGGTGTCGCTGTTTATCATCAAAGAGTTTCAAGAACCCCAACCACAGCTACTTCTGCTTTGACAATCAATGTCAAGGGAATGTCAGGAAAAAAAAAAAAACGCCAGTGCTTTTTAGCAATCTGTTTGTTTATTTTCTTTTAGTTCCCTTGTGGGTCTTTTAAAGCCCTTGGCATGGGATGATTCCGCCTGGCAGCCCCCCCTCTCTACCACACACCTTCCCTCTTGCCATCCGTAATTACCACACTGTTCGAGTCCTAGCCTGTCCAAAAGCCACTGCAGGTCTGATTTTTTTGGCTTGGCTCCTCTCTGACATGCCTGGGAAGGGCAAGGAAAGGAAATGGGTGGACCAGCCGCTCTCCGTTCCCCCAGAGCAGGCCTGGGAGAAGCCAGCCCAGTGTTTTTCGACTCGGCCGAGCTTGTAAGGGAGCACAGCCCATCTGGTTCTAATAAATCCTCCATGCGGCTTCGCAACTGGAATTGCCTGACCTGTTTGGGGACGTGATCACTGATACAGTCATTTTGCAAAACAACAGGGAAGAACATGAGAGCGGTTGTGAACGTCATCAGACTTGTGGTCCCCAAACGTCTTTGTACTCTAAAGAGAACAAAGCTCACACTAAGCAGACCTCCCCAAAACCCTGTAGGGCTAGGTGATGGATTTACGCTGTAATGGTGATTACATTGTAATGATGCATTCTTACCAATAGTGGGCAGTGTATCACTATTTCTGGCTCTAAGACTCTTCTTTTGATTGTTTCATAGTTTATTAAACACAGACTAAAGAGTCATGGTCAGACCAACACTAATTATGATAATGAGAGTCTAAAGTGCTCAATTGGCCAATTTGTAATTTCATCGCTAATGCGTGAGTATTAGGTCAAGGACATCTGATTGGTACAACACATGGACTATAGCAAAGCAGATTTTTCCACTACAGATCCACTATCCACTACATCTTTCATAAAGAATGCCTTTTTCTCAGAAAACGTCTGTTCGTTGTGCTTGAGCGGTGTGAAAAAGGAGTCCATCAGGTGTCTTTTGTCTGCTTATTCCACATACCTCCCCTCCCCCGCCACATATTTGCCTGGCAAAGATAAAGTTAAATGGAAATGGTGCAGAGAATAATACATATATTCTTCTTATTTATTGTCCTGCACTTTTCATCCAGTACCTGCTCAAGAAATTACTCTTGAAAATGTATTTATCACTATTTCTGCTGCCTGAAGAAGGGGTCGGCGTTGTGTTAAAATGTAGAAATTCACTCATGTACGAATTAAACACTCCTTGAATGGTATCACATTTTCTTTTATTACTACTGAACAGTAAATCTATTCTGCAGTGTGAATGAATGGTAGTATGGGCACACCAAAACAACACACTACGCTGCCTATAGCTTGCCAGATCATTAGGTCATGCAGTGCTATGTTGGTAATGTCTGCCTCCCAATCCCAGGCATATATTTATGACCTGTTGGCTGCGAGAGTCCTGCTGACTCGTGCTTATGAGGTCAAAGTCATCAAAGTGACCTCACCATCGGAGACAACACAACATCTGTCCTCATCTTTCACACCTTCAGTGGCTGAGTTTTCTAAGACCTCCCTGCCTCTCCCAGCACTCACTTCCCTCTCATTAGAAACTGCTTGATTTAGCACTCGGAACGCAGTTATTCACCCACAGTAGATAAAATAACAGGAGTCGAGCCTATTAAGACTATTAACCGGGAAAAATTTACAGCAACGTGCTTTCCAGCTCAGTGTTACAAATTTAGATATTGAGGTCTATATTCAGCAACAGAATCAGAATCAAACTCAATCAAATCAAACTTTATTCACCATTTACCTGTCATGAAAAAAGAAAAGAATAGTTTGTTATCTTCAGATGGGTATTAGAAACCAGTCCACTCTGTCTGCTGACACTTGACTGCCACAAGCTAATAATTAGATGAAAGCTTGTGAGGAATGTATAGTATTCAAGGGTAGTGGCTAAACTTTCCAGTCCACATGCATGACTACTGTATTTACTGTAACAAACTCCGTCAAAATGTTTGGCTTATGAAGAGTGAATTGGCATCACATATGAAAATCATGTGCTCAAAATGTCAATCAGTTGTATGTTAATAACATTAACAACAATAATGATACAATATCCCACAGGTATTATCCTGTAATCAAAATGGGGAATAATAGGATTTGGGTGGGAGTTTGGGGTAGGAGACCACACATGGGGTAAGCTTGTATTGTACATGCTTAATCTGATTAAAGCTTTAAATGTGATTATGAAAAAGAGTGACACAAACTTCACAGGAATGTTGACATCCACCGGTCCCATTTGTTCTTAGAGTCCCTCCTGATAGGGCAGGGCTATTACCGTTACTATAATTCCACTCACTGCAGGTTCAAGAGACTCTTTAACATTGTTTAGAGGATTTACACCCAGAAAGTGAGTGAACTGCTGGTATAGACTTGCACATCTGGTACTGGATCATTTGGAATCAGTAAAACATAGCAAAGTGTAATGGGATTTTGCGCTTTGGGGCAAGGGAGTCCACCAATGATTCATCTGTGTCTGATGAGGACAGACCATTGTTATTGCTGATTTTGGGGGTGAATCATACTGGGTTGGTGTTTGGTGTTACCTATGCTGCTGATTAATGTGACAAGGGCCTGTCCTGGCAACTTTATCGCTACAAACTCAACTGGTGGACGTTAGCATTACTTCACTTGGAGTGCCTACATTGTCTCAGAGTCAAACACCCTCTGCTCGATAGGGACTGGAAATCAGATGAGAAATTAGGCTTTAAAAATTTTGTTTTCCACTGGTTGAAACCAAAATGGCACACCATGACTGCTACGAATGCATCACTGTGATAAATTCAAAACACCCACCATGCATTTTGACTTTTAAGGGAGAGTGAGGTAACACCCATCATCACAACTTGACAGGCGATGAAGCCTCTCATGCTTTCCTTCTTATCTGTTCATTATAGTTATCTATGCACTGAGTTCTTTCCTCTTGTACTTTTTGTTCATATTGTCCATTGCACTATTGGCCTTTGCAGTGTGTCAGGAGAAAATTCATGCCTCTCTACGTGTCTTGGAACTCCACTACAATAAATTGTCTTAGCACAATGTTAATAACAGAAACATCTGATGGCCACATGGGATGCAACAGACTTCCCTTTCCTTTTAGAAATTAGAATTCATTTATTTTACAGGATAGCACTTTATATTTGGGGAAAAAAAGCAGGCCTCTTTCACCGTAGCACACCGATATTTCTTTCCGGGAATGAATCCTTTATCTGGAGAAGGCAACATGAAAAGTATAACACCTGGTATGTATCAGTAAATTGAAGGGAGGAAAGGGAAAGCCATATGTCCACCTCTAGTCTTCAAAGCAGCTAGAATGTGTATCTAAGTGCATTCGAAGATTGAAACAATCCAAAAAGGAAATTTATCACTGAGCTGAAATTTCTAGGCTCTTAAGGCTTTAGTTTCATAAACATTGCATGCTGGATGTTTTTCAATTCTGACCGATGCCATTTCAACTTAGGCATCTGCAACTTTCAGGATATTTCCAACATATTTCCCAAGGCAAATCATGTGTGCCTGCAAACTTTTTTTAGCTAAGCTGCATTGATAATTGCTCTCTTTGCTCACAGTCAAACAGACCAGAGTCCTATCTGTACCCACTGGAAGTAAAAGGGTAAATATTTATGGCCTTTGACCCTGAAGTAGGCCTTTATTGCTGTATACGATTGCATTATCATTCACAGTGATAATATTCAGATTAGCCATGTGAAATGTAATCATGACCCATTTTGGATAAAACCTGGACCACAGTGTCTTGATCTGGAGTCGTCATTATTACAGCAGGCTTGAGTGCAAGACTTTTCTATTTGGCTATCCAATTTCCTACTTGTAGTTCACCAACTGCGACATGATGATGATAGGATTTTTAATGGTCTTCCAGTGTCTCATAGCCTGCCTCCATGAATCACGCTCATTGCAGTGGTTTCCCTGGACAGCGAGGTGTCATTTCATAATAAATAACATGTGCAGTGGGTGGGATGATAAGTAGACAGAGAGAATCATTATTTACTCTGCTGGGGAAAACATATACATATGGTAGTTAGATAAACTTCAAACGGGGGCTAGACATCCTGAGAGCCGAGGGTGGCTGGGCATGTCTCTTTGGACCAGAGAGGAAAGAGAAGTTTGGCTGTGTTTAGAAAGGAGAAGTCCCTCCTGATAAGATATATGTGAGATAGAGGTATTTGTTGTGTTTTACTGCTTTAAATGGGGCAGTTACATTGCAATCTTTTCAAGATCGCTGTTGCAGTTAAAATATTTATCATGGTAAATTTGCAGCTATTTACAATTTTCTGTATTTGTATTTTTTCCATGTGCAGGGTTCAGTGGAAGCGTTTGAAGATGCTTTTCTGTTGTTGTTATGGTTAAAGAGGTTTGGTATAATATAACATTTCGCTTGTTGCTGGCACATAACAAGCTATCATGAGCTTTTTAACTGAATATATCCAGTGTGTATTTGTACAGGCAAAACATGTACAAAGAAAACGCAAATTAATTTTGAAGGTCAGAATTATAAAAAAATATTCATAATTCAAATATTCTCAATGTGAGGACAAATCCAATGTTCATGCAGGACATGTGACAAGGGATACATTTTGAGATGAAAAATCTCATCTTCAATTTCTCCATCTGTCTGTTACAACCGTGGCTGTACCCCCAGAAGATTCCCTAGTGTTTCCTTGTGTTTCCCCTTCCCTGTGTTCCCAGTGCTCCCCTGTCCGTCTCTCTCTCTGTCTATGTTTTGTTTGTGTGTATTGGCGTGGGCGTGGTCTCCCTTCCTCATTCTCCTGGCTCCCGGTTCTGCTCTTCCTGCACACCTGTCTGCATCAGCTCATCACCTCTCCCAGTCTGCTCACCTGCCTCTCATCAGTTCATCAGCCTGCAGTATATCTACCCCGGCTCTTCAACCATTCTTCGTCAGATTGTTGTGTCAACCACAGTGGTAGATACGCATCAAGGCCAATCTAGTCAGAATCCCAGTGAATTTGTCTCTTTGTGTTTCTTGTGACTAACCAGCCTCTCTCTTATCCCAGGACCATCACCCGCCTGCCTGTCTCCCTGCCTGCCTGCCAGCAACCTCCTAGTCTCCAAGCTACACCTGCCTGCCACGCTTCCCCTCATCTCACGTTCACGCCAAGCCTCACTCCTCCCTTACAATAAACCTTTTCTTTACCCACACCACCCTGTCCGTGTCCTGCGTTTGGGTACCACCTGTGTTCATAACACTGTCACGGTCATCTTTTGAATCCACGTAGAGATAGAAATCTGATTTATGATTCATGGAAAACATAGCTGCACACTGTGTCATTGTATTATGCATTTTTAGCCATTTTGGAACGCTACAGTTGTTTTCAGATATTAATTCAACAATTCACATTACAATTAGTGCATAATAGTTATGAAAATATTGAGTCATTGAGTCGGTTAAGTGATTATCATTAAGGGTGTGCCGCATTTTAGATGCAAGATTATTTATTTAGCAGCTTTCCACTGGCATTGCTTGTGCCACCACATGAATATACAGCTCTAGAAAAGATAGGAATAGTGACTATGACAGCAACTGATTTTTGGTGGATACACACACTTTTTCTCATTCAGATATGTTTTCATTGCTTTGCAATTAAGGTCATTTTGGGGTAAAATGTCAAACAAATGATGAATCCACAAAGTCAGTCACCCATTCAGTGTCAATGAAGCAGCTCCAGGTTGTACATCTTGATTATATCATGGATTAAATTCTTGGCATTGTGATTTCTAGCATTGGGAATTCATCATGTTAACAAGTATTGACTGTTGTAGGCCAGAGCAATATAATATGTTTACTCATAAAGTGAGCGGTATTCCCCTCAACAGGGGAAAAAGTTTGAAAATGTTTCCCTCTATGGAAAGAAGTGAACTTCTAAAGTCAGACGGCATGCAGAGAAATAAACAAACAATTAATTGGTAAAGCAAATACACAAACAAGTTGATGGACAGGCCTCACACACTCCCTGTTTAGCTGTTTGTTCAGTGTTTTTGCTTTAGGTCATCCTTTACCTCCTGCTGCACCACCTTTCCCTCATGGCTGCTTTGCCACTGGCTCCTGGTCCTTCATGGCCCTCCACCCTCAGCGAGCCTGCGGCCTACATGTGTGGCACTCGTCAAGCTTACACCAACAGATAGCATCATTGCAAATCTGACGGCAGCACAGACAGTGAGTGATGATTTCCCCTTCATTGGAGCCTGTGTAACATTTGGCCCGGCGGGAATGGGAGCGCTTGACACCCACAGAAAAGGGAGTTCCCCAATGTTTTCTTCAAGGGGTCAAAAGCCCACTGCAGCACTGCGTGTTCGTCTCGTACCTCTGCCATCAGAACAAAACAAGAACGTCTCCTGGTGATATTTGGGCTTTTCATGACTCCCAGACATGGAAACACGGAGACAGCACATCATACATGAAGGACACCCTCAGAGCCGCCATAGTAACCCGATAAACATCTTGCCTGCTACCACACTGGATAAAGCAAATAAAGTGAGTCACCGATTCTCATTTTTCATCCTTCTATCCATCCTGCATCAGCAACATGTACACTAAAGAAAACAAGTGGGCTGAAAAAGCACTGGGTGGGTTTGTGCTTCAGTTTCAACCTTGGCTTTGCTCTCGTTAAAATTGGTGGGGGAAAATGTGAGCCGAGGACGGTCACGCCCAGTCAGCGTCAGGTGAGTCATTTTATGTGGCAGTTCAGGTTGCAGTCAGTCCAAACCGCCTGGCTCTTCTTGTGGCCAGAACAGGTCAAATGCTAGTTGAAGAGAGAGGGGAAAAAACTGTGTAGACTTAATTCATCCTCATCCGTGACAGGTGTGTTTTTTTGTTTTTGTTTTTTTTTATTTGCCTAAAACCCTCTTTGCTGGACAGGAGACCAGTCCTTGGTGACATTGCCAAATGACTACATCTGTCACTGTGAGGCTGTCAAGGCCGCTCTACCTTATGATTCAGACAACCTGGGGGGGACAGGGGTTTAAAGCAGAGACTAGTAGGGTAAGTCCACATATACACTATAATTAGACCAATTAATTTGGATAAATAGCAAGGACACAAATCATCAAATCATCAAAAATGATCAAAATTCTAAAGGCAGATTCAGGCCATTACAGAAAACAAAAATGCGTATTTTTCTGCAAAATTTTATAATGGAACAATAATGTTACAATTTTGATAAACATGGCCAAATAAATTGATTCGTTTAAAAAAAAGTATCGCTTTAAGTAAGCATGCACTGTACAATTAGCTTCCAGCGAGTAAAATTTCAGTATGTGATTTTCCCACAACTATTAGAGTAGAAAACCCGTAATGTCTCACAATGAATAGTGGATCCAATTAGACAAGAATTTTCATGCAGATTATCAAGTGCTGCTGCTTGAAACCAGAAGACGGCCAGCAAAGAAGAAATGGGGAGGGGAGGGGTTGCAAGGGGGAATTTCCAGCCATGTGTTTTTATTTTAAGAGAAATTTATAAAACTCTTTGTTTTAGAATCCAGGGGTTGACCTGTGCTATACCTCCCCCCTTCTCACCCTCTCCAATCTTGTTTAAGCCTTTAATCAAATGGACATCTGGATTGCATTGAGTGCTGCAGAGAGAGAGGCCTGATTGCTGTTAAGCAGACCACGCGATGATGTCACTTTTCATTAATAACGATGCTGCCCATAGCAGTCACATTTATCTTCCTGTCTAAAGATACAGAGACCACAGGCTGAGGACATGACAGTGACCGTGGCCACTCCATTGGCCAGCTGAGATAACAAGCAGACGCTGCATGACAGCTGCTCAGTCAGATTCACTCAAGGAACACAAAAATGAAAAGATGAAAGGGCTACTTAAAGAGGACAATACCCCAATTATCACTAACAGCATATGTGCTGCAAAAATACACAGAATGTTAGCTTGTAAGCGACACAACAAATAACCAACAACTGTATCACTCGGGATTTCATGGTGTGTAAAACGGTGAAGACGGTTTTTAACAGTAGCCTGTAGGGATGTACCCGAATCCGAATCCGTTATTCGGGAAAGCACAAATAATGCGATGGAAACAGATATTTCTTCTACCCGAAGTTGCTCGTTATTATTTGAAAAAAAAAAAAAGCCATGATTGACATGTCTGTGCATCAGCCATTATGTTTCTTCAAATGGATTCATATCATTGTGGATGGCCACAAGATAAAAATGCCCATTCTGTTTGCAACATAGGACTTTGATTTCACTAACTAGTTGTTTGACTTAGCATCCACTAACACCCTACCAAGTATTTCATGGTTTAAACAGACAGCAACAAGTTCAAGTGACAGCAACAAGTGATTTGTGAAGTGATTTGTGGGGTTCAGACAGTTCATAAAACTTACTTTAGTTAAAAATAAAAATAAAAAAAGAGAGAGAGATGAAAAGTACAGTATGAGGATGCGGAAATATATTTCATAATTTATTATATGCCAATATCAAATCAATTTGATGCTTTGAAGGCACAAAAATTGCATTGCCAATGAATATTAGGTTAGAAAATACAACATTTGCCCGATTGAATGTGACTTCCGGTATAAACCACGCCCACTTCCGGTCTTCTATCTGAATACAGATACAGAGACAGATCATTTTGTTGGTTGAACAGATACAGATACAGATAAAGATAATGACGTCTCTGTACACCTCTAGTAGCCTGAAAGGTAAGAGACAAAGTCTGTGGAGCGGGATTGTATCAATATATATATTTTTTATTAAAGTTAAGAATTGTTTCATTTTCTCTAATTCAAAAGGTCATAATCTCACTTTACTTTCGTGGTCCAGTCAGCCTCCCGCCATGCAAGGTGGAATAGTTAATTTACAGCTGGCACTCTATTGCAGTGGTTCTGCTGAGCAAAACCCACTCAATGGTATGAGTGTCTTAGCTGAGTTCTACTGGTGAAAAAAAAAAGCCTTACTGCACATTTGACAGCATGCCGTATTATCAAGTAAATCCATTGTTTTAAAATTATTCTGTTTTTTCTTGAATTTGGCGACACCTTTGGTAACAAGCGGTCATTGCTTTGGTGTTTTGCACTACATTTCCCAGCAATCGCTCCCCAACAGTGGCGGCAGCACTTTAACGCCTTTGACGTCACTCCCACAACCCGAAAACAAACAAGCATGGGCTGTTCTAACAGTGGCATTTCCATGATGAAACTCGCCAGCATAAGTGAGAACATACGCTCAAGCAAAAGGACGGCTCACACGAGGAGACGGCACCGCCACATGCGCAGGTGCAGCTCTCACACTTCGGGAGCTTCGTCTTGGTGAGCGATTTTCCATACTTGAGCGCGTACACAACCTGAAGGAGCAAGCAGAGTTCATCCCTCACACACAATTACTCCGTGAGCTCTCCAAGCTTTTTTTTTTTCTGTGCTCAAGTTTCATTTCGTTTTGACAGTCAGGGGTGGGCTCATCGCTGGGTCACTGTGTCCATTAATTTCATGTTCCTGTAAAGTCCCCGCCCTTGTCCAAAACTGTGTTATGATTGGCTTGTACCCTGTGCAACGTCAACGCAGATTAAAAAGAAGACGACGAAGAAGAGAGGGATACAAGCAAGCATTTTTTTCTTCTTCTTTCCACAATGTGATGTAAAGATATTGGAATCATTGCACTTTAACCTGCTAACAGTTTCCTTCAGCCCACCCTTGGTTCCAATGCAAGTGAGTCAAGTGAGTCTTTGGATTTGGTCTTGAATGAGGCAAAAAAATACATAAATAAATCACCCGGTTTGTCAAAATGTAGAAAATACGGGTGTGGATCTGTGTGGCAGCACCCACTGCCCCGCCAGCCCCGTTGCAAAACACAGACTAATATGGAAATTCATTCAATCATTTTCTTTACCTGTTTATTCCTAGTCAGGGTCACAGGTGGCTGGAGCGTATCCCAGCATACACTGGGCAGAAGGCAGGGAAACACCCTGGACAGGTTGCCATTCCATAATAAGGCTTTTATTTACCCAAAAAGATATTTTACAAAGCATGGGTAGCAAAACTGTGCAAGAAAAAGCATAAGCTGTTCTGGGCCCAATAAAAAAGGTCAACTAAACAGAACAGAACTAAAAAATAACAAGCAACAGAACAGAACAAACTGACCCCGACAAATTCTTCTTCGTCTTCTTGTTTTATGGCAGTTGGCAAACAATATTTGTAGTTGCATTACAGCCACTGAGCCCCAACAAATGCACTGGGGAACATTTATATTATCTGGCCAGACCAAGACAGACACATGGGGGAAGACACAAACAAGACAATTTTGATGTTTACAGTTAAAATTATCTCTTCTCTTCTAATTCTTTCTAATTCAGCTACATTTACATTGTTTCCCAGCATAATAAATGGGAAAAGGTATCCGAATAATTCTACAAAAATATCCCTCTCTACGACGTGGTGAGAATTGGTATCTTCTAGAACCCCACTTCTGGTATTTCAGTCTTGCCACTAGGGTGAACTCTCTTTGACTCTCCAGTTCCCGGCCGGATCAGACTAGCAGTAATTTAGAGAAGAAAGTATGCAAAATGCATGCACTCAAATTAGCAAATATGTGGTGTCAAAATGCTAATAAAGTTGTATGTTAAATATTAAAGAAAAAGCTATATGTTGAATCTGATTAGCATTGTGTGTGTGCATTGTGCAAATGTGCACAAGGCCAGAAAATAACATGAGAGGATGAAGAGGCCGGGAGGAGGTGTGTGTGTCTGTTTGAGTTACTGACATTAGACTAGTTGTTGTTGTTAATGTGTGGCTGGTGATGTCATCACACTCTCCAACTCTAAATGTTGGCCTAAACAATGAGTAAAGGTAGAGACAGCCACCAACACTCTGGGTGAAAACTTAACTTCAATGGTGGAAGTAACAAATTATATGAACCATCAAAAATGTGAAAAACGACAATAGCTTAGCATAGCATTCCTGAATACGTGAATTAAAATCTGAATTGAAATCCTTGCACTGGATCTTTAAGGTTAGTGAGTAAAGGACTGTGGAAGCAACATTTTATAATAATTTGCAGCATAATTTAGAAGCTAATATTGGTCTTTACAATTCAAACAAGAATACCCCATGGAAATTGTTGATTTTGTTTCTAAGCAATATTTTATTCTTCTTTTAGATAGATAGCCAATTATTCATGAGCTTAGAATTATAAGGTTCTATCTGCCTCCAGGATAGTTCTGAGATATTGAGCTTCAAAATATAACAAGAAATGATTTTCACCAACACAAAATGTTTTTCCAACTGGGTCAAAACAGGGATTATTCTTCCTAAAAAGTATAACTCAAATGGGTATAGCACATTATTTAAATGCAACCATATGTGGTATTGTTTTTCAGTTAGTCTGGATAACTGTAGAGTTTAATTGAAAACAGCAGGGGACCTCATGTTGGGTGCTTTGTAATTTTGACATCACTTGATGGTTAATAACAATGGAAAAGCTTAATCTTCACTAAATTAAATATTTCAAATGTTTTTGTGTTAAACACTTCATAAAATCTAGTGATAGTGTTAGGAGCTATTTAAAAAAAATATTTAGTCATATTGCAATCTAGAGTGACCACATCCAAACATAAAACATGTGCGTCAATGCTCTTTTTAAATGATGTGGTGAAAAGCCACTGAGGTACTTAAAAAGTGTCTTATAACACAACAGGGTAGGGTACCTGTTAAGCAATATTTGATGCGTGACATATTATGCATGTAAAGTTAACACAAGCATCACTGAGAGGACCAGAGTATATTTGGACATATTTCTTTTAGCAATTTAAGGCATTCCATTGTCATCTGCTTTTCATAGTTACGTTCTGTTTCCAGTCTAAATGATGACATGCTATTTGCCTCTGTCTGTTGTGAGCCTTGAAAATTATGCACATCCATACTTAAATAGATTACATTACTTCAAAAATGTGAATCTGCAGCTGTGACTTCCCCTTATAACTTTGACATACAACACTATGCCAGACACAACGCCATAATACTTTGCAATCTCTCCCTTTGCAGATCTAACTTTTGCGCTCATGGCTCAAACACAATATTCTAATCAAACATAATGACAAAACATTGGCTGGGTGATATGTGCCAGCTTTGTTATTAAGAGACTGCATAAATTGGGCGTCCTGGTTGCTCAGCTGGCCAAGCTGCATATCATGTCATCGGGTTCGAATCTGGCCTGGGACCTTTGTCGCATGTCATTCCCCCCTCTCTACATAATCTTTCCTGTCTATCTTCACTATAGACTATATATATATACAGTATATAGATAGGTCTAATAAAGGCAAAATGCCAAACAATGATCTAAAACAAGAAGCAGAGTGTGTACATTTATTCCCCTGTTCTATTCTCCTTTAGATGTCAAACTGACCATTGGAATGACTTACATCTTTCTGAATCCATTTGCTAGCGGACAATGCTCTTGACTTCTAAGGTTCCTCAGAGCACTGGGGCATCGCATGGACTATATCCAGACTGACTGGGGAGCAAACAAGAACAGTCCGCCTTGGAAGTTTGAGGCAAACATTAATGAGGGAATGGTTTTAGAGTAAAGTGTTTTGCTGATTACACTGCTTATCCAAATGAGGAGTGGGACCTTTCAAAAGAGGAAGCCATTTATCTGTGCAGGGACAGCAGCGCTGGTCTGGAGAGCCTCACAGTGCTGCTCTTATCACCAAAAGCTTGAGGAGAATCAGCGCGTAATGGCACTCATTTGATCTCTATGGGGCGGTGGACTGTCTACTGTCAACTACTGACCCTATCAGTTTTATATATTCACTCACCTCCCAATGTACTTTTCTGCTGAGAATTTCACCATTCCACCAATGAGATAAATAGCACAATTTTGCAACTCGCACACATGGGGCTAACTGTGAAAACCACAGGCAGATTCAACATGGAGGAGTCACTTGGCCGGCACTGGGGAAGTTGTCAATAATAGCGTGAAAGGTTTCACCCCACAACCAGCAGAGAATGCTTCCATGAAATACCTTCCAGATTTGGAATAAATAGCATGCATGCCTGATCTGTCCCCGAGCAACAGCGTGCTATGATCATACACAGGCGTTCTGTCAGTGTAGAAATCATTACCGAAAATGTGCTTCTAAAAAAAGATGAAAGACTGCATCTGGACTGGCGAGGTGGCCTTTAGCAGGTCTGTTGCACCATTGCGTGCTATCTGCTTCATCTTCTAAAACCTCAAGGTAAAGAGGATGAACAAAAACACATGTGACCTGGGAGTGATTTCACACTGCAGAGCCG
Source organism: Centroberyx affinis (assembly GCF_046629955.1). Lineage (NCBI taxonomy): Eukaryota > Metazoa > Chordata > Actinopteri > Beryciformes > Berycidae > Centroberyx > Centroberyx affinis. The sequence goes on from NW_027279477.1 coordinate 352,526, forward strand.
GGTCAGGTCATTCTCCGTCTTCCTTTGTTTCAGGATGGTTCTTTGAACCCGGGGGCCAGAAGCCTGCTAACTCCATCATAAACACAACATGAATCTTTGAAGTGATTCTGGTATGTGGCCAGAATATTTCAATTGGTAATACACTTTGACAGACTTTCAATCCATTAACAGATATTACTGTAACTCAAAATAATAAGTTGGAATAGAAGAAAAATAAAACGATAAATATATGCACTTCATGAAATATTTTAAACCCATTGTTTTCGTTAATTTCAAAACGATAGTACTTTCACAGCTATGCAGTGTACTCACCAGCTTTAGAGGCCATTAATTATATCCAGTAACTCATAAGAAACAAGTGACAGGTGAATTTTCAACAATTTCCCTCTCGAAGATGTAATCCAGGTCATCACATGACTGTTTGGAGTAGAGTCATTAAGAACACCGAATATTGAAGCTGTGTTTCTTTTTACCAGCTAAAACTGCAAACATCTCTCTAGAACTTAACAAATACCAAAAAACCTTCTAACAATTCACAAAAGGATTGTTATCAATGAAATGCTATTCTGAAACATTTTATTTACACGTAGCAGTGTCCCTTCTTCAGTTTGTGAGAGTTTTACACCAGCATGGCTCACACTTTCCCATTACAGTATGGTGCAGGTGCTTAACTTTAAGCTAAAGGAGATTCGGTGTGAGACTCAATGGGCTCTCCCACTTCATGTCAGGGCATGACAGCCACCGCCACTCTTGGTGTCCCCTAGCAACTCCTCCATTACTTGTTTTTGCCCACTGCATATAATTCTGTTATCTCTGTCAAGCCCTTTCCTGGCTGGTTGGCAGAAGGGAAGCGTTTAGTAACTGGTTAATGACGGGCTTCCATCAAGAGGAAACAGCAAGGCCCTAATGTTAACGTTTATGTCTTGACAACAGTGGTCATCCAAGCCTGCTGTGCAGCAGAATCTCATAGTGTGGGAAGTCTACATAGCCCTTTGAGACATGGCCAAAGACCATGACTCAATATTAATTCCTTTAGTCATTAATGGCGTAAAGTCTTTCGTATATTGTTTTAATAGGGGAGCAGAGCTGACGCAAGGAGGGAGCAGTGGTCTGACTGCTCACAAGGGAGGGGAAACCAAAAGGTTTCCATTGTCTCAAGTGCAAATGAAGTTGGCAATGAGAAGTGGTTTGCTTGGATTCTCCCTGGATGGTGTAATTTGTGAGTATTACATTGATAACCTGCATTCAACTTCAATTGTATGTTTATTGTCTGTGCTTCTCTGTAATAAAAAATGATGCCATATGTAACTAAAGGGAATACAATTCCAGCCAAATGGTTAAGTGAATCACCAACTGTGTTGCATGTGAAGTGTACATTTGCGTGACTTGTTGTTTATTGCCCACATTCAGCTTCGTGACTGTCTCCCATATTTATGCCAAGTCTGAGGCCACATTCTTAAATCTCTCCAGTTTGTTGGTAGAGGAATTGGCTCATTTCTCTCCCCTGGATTACGCTGGTCCATTTCACATCCACTGTATATTCAGAGAGATGTATAATATATAAATACTTACCCAATGGAAACAATATGTGGCTTTACTATTTACTATTTTTTTTATTTAAAAAAAATCCTACCTAGTAGATAGTTTGGGTGTTATGTACAGTGTCAAATCAGCACTGTACTTTTGCATGTTTATTTTGTGAAGAAAAAAGTTTTTGAAAACCAAATTAGGTTTTAAAGTTAAGAAAAAGGATTGAAAGTGATAAAAAGAAATGTTTTTGATTCTTCTCCTTTCACTTACAATGTCTCTTTTTTGCATTTATTCAAATCTGTTTTTCATTAATTAAAATCTTTTTCAGCGCTCTGAGGTGAACAATCAGATTCAGCGATTGCAAAGCCTGATCGCCGTGGTGGACCCGAAATTGAAATTTGACTCAAATCGTATAGGGTTTATGTAGGCTAATGTTACTGTTACTACCCAGCAAGGAAGATACATAAATAAACAAATAATAAATGTAGATACAATTAATTAGTTACATGTCAATTTGCAAGCTATCGTTTAATAAGATCACCAAGAGTGTGCTGGCAAAGTACCGAGTCAGTATTTAAAGTTTGCTGTCGTGGCTCAGCAACACATTCAGCGTCTTCTTCAGCCAGTTTCGCCACACAAATGAACGATTTCAGCTAGGGTGCGGGTGTGTTGAGCGAAAGAAACTTCACCCAGTCAGGTTAATGAACTATGTGACACAATCAATGGGCGGTGCATCTATATCTGTATGCTAAAGAGCTAGCTGTAAATTAGATTTACCATTTGAGCCTCTCCAGTAGGTCTGCTCCTTTATTTGTGTTGTTTTGTTTTCCATGTTTGGGCCTGCGTGCTCGTTTCTATTTTTTGTTTATGTATGTATGTTGCAAAATTCAAAATAAAAACATTTGAACTAGATTTACCATTTGAATGTGTGAACCCCACAATCCCCTTGAGGTTTTCACGATACACTAGTGTCGCTACCAATCGCTGTGGACACCAATCTGATGCCCAGCTTCATAGCTTCACTGATGTTGTCCTCCATGAGAGCGATCAATGGGGATACAATAATGAAAATAGGGTTCTCGGGACATTTTCTTGGCCACTAACGGAGCTAACAGATAAATCAAGATCTTGCCGAATCCAAGAAGGAAGGCTAAAACATCATCTCCTCTAAGAAAATAGCTAACTTCTGTTTGTCTTTAAGGCTTTTATGTTGTCATTTTCAGACAAAACTGCTTCCAAAACTGCACAGATTAAAACTATCCCCAAGTATCTCCATACTTGTCAGCTCATTTTAGCCATTTATAATGTGCAGTGTGAGTTTTTTTATTTGGTTAATAAGATAAATGGATCATTTAATAGGATTCTATCAGCACATTTAATTTACAAATGACCTAAAATGCAGTCATTCAAGTGTATAATTGCTTACTAAGAGTGTAGTTTTAATCATATTCGTCATCTTTCATCATCACTTAAAGCAGCTTGGAACGAATACTGGCAATCAATAGTTATAAGTGCCAAAATGTAGACATCTCATTCTCACTTCATGCATGACTGACTGACTGGAGGTAAGCCTGATTTTTCCACTCTTTCTCTTAACAGATACTCCAGAAGAAAAGAAGGGTGGGACCCTCTCTCCCACAGGCAATGCACATATAATACAGCCCACACATTTTATTAATTATGTTCATTTATGTTCTTTTTTTTTTTTTTTTTTTCAAAATAATACATTCATAATGGACATAATTTCTTTGGGGTTGGGTTTGGGTTTTGGGGTTCCCATACTTATGTATAGTGCTTTCTTACTCTCAGATCTATGAGCTGTATTTGGCACAGTGGCTGAGCACGTAAATGTCTTTGGCAGATTCAAAGTGTTGTTCTGTGACTCATTCGCAAGTGTTACATGTTAGGTATGGGGAGGTAAACTCAGCCGGTTTACCATTTGTCAAAGATGCCCCTGTCAGTAGGTCTTTTTCATTTTACGGCAGTGCCGATCAAGTTTAATGTAGTGACACCTAAATGCGCACACAGCTGTAAACTTAAGAGGGTCAGGCCTAAAAAATTTAGTGATTTTAAAGTTGACATCTATATCTTCCCATGGAGGTCTTCTCTGTTCCCCTCAGCCTTTTGGGTTTTCTTTGCGTTCTCAAGGGATGAGTGTGGCCACAGCATGCTGAATGCCAAATCTAAAATCTTGATTGTTAATGGTGCATAATTATTGTATTTTTCCTGTGAATTTCACAGAATTTAAATACAAAAAAATGGACTGAAAAGTCAAAGTCAAAATGTCCATGAACAAATGTACAAGACTGCATATTGTATGTCTGCAAGTTCAGCATAAGATAATATATTTACACAAATAAAAAAAAAAATGAAGTCAAAGACTGCTCATCTCCCCTGTCTGTCAGTTGCTTATTTCTCGAGCCACATTTATCTGTCTGCATCTACTTGGAGACTGAGAAATGTGTGCAGTTACCGGCTCTGCCAAGGAACTGAGTGTGACATGTCACGTTTGTCAGCACACCAATCCTATCCCAGAGCCAGGCAGCTCTCTAAGTATCGGAGCTGTGGGATTGTAACGCACATCAGCAGACGATTGTCGACAGCATCAACATGTTTCAGACGACAGTGTCTCTAAGAAGACTGGGAGGGGGTGTTCAGACAGCAACAATTAGAGTCCCATCTGAAGAGTGATCATCATTTCAGTGCCACTTTTATATACTTTCCCACAGCCTGTCCCCTGCCCACTGGGACTCCACTACAGATGCTATCTGCCACCAAATGTTTACCTAAAATGGTAAAAGAAAAACATCAAGAGGAAAATGAAATAATGTAGACCACACATGAAACAATATATTAGACAAACTGTGCAACATTGTGTAATTGTCATATGTCAACTCCCAGACGTTGGTAGGTTGATTGCTGTATGAAATGCCAGGTGATTGTTAGGGTGGTCTAGATGCTTCAGAGACAATGATTAGATACCGCACAAGTCCATATTATCTAAGAACTGATAGAAGAGCAGCTAATCCAAACACTGACCCACCCTGTGATTGAATATAATTGCAGATGGCCTACCTTCCCCATGTCCCATTCCCTAAAGGAGCGTTTGTGTCAGCTCAGTTTTTATCAAAATAATATTCAAAAATAGAGGGTAGCACAGAACTTTGTTATTTATCCATTTGATTGGAACTACTGGATGTGGCTTGCTGATCTAACTATTTTTATTAGGGCAGAGGCATTGCAATTTGACTGTGTTAGCTCAATGTGACTATGATTTAGAGGTAAAGCTGGGTTCAGCTCAAATCAAGAGGTCACATCCCTCTATATTTGTCAAGTTGATATACTGTTGGCAGCCTAATTGAAAGGCAGGAGGCTGTCGGGCTGGCGGCTCAAGCACTTTACAGAGTGTTGTTTTCTTTGGGCGCATGGTGAATCTTGAACTGCATATTTTTCTTTTTCCTGTATGGATTTCACATTTGCATGGAAAAATCTTTCTTGTGTGTTTGGATTTCCATTGTGTGGACAACATAAAGGGCTCTGGGATGGGATGTGGGAAAAGGGAGTGTGCAGTTCGCCTAAGTGCATGTTTTGATGTCTATTTGACAGCCTTGGTCAGTGGCTGATGTCAGTGGATACACAAACTCAATGGCCATCCCCTTTTTCTGCTCTTTTATCCACTGAGGGAAACCATTGAAAGACTGCTACTGCAGATATCCCACATTATAGAAGTGTGGCTCACTTCCAATACACACAATGTCCAATCATTATGCTAAGCCTCAAGCACTTTAAACAACTAAGAAATTAAATTTTTGTGGTTGCAATGATATAAAATTACTTTAAAGCTGAAAATTTATCAAGAATCTCTATAATATGGACTGTAACCGTCCTTGCCCTTTAATTTAAAAATAAGGGCTGATTTTCTTATTTCAGTGGTTCCTTAAACACTATTTTGAAAGGAAGTATCTCAGTCATATGATTTGTCCTGACAAATTGTGGTCACTAACCAATCGGGCAAACACTCAAAGTATAACTTTCACAGAAGTTGTTTTTTTTAACTGGAAATGGAAGTCTGCTCAAAATGCTCCTCAGAAATATATCAGATTTTATCAGCATTAATCATTTACATAATGCTTTTGAATTTAGCACATGCAGCACAGGCACTGGATCAGACCTGGATTGGAGTTCACAAATAAATATCACGTCTGTCTTCGTCAGTCAACCTTCTGCCTTGTCTAGACAGCCTCTGCTGGTTTAAAGTGATCTTGTCAAGGCTGAGCCACATGCAATAAAGAGAGCCACGTTGCATCAGCTGAGCACTCTGTCACCTCATCAAGGTTCACACCATGACCTAAGGTAAAGCATTTGACAAATGCAGGGTGTTGTCTCCATCTGAAACCTCCAAATGAACTGGCCCACTTACCTCCCCCATTCTTCTCTAGGTTCCCCTCCTTATTACCATTTCCTTCTGCTTTCTTTGTTGTATAAATGCCCTGGGTATGAAGTGTTTAATAAGTGTCCACATTTCCTCTTAACAGGAAATAATAAATTCCAACTCACTGTTTCAATAAACAAAATATATTGCAGCTAATGAGAGAAAAGTGTGTTTGGCACATGCGTGTAACTATGATATGCCAGGTGCTGCTATTCTGTCGTTGAGAGAATCTGGCATTAGACCACTTCTTGGCACAAACCAAGGCAGTCATAATTTTGCATGACACTTAGCAACTGAGTGTGAGAGGTTTTTTTTTTTTCTGGGTTATAATAGGAACTGACCTTGTGTTCATCTGTATGGAGTCACTGACTAAATATTGGAGCATGAGGTAAAGCAATGTCGAGCTTGAAGCAAACGTCATCAGTCCAATTGTTCTGCACATGTCGCCGTAGTTGCGTCAAGGTCCAGGATTCCACACCATAACTCAGATATGCCAAGGTATCTGCAGCCAGCTCCGCAGGGCCGGACCGAGGTGAAAGTCACCCCTGACAACACCAGAAGTATGAGGGTGTTGGCATGAGGGATTGAAATACCTTTCACGTCCCTGTGACTGATGTCACCTCCACAGGCTAAATAAAGCCATCCTGGATCTTGTTACACATGCAAGTTATTTGAGCGATTAAACTTCTCTACTGCTCACCTTACAAGAGTGAGAGGGGCTACAGTGGACAATTAATTTCCAATAAGGACATTACAACTGAGCAGCTTGTCACTACTTTGCTGCATGTGCCATGTACTGTAGTTTTCAGAATACATTACAAATCATCATTAAATTACAATCAATCTCTCAGGTGTGAGTCACACAAAATGGACAAATTCTCAATTCTAGCCTCCCAGATAGAGACCAAAAACAGACAGACACACTCAAAAGTTTTGTAATATGATACGTTATTGATCCCCACAGGGAAATTCTCTTTTCTCTTGCCCTCCTTCAGAGTGAGGTCAGTGTGCAGAGTCAGCTACAGAGCAGCGCTCCTGGAGCTGGCAAGGATTAAGTGTCATCCTCAAGGACTCTTCAGCACGGCGGGTGTTTGCCAAAACGAGGGCTTGAACCTGGGCTCTGCGGTTGGAGGACAGCTGTCTCCCAACTCACTACGCCACCCTCCTTCCTGCAGCAACAGTAGCAGTAGCAGTATCACCGCCAACATGGGGCGGAAAGAGAATCCCTGACCCAAGTGCGAAGGACAATAGAAAATATGACATGGGAACGTCTCAACTGTCTGGTTCTCCAACACTGGACACCATGAGTCAGACCTGAGAGGGGATCCCCAGTTCCAGCCTGGGAGCTTCCCGTGAGTTGGAGGAACTGCCCCTGATCCTGTTTTTCCTTCCTTTCCTCCGGGCGTCCAGTACCAGGGAACCCCTCGCTTGAAAGCGGAAAATGATGGCCCAGTGTCAGTGTCTCAGACTACTAACAGCCCCTCTGCCTGCTCCAAAGGCGAGATGGCAAAGAGAATTTCCACAGTGTTAGCAGACATGGGAATCTCTGTTACCAATTGGAGCAGGATGACCATAAATGGGTTCGACATGGCCCCTTTACCTCACCTTGGAACTGCTGACTCCACTATACTAATTATTACAATTTAGGAGGGATTTATGAACTTTGGTCATAGGAAAAAATGTAATTAAAAGTTGTCATAAATCACTGAGAATATCTATGAAATTACAATAGTTTGTCTTGGTTATTATTGTTCCTGGGTTTCTTTGCTGTAGTTAATTACAGTGACGTAACCCCCTGAGATCTCTCTGAACTAAGTGAGCAGCCCTGACCCTATGATAGCCTCCATGTCTGGTACATGCATATTGAGCCCTCTAGTTATGAACAATGCTCCTGGGATGCAGGACTTAGCACAGTCCTGCTTGGAAAACAAAAGACGCACAACTGCCTCTTTGCCCTTTACCCATTTGTTTCATTAAAAAATGACCGGTTATGGCGGTCTTGAGTTCGGGTACAGTATTCAACTAATTCTTGGCAAGTACATTCCCTTTCCTTTCATCAAAATAGCATTCACAGCATCTATCATTATTTGTCAAACTCTTTTGACCTCAGTTGAAATCAAATCCTCCTGTTGAGAGCGTTTGAGCACAAAGCACAAAGAGAATTAGTGTCATAATGCTGATTCTTGTTAATGGAGAGGTCCCATATTGGATTGTTTTTTCTGTTTTCTTAATGTCATCTATCTGACTAATCTCCGTTTGAGTCCTCTGCTCTCAGAAGTCATGAACCTACGATTTTACCCAGTTATTTGGAAAGTCTTCCATTCCTCCCATCTTCTCATCATCTATTTGCATTGGACTCCTTTGCAGCAACTCCAGTGCTTTTTGTAGATATTGGCCAAATAAAAACATAGCTTTCATCATACCAGGGGGTCAGTTCAATGGTCAGGTCACAGGGTGGACACAAACATCCCACCCTCAAACCTAATTCTCCTGCCGCTTCTCTTCTAAGACCCAAACACAAATCCCACACCCAGCAGACTCCCACAGTCCTGAAACGCATGCTGCTGGAGCACAAGAAAAGAACAAGAGGGAGGGTGAGAATGAAGAAAAGAAATTGCCTGATCAGCGGGGTTCTTTTTTTTTTTTTATCGAGGCTGGCATTCTGTTTCCCAGGCCTCATGCTCTGTACTGCGAGGGGGCAGCTCCAGTGCCTGCTGGCTTCTTACAGGCTTAGGCCACTGGTGGCACCTGTCTCCTCTTCAGCGCCAGGCCGGGGAGACTGCCCTGCTAGCCTTGATCCCCACACTAATTATTTTCAAAGCAGCCTGGATTTATATCACTCTCCTGCAGGCGCCAGTGGCCCTACAGCTCCCCCAGGAAGCAGCTTTTCTGGCTTTTCTCTCTTGCTTGGTGGGCAGAGGTTGTCACCATGGAGTGAGTGGCACTTGGGCACCACAGAAGCATCTGGCCAGCTGGTTGGATATGGACAGTTTCCAGGATCTGATTGCTTCACTACATGTATAAATCATATCAACATTAGTTCCCGAGCAACACAATATAGTCATTCAGTCTAAGATAGATAATTTCTCCATTTCAGAAAAAATAATATCCGCATTTGGCATTGATACACTTGCACTGCCATATGAGGTGCTACTGCTGGAATATTTATGGGATACACTGCAATACAGGTTGTATTGGAAACTACAATAATGGCTGCTCTCACTCATCTACCATCATGTCATTGAAAGCAAGTCCCTGGCCTCATGAAAAAAGTCTCAAACCACCTAATCGACCAGGAAACTATAATTTCTCTCTAGATTAGGTTGAAGTAGAGATTAGTTCAACAATACAGCATTCATATACAGTTTCAGGGCATACATACTGTATCTTTGAGCATGCACAGAACTACGTATACCATACTGCACATATAAATGCTATACCAAAAATTGCATGCGTACTTCTCCACTACCCTGCAGTTTCATTATTACTCAGCAGCATACCTGACAACTTATCTCTGCATGTAGAAATGAATGACATGCCCCAACATGAATGCATAATTAATTAGCAGTGATATTATGACACAGTTTTACACAATCAAAAACACAAAAGTTGCTAATGAAATCAACACTTTTCTGATTATAGCAGTTGTGTCTAATGTATAAATGACTTTAGATTGAAGGCCTGGTGGCAAGCAAGAATTACTCACAGTTCTAGCTTTGAAAGGAAAACAGTAGAGGAAAAGCTTCCCAGTTGTGAAAGTCCACATCACTTGCTGGCAGGCAGTGTGGCAGATGAAGCAAGCCAATCAACACTTTATGTTATGGCTATGCTAAAATAATTATTTGACTTATTGACAGTCTGAGATAAGCCTCTCGAAATGATGAGGATATTTTGACTGAATCAGGTCACTTTCTCATAGTATGATAATTAGCAGTTTACCACGTGAAACCCTCACAGCAGCCATCAGCTGTTGAACACTAATTTCTTTGAAATTGTTTATTATTAACGACTGATGATGACCTGCCCACAGTGTAGAAATTGACAAAATAAATAGGTAAATCATGATTCCAGTAAAGGGGTTTGCAACATGTCCTTTGCTCTAATCATTACTTTGATTTGCCTGTATGGTATTAAAGCAGTTTCCATTTTCTTGGCAGGTGCTCAGATTCCTCACAAGCTGACACTGCATCCAGGATGTAAAGTACCCAAGTCTACCCATTTTTAAGTAGGTGAAATATTATGGTTCAGCAGACCGTAAAACACACAGGAGGTTGAACTGTGACCTTTTCATACAGTAGCCTATTCTCCTCTCTCTTTGTTTTGTGCAGAAGTCAATCTGGATCATTAATTTTACTGGTTCCCCAAGGCTCAATGTATTCTTTGATGTTTTCTGATACACTGCACTTAACATTCCACATGTACTTCTCGCCACTCTTTGGGCTGAAGTGACTGACAAATAAGTTGTATCCCACGTAACATGCACTTATCTAAACACTGAGGAAAGTAAGGAAAGAGCATGCATTCTTGGCCCCTCGCCATCTTACAGTACACTGCTGAGATAAGGTCTCCATTTGATGATGTTGTTCCGAATGAGGCCGGCCTGGTGGGGTGAGCGTACTCTTGACTTGGGCAGCGCACAAGCAACCACACCTACAGAATATAATGGGCCAATTGACACAGGTTCAGGTCTATGGAACGAGGAATTCCCTCCTTCTAACTTTTTGATTCAAGTCATATCTAATGTGATAAATACAGGAGATTTATTACTGCTCCTTTCCCGAATTACAAAATCCCTCACTTTGATACCTTCCATAAAACCTCATACTGTTTTGACACATCAATTTGATAAAATATTTCATGATGTCCACGTGACCCTGATAAGGATTAAGTGGTTAAAGGAAATGAATGATGCAAGTGGAAAATCATGGTTTAGTACTATCAAATCATAACTATACCATAAATGGTTTGCTGTTGGAACATGACTGTGAAGTATGGTGGAAACGATGCAGACATTTCTGCCTTGACATCCTCATTTCTCTCTGTTTCTTAATAATTTCAGTCATTGTTATGAATTGTTTACACTTCCCAATTTGGCAAGTCCATAAAGGCATGTTTGTCTCTAATTGACCAACTGGCAGGGGTGCTATTGCTCCTTATTGCCTACAGGTAAAAAGCCTTAAAGTTATTCACTCTGCATCCCAAAGGAATCCTAGAAAAAACAAACCACCATGTTTGACCTTTGGAGAGACTCTTGTAGCAACAGGCTCCTCTTACAACTCATATCAGCTTCCATTGAAGTACAAACAAAGGCTCAGTAATAGTAACCAAATAGACAAGCTGAGCAGAGCTCTAGCATAGGCAGGGAAACATTATGAACATGAGGCAGAACCAGCCCAGTTAGGCCTCACAGTTAGACTCTTATTATAACTAAATACATTAAATAATTATTTTTTGATCTTTCCATATCCACTGTTTATGGACTTGTGGCCTGTTAGCAGCAACGTATCATATTTTTCAAGTGTGATCACTATCAGTTTTAAAGAAGTTCTTTATTTTATTGATAAGATTTGATCAATAAAAGCACATCAATGCACGTTTGACATCAAAAGTCACAATTATTCAGCTTACATTCACACTGACACTGGACAGGATGGTACTGCCAGGGGAGTAGCCCATTACAACTGATTTTATAAATATTTAGGCTTAGCCACATTAAGCTGATTTGGGTACTTTACTCTGCTGGTCTGCCATGAACACTTGAGTCTAAATCTCCTTAATTTGTACTGTGCCACTCCGCGCGAGTTTCGCATTCTCTGAGATAATATAAATGCCTGATTTGGCAGTTACGTCATCATGGATTTCTTTATATTTAATATGGGATTTATGGTTACTTTATGATTTTTTTTCAGGCTTTCTAACTTGATAACTGATGACAGCTTCTTAGAATTGGGTCTGGTGTTTTTGGAGACTGTGAATACAAAGAAGGCTCCCATCATCAGCTGGGAAAGTCTGAGCAGATCTGTGATAATTGATTTGGGGAGCCAAAGACCCTAGAAATCCTGGCAACTGTGAGCTATGGGTGAGTAAGTATTCAATACCAGGTTCTTGTGGCGAGACAGCGGAGATGTTGTGGTCAAGGGCTAGGCTAAACTCCTCGGGTGAAGGGTAGTGATCCCTGCGGTTGACTGAAAGAACAATTACTGGAAGATTTAAAAAGGGTTCAAGAGAAAACATGATGAGCATTATAAAAAGCTGAAATAGAGATGTTTGTTTTTCCAAAAACACTCCAGTCCATTTTAGATGTCAGACATTTTTGTGGAGCTCAATCAAAAAGGGATGCAGACAAAAAGGCTGTGGTTCATCTTTGATCCCCGGTCTCAAGGTGCTGGGTCTGACCACACCGCAAAAAAAGGGGAGTAAGATTCCGTTATAAAATTAACCCAAAGGGGTTTCTTTCATCCCAAGTACTAAATAATTAGTGAAAAGATGTAATTAAACTACTGCACAAACGTGACTTTGGAATTGAATACTGCATGTTTGTATTTAAGTAAAATAAGTGAATTAAGGAGATACACACCCTCAATATTTACAGTGATACCCATCAAAAGCCCCTCCTTTTTGTGCAGCAATGCACAGCATCAGAATGAACTGGGTCCTGTGATTCAGTCTTAATGTGGAGAGCTTGTTACCCGCAGTAGCCTCTCCCTCACTGAATCTACTATCTTGGGCAAAATTCTTAACACAGGCACCGAAGAGCCAATGACAAGCTGGTCACACAAGTATTATGTTTTATGTTTTCCCCATTGCTGTCTAATGTTTCACATTGAGGTTGGGACCATCAAGCAAACTACAGCTCACAAAAGAATGGGCCCATTGATTCCCAGAGGAATAATTTTAGTGGAGGGAGTATTTAGCACAGGCCCAGCTAGAGAGAGCTATTAGCTGCTTCTCCAGCTCTGTGATCCATGACTGGAGAGGCTCAGTGTGAGGAGAGAAAGAGGACCCTCGCCTGGCACCGCATCCACAGTCAGTTCACCCAAGCCCACAGCCAGTGTGCAGCAGTGGTGAAGTCATGTTTTGCAGGCTCATCTCAGCCTTAAAAAACAATGCCAATATGGGCCCCCCTTCATACTTATATTTTTGTTTTGTGTTTTTTTTTTAATGAGAAACCTAAAATGAAAAATGTGTTTAATTCCCAATGTTATCATTACATTTTTATATATACGTATATATATACAGTATATATATATATATATACATGCTTATACCATATGATTATATTTATAAAAAATGGACTCTATTCAATTGACGATATGGTCGCACTAAAACGTAAATGTTTCAAACGGTGGACTTTGTTTGTTGTGTCTGAACAGTAAATGTGCAGAGCTATACTGTACACACTGTCAGTGTTTAGGAAATCATTGTTCTTGCCCCTGTATGTATAGCAGGTCTTAGTCTAGTCTAGACCCTCTGAGATTGGGCCTGAATTCCTCTTTCTCAGGAGAAACCAAAGTGGTCCATCATTACCTCCTCCAAACTCCCCCTTTTCCCATTTCAGCACCACACTGAGCTAAGATATCAGCTAACACATTATCCTCTTAGCCCTGGAGACTGATAGCCAGTGAGGGCCTCGAGCCAGGAGCAGCCATACAGGTCAGTGAATAGAACAGGCGTCACAGTTACAGCAACAGTAAATTGAACACAGATCAGATATTTTATGCTCACTTATTGATCAATTGCAATGCATGTTAACTGCACACTCACTGTGTCCCTTTGCGATGCTGCATCACTTTTTCATAAAATAATATCATAATATATGTTTTTTATGCAGTCATAGAGTAACACCTCTCTCACTGAACATATAAATGTTTTGGTCAAGTTTTGGACTGTCACTGATAGTCTGTCATTGCTGTTTCAATAGTTCTATAAAAAGTATAAATCTAAAATAATTAGCAATGACTTCAAAAATCAGGACAGACATGTAATTTGCAATAGTTAGCAATAGTAGTTATTCAGTAATCAGCCCTCTGCCGTCGCCTGCTGTAGATTAGAAAAAAATAGCCCCACCCTTCCCATTGTAATGTTACACTAACAATGAATAACACGACCATTAGTATGAGAATGTAACAACAAACCATTATCCCTATAGCAGTGAATATTGGGTGACATTATCCCATCTGTGTTGCCTACCATGGCTGACTTTTTCAAGAAGGGATTTGTATACCTTGGCTCAGACCCCCTTTATGTCAATAGAGGAAGCCAAACCCACCAGGTTTTTATGATTAAATGGACAAAGTAAGGAGGGTTTTATTCCAGACTCCTTGCCAAGTCATTTTATATCACTTCAACAAGCCAAAAAAAAACCTTATGAAATTACATTGATAGCTGTCAGTGTAAGAGAAACAAAAGTCCTTAACAGTTGCGAGATGTTTTACAAGCAAATCTGGCATTCCTTATGGCACCTTGTTTTTCATCAGAGCTCGGAGGCATTTTATGTAATAGCTTGAGCCCCAAAAGTGAGATGTCATGCAGCTAAAAACATTACAGCAGCCCCACATGCTGGCAGTAGCCCAAGATGCACCTGCACTTTCAATTACTCAGCAAGTGTACTTCTCTCCGCTAGTCTAGACACCCAACACCTGCTGCACATTAATCTGTAATGGTCTCCGCTGCCGGATATGCCTGGTTAACAAGACAACATGGGCATCTGATTGCCACACTTTTCCCTCCTACCCAGCGGGGGCACAGTCCTCGGTCTGCTCTGTGGAGGCTGGCATGGTTAGCTTAGCTTTAACCCACTCATATGTGGCAGGGAGTGTGTGGTTTGGGGCTAGTAAGGGGAAAGCAAGGAAGGTGGCAGATCCGCTTCACATGAATTTGCCATCTTGGCAGGTGTATTGTCAACTTGGCTGAAATTGAACACCTCCATACTGTTTAACTGGAAGGTTACAGTGTTTTTGGATGTAGTCCATGGGCTTGGTTCTCGCCAGCCACCTTCTTCAACAAGCTTACACTGACGTCATTATTCCCATAGTCAGACCTGATGCCTTGCTACCCGTTGAAAGTCATGACAATTTGCACTGCATGCTTACATTTTAACAACCTCCAATTTTTAAAGACCTCTAAAACTCAGCATGAATTCTGCTTTTGCACATAGGCTATATTAACCACACAAACAGATTGGTAAGCCAGTTGAATTGGTAAGTCCTTTATATTGTATACACAGCCTTTATTAGGCCTTTAAAAATATAAGAAACATTGACATAGCATGCATGACTCTAAAATTTTATTTTCTCTTAATTTAACCATTCTTCTAACAGGCATGCCAGTTTAGCACAAATTCAGTGTAATAAATTTGGTGTTATTTACAATGACAGAATCACAGAAATGTTGAATTATTTGAACAGCTCTTTCTCATTAACTGTTCAAGAAAAGCTCAACTGAATGTCAGTAAACGGCTGTACCCTACTGTGAGCTGTAGTCAACACCTGACAAAGTAGTATGTGGTTGATGTGCACATTTACCTCAAAGGCCATAGGTCATTTTTATTCATTGGATTTTTTGGCTGGACCAGCAGGTGGAGTGGCCATAGCTGGCAACCAGCCGAAGAAGTTGCTCTGTCTCATGTTTTAACAAGTTGAAGAGGTTGCACATTTTGAAACGCGTATGTGCCAGCAGGGCCTGTGATGCCTTTAGGTATGGCTCGTTTACTTCTATTGTTCCCAGCAGGCAGTTAGCCAATAATGCTAGCTAGCTAATGAAGCACAGAAGTTCAGTTGTTTGTTCTGTTTGTAAAGTTTTGACTATTAAATTGATATTGTCAATAATGCTGTCATATTGTGTAATTGTGTCATTAGCTAGTAGTTTAATATGTCCAATGCTTATTATTATTTTTCCTTTCAGGGGTTCCTCTATTATGTCATATGTTGCACTTAGCCTACATTATTTCACCTATTTTAAGAACCAAACAATTGGTTAACAGGATCCAAAAATCCCCTTAATTTTTGGCATAGGAGAAAAAAAAAATGGATCCAGATAAAAACTGAAAGCCCTGAAATGACCACAACACTTGAGAGGTGAAAAGATGCCAATTTTCATTGATTTTAATTCCCTATGATCAATTCACCACCAAGTTTCCTTCACAAAAACATTCTGTCTTTTTGTTGATTGTAGATGTAGATTCTTTATGGGGCGAGGAGGAGGTAATGCCAGAGGCAGGACAGAAGTCAGGGATAATGAGAGAGATAAGGAAGATAGTAACATGTATTGCATTTTTTGCATTCTTTCTTGTTTGAAATGATGGATGGCCCTCTTTAGTGGCCCTCATACAGGCCCCAGGGGACTGTACTGTCACTATTACTGTTCACCCTCTACACCTCGGTTTTCAGCTTCAACTCTGGGTCATACCACCTCCAGAAGCTCTCGGATGACTCCTCTAATGTCAGATGCACCAGTCAGGGCAATGAGGAGGAGTATATAGTCTGTTGGAGAGCTTTGTTGAGTGGTGCAAGGAGAAAACCATCTGTTCTTCATCATCAGATGAAGAAGCTGGTAGAAGATTTCCAATGGAACAAGAAGCCACTAGCATCTGTCACGGTCCAGTGAGGAGGTGGAGATGGCGCAGTCCTACAAGTACCTTGTTGGGGAAACTGGACGGGTCCAACAAGACGGAGGCACTGAAGTGAGGGCAGGGTAGGCTGTTCTTCTTAAGGAGGCTCAGGTTTCTCAACTTATGCAACCGACAGCTCAACATGTTCTATCAATCAGTGGTGGCCAGCACATTGTTCTTTGTGGTGGTGGTGTGCTGAAGAGGCATGTAAGGCAGGGGGTGCAGGCAGGATAAACAAGCTGGTTTAAAAGGCTGGCTTTAACGTCCTGATGGCTCAGTTGACAAAGGCGCATACCACAATGTCCTGGGTTCAATTCTGACCTGGGACCTTTGTTGAATGTCATCCCACTCTCTCTCTCCCCAATATTTCCAGTCTCTCTTTACTATAGCCTATCTAATGAAGGCAAAAATGCCCAAAAATAATGTTTAAAAAAGGCTGGCTCTGTTGTAGGACTGAGTCTGGACACCTGATGCAGCTACAGAGCATACTGTTATTTTGCACATCATGAATGATGCAGTCCTCCTCTGGGCCAATTAGTAACAAATATGTCACCATGTTTTAAGATGCATAAATCGTCCACGTTTTGTCAAAATCTGATCAATGGTGTCAGAGATTTTGCTCGCAACATGGATGAGCAAACAAACGTTGTAGCGCCTCCCTTGGGCCAATGACTATATTGTAATTTTGAAAATGCCAGAATGCAGTGGTGAGATGCATCATTCCCCAAGACAAATTCTGATTAGAGGTGTTTGAGATATCATGCATAATGGATGGCGATACAAACAAATGAACAAACAAACAAACAAACAGACAGACCCCTACCTCAATTTCATCATGGGGGGCAAACTTGTGAATTTGCTCTTGCAGGGTGAGTTTGTCAAATCATTTGAGTTGTGTTGGGACGAATGATCCTGACCCCGGGTCACTGTTATCCGAGAATGCAAGGTGCACTCAGCTACCCCAGCTGGCTGCAGCCAAGGAATGGAGCACACACTGACAGCTGCAGAAGTGTGATGAGTAAAGTGAATGTAAGGAAACACACAGAGAGGGAGACAGTTGCTCAACCTGTCGACAGCTTCTCCATAATTCAATAAGTCAAGGTGGAGGACCATTCCTGTGAGGCTGCAGCAGCTCCATAAATAGCTGTCTAGCACGATGAGGGTTTTTTTCCATGGTAATCTTGCTTGTCTCTCTCAACAAGCCTGCTAACATAATTGAAAACATGGACTTAAAAAAACACAAGCATCGCTGACACAAGGAATGTTTCTTTGTCCTGAATGGCTATGCTTTCTCTGTCCTGTTTTAACATGTTCCAAGAATCTGTGAATCTGTCTACAGGTCAACATGTTTGACAATGCACCCGTTGTTCCAGTGTCTTCAAAATGAAATTATTCATCACAATGTTTTTGTACATCTGATGACAATGTTTGTAATGTTTATATTGCCATGGAAAAATACTTTTCTGTCAGTATGTTTTAAAGGGAAACATTTATTTGAGATTTTGTGGCTTGATTGTGGTGTTGCTCTGCGTCAGGCAATTTGTCTTTTTGATAGGTCAGCTTAAAATGCATATATACTGTAGTTTAAGTGTTATTATAGAAATGAAGCCTGCTTTTTGTGTATCTCAGTAGTTATATTTGTTTACTATGATGTTTTACAACTACTTGAAAATAGTATTGCATTGTTTAGATGAAGAGTAGGGTAAACAGTAGGGTTGAACTTTTCGGGGTGAAACCTACCGCAGACTGCTGTGCTGCTTCAATTTCCTCCTCAGACTGATCTTCAAATTCCCCTTTTTGTTAAAGAAAAGAGGTATTTCAACTTTCCCACCATCTCCTCTCAATATATCTACCCGATTCCAATTGTGACTTAAGTCTCCGTTGGACTCAGGCCAGTGTGTTAACTCCAGCTAAATCAATGGATTAACAATTTGCCCACCCCCACCCCCCCAACACACACACACACACACACACACACACACACACCACAACCACCACCACCACTAATCTTAAGGAGCTGACCTCGGCCAACAAATGACCAAATTCACACAAAATGGAGACCCACCCCCACCATCAGTGTGTTTTTTTTTTCCCCTTCTCTCTTTATGAGAGGCTTCTATTGAATCAGCCAGCCACACTTGTTGAGACCGTGGTGACAGATCCTCAAGTACCTCTCTGCTAAACGAAACCCCGCCATCCTTTGGGATTCAATTTGGTTGGCAAACACTTTTGACAAAAACAGCGAGGGTGGGAATCCAACTAACACAAACTATCTTGCATTTGTAGATGGGATTAGCCTACTATCCCCTCCCCTCATGTTCCCACACCAAATCTGACATTAGTGCTGTAACGGTAGAAGTCATGGGTGAAGGTGTGAGCTAGTAGAAGTGCTGTACTGTATGCCTTAAGAGTTGAGCCTATTTGTGTTACAATATCTTACTTTATGGGCGAATGCAGTGGTTTCACTACCTCCCGTCAGCGAGCAGCGCTGGTTGTGACCCATGAGGTCAGCGTTACTGTTGAATCCATGCCATAGTGTCTGGTAGAGTCGACTGGGCAATGTGCAGCTGTGCAGGGCTCTGGATTGGAGGGCCATTCACACACACACACACCATGCTGTCACACTGTTTGTCATTCCACATGTCAGTCATTTTGTGTTCTCCCAAGCCAACATGAACACATTTTCGTAAGAGGATGCAGGGGGAAAAGTCAGGGTTCTTCCTGTTAGCATCAGTGTTTCCCATATTTGAACGCTTTCCCATGCTGCCCAGTATCCATATGTTGTCCTTCAGCAGAAACCAATAACTACCATTCATGACAATGAGTACATGTATTAGATTAGATTTATTCAAGGCATTATTAGATGCTCGCCCTGGATCATGGCACAATAAAATCACAATCAAAAGTGTATTGGTAAATGTTTGAGACAAAGGGAATTCAGGAATTTTCACTATGCGCCACAACAAAGTGATTTAGAAATGAGTACAATGGACAGTCAAAATGTGTTGTTTGAATAATTAACCCTACCAAATTATGTCCCTTCATTACAAAACATTCCCCTGCCTTTCATGCCTATCTTCTACAGGAAAACATGGGATCTTAATCTACTCAAGCTAATCAAAGTAGTATGTTTTTGAAGTTGCAAGGTAACAGCAGCTTAATTTGCCCCTTCATGGACTCGACAAGCCCAGGTCTTAGGTCGGGTGCTCAGTCGTCCGACCCTCTGCAGCATCACCCATCCATCCCTTTCCTTCTATCTCATCTCATTCTACATTCCCCGGGTCAGAGGCGCCGGGTCTAGCCGCGGTGCCATGTATCCTAATCACATAAGCACACGGGCTAATCCGCAGGACAGCTGGGGAATCTTTACTGCACAATTGAAGCATGAGCTGGACAGCAGCTTCATGGCCCATCTCTCTAAACCCCCTTGCTTTCATCAGGCTGCTATTGTAACCCCCCCTCCCACACACACACACACACACACACCACCACCACCCCACCACCACAACTACAACTAATTTCACCACCATCACTACACACACCAGCGCACACAAACTCAAGTGGTCGTAGGTCAATGCTGCTGCTGATAGAAACTTCCACCTTCTATTCGATTCATAGTCGTACAACTTTCCCTTATGTGCTTATATAACTTCAACATTTTGGGAGAAAACAAAGCCCACAATTTGTCCCACTAGTTAATATTTCATACATCCCTGATGCACAAAACAGGTGGTGAGCTGGTCGAAGGAAATTTCTGTTTCACAATTGTAAATGGTTGGTCTACTCTGACTTTTTTTTATACTATATAGTTATGGTATTGAATATCCATTCAGTGGCCTCCAAAGTACTTACTGTCCAAGTAAATTGATGGACTGAGGAGCATATGTCCATCCCATATATCCTACTGGTTATACATCAGAACACTCTCTCTCAGGATATCTACCATGATGAACCGTTTTATTCCAAAACAGTCTCTGTTAGAGCAGTTAGAGCATCCATCTCCTTAGAGATTCTGATGAATAATGGAGTAATAGAAGGAATTTCCTCAAGAATAAAATGTTTCTAACCCTGCACCTCTCCTGGCAAGCGCTCC
The DNA here is from genome assembly GCF_046629955.1 of Centroberyx affinis. Lineage (NCBI taxonomy): Eukaryota > Metazoa > Chordata > Actinopteri > Beryciformes > Berycidae > Centroberyx > Centroberyx affinis. The sequence continues at coordinate 373,190 of NW_027279477.1, forward strand.
AATTCCCCTGGTGCAATTGCAAGCACAGCAGGCTTGCCAAAAACCCAGGCGTCTACACAGATCTATGTTTATCCCATCCCCCTAGAAACCCCGCGATGGGATCTCCAGGGCTTTCCTCACTCTCCAAGTATGTTTGCCAATGAAAGAAACACATGCTCCATTATTATTTATAGAATAATTTGTTTATTTATTATTCTATTTTTCCTGAAGGAGAATTTCAACTTAAGTCCATTCAAATTTTGTACAATTTATGTTCTGTATTGAATTATTCTTTTGGATTTGGGTAGGAGTGGAGCATATAAAAGAGGAGGGATTTTGATAAATGAGCTTTGTCATGTGAAGCTGACATTTTTATGATTGTGAGCAAGTGTTGAAAACCTCCTGAGCCAGTTATCATCATTATCCATCGCATCTTGTGGGGAGGCCTCAGACATGGTCTATGAGCTTTCTCCCTAGTCATGGAAAAAAAAAAGTGCATAGACCTCCAGTATCGAGGCAGTTGACTTCCAAGGGAAAACACTGATAGTTTTTACAGTGCACATCCTGCATGGTATCACAAAACATATTTAAGATATATTACACTTGAATGCTCTGCCTGGTGCTTAAGCATTTGAGCAGAATAGCTAATAGCTTGTCCTGTAACGTTAACTGAAGTGTTTATTGAATTAATACTTCAGTGACCCCAGGGGTATATAAAGTGAAATGTGTCTATATGGCACTAATAGCACTAATAATCTCTTCAATCAACTTGACTGGCAGATTGCTTGCTGATTCAAACAAAGTGATCCTTGTCTTCCCAGCAGATACCTTTGCTCAGCCAGAAACATAAGTATTTTTTCCTCTAACATGCAGCATTTTCTTATTTTGCTCCTGTTTTGAGAGATGCTGAGCTCACATGTTTTTCCAGGCATGAGAGACAAGTGGGAACCTTGACAGGTACTTAACAACAATCAAAAACAGTTATAAACAGGGTATGCTATTGGGCAGGGCACAGGAAGAAGGCGAGGAAGGCACATGCAGTACCCTTCAGACCCCTATCACACTTTCCAGAGAGGAACTTGCTTTTTCCCAAAGTGCTGAAAAAAAAATCATAAATCCACGAGTTCCATAGACCTGCGGCATGAGCTAAGGTGTTTTCATAGCGCTCGGCACATATGTTTCACCACCATGAGCTCGCATTTGAGCTGCTAACATTCGCATTCCCATTAATGGTCTTGCTTCTGTTTTTACATTTCTTTTGTTGAAATCATTGTCAAATTTCATTCTTTTTTCAACTATTCTGTAGTTTTTTTCAACTTCTCTCCACAATTACAGCTTCATTGAGGGCTTAAGCAGTCATTGAAGAGGCAGGTCAGTCTGTTTTTTTCACCACTGTCTTTTTTTCTGTCCTACTGGCTCTGCATCTGCGGCTATGCGTTTCATTCATCCAACACAACTAGACCACAATCAACACTCCTCAGCAAATCCTCCACAAGGCAGCACACATACATCCTGTGCAGTGGGGTGATGCTGGAATAACAATCCTCTGCCACTTTCAGCAGTTCAAGGTTTCAGTGAGAATTATCTCACTATCCACTCTTTCTGCTTGACTGCCTTAGCCTTTGTATGTCCAGGCAGACCAAGAGGATGAGAGAGGGAATGGAGGGGAGGGGAGGAGGGGGGGGGGGGCAAAGCTTGCTTGATTTTTTTTTTAATTTTTTTTTTTTTACCTTTTTTGGTCTGTGCTCCAGTTGCACCCACTTCCTTCATGGTAACAGCTGTCAAAACGTTGTCGGATTACAGCGCACCGCAAAGTTACGGCTCATATTAGAGCCTGGTACAGGGCAGGATGTTAGGAGGAGTCCAGCGAGCAAGCGGGGTATATTCAGGCCTCTCTGCTTCTTAGAGCAAAGCAAGCAGGACCCAGGGGAGGAATAGCTAACACCAAGAGGGTGCTGCTCCAGCACTGGTAATTTAGGTACACGTGTCAAGGATATCATGGGCTTTTCCAGTGATGTTTTAGGTATTAGAACAGATACACTCCTTAATTGTGTTTTGTTTTCGCAACCGGATGTGAAGTTCTTATTCGCAGCCCGGGATCACAAGGCCCCTTTCTCTCGGATTAGTCAGGCTTCAAGGCTTGTACGAAGAGGCCACAAGATATTTGCAAGGTTGTTGAGAGAGAAAATTCCCTTAATTCTTCACTCATCTGGTGAGGGAATAGAGCTTGTTGAAATAATAGCAGTTTCAACAGGGGGAGATTCTGTGAGCTCTGGCACATATGTCCAAACAGTGTAAAAAAAAAACAGAAAAAAATGTTTAGATCTATATCTTACGCTAATGAGTTTCATAATAATTGTGTTTGACATAGTGGTAAGAAGGCACCATGGCCAATGTCATGTGCAGTATAATATGACAGAGGCCTTGATAATCAGTTTACACTAAATCAATATAAAATGTCATAGCAAACTGAGGGCGATCCTCCGTGAAACTGTGAAAATCCAACAGGGGTCTGTATCAGATTCTCGTAAACACTTACCTCAACCATGATGTCTGACTACAGAGCAGGCAGAGGGAGCTGATCAGTGACCTCACTCCACAGCCGGGAAGGTATATGCCTTTTATAACTGAGGTTTACTCCTATCACTACACTTCCATCTGATGAGAAAATGTGTACTTCTTCTCCAGTACACTTCATTTTCTTTATTTCTTACTATTTTCCGCATAGAATAATAGTAAAGACATCAAAACTGTGAAATAACACAAACGGAATTATGCAGTGACCAAATCAAAACTATCTTATATTTGAGATTCTTTAGAGTAGCCACCTTTTGCCTTGATGGAAAGGCAAAGGCTTTGGAAAGAAATTCATACATAGGCATCAACTTCACTATTTATGTTTGTCTAAGAAACAGATTTCAAGCATTTAAGCATAAGCCTTTAGATCAAAATGGTTTTAAGATAATGAAAAACATAGTACATTCAATCAGGTGTGTCCAAACTTTACCTCTGCAACTCCCTCCTCCACATTTCCCCAGCCAGTCCACAGATTCCACCAAACCATAAACAGACAGTTTCTTTTGGAAGATTTTAGTCTCTCTCACTGAATTTCTTTCAGCTGGTGGTCTGAAATGTGTGAATGACAACCAAAAGTAGAGTCCACATAGTTTATGTCCTCTATAATCCACATTCAAATCAATTAGCTGCTGTGGCAGGGCAGAAAATCTATTCCAAGAAGTGTGTGCTGATTTTCTGTCTCCAGCTGGAGGCCTGCAGTAAAGGGAGAGCCTATCTAGTGCTAATTACACCGAGGTCACATACGTGTGGTGAATATTACCTCTCTTGGCAGCCACTTCGACATTTCAACATTTCCAAAAGGCAAAGTTTGGTCGTCTGAGTGTGGGTCACAGCTAGCTGATCCTCTATGGGTAACACTGTTAAATGTTAAATGTATTTGTAAAATTGCTGCACCCACTTCTCATTTATGAAGAACTTTGTATTGCATCAAAATGCACAACTGCTCATCAATGATTATTATTTGAGTGTAAATAATGACTTCCAGGTGTGATGTACTCTAAATGATCAAAGCACCACTGAAGAATGAAACCACACATGAAATAATTTAAAAATTCATTTATTATTTCAGATTTTTTTCGCCTTTGTTATACAAAGATGTTAAATAACTTAAATACATTCTTACCAGTCATTTGTGATCTGTTTATACCTACAAGCTATACACATGAGGTAGAGGAAAATAATTTAGGGTTCCCATAAGACATGAATAAGTGAACAATGGACAAAGCTTTGTTGGTGTAGTATCATCAGAAAGGGCAATACATGGTTGGTGTTTTTTTTTTTTTTACAAGCACAGCACAAATCCTAACAAAATGCACATGTAACATGTAAGGTGAGCATTAACCACTCAGCATTGACCATTTGATGCAATCTAGGTATAGGAATACGGTTCATGTTACCATGATAAAGATCAGCAAGTGTTAAAAAATGATATTAAAAACATCATTATCATCATCATCAGTTCATACCTTTCTATATAGATGGGAATAACCAACATTAGAAGGCCATACCCTTCTCACAAAATATTAGATCATACTAACAGATTAAATCCTACAAAAATACTATTGATGCTTGTGATTTTGTTTGAATACCTTCAGAAATGTCTTATGTAAGATGTGTGAATATGGGACAGCAAAAGTTGATTTGAGACTGAATTTGTTAGGATTTGTTTTGTGCTTAGATAACGGCAAACATTTGAGATATCTATGTGAAAACATGTTGAAAAAAATTGGAAAACATGTTGAAACATGTTCAAAGTATACACTGCTTCTTGAAGCCTCCACCCCAAAAGAAACAAACACCCATACAAGCCAAAAGAAAAACAGAGTAAAAAATACAGGATATAAAATCAGTTTAGACTTTGACGTTATTTACACTAAACACATGCTCATAATATATTTAAAAAATAATTTATCTTTTATTTTTTCTACAAAATAGAATTTTGTACATGATCCACTGACAACTAAACAGTGCAGAGTTATGGATTTGAAAATATGGAGGACTGTGACAGCAACATCTAGGACTGACTGCTGCATCATGCTCTTCTTTCTCTGGAGAAATTTTAGGCCTATGTACAATCTATAAACAAACAAAAAAATGCACTCGGTGTGCATCTGGTATTCCTGTCATGCCTGTTTACCATTTTGAATCCATTCAATAGTAGAGAACCTCAGTCTTGGGCCGAGGAGTGTGTGGAGAATACACACACCAAAAGCTGCGGGAAGCAGGCATTTATGCTTCGACTCTCAGCATAGCTATTATGGTTTCCATGTAGCGTGCAAAGTTCTATGTATATGTTTTGACCAGTCTTTATTTGGCATGCCTCCTCATATCAAAATGCTTGGAATTCATCTCCTCAGGACAAATAACCCATGCCAGGCTCTCTTCCTGAAGCATGATTTCGCTGTCAAGGATGGTGGTTCAATTTCAAATAGAAATCTTGTGATAATCATATTTAAAGACTCAGACAAAACTGTCTGTAAAGTAATTGCGGTCAAAGCCACTTTTACGGATGTTTGGCATGGTGCTGTATCTACTGGCATTGGCACTCGAGTTTCACTCATTGATGATTACAATCTCTTACAAGTTTGCAGCAGCTGTGTACACCATACTCATGATTACCCTTAGCCAATGCATCAATAGTAGTACACCACTAGCTTGCTAATTTTCCCAGAATTAAGTGTCTTGCTCCAACGTTGTTATTGCTACCAATTTCTGTTATTAATTGCCTGTGAGATTTGAACATGTGCCTCACTCTTGTCTCTATACCACAGGAGAATAAACCTTTGCTATTTACAAAAATATTCTGCACTGCACTGTATATATCCATAAATACAGATCTTTAAATACTTTAAAGGGCTTTTGGGCTTCAGTGCGTGAATGGCGCTATAATACAAAGCTGGGTCCCTCACTCAGTAGTTAATTCACACCCATCTAAAACAAGGCATAAAAAGGTCCTATATCTTATAGCATTTAACATAATGTTCCCAGTAACTAGGTGCTGAGAAACAGAATGAAATATTGTTGTCTGTTGTTTGTGTGTGTACAGAGGCATTTCTCAGAAAATTATAAACTCATTTCTCATTTGACTGAACAGTCATGTGTTGAATTGTCACTGTAGTTGTATGGCAGGGTTCAGTATACTGCGTTGTGTTAACTGCTTGTGTGGCAGGCAACAAATATGTAATATTAAAAAGCAAATCAGCTCATGTGTTGCAACAACTTCACTGACTTCTGAAAGAAGACAGCACATTTGCAATTTGTTTTCAAAAGCCCAATGTTTGGATTTAGACATCAAACAGTTTGAGCAACACATTATGGAAATATTAGTCTTATAAAATATATTTATGTTAGTTATGAGGCTTAAGCATTCGTCTTCACTTGAGCAATTTTGCAGACATGTCAAGTTAGATTTCCGTCTCAGCTGCCCCTCGCTGTTTGGATTGACCACTGCAATACCTACTGTATGTGGTGCATGTCTACATGTTGAATATGGCTCAATCAAACTGTGGCTGCTGAACAGGAAGGAAGGATGTGAAATGGTAGGGGGCTACATTCCTCCAGTTCTCCACAGTTTTCTTTACAACCTTAAAGTATTAAAAGTTAAAAAAAAAAATCCTATTAAGTAGATTTAGGCTCCGCGGAGCCACAGCAAATGGTATGTATACAAATTTTCTACCGATGGCTATCTGAGTCACATGCGGACCGTCTGCTGGTCAAGTGATCACCTGCTGCAATGATGTCAGCAATAATAACAAGGCCACTGTCATCTCCAACTTGAATTTCATTTGGATATGCACTATTTTTCACTCACTTTTGTCCAAATAGGTCTAGTGGTTTAAGTTATTCCCTGAACATTGGTTGAGTTCGCTCAAGGCCAACAAGAGCCTAAACTGACTGGTAAAAAAGTTATTTTCTGTCCATGCATTTACCAACAGCTTCATATTATATCATATTATTGCAAAAAAAAATAGATTTAAAAGAAAATTGAGCATTTTTTCTCCTTGTGAAGGAGTAGTCCCAAAGGATCCATAAATTATCCACAGCAAGACAAAGGACACAAATGTGCTGCTTTCCAAAGGGCCTTGTCAAAATGAATTACGAAAAAAAAAACGAGCGAGAGCACACAAACAACAAAACATTTGTGTGGTTAGTGGTTTGTTTTAACATAGTTAGATAAGTGGCTTGTATAATATCATTACAATATAATTGAATTTATTTACATACATATGCAAACACACAATGTGTGTGAGTGTAAATATGTGCGTGTAGAATAATTCTTACACCCTGTCTTTTTAGCAGTCTCTGTATATGGTCTTGATTGCCATATAAGTTGTCATTTGAACCCCCCCCCCACCCACCCATACACAGACACACACACACACAATCTACCACCAGGACACACACATATGCACATACAAACACACACACATACACACACACACACCATTCTTCTTTGGGCAAGGCCCAAAAGCCAGTCTATTGGTGTTACTGTCCTTGAATTGGATCCTCATTAACTGGAGACGGCTGCTAATCTCTCCTGTGTTTTCTCGTGGATAGATGCAATTGGATTTTGAATAGGAAAGTAGAAGCCTCTCTCTCCAAGGCAACTCTGCAACCAAAAGCTTGAGATGTTGACCCTGTTGTCTGAGAAGGGCGGGGCATTTAATTCTGCAAACCCCAGCCATGGGGGCCACAGGACGTCAGAACCCAACCCACAGAAATCCCTCAAAGTGCTTATTGCTTCTCCATCAGCTCGCTCTCCTTTGTCTGCAGAACACTGTTCCGACAGTGGAAGCAAAACCTTGTTCAAGAACAAAATGACCAGCGACCGCTCCTCTCTAAAACCACCATCTTCCGCTTGCTGCAATGGTCACAGGTCACAGGGGGGCCGAGAGGCGACCGGACTACCCTTTGCAGGTGTAGACCTCTTCTCTCTGTGTGCACTGCTTGCATTCGACATAGCAGCACCAGCGCACCTGGCACTGGCAGGGCCTGGTCACTTCCCTGCTTTGGGTGTTATGGCCTCGCCCGCAGCAGATAGCGTCGCAGTTCTTGTCCTTGTAGCACTTGCGGGCCGCGGTGCCCGACGAGTACTTGCTGGGTCTACAGAAACTGGGAGAGTCCTCGATGTGGAGCAGGTCCATGGTGCGAGGGATCTGATCGCTGGGGCCAGGCGGAGGCTGCTGCTGCTGCTGCTGCTGCTGCTGCTGCTGCTGCTGCTGCTGGCCCCGACCTGTGGAGATCTCTCCCTCCCCTGTGGCCTCGTTGGTGGAGCTGCCGACCTTGAGGGACGTCTCGTAGCGCTGCTTCAGCTGCTTGCCGATCTCGTGGAAGGGCAAGAGCTGCCTCCAGCAGGTCTGGACGGTGCAGGAGCCGGAGACGCCATGGCATTTACAAGTGGTCTCCACCCCGGCTTTGATTACCTAGTTGTGAGACAGCGCAACACTGTTAGCGACCGCGAAACATCAACAGAATGTAATCAAAAGTATGTATTTTAATATGCCTTTGTTTTGTAAGCAGCATTTCAAAGAGCCAAATTACCCAAATATGCTCACAATTACATGATTAGGGTTAGGGCTGGGCAGTGGACTGCAGTGGTTTGGGAAGAACATAAAGAGACCATGGAAAAATGTTACATTCATTGCTCTATTTTTGATATCATACCAAAAAAAAAATCAGAGGCTCCACTTATTGCTTGTGAACTACCATTGACATCATACTGAACGACAACAATTTAACATTGTGTCTAAGGCTTCAAATAAAAGTGGTGTATCATACAAAGCAAGGAGCAAATTAATGATAGTCAGTGGGAAGCGAAGATTAATTTTGTTTTGATAATCACGGATGACAGATTTTGATTAAACTCAATAACTGTTATTATGATAAGTAAGGGGAGGTTACTGCTGAGAAGCACTCTTGAATAAAAGATCCATTCAGTCGGCCATGGGAAAGAGGAGACGTTAATACTTAGACACTGGGCGCTATTCTTATCCTGTATGTCTAAACCCTCGGTTGATGTATCAACCCAATCTTCCAGTGTGGCAATTCTGATATAACACAGACAGTAAGTAATGCAAACAGCTGGAAAAAGAAAGGCTAAGTAAAATCTTTTCTTCTGTAAAATCATGCATAATTGCCTGTGAAAGAGTCTCTGAGCTGGTCAGCTAAAAAGACCACTGCACGATATTATAACAGCACTTGACCTCTTTGCGGTCAGCCAAAGTTCATTTGTGTATCAACCACACTGTTAAAAGTAGTGTGTGAAAATCGATGACAATAACACATTGTCTGGATGGGGTTTGGATGGTATCTGCTGCTCTTTTCTCACCCTGTGAAATAGATTGGGGGATAGGAAGTGCATATTCACCACACTAGCAGTTCAAGAAAATTTGATATGTCAGCTTTAAAATGTTGGGGGGATGCAGAGGCTAGCACATTCCAAATTTGTGCTCCATATGGGAATTCATCCCAAATGCGGTGCACCTCACTACATGTGCAAATAAAAAAAGAGCAAAAACAATGTTGTAAATCTTTTATCACAAATAAAATATCTTGAGACACTGGATTTTGGAGAGCCCAGCTGAAGAGGAAGAGCATGTATTAGTCTTTTGGGAGACGTTTATGTCAGCTAACATTTGGGAAGTGTGCTTCTGCTATAATTCATTTTGAAACCAAAATGAAAATGGCTACAATATGAGAAAACCCAAGTAAAAGTAACAGATTCCAGACCTCCAGTTTGCTTTGGCTTGACAGATTACGACCATTCTCTCTTCTTTTTGTTTTACCATTAAATCAGTTCCAAGATGAAAAAAAAAACACACTCGCTCACCACAACAATTGCTGAATTTTGCCAAAGCACAAACGAAAGCTATTATCTATCTAATCTGAGAGGGAAAACCAAATATTGATTAATGAGCACTTTCAGATTTCACTAAATTTAGCAGTTAATTCAATCAATTTTGGTTAGTTTGGTTTTTTTCAAGCTTTCATGGGGATGCTTGAAATTCTGTAGTATTTGTTTAATAACTTGATCACCACTGGAATGCATTGTGAAACTCTAACCATGTTATTCTATTGTGGTCATATTAAATTCCTCTTTGGTCATTTGGCCGTGTCTTGGATAGAAGTCAACTCCAACTTAGATATGGTAGTATATCCAGGATAAGGTGCACAATTGATTAGCACTTTATACCACTCTTTATCTATGTAATTGCACTGAACTTAGCCTGTACTGTATTATCACAATTTTCCCACCATTTAACCGATTCAAGTGAGCAATTAGCCAGCATTTCTGTTTATATGTGACCACTCAAAATGAACTCTGACCCCCTGAAGCAAACCAAACTGCGTTTCCCTTTGAGTTTGCTTCCTGGTTTGCTTTATTTGTGTATTATAACTCACACTCTCTCATTTTACTTGTTCGTTTCAAGTAGTTTTTGAAATGATTTGTTACTTCAATGAAAGCCCAATTAAGATGACAGTGGAAGTAAAATATTGCTGTAAAACTATTGTATTAAATACCTCTGCTAAACATTTGTCTTCTTTTCTGAATGAAACTCCCATGTAATTACCTAACATCCGTATGCTGGAGATGAATAATGGTCTGCAGTGGCACTGTCGACTTAAGTCAGAGTCTAACGTTTGAAAGCAGGTCATTAGCTAGTCATACAACTGGTTATCGTCAAAGTCACCTAGGGGCTGAGTTCTGATGATTGATGGATTTGCCGATGGAAAGCGAACTGGCACTTTATCAAAACTGTGCCCTCTTTCAAAAGGGATGACATCAGGAATTCATGGAGAAATAAGGTCATTGGTTTGGTTACCTGTAAGAGCACTCTATGTGAAAACATAACATCATCTCATGTTACACACTTACCTTCATGCCCACATTTGTGTTGTGCATGTCCACACGTGCGCGCAGGTCCTTGTTGGAGCGTTTGCCCAGGAAGTCCTTAACAAACTTGTTGCTGTATTTGAGGTTGTCTCCGCAGCCGCCCCACTGCCAGGCCTTGCGGTTCTCCAGATCCGGGGCCTCGTCACAGGTGCAGCGCTCCATCCGCCCCGCGCTGCAAGCTTTGGCCATCGCATGCGTTAGGCCCGCTGAGGAGATGGCATACAAGAAGGCTGTCTCTTTAAATCCTGCAGAGGCACATGGGGGAACAACGAATGAGATACTGGAGAATGGAGAAATACCAGGTTTGCTTTTGGAACCCAAAAGGAAAGGGAAGCAGCTGTAAAAACTCAGAAAATTCTAAATCTTACTAAGTCTAATTTTACAGCAGCTCAGTCTTCAGATACACAAAATGTGGTTTGACTCATCTGCCCTACCTCTCTTTAGGATATTGGCTCTGTGGCGCCCCTCTAAGGTGCAGTTCCACCTCTCAAAGCGGAATTGATACTGGCATTCCAAGGCGCTCATGCTGATGGCCTCCATCAGGGTCTCTGCCACACCCGGGTCTCGTCTGCACATCCTGCGCTGCTTCTTTTCCAGTTTGAGCCGGTCGCACAGCTTGTAGTGGGCCCTGCCCACGTTCTCCTCTGGTATAGAGCTCAGCGGCAGGATAGACAGCGGTTCATTACCTGTCAACCTAGAGGGAGAGATCACACACACACACACACACACACACACACACACACACACACACACACACACACACACACACACAGACACACTCCAGTCAGTTGAAACACAGTGCACAGGGAGGGAGTGGAAACATCTTGATAAAGTATCCAATAAAGCGCAGGATGCTGACCTTCCTGGATAAACAATAAGAGTTGCAAAGATATACTACATAAACAGCACAGCAAGAGCAGCTGGGGCATACAATGCTCAAAAGTTTGGTTAATGTTCAAATGAATTCAGCTGTCATATTTGCAGGTCAAAGCTGAGTTCAGTGGTTAATGTTCAGGGGAATTCAACATTCGCCGGAGATTGAGATCTACCTCCACCACAGGCGTGTCTGTGTATAGAGCAAATTCTCAGCAGAGGAAGAAGACTTCTTTCTTTTCAAAATGTTCCTCACTGTTTTGTCTCCGTTAGCCATTCATCACCCTCAGCAAGTCACGGCTCTGGCAGCTCACTGGCCACAGTATTAAGCACTATAGTTTGAGGGTATGAAATGTATATTATGACTGCTAAAGCAGTCGGGTGGTAAGGGGACAGATTTAAAACAATGGTCCACACTGAACGTGACAGTCATACCACAAGCATGTGAAACAGTAGCCAGCGGAGACTTGGTTTAATATTTATATCATATCCTGAGGGGGGAATGCCACTCACAGCAGCGTTGTATAGATTTAAACATGATCACACAGCAGGATTTACACTCTCATTATAGAATCCCCATACAAACGTCCAGTATTTAGGATCTTAAAGCTGCAATCCATTTGAAATATAATGAGCACAAGTTTCAGTTCTAAACATGGTATAGAGAACATGTGGTAGAGTTGCACTCCTTTCGTCAGTTTATTTAAGGGAAGCGTATATAAAACACACAAGCGGGGTCTGCCACATAGCTGGCAAAACCAATGACCAGCGTTCTGAGGTTGTGATGGGGAAAGCAGAGCATTACTTTCATAAACACACACAGGGGACATGACTGTCAGCCTGTGACCATTTTGGTCACACCAACTGACAGGATTGGCAGGGTAGTTGTTCATTATGTGTAATTTCTGGCCTCTTTTACACCCTTAAAGTGAAACTGAAGAATAAATGGATTTACAGAACTCACAAAAGCACAATTCCTCCGGCCCATATGCCCTTGCAGAGGGACTTGATTCCCTGAAATGACACTTCTGCGCACTAATATTGACACCTCACCTGATGCACTTCATGCTGTCTTGACAAAATACAGCAGTCAGGGATTTATGATTTATTCAGTAAACCTTTTCTATTCACTACCACAGGTGACCTGGCCCTGCCCTCTGGCATCAAAAGTTTGGCATCTAGGTTGTCGTGTTTGTTTTTCCATCCTTTTGAAAGGAGAATTAAGAGAAAGCATAACACACACAACTTTCCATTTGCATGTCTCCATAGACACATACATAACAGTTACTGGCAACAAGTGCTGGTCTGTGTGACAGAGAGTGAGAGAGAGATCTTCCATTAGGTCCTAAGGGAGTCTTTTAGCTTAGGTCTTGTGATTAAGTGTGACTTGAGAGGGAAAACCCTACATACAGTTGAATTAATTAGAAGAAGTTCAACCAGATCATTGTTAAGAGTAACCACAGCAAATGGGCCATTGCTAATTCTTGGAGGAGCCTTGTTGAATGACCTGACAGTGAATGGCAACCTCACAACAGAGAGGGAGTTTCAGCTGACCATTTAAGAGAATTTATTCTATAACATTTTGTCAAGGTACAGAGCACCTGCTGGATGTCCACAACTACGGTTTAGCTAATGTACCAGAAGTGTCGATTGGTAATATATTTGCACTTGTGACTTCATTAGTTAGCTTTTGTCACCACTCATATCCCACAGCCTCCATAAGGCGGTCACAGGAGTCCTTTAACAAGAGATTTTTTTTTATTAAGTCCAATAACTGACTGAAGTGTTTCCCCTCAAGTCCTCAGTTTCTCACCAATGGACTTCACATATGCCATATGTTATTGTCTTTACAATGCATTCATTGCCTGGTTGAAAATTGAATAGAATCCAAGCAGTCAAGTAAAAAGAGGCAGGCTTCAGGATTTGCCTTCAGATTGGGTCAAATGGTTTCCTTTTTTCAAAACATGTTTGCCTTTCCTAAACTTGTCTGACAGCTATGAATTTTCAAATGGAAACCTGGCAAGCTGTGTCTTGACAGAGATTGCTCTCCCAACACACTTTAGAGCGTAAAAAATGTATGGTGTAAGGCAGACAGTATGAGACATACACAATGCATGAGAACTATGTGGCTCCCTCTGAATAACTGACATTTTCCTTTTAATTGTTTCATCCTTTGTTAAAATACACTGTGCTAACAATGCCAAGGAAAGATATTCCAGTTGCCAAAACAAACAATTCCAGTTGACCTAGTATATTACATATGACTGACAACCGTTCCACAACATTTCTACGGTAGGCTAGCATTCAAGTTTTGAATGATGGCGCCACGTGGAGTACCTGACTAATTCCATTTGAAACGTCAGTAAATTCAAGGCATCACTCAAATCCACCGTGCACCAGACAGCAGGGTACTGCACCGCTGAGATTCAATAAACATACAAAGATTAATTGAAATGTGTGCATGTACTAAGTTTAGTTTAGCAATGGGATTCAACTGACAAGTGGTAGTCTTAATTTACTCAATACCACCAACATGACGTGCGCATTCCTGGGTGGACATGCATAGTAACAAGTATCAGTGTCAAATCTTCCAAAAGCCCAGATGCCTGCCAAAACAAGAGACCATTAAAATGACAGTCCTCAACTGTCTGCATGACGTCTGTCTGTCTGAGACGTAAAGACGGTCTGAAGGCAGCTGGAGGAGCGCCAAAGATGACATGACACTGATCGCTGCGCTACTGTCTCTGTGGCTTCCACACAAAGGCAGATTTCTCGCCAGTTACGAAGACGGCCTGGGGGCAAAGTGTGGATAGGAGAGAGTTGAGAATGGAGAAACACTCCAGGTCTCCGGAGAAGAAGCTACTGGCTGGGGCTCACTCTTGTGCATGTTTCCGCTTAGTGGCAGACCAGAAGATAGTCAAATGGTATCACAGATGTGCTTTAATTCTATTTCTTATGTCTTGTAAAAGGACTTGCTATCACTTCTAGATGGACAAAGACCATTGTTGATGTCACCCATGCCTCTTTAAATCAAAGTTAGCCCCTATACTGTCACACAAAAGGGTCATAGCCACACATTCCAATACGGTGATCCACAAAAAAAGGGGTTACTCTGCTGTTTGCTGCAGAATGAACTCATTCAACTCACTTAGAGGAAGAGAGAATTGGATAGGAGCATAAATGTGGCTGAAGCACACAAAGCATTACAAATCTGAACTTGAAGTCTTTGGTCACGAAGTCATTATTCTGTTTCCCCCGTTTTGATCCATAGCAGCAACTTTTATTAGGAAAAATGGAAAAGCACAGCTTCAAGTCTCTCAATGAAGCATGGGAAATGCAGACTGCAGTTGCTTATAATGAAACTTACATGAAATTCAAAGAGCAGGGTGAAGTGCAGGGACCTATATCTACGCCACATAGCATTAGAATGTAAGAACATGTAACCGTATGTTTTCATATCACGGACCATTTTCTGAAGCTGTTTTTGTTTGAGGTGTTGGCACAGCAACACACATCACACATGGAATATAACACCAACAGAGACATAATAAAATTCACTATTATCCTACGTGAGGTGGGATTCTTGCTGATGTTTGCTCAGCTTTGCTTTTTCCACACACACACACTCGCTCGCACACTTCTCACAGGCATCGCGGGCCTTCAAACCGGCTAATCTCACTCGTTGCCTCCTCCGCTGTCTTTCACTGGGAAACACTGGAGTTTGTTTAGTCCTTTCTCTCTACCTGTCAGCACCTCCCATTGCCCATGACATTTACTTTATATACATTTTCCAATGCGCTGGGCTCAGTGAAAATGGCTCATTTCACACTGTGGAGCCTCAGAGTCGATCCCTGGAGGAAATCATTGACTATTACTAAACTTTGCCATCATCACTCCCTCTCTGGCTTTACATTACAGCTCTGGAAGTGACCCTCAGTGGTGCAGTGCTCTGCTGCTAGTAATTCTGGTCATTCTTCATTGGTTTGGTATGTAAATAGTTAAGGGTGGCTTGTGGAGGTATAACAATACCTAACCTCTTAGATAGTGGAAAACATATTATCACTTTTACTTTAACTTTCTTGGCCTAAATGAAGTACTCACTCCATGTATAAGCTACAAATGCAAACAGAACGAAGCATTGTAACTGCTGGTGTTATTCACAAACTCACACAACCATACATAGCTTGAACAAAGGCAGCTCATGTCAAATAGTGTATATTACTGACAGCGGACTAAAATAGAGTCAGAGCAGCAAACTTTATAAATATTAGTTGTTTTTCACATATCACAGATATTGTTATTTTGGATCTGCAACCTTGGCCAAGTCAGATAGTGGTCTTGCATGACATGAGGTGACGCTCAAAGTCAGATTCTGTGAACAAGTAATATTCCGACTGCCTGCGATAATAGAATGCCATTGCCATGAAGGAGATCAATACTTTGGTGATTTGTTTCCAGAGGAAAAGCTCACTACGGTGTACCACCTGTTGAGCAAGATCAGTTCAATGTTTTGAAAGGAATTTAATATAGACAATAAACATTTTATTTTTATTTATTTTCTGTTATTTTTCATATTTGGAGATGAGGATGAACATCTTGGGCAACAAAGTGGTTTGGCAAATTTCAGTCAAAGTGAGCCTTTGTGTGTGCACGTGCTTGTGTGCACTTACTACCTTAAGTCAACACCTATAAGAGTCAGTCCTGGCTGAACGCGCCCAGGCAGAAAAGCACAAAAGCCGCAGTTTCTCCATCAGCCTGAACTTGCAGGTTGTGTGGTCTGGTGTCTCTTAGACCCCCCAATCCCCCCCCAATCCCCCCCTCCTCCTCTCATGGGGCAGCTCTCCGAACTTCCCCTATTCCCACTGGTCAATTACTCTAAACGAATGCCAATCATTCCCTCCAGCTGTTGGCTCAAAACAAAGCCTCTTCTAGACGAAACCACTGCTGTCTACAAAGGTAACCAACACAAGACAATGACAGACATGAACATGTGTGCTAGAATGGACAATCTGTACTAGTTTACCTTTAACTGTCGTGCTCACCTGAGAAAAACCTATCCATGAAAAAAAAACTTTGGTATTGTTCTTAAAATAAAAGGGTGAGTTTTTGAAAAAAATCAAAGTTGCCAGTGCTGATCTCTTTTTCTCTCATGCACTTTTTTCTCCTTCTTTCATGGTGTTTAAATGCTCCTCTTGGGGGGAAAAAAGTGTGTTTTTCTCAGAAATGTTGGATGAACTTCAGACCACCCTGCCCAAGTCCCATCTGGTGTATCACGGGCCAGGCCGTGCCAGAGGTAGTAGGAATGTGAGTGTGTGGTGTTTTCCCTCTGGCCCGCTCTAACTATGGCTGACAATGTGTTCCACAGCTCAGGCTTGAATAATTGAAGAAACCATGATTCAGTCTCAAATGACTCTCTGGTACAGGGAGTCTCCAGGCTATTGTGCATCGACAAGAGGGAGATGAGACAAGAAAATCTGCACTACACTCCACTGAAACTACACTGAAATATGTGGACTTTTCCCCCCACCAGCAGTAGTGACACTGTTCGTTTCCCATGTCAGTAAAGCCAGAAATAGGGGAAAGAGTAAACGGTTATGTATGAGGCTAAAATAAGATTAGTTATTGGTTGAAAGCACTGGGTGTTGTGACTACCCCTAACAAGCTGTGACTGACACAGTACAGTAACATGACAGAACGACTTTGAAGTCATTATTAGTTGAGTAATGAGCCTTTCCGCATAGTGAGAATGTGATGCAAAGTCTAGAAGCACCGCTATTCACAACATAAAGGGGAAAGTCCCCTATGCTGAACTCAACAGGATATGACCAACCATTATGTCATCTGTTGTCCCTTCTGGTCATTTACAACCCACACAGGACGTGTCAGAGTTCTGCCGCTAATT
This sequence comes from Centroberyx affinis, assembly GCF_046629955.1. Classification (NCBI taxonomy): domain Eukaryota; kingdom Metazoa; phylum Chordata; class Actinopteri; order Beryciformes; family Berycidae; genus Centroberyx; species Centroberyx affinis. The sequence goes on from NW_027279477.1 coordinate 390,415, forward strand.
GACTGACCTGGTCAGGTTCCTGTTCTAGATAATCTTCAGAAGCTTTTGGGAATGTTCTCACTGTGAATGACATGTTACAGTGGAAATCTTTCCTTTAAATCCAGTGCAAGTTAAAGTGTCCCTAATTCTATTCTTTCTAATTTTTAAACAAAACACAAAATAACCTTTTATTCATATACTGTAGATGACTGATTTCTTTCAACTTTCAATTCACAAAGACTCAGCAAAAGAAAAAAATGTACTGTTCAACTAAACCTCTGGCTGAGTTTTCAATGCACAGCAGTGAATGCAGGCACTAGTAGCTGAGTAGTAGGAATACAGGCTCTGGGTTTGGGAATGGGAGTGTGGGGCATGGTAAGAGGTTTAACTGCTATGTGAGAACTCAAGGCTTCTAAGGTCAGCAGCTCAGTTATAGTCACTGTGTGACTGGCACAGATTGGGCGCGCAGCAGTGTCCGCATGACTCCCCTGTTCTAGCCTACACCATGGCACAGAGCACCCCTGTACCAGCGCACCGACGCACCAAACTCGTTCAGGCACACATACTCGCCGATTCGCACATGCTGACACGAGAATCAGACTACCATTATTTGGTAAGAGAGCAGAACAACACTCTAATAGTTTAACTATACTCTTGGTAATGCTCTAGATAGCAGGTATTTAAGCGTGTGTGCGCAGATTACAGATTGGCAATGCAAGATTTGTTCATTTATTTTACACTGGGCAAAAGCACTTTTGCGAATAAGCCGAGCATGCAAAGTCAAACCACAGAAGCCAAAACAAATCACAAAACAGCAGCTGTTTTCAACCATCCATGCATCAGCAAATGCAAGTGGCTGAGTTTAGACATAGGCCTATTACTAACGGTTATTTACTGTTACTACCAAAAGATTATGTTTTTCCTCCATGAAAATTCAAGCTGCATTGCTGAAAGGCCCACATAACTTCAATTAAGGCCACAACAGGTGATGTATTGTTTATATACTGTAAAACATGAACAGATGATGAACTACCCTCCTATATTTGTCCAATGTAACAGAAAGGTACAGTAACTCTAAGTTAAAGCTGGAAAGTGTTGATATTTTGCCTCACCTCCAGAAGCATGAGCGATAAATGTATTACCTAGTGTGAGAATGACTGACTTTTGACAATTGATTGACACTTGAGGAAACAGCAACCAGTTGAGAGAAAGGCAAAATGGGCCATTATCAAGAGAATCATGAGACAAGAATTCCTTGCAGTTGAAAACTTTCACCTTGCCTATAGGCCCATGCATGTCAGGGTACGTCACTGCGGTAATTTGCTCATGGTAACTTTAGGACATAAAGACTGTGTCCATTCTCCAACTAATGCCCAGGCTTTACAGATAAATATGCCTTTTGGGGCAAACTATAGTCTGTGTAATAACACCCATTTGGCAAACACACACATCTGAGAGCATGTCAGGTCAGGCCTCTATAGGGTTGTGTTTATGCAAGATAATCGTCTAGATATATAGTAAGAGGCTAACCAGGCATTTCTGGAAAGGTATGACCAACTAATGACTAACTTTCTTTGAACTTTTATGTAATTATAAGTCATTACAAACAGGTGTATGACATTAAAATATGATTATATTTTATGTTGGCTGGGGTGGGAAGATTTTATTTTTCACTTTTTATTGACAGAAAATACATTTGAAACCAAACCTATCATAATCCCCCTAAGTGAGACATGAGAGATGGACAGATATTCTCATGAGGACCAAAATTTTAAGTGAGGGTTTGTCAATCTTGCTAATCTTGGCCCATGTGAAGTGCCATGTCTCTCTTATTCCCACAAACCAGGCAGGGAAACTCGCCTGCGGTCAAGCATGGAAAACACAGGACATGGCGGTCACACTAACTAGCATCATCTCATCAATCCCTGACCGCTAAAAGTATCATGAGTCTATATTAGCTTTCCTGTTTTGCAAATTACCCATGTCTCCAACCGCATCTGTAAAGATCATCATGTGTGTACAGTCTTACCAACAAGAGTTTTTCTTCCCATCACTGCTGACTATCCGCCGATGAAGTGCAGCAGCTAACTGGTAGGACTGAACTGGAGCTGCCGGCCTTTTAAAATTCAATAAGTCTTAGCTGTGCTGCATGCTGATGACACCAGAACCATAACTTCTTCGGATGTGAGCGGGCCAAACACATTTTAAAAGCCTTACCAAACCATGTAATCTCCAAAATATACAGTACAACCATATTATTATACAGTATGAGCCCCATAAAAGCCCACTACAGACACCGCTGAAACCTTCATAACAAAGGTGTGTACCAAGCTCCAGAATTTTCTAAATGATTCACCCCATAAAATAAACGGTAATGTTGCGCATGCAATTTAGAAAAGACAAGATATTCCGTGCAGAGGGGGGAATTGTTGGCTGAGGCTCTGTAAACTGAAAGTTGAGAGAAACTTTGTACATGACATGCATTTTGGCCATAACTAGGCATACGTGGAACTCATTTTTTTTTCCTTCATTCTATTTTCACAGAGTTGGCTGCCTTTAAATTTGATGTTTTCACATTTCATTTCCCACTCTCCTAAGGTTACACAAAGACGTTAAAAAGTGCTGATTGAGGACCATCCTGCCCTCCCAGAAGACACTGCACCCCCCTGTGGAATCCGCGGGCATAGCAGGCTTTCCATTGAGATGTCAGAGTGCAGAAGCGCTCACAAAGCAGGGCTTAGCTCAAATCCAGATGTATCAAACAGAAATATAAAGAAAACAAAGCTGTCTTTTTTCAGAGGGCATGTGGTCTGTTATCTAAGCCTCCAGGTTTGCGTGATCTCATCAGACTACATGGTCACACCGCCAGTGCTGAGAGAATCCTATCTTCTTGGCTTCACGGTAAAGTGATACCCTTTGAGGTGTGGCTATAGCCACAGGATATCCTATGAAGTTGGGAAATCCCTCTATCAACGGCGTTCCCCGCCCTGCTGCACATCAGGGCTAATCAGTCCTTAAGGCCCGGTAATGAGACGCCCGCCACCACTGTCTGCCAGGCAACGCCAGCCTGAGCCCACACTAACTCTGCTGCTCCTAATGAGTGGTAATCACCCAGCAGCTCGCCACAAACCACTGCAGGGATGCCGGCACGCACATGAGGCGGGGAAACGAGGAACAGGAGGCGACGGAGAGGAGGGAACCAAAGGAAATGTTTACATGGAGCCACTTAAATAACATCATTACATCTCTGTGCTTCACTACAGAGAAAAGAGAATCACCTACTTAAACTTTAAGATGCATTGGTGTTTGAAATACATCAGGAACTAATTCAGCGATGTGATAAAAACCTTTTACAGTAGCATACTGAAAATCACTCCTCCTAAGTAAATTTACACACATCCCATTTGTTAGCATGTTGTTTTTGGCCTATTGCCTCACTTAATGGAGCATTGAAAACAATAATACCATCTGAAAGGGCATCAGCACTGCATCATGAGCAAACGATGATAGGGTGATTTAAGGCTGTCGCAATAATTAAGTGCCAAGTAATAGCAACCACTATATTGGCTTCTTCCGGATAATGTCGTGCTTCAGTGATTGGTAAATCCCAGTTGCATGACTGTGGGCAGCCTTCCTGTATATGTCGCACATGAACTAAATAAAAACAAACTCCTGACTCAGTGTTAGGGCTCGCATTCAGCACAGTTTACAAGACCACAGAATGACATGCCCTTGACCAAAACTCAAATTTAAATGAATGGAACTGTCTGAAACTCCTCAGCATGAACCCTGACGGGGTCAACTGAGCAAACAAATCACTTCCCTTTCTGACAGTTCACAAAATTTCCCCTGAAGGTACAGTAACCTATTAAGTCAAAGAATGAAAGCTTCACGAACATCTCAGATTGTAACCCTAATGATAACGGATTTAGTCGGACCAGCACCTGCCACAACAGGCTGAGGGAAAGAAAATGAGTGCTCACATTCTTGTGGCAAAGGATGACAATTTAAGCGGGTGCTTGACTACGCCAGGAATCCCACCCCACCCTCTGCTGCGCAGACTATGGGCAAGAGAGATTGTGTTTATGTTACACTTACGCTCCACCGCACTCTGGAAATTGGGTATGCAACATTGACCCTCTATTTTGAGTAAATCAGTACCCAGGAGGCCCTAGGATGCCTCGTGCTCATGGCATATTTATTTGAATAGGTTTGTGTTAGTATGTTCTCCACTCAAAGTCGTGCAGGCCTCTGTTGCAGAGTGTCACTGGTGTCGAGTTTCTGGGAAGTTGGCTATGGGGCAGTCACATTTTGCATGTATCTATGTCACCTGGGCAGGGTCTTTCAGTGTGTTTCGTGTTCTTCAGCTGCAGGGCTAAATCATTCACTGACACTCATTCATATTCTCCTCTCCTCGGGCCATGGAATAATAAATCTGGAGTATTGTAATACCACATGTCTCTTTGCACTACAGAGGCCAGAGATAGAGAACAGACTGACAGAGGGAATTGAAAACAAGTGCTAACTGAATAAGTAAATACGCATTACCATTAGAACCATTAGAGTTGATGCGAGCGCCAATTTGGCACGTCAACTTTAATACACACTGCAGGCCAAGGGCGACACTGCTCGAGGATTATACTCTACTGGAGGGGAGACAGACAGAGATAGAGACAGAGGCAAAGACATTGAAAGCATTTGATACTCGTGTGAGTATTACAGATGGTGAAGTTTCGGTGAGATGGGTCGAGACATTTCCATCATACAGAGTTCTAACAGGTGCCACATGTTTGCATCACCCAGTCTGCAAAGATGAGTGCCAACACTTTGTTAAAACATCCGAGAGCCAAACCTTAACCTAGAGAGTTGACACATTGGCTCTAAACGATGACAGCCCTATTCATTTTGACAGGATTGTTATCTAGAAAGTGAAGAAGTCTTGCCATCATTGCTATTCCATCTGTTGTAGCTTTGTCTTGTTGTTCCTATTTTATATGTGATTCCTTATACCTGTATACCTTATACTATAGCTTATAAATCAGAGAGAAGGTAAAACCCAATTCAACAGCCCCTGAGGTCTAACAAACCAGTTTAAAGCTTCATTATGTCTAACAGACCCTCGGGGGACGCTTTCCTGTGTTCCCTTAAAGATTCACAGCTAACAATGCCCTTATCACCTAATACTCCTGGAGCTCACGCTGCACTCATACCTACCATAAATTTGACTCTGCTGGAATGGCTTCAAGTGTCATCACTCCACAGCCTGTGGCCATTTGCCTCAGCTCCAGGCCCGGCGCTGTTTGCAGCATGAGGGAGCGCTAACAACATCCATCAACAAAGATATTTGTCTTTACTGTGATAAAGGAAGAACATCAAGATTCTGCTGGATAATGTGGTTCCTATGAGATGTCACTGTTAAGCCTATGACTGGTCCTGTATGGATAAATGAGTGATGGTGATTTAGAAACTTCAAAGGACACCTTACAAAAAGGGAGGAGTGGGTCATTACCTAAAGTTCATGAGTGGGTGTCACTTTTTTTCCAAATGGTAGATATCTCATTTTTGGATCAAATCTCTTCAGTTCCAGCTGAAACATGGCTGCTCACCGACTTGCCCTGCTGACTTACTTTGAATGACTTAATGACTTAATTGTAAATGTTAATTTGTTCTTCAACACTTAGAAAGCTAAAAGTGAAGTTTATCTGAACAGACAACCTGAAGTGCAGCGCATTAGCAGCCGTTGTAAGGTGGAGGTCATAGTGGGCTACACCTAAAATCTAAGGCGTTCCCTGGGAATGACTTACTTTGAAATATGTACCCTTGCGCTCCTACAAAATTAAACATTATTGTGTATATGACATGATTCATGAAACGGTAAATTTTTAAGATTAATTTCCCAACACGTGTTCCAACTGTTTTTAAACTTAGTGGGAGCGCTAGAAACCCCGGCCAGAGCTGTGTGATGTTTATGCTGGATGGGGGAATTTTCTGTGCAAGCTGAGCAGACGTTTCGGCCACCAGTTCAGTCAGTCAGATTGCTTTATTGTTACCAGCTGTTGAGGCTGAAGCATATACACTCACCTTTTGCTCCATGTCTGTTTTCAGAGTCGACTTAGAATATGATTTTACAAGTGTTTCAACAAAATAATCACACGACCGCTACTTGCCATTCAAATGTGCCAGATACAGCGGGCGCTGGCCCAATTGTCAGGGGAACAGAGGGGTGAACCTTCCTCGGACAGAAATGGGTTTCAGCCAAAACTTTACACCCAAGGCTGAATACAATAACTTAACCTGTGTCTGCTGCGTTAGACAGTTTCGTTGCCTACTCGGCTACTCGCTGACACTGCTTGTCTACAGTACTTTGAATTGTCAGCAGCTTCAATGAGGCGAAATCATCTCCAGACAACCTGCTGCAGCCACCCGCTGTGAGGCCGCCGGTCTGAGCGCTACAACCACCGACAAGTGACACTTCACCGGCATGGACCAACTCATAACAGCATGCAATAATAACCAGGGATGCAGATAAAACACATGAACATCAATTAATGTCATTTTTTACATTATGCTCGTTAGTTTATGTTAAAGACAGTTTTCAATGAAACCAAAAAGAAAAGTTGTTCCCTGCTTTGTATTTCACGAACCAATCAAATCAATGAGATCAGCATCATGGATGTGTGTGTGTGTGTGTGTGTGTGTGTGTGTGTGTGTGTGTGTGTGTGTGTGTGTGTGTGTGTGTGTGTGTGTGTGTGAACCCGGTGCTTACCCGAAATATGCTGCGGTTGGTCCAGGCAAGCTGAGAAGATACACTATAACTGTGAACGATAACCATCCCAGGAGTAGGTGTCCATCCAGCATTTTGCTGCGGCTCTAGGGCAGATCATTTCGTTTCTCCTGAGTAGCTGTGTAAAATCCCTTGTTGAACGTTCAGCACTTCTTATACAGAGTGGAGCTGTGCGCTCCTCCCATTAGCAGAGAGCAAGGGAGCGAGCGAGCGAGCGAGAGAGAAGAGAGAGAGAGAGAGAGAGAGAGAGAGAGAGAGAGAGAGAGAGAGAGAGAGAGAGAGAGAGAGAGTAATAAGGGAATGCCCACAGAGTGCACTGATTCTGAATTCTCTCTCATATTTCATATAGATAAATTATCTGTGTATACTGTGTCTTAATTTATGATTGGCATTTATGGGATACATTTGGGCTGTTTAAGTGCCATACAGTCAATGTTTATGCTGACTGAGGTCAGTGGAGCTGGCTTGCACTGGATGATAGAAAACTTGTTTACCTTTAGTCAGTGACAATTTATTTCCAGAATGGCAAGCCTTGAGTTGGTTTTATCCAGAACTGGCAGCACAATGCACAATACTATACACTGCAATGTATGGAAACTTATGTGGTCTAAACTGCTCAAATTGTAAACTAGTTCACTTCTGTGTCCAACAGTGATAACTGTGTATAGGATCTGTTTTGTTTGTGTTGATTTCAACAGTCAAAATGACATATATACAGCAGAAAGAGTCCGTGTTTCGTAGATTTTGGTTAAAGATTGTCTGTTGAAGTTAAATATCAGTCTAGTCTTGCCTTTGAAAGAGAATGATCAGTTCTCCTAACCACAAGCGCTGAGGTGAGTTCGTCTGTAGTTCACAATGAAGAAAGTACATTTCTTTGCAAAATGTAACTGAAAGCTATTTCACAAGAGCTGAAGATGAAACCTTTAATCACTTTGCAAAATATCATATTGAAAGCCATAAATCAATTGGCAAACTATCAATCATTGTGGCAAGTAATCTGAACCCTCTGGCAGGCCTGCTCATGAAAAATATTTACTCTTCCTACGTGTTTGATTGCATAAGAGAGATTACCAAAACTTTTAGCAAGTGTCATCGAAAACATTCTCAAACATGCAAACACTATTTTTCCTTGTTGCATTTGAAAGATACTCAAAATAGTAAAGTACCTAAAATATAATATGAGCATATCATTTATCAAAGTTTCATTTCATTCAACAATTAATTCTTTTACAAGTTAAAGTTAAACAATATTATTGTATGAACTATTCACAGCTGAAGCTTAATAGTTATGTTGCTCCATCTTAATTGAATATTTTTACACTTTAGTTGTTTAGATTGGAGTAATTTCCATGAAAAAATAAAAATGTGTTACTGGCATTACAACAATATTTACAGCTTTATTCACAAATACACACTTGATTTAAAGTGGTCATTTAACACGACTGCAGCATGAAAGCATGCAATGATGTGTTGAAAGCAGCATTACAGATTTGTTGACTAAATTGACTTTTTGATTTGTAAATAATATCCACTGACTGTTAGCCAACTGAGAATTTCTTTAGTCAGGGACAACCCTACTTAACTCCTGTGTAAACACCTTTCAATGGCTTAGCTACCACCTGACATCTTTTGTGTCCGCACACACCTTGCTTTCTGGCACATAAAGAGAGAGGTATCTGAACTTGGGAAGGCTCCAGGTTTTCTCAGCTACACCTGGGGAACGAACGCTCCTGCCAGCGTTTGGGATGAAGTCTATTCATTCCCAATCTCAAACAATATCAAACCCATTCACCGCAGATCAGAAACATCAACATATGGGCCAACAAGCCTCATGAGCCAAGTTTCTATTTACTGTGTGACCAGTTAAACAAAAAAGCACCCCAAATTACAGATCAGTGTGAATGAGCGAGGTAATTACTGTGGTGTGTTTCACTTGATATTAGACCTCTGATCGCTCTCCCAGAGATCATCAATTATTGAGCTTTTGCGTTGCACATAATCACAAGCCAGAGTTGAGCATGAGTGATAGTGACAGGTTAGCTTGCAGCGGTGTGGAAGTATGTTGAAAAATTAACAATAATTGTTGCTTAAAAGTTTCCACACCAGAAGACAGATGTAGCCAAATTAGAATTAGTCACAGCAGTCTGGGCTAAGGTGCTTTGCAGCCTATCACTGTAAATATGATCTATTGTTGTCAGTTTTCTGAACTTCTAATGCATCCCTCTTTCTGTATGCATGAAATTCCCTTTCAACTCAAGCTGAATATAATTCCAGAAATCATACAGGTGAGCACTTGAAGGCATAGGAATGCATTTTTTTTTTTTTTTTTTTTTTTTTTTTACAATATAAGCTCGTCAGTCATTCCTAAAGGGTAGTTATTCAAAACCCTATAGGTACAGGCCCCCAGTGTGGGCCCTGTTTCTTAATAACACCTGGTTTTAAGGAGATCAGCAGGAGGTTTTGTCAGTACATGACAAGAATGGACACTAATCCCAGCAATACCCACTGGTCCTGCACGTCTCTTGAGTGGGATAATTGATTCCCACACCCTTCTTAAACACTCACCCCCTCTTCTCAGACCAGGCAACCAAGAAAACAGCACTTGTTTCATTCCGGTGTCCAGGGAACATGGCTGTGACGACAAAAGCGTGTGGTTTTAAAAGGGCTCCTATGAGGGTTGGACTGAGGCCTGTCATAAGTGTTGTAGGTGGTAGCTGAAATTTGTTTGGTAATGGACACTAATCTCTTTAGGCTGTCAAGAGTCTTTCCCTCCCTACTGCTGGAGATACTGCCTTCACCCTCCTTTACCCTTCTCTGCCCCTCTCTGTCTTTTTTCCTTCTCCCATTCTCTCTCAAACGTATATGCGATTGAAAAAAAGAATATTTCACGGATTTGCTTCTTAAGAATGTGAATATTATAGATCGCTCTGAAAACAACCGTATCAGATATCCATGAGAAAGTCACCCTTGAATAAAGGTGTAGGTGCACCCTGGCCTTTTTGAAAAAGTCAACTTTGTTTCAACTCCAAGTGTGACTAGAATACTCAGACCGGATTAGCAGTGTTAGCCTGCAGTGTTACATTTCTTTGCAATTACAATGAGGTTCCTCTGGGCATTGAGGTTAGGAGTACTTCTGTGCACCGACTATTCAAATGAGATGGAATGTGCTGTAGGATGTTGATGGAGTTTGAGGTATTTCCTTCAACAGGGGCAAACTGCAAATGCCAAATGCCTTCAAAACATTTCAATGTATATATTTTAGACAACACCGTCCAAAATGTAATACTGTCTGCCAGGCATCTGCCATGTGTCTGTACAGATACACTTGATTAGACAAATGGAGAGATCTGGGCAGATCTAGATAATTAGTATAATGCAGTGCAGATTGTATCTCATTGTAAGTTATGCAATGCGCAGAGTTAACACGCAATATGGTATCATGTTTCATAGCAAGTCGTTTTGAGTAAAGAGCAGGTCGGACTCGAGTCCTCCTCCCTCTCCTCTGTGTCTTATGTATTAGCCTTGGTCTGACCTTGTCTTCATATCACATCCCTGGAGAGGAATGTAAATCGTATCCGTCCAATCCCAACCCAGTTACCACCAACCTCCTCGCTCTCACCACCCCTACTCCACTGCAGGGCCACATGATCTTTTCCATGTACCAGACATAATTTGTGGCTTAGGTTTGGAGGCTGACGGTGCGTCTGCGCCACTCTGCTGTTTCAGGCGTCGGGTGCACCATGTGCAGTTCTCAGGATCAGGATTCAGGACAAGTCAGTCTTCAGGAACTGGAGAAGGAGCTGTTGTTTTTGAAACCATAGTACATGCCCTGTCAACCTCCCATGTTGTTTTGATTGCATCCCAGAGTGCAACAAATCAAACATTGGTAATGAATTCAGATGAAAGTGAGGTAAATGTGAGCAGGGAGCAAGAATACACTGGAAAGCCAAGTTATGTAAAAGATCTCCTCATAACTTACAACAAGAACGTTGCATGCCAGGTTCCTGGCATAAACAGCAGTACTACCATCCAATATAAAATACTACTTAGTTCATCCCATTTGAAAATAAGGAAAGAGAATTCCAGAAGTTCTAATAATAGTGATTCATAACTGTGTCCTCATGGCAGAGCCGTTTCTTGCTATAGGCCTACGCGGACTACGCAGCTGCGTAGGGCCGCCGTGACCGCTAGGGGGCCCAGTTGCGCCACCGTATTTTTGTCCTCCTCGAATATAAATGGCCACTTTTGGTAACCATGCGTCCTTATGTGTTGTTCAAAAACACATACATTATAAGCACATAATGGCGAAAATAAAATGCATGTATTGTAGGCCTATGCTAGATAGATCAAAAAGCAGCTATTCTTTCGAGAGCTCTTTGCCTTACAACCAATTTCAAAGTCAGCAACAGATTCTCACGTATTCTACTACCTTGTTGATGGCCTACTATTCCAGTATCTCACCGATACTATGGCGTCCAAAAGGATGTATCCTTCGGGAAATTAAAAAAGAAAACGGAAGAAAGCAGAGGAAAAACAACGCTTGCACAGCAGAGGTAAGACATATTAATTAAATGTATAACCTGTTTTTATGGGCAATGTATTTCTACCAGTCAGCGATCTGTGTAAAGTTACCTGAACTGACTGGATAGCTAACGTAGGTTTACTACCTATAATACGAGCCAGCTATCTAGGCCTCGCTAGCTTGCTAACCCTAGAAACACGCATTTTGTTTTAAGAGCTGGCTAGGCTAGCTAACGTGATTTATGGTATCATGGTATTATTGAACCGCATCTGACCACATGTGCATACTCGCTTTATGGTTCGTCTCTGCGCCCGGTTAGGGGAGAACTGTAGGCGAAGGTCCATTCAAACATCTGGCAATTTGTTTCTGCATTACTTATCGGCAATGAAAATATGACGTGAGACTTTATTATTAACTGATAGGGTGTTCTGGTAAATTCGGCATGTATATAATCATCCAAACAGCTCGCTTTTAATAAGTGTTTCCACAGGTTGACAATTTAGTTATGGCGGTGGTTGTTAACGGGAGGGGGGATTAAGGACCCTCATGCGGGATTATCATTACAAACACGTTTCACAGCCTACTCAAGATCCCAAGGTTTCCAAATATACCAAATATGTCATGCTGAATTACAGGGAAATATGTATAAAATGATGCACAAGACATCTGGATCTTTCCATTTGATGTAATGGTGCAGCCATACAAAAATGGCATTTTGGGTTTGAATATTTCGCTCACTTCAATGATGCTGGAACTGGAAGACTGGAACGAGCAGATACAGAATATGTAGGCCTGTATAACATTGTCCTACAGTATGGAAAATGTATTTTTAAAGTACTACAGTAACTATGGCAGGCCGTTTTAACATTTAATCCTTAAAATGCACTAAATTAGGCACTAGTGCTCATTGCAATGACTAGTCACTATTCTTCTAGTTATTAGTCACTAATGTAATTTTACCAACGAACAGGTTTTGGATTTCAGCAGTATTACAATATGAATAATAATTACGATAAAATATGTTCATTCACCTAGAAACTTTATGTCTCTGCAGGAGCACTTCTGAAATACTTTGGAGGACCAGCCTCAGCACAGCCAGACCTCTCTGCTTGTCAGGGGACACCAGGTCCATCATCATCTTCCTCAGCAGACCCATAAACACCAGATTCAAGTACCTCTTGTCTGATTTGTGAAATTATTTTGCATAATATAGGATATATATTATTGGATTGTTACTTGTCATTTGCACTTTTATCCTGATGCTAGTGTCATTTTATAGTACTTAATTTTATGTGTATTCTTGTTCATAAGTTTATAATTTATTCAAAGCATTCTGTTTTTGAAAAAAGTATTTACAATTTGCATGTTTGTTTTGACTAGTGCAGTGCCCGTTCGCCCCGCTGCTGCACAGAGCGCTGTTCGCTTGTTTATTCAAAGTTTATTCATGTTGAATGTGTTGCGTGTCCAAATTGCACCAAATCCGACACTGCACTTCCCTGAGTCCCCAGCAATACACCCGCCAAGTGTGAAGTCGATCGGACGAATGGTTCTCGAGATATGCGACAGACACACAGACAGACAGAGAGATTCCTTGCTTTATAGTATGATTTTGATTTCTTAACAATGCAACTAAGTTCCTGAAAAGGTTAAAGTTTTTTATGTGAAAAATGCAGCATTCGGTCTGATTTATATGCATATGGAATTTGTGTCGATGCAGATTTGATGTGTATTCATGAGTGCATGAAATAGCGGGGGGCCCCCCAAACAAGATTTTGCATAGGGCCCCCAACAAGCTAGAAACGGTCCTGCCTCATGGCTTAGTAGATTACTGTTAATAGTATCTCCCACATTTACCTTGTGTGTAGAAAAAAGAACAGTAGCTTTAGTTTAAAGAAGGAGCTTTCCATTATCAATAAACACCTTAGTGGAACTTAATCCCAGTGCTTCATTTGCGGCATGTAACCTATGGTCCATGCACATTTTCTAGTGAAATGTTATGACACACTTGAGCCAAATTGTATGTGTGCATGTAGTGGCTTGTCCATTCCTGAAAGTGTCTGTTTAAGCAGGTACATCTAAAGTGCTACTGCAGTATTACTGAGGGAGTTTTTGACTCAGAAAAACTGCAACATGACATACCTTTACTGCATGGTGAAATAGTTGTGGAAAACATGATCTTCCATAAAAACGATCCATAAAAAGGCAACACTTTAGCATATTGTATTGTATTGAAAGGTTTGCTACAACAAGCCTGTTTTGAGATTGTTGCCAATTGAGTTTGGTGAGATTTTAGGGAAATGATCCTTAGATACCTCCTGGTTTATTTTGTTTACCTTTTCATTCAATTGGCAGCCTAGAGCTTTGTTCCTCCAAGCATTAGTTACATTTCCTTTCTTGCAAACAATGACATTTATATCAAACCACAGTATACTAGGTCTTTTATTCATCTACGCGACAAAACCACAAGATACGATCCACTCATTGGTTGCCCGGCAACCAGTGAAACTCCCTGCTTGACAGAATGACAAATTTCTATTTGCCCTTGAACAAACACTGCAGTTCATCCAAGTTCACTTTGTCCCAATGGAGAAAGCATTTACAATGACACAACACAGCCTTAACAGTAAAAGTAATAAAATAATCATAATACGTGCCAGGAAATTACAGGTTGCTGTATGTCATTCCGTTTATGAGACAGGCGATATGGTAGATATATAGTGAATGGGTCATGCTCTTGACCAGCAGGTGGTGTTGATAGAATGCTATGATCTGCTTTACTTAGCGTTAATGAAACAAGACAGCGTCCAGCTGAACAGCTGTAGTCGGTGCAACCAGTTGATTGTGACCTGGGATGACCCAGAGTGTCAGTGTCTGGAAAAGCAGGAGAGAGGGAGAGATGGGGGGGAAAGATGTCAAGACCAGAGAAGAAGAGAGTGAAGGAAGGTGGAGAAATGAGTCTCTCTCTCTCTCTCTGTCTCTCTCTCTCTCTCTCTCTCTCTCCTCTTCTCTCAAGTGAATTGTTTTGAATTGAATTGCGCTTTTATTGGCATGACATACATGTGTACATACTGCCAAATGACAACAAACAAGACAACAAATAAAACAATTGTAGGACAAACTAATATAAGAAACATAGTATAAATTGTACAGATCAGAGTCTTCTTTACATTGAATATTGGTGAATAATAATGATAATATCTGCATTTTACAGTTATTTTTACATTACTGTACATATAATAATGCACTACAAACAAATGTAAATCATTTTGAACTAAAAGTTAGTCTTAAATAAAATTAAAATAAAAGCAAAACATTTACATTTGTATACATTTGTATGTATGTATGTGTGTATATGTAAATATGCATATTCATACACTATGTACATGCACTCGTCCATACACACATAAACACATATTCTCTCCCTCTCCCTGTCTCTCTCAGCAGTTGATAGAAGCCACTGTGCCTTAGTATGACAGGCAGGGGTGTTCCTGTAATTTGTCTGTTGTTTGGGGCTCCGCTGTCTCATCCTGCTGCTTTAATCTGTGACCTCAACACTGAAGCAACTATCCAAGTGCCTTTGGGGAAAAACCTTGTGATCAAACACTGGCTGATAAAGACTTCAGTTATGGACAAAACAAGACTTTACAGGCTACACATGCGGAGACACACACACCGCAAATGCATGCTTTCACGGCTTCAAGCACACCTATTTACTTCTCTGAGGTCTTCAGAAGTTGGCTGTGACCTATCCATTGACCACAGCAAATGACGTGTGTGTGTCCCGTCCACAAAAGCAACAAATCTGACTTCAGAGACTGCCAAGACAGTTTACGTCAAGATTGGAAGTCATTGTGAGTGATTTCCCTTATCAGAATCCTTTTTACACCCTGTATTGCCACAGGGGGAGCAGTGGAGATAGGGACGTCAACGCCTGTGGTAATGCCCATCCTGAAGATAAGTGAAGGCAAAAGGAGGCCCTCGGTTCCTCTGGTTCCCATGTCCAGAGACCAGGAGTGAGCTAACTCTCAGGAGCGAGGCAAGGGAAAGTGATGAGTTGTTTCCAGGTGTGAGCTCTTGGGGTGTGTCCCGACTTACACTTATCGAGGCACTCCTCTCCTCCCTTTCCCTTGGAAACTTTGTAATTCAAACAGAGTTACACAGGAGGAATGGTCAGTGTTTACAAGTCTTACCGGCCATGCAGTCCTGCTTTTGAGCATCTGTTCTCTGTCTCTCTCCCAACATGCTCTATGATTTGTTTTCAACGATTATCCACAGAAAAGAGCTTTTAGCAATACAGCAAAAACAGATGAAATCAAACAGTAGATGCTGAGAGGGTTCAATTAAAGTTGTCACGATGTTTAGCCTACATTGTTTCAGTTTTCTTTCATGTGTACTTGAAATAAACCGCTTCAAAACAAGATCAAAATGACAGCTTAATCCACCACAGATCTGAAGTCTGCCTCAGTATGAAGAATACTGCCTGCTGCTCAAAACAAAAATTAGTTCACTTACATTGTTTAACTGTTGCAGTTGGATTTATTGAACACACATACACACATGCTCCTAAGAAAAGGCAAAGTAGAACATAGTTAAATAGTTAAAAGTTGCAGTAAATACATGGGATGCAAGTGCTACCTACTGTAATTGTTTTCTATTGTCTTAAAGTTCAGTTTTGATGATAGATGTTATAATTTCATAACAATGCTGACATCTAGTGGTACTATCACATTTGTACACATATCTTAAATTGTAATAGCTGTGTTTAATGAAATACTATGTATGTATAATGTATATTTGTGGCACCTTGTAGAAACACATGATTGCACAAATGAGCAAAAAAAGCTAGGTGGCACATAAGGAAAACATTCATGGAAAATTCAGTGAAGTAATGAGAATGTGATTAATTCAATATTTTTGTATAGCATGATGTTAGTGAGACTGTCTTATGTCAACTGAAGAGAGCCTGACTGAGGCTTGTGAGTGGGATGCAGAGTAATGACAAGACTCACTTGTCGGACATGACTTGGTCCTAACGGCATTTTGCTAAATGACATCATCATGGTAGTGAGGTCACCGTGGGCGCACACACAGGCGGCGTGATGGCTGCCACAATGTCCCTCTGTTTGCATGGAGGGAAAAACTGAATGGACTGCCGCAAGAGAGGCAGAGTGGTGGAAGTGTTGTCAGTGGAGACGAGGGGGACAGAAGCCAGTTCTTTTGCAAAGAATTTACACTTTATGATTTCATTGATTTTGTAAAGGATACTTACTGTGTGATTGGCTCATATGAAACTATACTTTACGTAAAAGGCCTTGAGTTGAATGTATTTTCTGGTGTGCACTCGTTGAATTTATGTTACACAGATTCTATAAGTAGCTCGTTTAAGTATACGATTGTCACTTTCTGGCAGTTACACAGTACTATACATACATTCGCTTGCCGCACAGCTGTAAACTGAACAGACATCACATTTTTCTCATGTATTAAACACCCTTGCTGACTTTGCCTCTGTGCCAGCTCTGACAGCTATCGGAAAAAAGGCCTAGTTCATAGCTGCTCTAACCCCTCGCTTCATGCCCCTCTCTTCCAGATTTGCCTCTCTGAGAAAGTCTGGAAGCCAGACCTTTCTACACCTGCAGTCCAGGCAGCTGCCGCAACACACTGCGGGCTTCCAGCTATTAGGCATGGCTGTTTGGTCATTCAGAAGACATTTTTACTCTCTAAAGAAATTATTATTGTTATTTTTATTATTGCTGTTGTTATAGTAGTAGTATTTCTTTCTTTCTTTCTTTCTTTTTCCTTCTTTCTTTCTCTTTCTTTCTTTCTTTCTTTCTTTTTTCCATCTTTCTTTCTTTCTTTCTTTCTTTATTAGAAATAAATAAATAAATACTACAACAGCAATAATAACAATAAAAATGATAATTTCTTTAGAGTAAAAAATATATTTTGACTCCCAATTATTATTATCATTATAATTATTATAATTATTATGTATTATTATTATTATTATTATTAATATTATTATTGTTGTTGTTGTTGTTAATACTGCTACTACAAGTAGGCCTACTAATAATAATAATCACCATCAAAATGACATCAATGGTGACCCACATTTTAATTTATAAATTCCTGTTTGAAATAACACCAATAATCTCAAACCATTCATGATGTCATTCTTGTGAACCTGCATAACAGAGATGCATCTGAGATGCTTCAGACCCAGTCATTCATTCATTCATTCATTCATTCATTCATGTGAGAACAGACTCAGTTTATACTGTATGTGTCAGTATTTTCAGCTGATGGTCACCTCCATGAGTTAGCAGTATGTAGCAACGTCCACTAGATGGCAGTAACATCTAGGCTTCATGCTGCCTCCAGTAACGCTGGACAGTGATCTTCCTCCTCCAGAGGGTTCATTAAGGCTCATAAGGACAGTTTTTAGACATCAGACCATGATGACAGGCCGACTGACTGGATGAATGCATCACTGAACGACGGACCAATTAACGATAGTAGAATGAGGGGATGAGTGAAACAATGGGTCTAATTATGTATAATTAGCACACATAGCCTTCCACACGATAAACACTGCAGAGTTAATAATATTCCAAATACCTATTAAAGTTTGGTAATTTGGTGATTAGGCCCATATAGACTATACAAGGCAATGAAATATACCAACTGTATTTAATTGGATTTTAAGACTCTTCCTCTTCAGGTTATGTTGTGTTTACATCGCTTCAAAACAGATGAAATTTATTGGTTCGGTTTAACATTACGGACACTTCATCAACAAAGGCAAGTGATTATTTTACCAAATTGATGAATTCCAACAGATAGGTAAGGCAAAATGGAAATAGGAAAAGTTAAAATAAAAAATTCGTTCTTACTTATATTTCAGTAGGCTGTTATAGCCTAATACCCAAGCATTGGTTTCTGTTATCAACTAGCTATATTTTTTAAGCAATCTAAAGAGGGAAATGATGCGTATAGCTTCCATTTAATGCTTTTGCTGAGCGTCTTTAAGGACAATATGAGAGAAACCCTCGAATCAACATCAGTTTCATTAATATGCCCCCGACTGTTTTTCCTGCTTTTGGTCCAACTGCGTTCTCCACTCAGATAAATGGAGTCGAAAAATGTTGATGGGTCTAAACATTTAGTTTGATTCAATCCCTCCAAACAGAGCAGGTGTCAACGTGCCTGCTGATAACTGTATTTCGTATAATTATTTAATATCTCCATCACTCAGGAATAAAGCCTGCTGACTACAAAGAGTGAAAATACAATTCAGTTGATTTTATTAATTGGCGTTAAATTGAATTCAACAAAATAACAACAACAACAACAAAAACTTTTTTGCCATTATATTGTTTTGTTCACCTGCAGATCTAGAAACTCTTCAGTGTGAGTCCCTGATCTTGCACAACTAGTACAGAATGATTTCTTTAATCTTCAGATAAGCATCGGTGCCTATAAATAGAGAGACTGGTCCACCTCCTATTAGATCAGCTATCAACAGCCACTTGACATTGAGAAAGGGAAACAGACAGCCTGCCATTTAAACTCAGCGGCGCGGCCAAATCTATCGGATATTTTCGTTGGAATAGCTTGATGAGAAGCAGCCTGGCAGCTTCTCATGCAGCAGCATTACAGTTAGGCTCTTCAAGCTGGGAACACCAGAATTATAACAGTGCATGAGGTAATACTAGTGGAAAAAAAACTTTCCCTAATTTCCTTAGTCAATTAATGCTTAAAATAGGGCCTTTATAAGCTGCCTACACTTCTCAGGATATGTAAATATATAATTTATAACGACAAAAACTGGCAGATTAAAATGCCTGGTCTTTGTTCGTTTTCCAGTCTCACTACATCATTTTAACAAACAGGCTATAGTGGGATAAATTGGCAAATTGACAAAATAGACCTGCAGCACTTGATTTAAATTGCACGTGTACAATAGCAGCCCACTATCAGCCTAACAATTGAATTAGAGAATAATTAGAATGCAATAGATGGTTAATTTATTTATGTCATACTTTTTACAAGTCTAAAATTAATTTCTTCTTTCTTTATTCAAAGTCAATTCGTTGCATCCATCAGAAGAAAAAACTCGCCAGATCTAATTTTACAATCACTCATAATGGCATACAGGGACAAAATAAAGGATCGGAGACCTTAATAGTGGGCTCAAGCAATTCACACATATTTATTTCTGCATTTTAGAAGTTTCAAGCCAGGGAGTGAAATCCGGACAGGTTGTTATAGCTACGCAATCCACGGGGGTTCCGATGTCTATTTAAAACCCCTCGGACCCTCCCTCTCTCCTTTAAACAACATTATATATCACACACACAGCATGCTAATGCGACCAATTCTCAATGAGCACTAAAACACATCTTAAAATTAGCTCATTCTAGTGTCTGTGTTCAAGCTGCCTGAGTCGGGAACAGAGGGAACAGTATCATCAGAATTCCCCCTTTGGCAATACCTGCTGATTGGGTCCTAAAAAGCAAGCAGCTTTTAACTTTTAATATTTGGCTCCCGAGTTCTGCCACGACTAGTCGCAAAAGATAGATTGTCTATCTGTTTTAGGGGACAGAAATAAATATTAGTCAGTGCAGATTAGGGTTTTTGTTCCTCACTTAAACGCACTGTGCGCGTATGAGCGCGCATGTAGGCATTCTAGTGGAGATGTTTTGCGAAACTTTAAGGATGATATACCTTGGATGTTTCCTGTTGCTCTGTGGGCTTACGCGTGTCATGGCAAGTTATCCAATCTGGTGGTAAGTTTTATTTTCATTATATCTCGGACACATTTGCGACATATTTCCATAATGTTGTGTAGTATTTCGATAGCCCATCTCTTACAGAGCACTTAATTTGTTTTCCGAGTTGTAATTTCGTTTTTGACATCAGCAGAATTATGTATTGTCCTTTACGTGCGCTGACAGTGAAATAGCGTCAGCCTGATTGTGAGAGGGGATATTTGATATGAATGTTAGTGCAGAGGATGGCTTGATGGCCAGACAAGTGAAATTCAAGGAGAAAAAACCACACGTGAGTCAATGACGCTTTTGCTTTCAAAGCCTAGAGCAGAAAACTTGCAGACACCAAAACCTGAACCTCTGTGGCTACTTATTCTCCCAAAAATCAGATTTTAAAGAGTATGGACGGTTTAAGCCCTGTTTTTATTTTTTATCCTAAAGAGCCTAACTTTTGGTTTCTATATGGTGTAATATGACTGAAACCAATCTTCATATTCAGACTGCAGCAGGTGCAAAATTTGTGTGCTTGCTTGCTTGCGTGTGTGTGTGTGTGTGTGTGTGTGTGTGTGTGTGTGTGTTTGAGTGAGGGGGGGTACCAATGGCTGACCAGTGGCACAGAACAACAACGAAATTGTTTATAAAGTTTATGCTTGGGATGAAAATCGTAATAGGCTACTCATCGATAGGAATAACGATAGCATTGCAATTGGAATCCATTAATTTCCTTGCTATTTGAAGTTTGAACATTTGAATTGACTGTGCCTCTTTCTTCACTTGGAATAAACAAAATATTAAGGCTTATAACCAAGATCATTACAAACAGCAGAATTCCTGTCATAATGATATCACAGTCCAGCAATGATTTACATTGCTTTCATATATTTCTTCGCTTTGCCCACGTTGTTCAGTATCAAACACCTGAAAATAATCACTTTTCCCATGAGGGCTAAGGACGTTGAGGAGATGCATTCATAACTTTCTTCCGTGCATTAGTTTTCATTTATCATACAACAGGAGACAACTCACTGCAGTGCATGCACTAACACATTTCTTAATTATTTGTCCAGTAATTATTCTTCACATTTACGAAATTGGCGAGTGACACTGATAGTAACTGAGTACAACTATTTTTTATTTATTTATTTCCATATTTTGTAATTTATATAAACGGGCTGTGACATCCTCTGGTAATGACAGAGGAGAACTTGTCTATGATTGAGGAATATCCATGCTTCATCAATTTATCAGTTACTCACGTCAGTCAAAACTGCCTTTATTGCATTAGATAAATGAACAAATAATATCTATTGTCAAATAAATCATTTCAGTATTTGGGATTGGTTCGAGATTGGCTGTACTCTAATCTGGTTCCCTTAATGGGTCCCCTGGTGGTAATACCGATGAGAAACTAATTACATGCTCAGCTGGAGGGAAATCCAGATCTAACAGTGGACCCTCTGGACCAGGAGATGGAAAAAAACCGACCTAAATGATAATCAGTACACTCCTAGTTCTGAGAGTTATGCAATGCGCTCACAGAGGAGTTTTCAGTTTCTGTTTGCAGCAAACTTAGTGTTCAACAGGTTGCAGTGTTAATTCAAAGTGAAAAAATATTGTTTTATGAACTGATATGAATATCAAGCTCCAAATACTGTGTGAACAATTGTGTTTGGCACTAGATCTTTATTTTTTGTTGTTGGATGCCAGTGTGGATGCCATGTTTCAGCTCTGTTGGCTCACACTTCTCAGCCACTTGCAAGCAAGGAAGGGCCTTGAATTTCAATATCACAAAGAGCTGTCTTTTCATTTCTTTCTTCTGCCGCCAAGATATCACAAATGACACAGTGGATGGCAGGTTTCCATTTTGTCACAGCAAAAACCCTGTGGCAAAATTCATCAAGTCATCAACGAACTTAGTGTGTTTATGATTTGATATTTGGTGGGAGGGTTGGAGCATTGATTCAATATGGGCAAGAGCACAGCTACAGAAGCAGAACGGTGGCAAGTAAATCTAACGGCAGCTGTGGGTTTGCTGTATCACTCCTACCAATACAAACAATCTCTGACTGTAGCAGGCAAAGCAGCAGAGATGAAGTCACTTTTGAGCTCTGCATACCTGACGTAATGCTGAACTCTGTTTTCATTTCAATAGCTAACCAAAGACCAGAGATGTACTGTTTTTTGTTTCGTGGCAACTCAGCTCAATTCAAATGATGTGGTTCCTTTTTGGATTGCCTCTCTGTTTGCAAACAACTTGCCGGCTCTCCAAGAGCTATCATACGCTCTTATGAAAAGCAGCTTGGGGTGTTTTGCTGGTGAATTCAGATGCTTTGAGTGGCCATCAGAGCTGTATCCCACTCAACTTCTGTATTACGGCAATCTCTGGGAATCGGTGCAGGACATGGATCTGCACTAAGACAGGTTCATGTCTGTCTCTTCTCGACCTGCCATGACATAGCCTGGCTGCACCCCCTCCTGCCACCCCCCCACACCCTGCACCCCCCCGCCCTCTTCCCTAGTCCACCCCACCTTAGAAGATAAATACCTGGAGGTGAAAGCTTGCCGCACATTCCTTTTCCCAAACATGCTCTCTTGATGTCAAAGTCGGCTCCAAGGCCCCGGGGCCCAGGAGTAAAGTGGTAATTCTAAGGTACCCTGCTTGGGCTTGCTGAAATATGCATTAAACCTGTGCTGGATACACTTAGATGAGAGGGGGAAAATCTATACTGAGACAAAAATTGAATGTGATATAAGTTTCGCTTAAGTATTTATTTGTAAGTGTTTTAAGTGTTTATTTTTAACATTGGACAAGGTTCGTGAGGATGTCTTTGGTACAAATGTGTGAATCCGCTGCTTTCTTGATGGCACAGTAGATTCACTTGCACTGAAAATACATTTCTTAAGAGGGCAGTTTGAAGTGAGGTAGTGGATTCCTCTTTAAGAGTGAGAAAGACTCATTCATGTTGCACCAATCAAAACTTGGATGCAATGAGAACAGGAATAGTCAGTAGATGCATAAAATTCTGGTATGTTCAGGTATGTTTACAGATTTCTTATAGCTGGTATCCAACAACACTGTTCCTCATGCAATCGGTCTTCAAAAAAGTCATAAATCATCCCTGGTGAAACATGCCCTGCCTCCTCTCTTAGGCCATTTCCTAACACAGGAAGAGGTGGCGTGGATTACTCAGCCCCACTGAGACAGACACAGAGACACGCATGAGAAGAACAATCCAGGCACACTGACTCATCATGGTTTGGTCTGATATGGTTAATAAGGATCTGAAATTATTTTAACTTGTTAACCTGGAGAGAACTGCACAGAAACAGGTGAAACAGTGACGAGTGCTGATACTGAATATAGGGTCATACTAAGATGAGCATGTATGGATTGATTGGTAGTGACAATAATGTTGCATTGTTGCACCTGTTGACCTCATTCAACTCTGTTCAAACCTCCAGTGATCCTAGCAGAACATATGAACAAATCCAGGATTTTTGGCATGTAGGTCCTATGTCACTCCTGCTTCAGTAAGAGCTAATACTTCAAACCTTTGCTCTGCATCATTTTCTATTATTGGGATATAGGGATATTTTGTGTTGATTCATCAGTGCAAAACCCTCTGGCATATTCAAAGCATTTGACTCAGAAAAATAAAAATAAAAACCATGGATTTGATGAAAATGTCATGAAAGTTCCTCATTGTGGTTCTGAAAGGAAGAAGAGGAGGCTCAAGACTAGATTGACATAGGACTAGTATGTAAAAAATGCTGTCCCGCGGCACTGTTTCCACTTCCCCTCCTCCCCAGAATATCTGATCAACTCACACTTGTATTGATGAAGCTGTGATGGTTTCTCCTACATGGCTTTTCTTTGCATTTCGGCTCTGTATGTTATGTGTATTGGGGCAAATGTCTGCACTGGTTTGTGATGTGGACTCAGGTTTCTGTTGTGAATGATCTGCCTGATGCCTCAGGCTTTGGACTGACAAGGGCCAAAGAGAGGTCACTTTGTAATAGGAGTGCCCATGTTTACTGATGTTGCAGACAAAATGCAGACGAATGTGATTTCCTCTAGAGTCACTTTCAACTTGCCATTGCTCGCTTACAGGATGTCTCATTTATGATTAACTAGAGCGGTCTAGTCTGTGAAAGTTAGGTGAGCAAGTCTGTTAAAATCAGTGTGACACATAACTCTGCCATTTGCTTGGGGAAATACTCAGGAAAGCACTAAATGGGTTCACTTACCAGGTCAACCGATGGCTTACAGACACCTTGACAGCAGATGGACTTCATTAAAATACAATCTTCAAAATGATTTTTTTTTAAGTGAAGCTATGTTGGCTTTTAAATTGCAATACATAAGTGAGATATTCAAGGTCAACGTGTTTTGCAGAGTTGAACAGGAACAGTCAGCCAAGGGTCACCTGGCTCTGGATGTCTTTTTGGACTGTGAGTTTAAAAAGAAAACAGCCTCAGGTCAGTGTCGGGGGTTTTGGTAATCTTGTTGTGATCAGTGATTAGTCCTTGAGCAGCGGCGAACAGGTCAACAGATAGTGAGCTAACTGAGCAGCACAAGCCTCCTCACACCTGCTTTGGCTTTGCCTTTGTGCAAAAGCTACAGCAACTGTTCTCATGCCCCTATCACTCACAGGAGGATCATCAGATTACTGTCGTCAGTGCTTGGTCTTTCATAGACAGTTGATGTGAAATCAAGACTTGTCTGGATTGCCAACAAACTACTTTGTAGCTACTCTGCAGGGACTTTGCCAATGATAATAGGAACTCTGCTATTAAATAATTTGGCTGTCCCCTGATACTATCGAGTTGTCAAAATATTGATATTGGTAACATTTCTTTAAGTGGCAAACGGTTCAGGTCAATGGTTCAAGCATTTACTGAAAAAAAGAATTTGTTGCTAAAACTTGGTACTCATTTATGTTAGGTCTAATAATGCTGACACAACGTTTTGATAGTTTCTCTAATAAAGACCATAGCATCCAAAGCAAAGCCAACCCATGTACCCCCTTCCCACTGCAATAAATCTTTGCGTGATGTGGAAGCCCAAATGCACTGCCGGCAGGCAGACTAATGGTCCTTGGATTATACATTTACAATTACAGCACTGCAAAAGTGTTCATAAAATTGCATTAAAT
The DNA here is from genome assembly GCF_046629955.1 of Centroberyx affinis. Lineage (NCBI taxonomy): Eukaryota > Metazoa > Chordata > Actinopteri > Beryciformes > Berycidae > Centroberyx > Centroberyx affinis. Next base: position 415,627 of record NW_027279477.1, read on the forward strand.
TACATAACATGCAATGATATAATAGATGTTCCATATACTATAGTTACAAGTTATAAACAGCCCTAATTGAGAGGATAGAGAAAATAGATAGATGAGATAGATAGAGAGGGGGAGAGAGAGAGAGAGAGAGAGAGAGAGAGAGAGAGAGAGAGAGAGAGAGAGAGAGAGAGAGAGAGAGATGTAATCAGTGAACCACCAAGTTTGCACTTGTTGTATCCCAGAATACCTTCCTCAAAGGAGAAGGGGGATGGGTTCAGAGTTACACTTAATACACTCTCTGAAGTTTCAATGTAGGGTTTGCACTCTTATTACCCTAAGCTGAGGGCCTGTTAAGTGTGTGGACAGTTAATAACAAGGTGTAGTTTTCCAAGTTGTCAACTTAAGGTCTATGAAGTCCTCTAGGTGCGTTGTGGACTTTCATCTTAGTCTGTAACCCTGCCTGCTCCTGTGGTAGTAGGACTGCAATTTCAATACACACAAAGGCCAGGTGTCTACAGAAAGGGTAGTTGAAGGGATAAAGGAGAGATGCCTAATGGTACCATCTGATATAACAAATAAACACGCACTCAAACATACACAGACACAAAATTATACTGTATCTCGGGGAGAAAATCATTCTCCCGCTTGATATTAAATCAATAAATAGACTCTGATACAGACAGACAGACAGGGATAAACATACACTTTCAGAGATGCAATTTTAATACAGTACACACTGACACTGTGACTTCCCCCATCCTTGTAGGTCACTAGCAGTGGGCCACCAGTACTCATCGTTGGGCACCCAGCCTATCCTGTGTGGCAGTATCCCAGGTCTGGTGCCCAAACAGCTGCGCTTCTGTCGGAACTACGTGGAAATCATGCCCAGTGTGGCAGAAGGGGTGAAGATCGGCATCCAGGAGTGCCAGCACCAGTTCAGAGGCCGGCGCTGGAACTGCACCACAATCAATGACAATCTGGCCATTTTTGGACCAGTGTTAGATAAAGGTAATGTTACAAAGCAAACACGTTTCTTATGTGATTTATAACGTAGACAGATTTACAGATTTGCTGTATTTTTAACAGTAACACAAGTCCCTAACTTTGCAATCACTTTCTCCTTGCTGCTAATAACTTGAGTACTTGAAATCAGTCAGATTTTTTTCCCATGCCTGCTCTTAACTTGAAAGATGACTAGTGTACTATATAATAATTTACTTGGTTATGGCTGGCATGCTGCATGTGTCACTATCACCAAAGAATCTGAGAACTGGCGTTGCTGCTGCTGTTGAATATCTTGAAAAATAGTTAAGACATCTGAAAAAACACCAGAACTGAAAAAGTTCTGTGGTGCTGAATTCTCCATTCCATGAAAAAAAAAATGTACTCTCTATGACTTATTGTTGGATTAGAAATGCTGCACTCCCTGGGTGCATCATTCATTATAATCCTTGTTCAAATAGACTTCAGAGACTGAATAAGCTATGAGCAGCCTGTATGCATGAAATAATGTACACAATTAGGTGAGTGAGTTCTGTCTTGTTGGAGTTTTCTTTAGAAGGGAATCCCCTTCGATTGTTCCTCTGTATGTTGAACTCCTCTGAAGTCCCTTACACAAGACTTTTAACTGAATGATGGACTTTTCCAAAATAGATATTTCCCCTTAGATTCTATGCTGATTGTACTAAGGCTTACAGACGTATGTCAATTCTAGTCTAATCATGAGCTCAGGCTGTAGAAATCCCCCCTATACATTTAACAATAAAAAAAAAAAACAATTCACAAAGCCTAAACAATACACATTCAAAAGTGGTTTGGAAAGGCGCACATTAACTACAAGCTACAATGGAACTTCCCATTCTATTTTTTACTTAAATTAATATATTTCCACTGTATTTTCAGTCTACATCATTAAGCCAGATGCCTATTCAGGTTAAAATGGAAACAATCTGAGCACTGTCGTTTTAAGTGTTATTTCTAAAATACAGTGAGATACTAGAATGAATCTCGATGCATCCAGTGATTTAACTTTAAATTTAACTTCACTCATACAGCATGCCAGGATACTTTTTTTGGTGTTTTCTTTTCTTCCTCTCTGTTGCTGCTTGGTGATTCTGAGTCGCCAATCACAAAACTGAGAATGAGCACAGAAGTTAGGGGTGGGGGTGGGGGGTCTGAACCTGTCACCTAGTTTGGAGAAGATTGATGCTTACCATGGGGGAGAGAGGAGGTTAGTTAGGGCAATTGCTTTTAATAAACTCTTGAGCCAGTTGTTACATTGATAGAGGGGGCTTGAGCTCAAGTAGGTGGGTAACGATAGGGGTTCACAATCCAAGTCCTATTGTGGTGCAAAATGCCATCACATCTCTCCCATTGCCTCCCCTCTCTGGCCTAAATTGCAGGGGCACTGACTGGAAAGAGGAGGCAGCTACTGGGCTTTAGTAAATCATTTTGATTGGATTAAGGTCACTGAGGCCCTTAATAATGTGAGAGGTCAAAGTGGCTGGATTAAGTGCCTTTGTCAGAGGCCAAGGAGAGTGACTCTGGGGCTCACAGGCCTTTGATAGGGCTTAGTAGGAGAGGGCTTCCATTTCATTGGATTTGATTGATGCTTGTGTTTGTCTGTGCAACAGGGCCATTGTCCTCACTGGTGTCTGTTTGTCTGCCGTGCAGACTGTTGTGTGTTGGTTTCCTCCTGCCTTTTTTTGGGGAGAGACTGAAAGGAACAGTAGGCCTTAGAAGCAATAGGCTCCGGAGGCTTAGCACCTATCAGTTAGCCCATTACTGCCCATGTCCTCCTCATCTTTACCAAGGAGGTTAGGGGCTTGTTTTACAGACATGGATTAAGCCTAGACATAGAAGAATGACAGACATGGATATTTATGGAGAGAGGGCAGTTTTGTGAATTGAGATAGTAGGCAACACCTGACAGAATGGAAGACTGAATGGAAAACATGTTTACAGGTTCTGCCTGTGGAAATGCTAATGCTCTTCTACCCTGTCTCCTCTCATACTAACACAAATACACAAACATGGTCATGCCTAATCACACACACTCATTGAAATGGCCACACACAAACATGCATCCATGCATGAGCACACTGTCATGCACAGACACTGCTAAAGAGATAAAAGAGTTAAATAACTCCTTCCTACAAAATGGACCTTCTTTCTCTTGCGCGTGTGCTCTCTCCCCTCACACATGGTCTGCCTCTCTCTCTGTCTCTCTCTCTCTCTCTCTCCACACCCCAAATCACAAGCCCTACCCCTAGGCTATGTCTGCGTCAGCACTCATTAATTTACATTAACCAAAGTGTCAAAACATGCACCGCTGGAATCTGCGTGTGATGAAAGGCAATAGAAGGCTGTGCAGGTGTTCTTAGTCCACAGAGCCGATCCCAGAGCGGTTTCGGCACACTCGGTATTTACAGAAGATCTACCTATATGGTCATAATCAAGCAACAGTTTATGAGTCATATGATAGCATTAGTGTGGGCAGCATTTTTACAGAAAGTGGACAGTCACAATTACACAGGTGGCGCCAACCATACAGGTATGGACATGAACAGTTAGTCACTATTCTACTTGAAACCATTAAAAATGAAATGAGGTTTATCTAGGTAAATCCTATTACGTAATATGCAAAGCGTGTAGAAGTAATTGCAAGTTTCATACTATAATCAGTTGTTGTAGCTAACCTTCATTATGTCATAGATTCACACAGAAATAGTCAGCACATCTGAACTGGCCAAATTCAGTGTATTAGGAAATCCACCTTATAAGCTAAACTAAACCATTCAAACGGAGCCCCATCTAAACCAACCGGGAAAAGGTCAGGGGATGCGGGTTACGACCCATGACCTGAGGATGAGAAAGTGTAACAATTTAGGATGTGCTAAGAGGTCTCTGCTTTTCATAAGATGCATGTCTCTCCATGCTGGGGGAGGGAGGTTAGCACACCGGTATATCATTAACTCTGGGCAAGAAAGAAAGAAGGGGTGTGGTAAATGGAGTTGATGGGGGGACCTTAGCCCCACTCCCTGCTGGGCACTGCTCGGAGCACAATATCTTCGCAACCATGAGATTAAGCAGGAGAAAAAGTGCTTTTCCCCATTCACACGCCCTTTAGATTGTTTTATTAAACCATTTGAATAGGGATTTCCCCGTCTGCCGACAAGCGGGGTCCAGCCAACGCATAGTTCTCTGTTGCTATGACTTAACTTGGTCCCCACTAATCACTGGCCAGGGCAAATTTCATATAAAATATCTGGGGCCATTGTGGGGCTAACACAGCGTGACAGTGGCAGCACAATAGGGGATTCAGCCCCCCAGCAGGTTGTAGGGACCACTTGCCCTGCCAGGGTCTGGCAAAGTTTGGTGGAGGAGCATTGTCGGAAGAAAGTGTCTTGAAATACCATAAATGGGTCTTAAAACCAAGGAAAGCAGTGCAACTCGCGTGTTTGCAGGGGGATTGAAGGTAAATCCAACTACAGGTGTATCAGCACTAATTTTTCTTAAAACACCACATAATACATTATATGAAACACCAAGCTTGATAAATACAAATTTAGATTTTTACAAGCAGCTTAATAAACACAGTTTAGCTTTTTGTTAAATTGAATAACATCAAAACAGAATCAGAATCAGAATCAGAATTCTTTATTATGCCAAGTATGTTTGCACGTACAAGGAAAGTGACTTGGTGTGGTTGGTGCATAAGGTACATAGACACGATAAGCAAAGAAGTTTACAATACAAGTTTACAATGCAAGCAATATAAATATAGCAAAAAATATAGCATAAAAAAACTAGGGCAAAGATGATCTAAATAATATGATATAAAAATCAGGGCTTTATTATAATTGGAACTTGGATTGTCTTTTTGAGAAGTGTAAATGGCTCTACTACATACGGCTCGGCACAAGGTTCACTGTGTGGTGGTGTGGTGATTGTGGAGACTACTATTTTCCTCATAACCATCTGTGTACTGCGCTTGCATGGGTTAAAATAGAATAAAAAAATCAAATGAACTGCATAAACGTAATGCATTAAAGTAATAGCTTGTGACTTAGTGGTGAGAGTTCGTGCTCTGTAATTAAGAGTTTGAGAGCTTAATGGTCAGTGGCATCATCGCTTGGCACTTCATAGACTAGTGCCTTGTCTGGGATTGTATATAAGATAAAGTATAATGTCTCAAATCCCTCAATTTATTGGGACCCTAGACCTAGTTGCGTTTCAAAGCTCTTTTTGAGTGCCTCATTTAACCTTTTATATGTACCAAAATCACTCTTTGCAGTCTGTAAACATTAACAGTGTGATAGATTCAAATCCTTCAGTTGGTGTAGCTCAGTTACCACTAGTCTTTGGGTATCAAGACACTTCTATTTAACAGTGTGGGGCTGTCACAAGCAATCTTTCAACTTAGACACCTACCGAATAGTATTTTTTTCCAGGTAAGACCCTCTATTCACCCCAAGGTGCCAGGACATATTTCCTTCCTTTTCTCATTTTGCCCCCAGATAATCCTATTTTTCTCTCTTATTCTCATCCCTCTGCCCCCTTTTGCTCTGCAGCATCATTGTCAGTCAACCGTAAGGTCACAATTTCCAAAGGCATACCACAGGGTTCCATTTTAGGTCCACTTCTCTTCACGCTTTATAGTTGTAGTTCTGTGAAGCATTTTAATTCCATTTCAACGCTGATGATACAGTCTTGTATTTCACAGCAGCCTCTAAATCCTTGGCATTCCAATTCCAATCTCTAGACTGACTTCCCACCTTACATACACCATTTTAGCTTACATCTTTATTACCCTCCAAACTGTAACTACCTGATTGTATCGCAAACATGGCTAGTGCTAGAAGTGCTAAATAAGAATAAATGAATAAAGGGATTGACCCGCACGATATTGACTTCCTGATAATAAATGGGTGACTATGTGGTTCTAAACTGACGCAGTAGACAACCCCCCTTAGCTGTTCTTAGGTCTTTGGAAATTTTAAAGTGACTAAAGTGAATAAAAAAACAAACGGAGAAAAACAAAAAAAAACAACGGAGCGCAGAGTTTCAGATATACTGAGGACGTTGGTATCCCTGTGCACATAGTACTGCGTGTGTGGTGGAGGATGCCAGTAGACCTTTCTCTTGCATCATTGTTTCTAATGCCCTTTAGTCCTCAAACTGGTTGGAACCTGCTGTAAGGGAGGAGCTCATACTCCCTCTAGCTTTATATTCCTCCCTTCTTTCTTTTCTCTCTGTCTCTCAATCTTTCTTGCTCTTTACACACACACATACAAACACGCAAGCACGCACACACACACAGACACACACACACACACACCTACACACACACACACACACACATACACACACATAAGCACGAGCACACTTTTGCTGTCATTCCCAAATTTCACTATTTATCCTTTACCCTCTCTACTTAACTCTCTGCTGCCTTGCATGCTAATTGTCTCATATATGACCTCCTTTTATGTTTACCCCTGGTCTTTCCACTCTCTCGCTCTATCTTTCTCCCTCTGTCTCTGTCTTTTCTTGTGGTTGTGCAAGACCATACAAGTACATATGTTCAAGGCAACCTCCCTGTCATAATGAATCCTGTTAAAGCGGGGAATGCTGAAGCATGGAATGTCTACAATAGCTCCCCTTGTATCAAATTGAAGTGTATCACAATGTGTTTGGGATTGCGTATCTGGACACTCCACAGACCCATCTCCCTGTTGTGTCTCCGACTTGTCCCTTCAGAGTGAGGCCATTTCCTAACCTTTCAAAAGCTTAATTGAGTCTCTTAATTATAGGCCTGTCAGGCCTGTCTCTTCCTCTCATCTCTCTGGAAGTTCCTGATCCCTCTGAGTCATCAGTCAGCTATGTCAGACAGAGACAGGGGCCTTGCTGGCCTTATTCAGAGACAGGAGGATTGATGTCTGGGCAGGATGAACCCACACACCGGTACACCTTGGTCTCCAAGAACTAGACACATCTCCTAGTCAGCACTAATATTGGAGTCTATCTACAGTTAACCACTTGACCATTCTGTTTGTATAATTCTTGTTGGCTTGAGTTGAGAAAGATTTGCCTATGCGATTATACAAGATGGAACAGAAGCAAGTATCAATAAGCAGGTGGTGACCTACATTCCAACGACTTGTACAGATACATCTATGGATATACTCCATCTTAGTTATGGCCAATATATGACTCAACTTTTCTTCAAATCTAATATGGAAAATAATCACTAGCATCAGGAAAAGGATTACTCATATGACAGTTCATGATTATTTCATTCTGCAGTGGTGTTTTTTGCAGGAAGTTGCCTCCCAGTATTTTTCCATGCTGTATATCTTATGCTTATGTACTTATTTTTCCAGCTACACGAGAATCGGCATTTGTTCATGCTATTGCCTCGGCGGGAGTGGCATTCGCTGTGACCCGTGCTTGTGCCGAGGGTTCAGCCACCATCTGTGGATGCGACACACGCCACAAGGGCCCCCCTGGTGAGGGATGGAAGTGGGGCGGCTGCAGTGAGGACGTGGAGTTTGGCAGCATGGTGTCCCGAGAGTTTGCCGATGCAAGGGAGAATCGTCCTGACGCACGCTCAGCCATGAACCGCCACAACAATGAAGCGGGGAGAACGGTTAGTTGTTATGCTTTTTTTCTGAAGACTCTTTTAGCTGATTGCTAGCTGTTGCTCTAGCAGTAGCAGTTACCTGATAATGATGTTTGATTAACACATTGGCTTCTTTCACTCATCACTGTGTTTCTGTCTTATTCTTAGTCCCTCAATGACAACATGTTCCTGAAGTGTAAGTGCCATGGACTCTCGGGCAGCTGTGAGGTCAAGACCTGCTGGTGGTCTCAGCCTGACTTCCGGGTTATCGGTGACTACATGAAGGATAAGTACGACAGCGCATCGGAGATGGTGGTGGAGAAACACAAGGAGTCCCGTGGATGGGTGGAGACCCTGAGACCCAAGTACAACTACTTCAAACCCCCCACAGAACGTGACCTGGTTTATTACGAGACCTCGCCCAATTTCTGTGACCCCAACCCCGAGACCGGCTCCTTCGGCACCCGCGACCGAACCTGCAACCTGACATCCCACGGCATAGACGGCTGTGACCTTCTCTGCTGCGGCAGGGGCCACAACACCCGGACTGAGAAGAGAAAGGAGAAGTGCCACTGTATTTTCCACTGGTGCTGCTACGTCAGCTGTCAGGAGTGTGTGAGAGTCTACGATGTGCACACCTGCAAATAGGGCTCTCTGGCTCTCCTCTTGTCTCACCAAAACTTCAAGACTTCAGTAGGCAGAAGAACAAATACAAGAACGTACCTAGATGACCTGAGAGACTCTAAACCTGACTGACCTGTCTGTGGATTCAGCCAATGGCAGGCAAGATGGCCTTGTGTTTCGTGCTGTGATGCTGAAAAGAGCCAGTCTCTGCCTTAATTTACTGAAACATTTGAGCAGATGTTCATATTAGGAAGCATCATCCATATGAACTGTGCAGTGCTGAGTGATGATGATGACAACGACGACAACAATGTTGCTGTCTACGACGACGACGACGATGGATGAAGAGTGGGATGGGGTTGCCGAGTCGGGACTTGCAGGGACAGAAATGGGTTTCAAGTCCTGACGTAGGAAAGGAGAACTGTCAGCTAATTGTGTCCAATTGACAAGCACCATATTGGTGAATTTCTCTGTGTGTTCCAAGTAGTTAATTTTGTTGAGAATAGCACAGCACTGTCAATGCTTTCATACAATTAATTCAGTGATCAGTTATTCCATAACAAATTTGTTTTGCCAAGAAAAAAATGACAACATTTATGAGCAATTTCTATTTTTCATACACTCAACAGCATGCATTCTCCTCCTCAACATTATTAGTATGTATGTTTATATCTGGTAACTAACATTATCATTGTGTGAATGAGTATTTGTTTTAGAGTGTTAATTTGTTACAGATGTTTGGGTAAGAATGCACTTGCACCTGAGAGAATGTAGTTGTTACACTGTAATGCGTTTACGTATTCTCAAACTCTTAAGCTAGCAAGTTAATGTCTGCTTTAAATAACTAATTTTAACTGAGAGAAGACATGAGCCACATCAACTGAATATTGGCAAAATAAGAATATACACAGCCTGCACATTTCCTCCTGCAATGCTGGTGTATCATTAAACTCCTGAAAGAAAACTGGAAGCTTTTTGTAAAGAGTAACAATGGTTTGAACAGCATAGAGAGTTATGACCAAAGACAAAAAACTCTCCACTAAGTCTAAGGTGGTCAGAGAGCTGTAAATGAATTTGAAAGGTCAGCACTTGTGTCTTGTTGAGGAATATGAAGCATGTTCTCCTTGGTATTATCAGTATTAGCAACGTCTCATACGACTGGGTGTGGAAAAAAACTATGTTATTTATAAAAGGGACATTCCCACTATATTTTTTTGTTTCATTCATACCCATATAATATTCTTTTATTTTGATATTTGATCAAACAGAAGTAAATTTTGTACTCCCCAGAAAAGAAAATCACAAATGACAAACAAACCGCAGACTAAGCTGTATCATAAGCTGTGCAAAGTGGAGTATATTTTGCAGTTGCTGTAAAATAATGACCAAAACCTGTGCATGTGATGATTCTCAGCTGTGGCTTCTTGTTCCCCTGACTAAACAACAAGCAGCATCACTGAAACTATCAATACTTCCCCTATTTTAATGCTGCTAAGTAAAGATAATATGTGTATGTTTAGGTTCTTTATATATATGTCTTTGTCTATCTATGTTGTATGTATACGTTTGCATGTATTGATTCTTTCTATGAAAGAAACCTATTAGACATAGTTTGGAAAAAATGTGAAGTTTTTACTAATTCTTGCATACAGTAATTCCCAATTTAACCAAATAGACCAAAATAGAGTTTGATATATTATTTTAGTTGCAAACTGGTTCCCTATGGTTTTGCAGTCATAGAGATCATTTGAGATGAAATACAGCACAGTATTTATTTATTTGGAAAATTAAAAACTACTGAATGCTGAGACAAGAAGTCATAACAAGCAACACTGACACACATGTTTGTGAAAAGCTGTCCGTACATTTCATTTCTAGTCTTCACTATGGAGGAACGTGTAAAGTAGCTGATGAATTAATGTTTACAGCCAATGTGATGCTACGTCTCAGGCATGTATAGTTCTCAGATCTTAATCTAAATGGCCCTCCAATGTGCTATGTTTCATCATGACTGTAATTATTAATGAAAGGCCATCACCAGTTTCACATTTTAAGACGTCTTTAATAAACGCAGCAACCATTATCAGTAAGATTTGTTATCTTGCATTTATCATGGTACACTCTATATGGTTCTGTGTTTGATTGCTTGTGTAGACAATTTGCTTATGTTCTAATTTTTTTGTTAAGTCTGTAAATCCAAAGTTTTGTACAAACTAGTTTTGAGTTTTTATGGATTTCTAAAATTGGATGTTTTTTATAATTATTTATTTTACCCTATGTACATATTAGTAAGTAAAAGTATATATTTGCAGATGAAATCCATTTTTCAAAACAGTGTTGTGACTTGTAACACTGTGGCCTTTTTACCTCATGTCTGTTTTTTCACTGACTGCACACAGGTATTGTTTGTCCTACTGCCTGTAGTAGATTTCTAGATGTTAACTCTGTAACACCAAAATAAAACAACATAAACAACACAAATTATGTTGATTCATTGCAAACATGAAAGTAGTTGTTCTATAATGCATGACAGAACTGTGGATGGTTGAGTGCCAAAGAACTAGTTATATGACAGAAGAACAGTTACTATATATAGAACAGTTTTATGATTCAAAAGTCATGCAATGTTCTGGAGACCAGAGAACATCAAACATCGCTGCTGAGTGGATTTTAATGGATATATTCTGGGTCTTGCATTACTGATGTCATTAAGTCCATGTTATCATCTAATCATAGTTTAGATTAACGATGGGCGATTGCATTGAACTGCATGGTAATATAAAGTATGACTACACTCATTTTCAAAAAATATTCCCTCATTTGTTTTAAATGTCATTTTATGAGAAATTTAAATTAGTATTTGCTTTTTATCATTAATTTAGACAACAGAATTGCATATCACAATAGCTCATCTCATCACAATATGATTCTATTGAAAGACGATAAACAATAATACTGAATTATTGCCCAGCCCTAGTTTAGAGTGTACCCAGTGTACATAGAGTGTGTCTATGCAGCTATAGGTGTAAAAACATCTTAAAACAACAGATAAAGTCACAATTTCCACTGGCACCTCCAGAAGTCAGACAGCCATTCTTGTCTTACTTTTCACTGATAAATGATGTTGATTTAAGCGCATGTAGAGGTGAAATCATGCTCAACAGGTGGGAGACTTAAAGCAGGAACATCCATGCCTGAACACTCTGTTCTTCTCTGTCTGCACCTTTAACATGAGAGAATGCAGCTAGATACTACAACCAACAACCAAACACTTAAATCATGTAAAATAGATAAATCCTCATGGTCCTTCAGCAGATTGTTGAATAGTAACCAATTTTCCCCTCTGCAACACCCAGGCCTATCATCATATACAACTCAAGTTTGTGTTATCTACAGTAAATCTATGTAATCTTATTCATTTTGCTCAATCCTCAACCGAAAAGTATCTCTTTAAAATAAAATATCCCTTTCAGAGTAGCTCTTTGTAAGTAGACATTTAATTTTTCCATTAACATGTTGTGTGATGCTTGTTCTATTGGCATGTCAGGCTAGATGAGAGGCTTCACTAAAATACTACACTAGGCAGGCAAATGCTGCAAGTTGGTGCTTCTCAGTAATGATCTCTACAGGCAGGCAAAAGTACAATTCACACAGAAAAGACATAATCCATTTAGTTGCCATTTTAAATGCCTGAAAGCCATTGCATTAGCCATAATTCCTGTCTGTAGATGGGGCAACGTAAAGATGACATTACCCCAACCTACTACGGATACATTGTTGCCCTTCAAAAAAAAAAAAAATCTAATCACGATCGCATAGTTATAATCTGGATGAGCTGTCAGTCGTGAACGCAATTAGATTTAGGGAATAGTCCCCCAAAACATGGACACTGCTGCTGCTGTCAATGGATTTGTGACAGGAAGAAAGAAGAAAAAACCTGCAGTAATAATTTGATTCTTTTGAGAGTCTGCAGAAGCCAGCTGTGCTGTTTGAGAAACAATAACAACAGGGGAAAAAAAAAAAGAAAATCTTAGTGATGAGAGTTTAGAAATAGATGGAGCTTTGTTGAGGAGAAAGACCTGATCTGGAGGCAGATTAGAGCTGTGAAGTGAATAGAGCCCACCAGTGCTCCGGCTCAGCCCCTGGACCCCTGATAGTCTTTGAGGCCGGCAACAATGTCACCACCAGAGGCCAGGTCTCTCTGCTATCTAACCCCATTATCACACAGAAAGATTGATACACACCCCCTCCGGAGTGGAAGCACCACAAAAAAGTGATACCCTTCCGTTCTCATTCATGCGGGTTCATTTGTCTGCCCACCCCCACATCAAACTATATTTTAAGCCGTCTTTCACAGTCCGTCTTATTAGCAGAACTTATTACTTGGGTGTACTTATTTTTCCCAGACATTCATAAAAACCCAACGGCATTTAAACCTTCCCTCATGATGGGGGAAATGAATAAAGACTTGCTGCTGTCCCCTTTCCCAAGGCTCTGAGCTCCTGGGAGCCGGGCTCAGGTCTGGTTTAGTGACTCGGAGGCTGTCAGCAGCTCATTCCACACCTCGACCCTTGACACTTTTCACACCATCTGAAAGGGAAGAAAACGAGTACAAAACATAAAACAGATCACAGGATGGACAGAAACTCCGACCCTGCAGCAACGCGGTCCTTTGCTGAAGGAAATGGGCCCTTCCCTTCAGCCAGACCCACCTAGCAGCTTTGTCACCCAAGTGAGATGAACATTGTTAGCAGATAGTTGCCAGAGGAGGCTACGGCGGCTCCAGTGAGAGAGATGGCATCCTGACTGTGAGAACTTCGACACGGCCAGACCCCAAGTGGCACCATCCAATAACCATATAAATGGGAGACAATGGGCCTAATTGCAATCAGCGTCCCCTTTTTATGTCCTGTTTTTGCTGCTGCAGGACAGGGAGAGCGGGATCCTGGTTTTCACCCTGACATTTCACAATAGAGAACTCCATGCATTTCAATAAAGCGATGTTTTGGTGGGGCAGACTGGGGCAAGATACGCAGCGGAGCGGCGCAAAGGCCCACACTCAACTGACACGGTGCAAAACACTCCCACAGGAGTCACACTTCTCTTTCAGCCGGTTTCTGTTTCACCCTTCCCGAAGCTTTTGATGTTCAGACAGTTGAACGTGGAAATCTCCGACTGTCACGTTTACATACATGTATGCTCACATGATGACACAGCTGGAATGATTGTTGAAGAAATTTGATTGTGTGCAAACATTTTAAAAGGAGAGTTTAGTTGTTATAGTAACATGACAAAGAATCAGCTACTGTAATACTTAACAATTCTAAATGAAATGCCTTTGACGGAAGACTGATGACTGGAAGAATGTGATTCTCAAAGCTCTTCTTGTGTAGATCATACACACCAAGTGTTGGGCCATAATAGAACTACAGACTGAGTAGAGTGTGTGGGCATTTCATTATGTAACTGACTTTGAAGCCAATCTTTTCATGTCTATGTGTGTTTCTGTCTGAAATTAGATCACTCCCTCAGCTTCAATATGTCCCTTTAGATGGGCACAAGAGTATCCAGACCTGGAGGATATTAAAAGGAAAATTATTTTTGTCACTTTTGTTACCAGCAATCTTGGTACTGCCAAGTAAGTTGAAATGAATAAATAAATACAAAAATACTCATGACTACTGCATGTGACTCCCACAATTAAATACTAGAAAATCATTCCCACTCAAAAAAAGTGTTAAAAATCACATTATTTTGCCTTGTTAGCCCTGTATTTATACGCCCTGTGAGTGATAATCTTTAGCACTTCTGTTTTCTAAATAAATAGATCCTGACAGCGCTCACACCTTTATTCAACACTTCAGCCACTATATTCTAACTAAAGATGTGTTGTTTATCACACAAAACTAATCACGTATTTGCCACTTTTGGATCAACACTAGATTTTTTGGTTATGAGCAAAAGAACCAGCTCATTAGTCTTCTACAGATGGTAGAAACAATCTTTTATAATGAGCCTTTCCCTCTTTACATTAATGGCGGTGTGGTAAACTGTATTTTGAAACATCTTACATCTGCAGCAATCATGGCGATATTTTCTCTTTTATAGCCGAGGAGGGAAACGTGCGAAGTATGTCACCTGCCTTGAATGGGAATGATGGGTTATCTCCGAGCTTTCTAAAGAGGACACCCATCATCAGAAGAGATGTGGCACCTGTAAAGCAGCCTTATCCCTTTTGAAGTGCCTGTTTGTATTGTTGGAGTGAACAAAGGAATTTTGCCACCTCTGTACTTTCAAGAGAACATTAGTCAAACTAGGGAGATAACAGCGGGGGAAGGGGCATATGGGAGACATGCTAATGCACCATACAGTGTGTGTGTGTGTGTGTGTGTGTGTGTGTGTGTGTGTGTGTGCGTGCGTGCGTGAGTGTGTTTGTATGCACCTGCATGTGTGGATACGTGTGTGCATGAATATGATTAGTACATTGACTGAGCCTGTATACATTGTAGGAATACACAAATTCTTCAGTTTTTTTCAGGCGAGCCCTGTGTGTTCAGGTATGCTGCTGCAAGATGTGGTCTGGGTGTGTGTGTGTGTGTGTGTGTGTGTGTGTGGGGCGGCGGGGGGGGGGGGGGTGTTGACAAGGGGTCATCCAGACCAGTGTGGGGTGAGACTGTGTTGGGGAGGAGGAGGCAGACATGATCAGTCAGTCACCTTTTCACCCCTCTCCAGCTCAAAGCAGTTCAACAGGTAGGATGTGCACGCATGCATTTCCATTAACAGTTTCATATTAACACTTCACAGTTCACTCATGTCTTTCATCTCTGGTGGGGATGTTTGGGATTAAGATTTAATATCCGTAGTTTTAAGACATACAGAGTTTCTTTACTAACTTGCGGAAATGTGAATCATATTGCTTTTCTTTGTTATCACTGGGAGCAATTATATACTGTATACTGCATGCATACTTTGGGATCATCAACTTATTATGGCTGACTTACAGTGGTTAGACTAGACTCTGTGTGGTGCGGTCCACAAATTGTGTGTTTGTGTGTGTGTGTGTGTGTGTGTGTGTGTGTGTGTGTGTGTGTGTGCGTGCATGTAGTATGTATGGTGGCATTTCCATGATAAAAGTGAGAACTTGCACTCGAGCAAGGCGACTGCTCACGCGAGGAAACGGCACCGCCACGTGTGCAGGTACTCCCAGCGAGCACAGCGGCACGCGAGAGGGAACTTCGTCTTTGTGAGCAATATTGCAGTTTGCAAGTAGAAATCCATACTTGAGCGTGTACGCAACCTGAAGGAGTGAGCAAAGTTCATCTCTCACACACAATTACTATGTGAGCTCTCCAAGCTTTTATCTGTGCTCATGTTTCATATAATTTTGTCCATGAATTTCATGTTAGTCCCCACTGTAAAGTCCCAGCCCAAAACTGTGTTGAGATTGGTTTGTACCCTACGCAACATGAGTGCAGATTAAAAAGAAGAAGAAGAGGAAGAGAGGGGTAGAAGCAGGCAGTTTTTTTTATTGTGAACAGTGGCTCTGTGCTAGAGGAGTGCAGCCATGTTTTGTACCTCAGAGGGTAGCAAACTCACCAACCAATCACTCAGCCAATCACAATACAGTGTCAGACAAGGGCGGGGACTTTACAGTAACCAATGAAATTTATGGACACAGCGACCCAGCGATGAGCCCGCCCCCGACTGTCAAAACTAAATGAAACTTGAGCACAGAAAAAAGCTCACGGAGTAGCTTAATTGTGTGTGAGGGATGAACTCTGCGCTCTCCTTGAGTGAGCGCACAAATATGGATTTCTTGCTTGCAAGCTGCAATATCGCTCACAAAGACGAAATTCCCTCGTATGAGAGCTGGCACTGCGCTCACTAGAAGCACCAGAGCGCTCAGCGGTGCCATTTCCTCGCGTGAGCAGTCCTCTCACTTATTCTTGCGAGTTTTGCCATGGAAATGCCAGTATACCATGTGTTTTGTGAGTGAGTGAGTGAGTGAGTGAGAGAGATAGGGTATATCAATTACAAGGTGACTAGCAGGGGAGAGGAGAGGGGTTATCATTAGCAGGGACTGGCGCTGGCCTCTGGTAGTTCCAGTAATTACCCCACAAAGGGTGGTGCTTGCCTTCCCACTGCTTTTCCCACACTGCACTGCAGGCTCAGAATTCCAATCGGCCCCAGACCTGCAATCTCCTCGGTTTTAGCCAGCAAATTACTGACAAGTCCCATTCTTCACAGCACTGTAATTGCATTTTAGTGCTGTTTTTATTGGGGCACCCCCAGCCCCCCTTGTCCCTCCCTCTCTAAAGTGAAGTCAGGGAGGGGGCGAAGGGTTAATATAGATAGCATTAGTCCCTAATTGGAAGGTCTAGGGCTGCAGGAAAGTTTCATACAAGTCTAAACATTTCATGTAATCTCTTAGCAGTTGAGTTGGGTTAATATAATTATGCTTATGAATTAGATGTATGGCATTTTTAATGATCAGAAAATACTTTTGTTTTTCTAAATTTTAAATTCAGTTGTCCTGAAAGTCTTCTCTGGAAATACATGTAAACTCTGCCATATATCCTCCTGTGCTTGTTTGCTCCAGGGATGTGATATCATCGAGGGTCTTCACATCCCATACAAAGAGAGGTATTGAGCATCTTGGCTACTCTACTACTTTAATCACTCAGTGTTGTCTTTCCCACCCCTTCGCATTATTTTCTCAATCTATTACTATGTGGAAATCATTAGTCTCCATGTCAATACAAGCTCTGAGCAGAGAAAACATCTCATTATGGGACTTAAAGAGATCAGTGGCATTCTTGGCTCTGTCAAGCTGTTCTTCCTTTCTTCAATATAGTTACTTTCTTTTCACAGAGAGGACAAATTCTCAACGTTCCAATGCCGGACAACCAAACAGTTGCCATTTGAAATGAGAAAAAGAGAAAGAATGGAAAATGGCCGAGGGATTAGAGGATCTAAACAGGATAAAGGGATAGGAGATTCTTGGTGTGATCCAGTTTAGTTTGAAAGATGGAGGGTCTTAACAAGGATTTGAGACTTTAGAATTCATTGTGCCATTATTTCCATCCTATGCGGTTTCAACTAAATTGTTTGCAGTTTGCTGGCCCATACAAGCCCCCGATTCTTCACACCCTCACATGCAAGTGTGCACACAATCTTTAAAATTATATCTGAAATAATGTGCTAATTAGTAGTTCATTCTGGTTTTAAACCATTTCCTGTTTGTTTCACATGCTTAATGTTTGCAGATTTACTCTGGACGTTCACAAAACTAATTTTCAAGGTGTGCACAAGCAAATTTGTGAGTGAACCAACCAAGAAACAAATTAAATGTCATTTCTGGTTGAGAATTTGCAGATACATTTTCCAGTGGCATTGTCCAAGTCCATTCACCATGCGCCCATGTCAGGAATTGTCCAGCAAAGAACAATCAATGGGATCATAAGTAGTATAAGAGTATGTTGTTGCAATTTGTATAATAGCTCTATGATTGCAGGGTTTTTTTGCACTAAACAGACACATAAACCCAATACAAGAAGAAAAAATCTAAAGGGAAAATGTCACAAAGAAGAAAAATACAGAAGGCAGTGATGGATGGTGATAATGCTGGAGAGGGATCTATATTTCTACTGTCGTTTTCTATCTGTGCATCAAACATGGATACCTCCAGGCTTTATTGGCGGAGCAGCAAAGTGCCCTAGGGCTACAACCTGCAATTGACTCAGGGAGCAACCTAATTCGCCTGTGCCCTAATGTGTCCATCTCCCTGTCAGTCTGAGCAGGTTGACACCTCTGACCCTGTCGAGAGTGTCAAATGGGTTGTCAGAGGCCTTCAATAAAGCACAATGACAAGCCCTCTAATGCATTACCACACGAGCGCCAGCCAGAAATGAGAGGCTGTAGCCTTTTTCAGCCTGAAGGCAGACAGGTGCGCTGTTGAACATACATGCAGACAGACAGACAGACAGACAGACAGACAGACACACAAACACACACACACACACAGACACATACACACACACACTCACACACACACATACGCAAAGAAGCCTTCCCCATCAAAACAATGTCCAGGGAAACATAACGAACAGTGCTAACATGTAGTATATCTATATTTACATTGTGACAGTAAACAAAATACTGGGAGCTAAAGAGGAATGATGATTTTGCTTCAATGATCAGATAGTCATTGGTGTAGTTATTTTACTACACAGCTTGTCTCAGTAGCAACTCTGTTGTCTCTCAAACCTGTCTGCAATGTTTAAAATGAAAAGCCTCCTCGTGTTTAATGACAAATTGATTGTTTCATCAGTGTAGCATTATCTTACAGGGGCTTACATAACTGAGAGAGATCAGTTGTCAGTAGCAACAAAACCCCTACCTGGACCACCTTGGGAGCGTGTTAGGTTTGTCACCATGAAGCCTCTTCAATGGACCCACAGGGCCTCTTATAATCAGCCTGTCAATATCATGGATGCCTGAATGTTGGAGAAACAGAATGAGACTGGGTTACAAATCATTTGACATCAGCATGACAATTGGAGGATGCAGTGCCAAGTATGGACACCTAGCTGTTCTTGATGCCACAGGTTTTGGTTGGTGCTGGTTGTCCTCAAGGCCCTGCTTCGACATGCTGTGCATTCCAACCAATTATCTACCCCAAGGTGGAACAGGTTCACACTTTTATCTTTGATGCCTCCTCCAATGGGATATAGCTGGATTTAAAACAGGGAATTGGGGTGGGACAACCCTTAAAAACCTGTATACACATAGCAGACATGAATCAACTTCAAACTAACCCACTGAGGAAAACAAAAGTCTTTCAAAGAAATACCTTTATCCTCACTATTGTTTCATCTCGCAATGTCACGTAATAGCCTCTGTGGATGCTTGATGCAAGTTTCCAAGAGAGAGCAGTAGACGTAGCCTCAAAAATTACTCTAAAGAAAATGCCCTTTCAGTCAATAGAAGGTGGTGAAATGTCCTGGAGCAATGTAGGTCGTTAAATGGGTGTTAAACAAACTCATTTGAAGAAATGGGCCATGGTAACCTCACGTCCAACCTAGTCATCCTTTACCAGGAAATCCAGCCCCTGGCACAGACATGCTGTTCTATGTGAATCCTCACACCTTGCCAGTAGACCCGCATCTAGCACACCAGCAATTCCCATACTTAATACATTCCCCCTTCCCACCCCAGTGGCCCCCTGTCCCCCCAGAGGAAGTGCGTCCCCGAAGAGCTTGTCTGAACCATCTGTTACGGATGTCCCAGGACATCTCCCATGACTCAGTGGACCCCGCAGATACTTTCTTCTCCACCAGTTGTCATTTAGAGGAATGAAAGGGTCACATGGGAACTGACGAACCAATATTTAGATTACAGGGAATATAGCCTAACACAACTTTTCACAAATATAAAATTGTAACACTGTAAGAGATCATTGGTAGCATCAGGGGTGAAGGAATCTTTATTGTACAGCTATGTTTCCAAAAGGTTTGTGAAAAATATGGAGGACAAGTGGAGAAAACGTGTAGTATTCTGATCGTTTACATCTTGGTTTTCGTTTCGCATCATTGCATCATTGCCTCTGAAAACTATCGAACATGTATCTCAAATTATTCTGCCATTCAACTTTGTGAAAGCACAGTTCACCTCATTCCATTTGTTTGCATAAATTGTGTTGTCAAAATACATGAGAACATTCTTCATATGGTGAGGACTTAATATGGAATCAAACATTTCCGTATGTGCCCGGGGCGGAGTGCAAAATGTTATGTAAATCCCCTTAACGACCTTTTCAGACTGCCGACAATCGCCATACAAAGGTGATTGGCAGCCGACACTGGTGCGCATTTATCCTTTGCCCCAGCCTGTCTCTGTCTATAGCGCCCCCTACTGTGAGAGGCGTGGGGTAGGGTGCCCAGTGGCACTTGTTGCCAATGGGTAAAGCCAGCATGGATCCTCTCATGGCAACGATGTGGGTCGCTGTAATAATGTTCGGTTTGTTTCCTGCTTCGCACCTCCTTGGGATTTTGCCCGACCTATAATCCAGTACATGAGACGCAGAGGGAGGCATCCCATGCCTGTCCATCTGAGTTCCAGCATCGCTTAGCCCAATCCAGCTCCATTGTACGACTCACACAGCAGTCTGTTGGTTGCCCGAGGGCCATTCCATAATGTGTGTCCATTATCATCATTATTATGACTATTGTTACTGAACCCTCACCCCAGGATACACATGTGCTCCATACATCCAGATCATCCAGAATCACTTATCTAAACCGAATGTGAAGGCTCACGAAGCTGCAGCGATGTCAAACTTCCCTGCACACACACACACACACACATGCACACACAAACACAGACATTCTCTCTCTCTCTCTCACACACACAGACACACACACAGACAGACACACACACACACACACACACACACAACAGACCAGTGTTCCCAAGCCCCTTACTGAGCGTTTTTATCCTCACTAGGCTTCGTCTCAGAGGGGAGTAAGGCCCCTACTGAGATCCGTACCCACTTCCTACTGCGAAGCCTGTTTGGCCCCTTGGCGGCCTTCCTCCATTCACTCACTGCAGAGGAGCCTTACTCCCTGCTTGGTCACCCATAAATTTGCTTTGATTTGGGCATGACTGTCTCAGCGACATGAATAACATCTCATAGGTGATGACCTAGTCCATATACATTCATATACAATGTCCTATAAGAGCATATTTTCTGCAGACACGGATTACTTGGGAAGTCTTCAGAGGCCTACCGTGGCCGTCCGTTTTGAGGCCCTGACCCCTAGGTGGGGATAGGTGTCCCGGAGACACAATTGATATGAATAAAGAGAAAGGGAAGGAGAAAAAGAGAGTGCATGAGTCTGCGTGCGTGTTTGTGCATATCTGCGTATGTGTGGGAGAAAGTTAAGCGTGTGCGCAAGCATGGCCGTCAGAATTTGTTTGTGTTTGTGTGTTTGTGTGTGTGTGTGTGTGTGTGCTTTGAGGGGGTGTGTGTAAATATATACACCCCCTACTGTCCTATTTTCCTCTGTCCACACATCACAACTGTCAGTATCTGGTGAGATATGAAGCCGAAAGGAAGAAGCCCTTCAAATGGATATTACCGCTCTGTTCGCCTATGGAGTAAAAGGGGGATTCAGCATTACCTCTAGGATCTTCGCTGTGCCTTCGACTCACTACATGGTACGTTGCATGTTATGATAATGTTGCCGCAATCAACTTGTTTTTCTAAGATTTTAAAGCTGTGATCCACATACAGTGAAAAAAAGAGATCAGCCACTATGGAGAGTTTCTGACTACAAAGAGCTTTTTTAAGCTTTGAAATGAATTAATTTACACACTATATATTATTTTGGCTAAATACAGTCTATTTTAAATTATTTTGAATCCAAAATGTACATCTTATAAATACAATAATGGTGCTACATGCTTGATTAATTTATTGATTGATTCAGTTTCATCATTGTTTTCAGCCTGCAGTATTCCACTTAGAAGGATTGGCTCAGCGTCGAGATATCAGAATTGGCGAAGGAATGAAGGAGAAAATACAGCAATAATAAAATATGATTTTGACAGGTTTCATTGCAGGTGTTTCCCCTAAGTCTCCCTGTCACAGCTCTGCACCTGCACCTGTGCTGTACAGAGACTGTGGGGGTTTGAGTTTTTTTCTCTCCAGTTGTTGGGAAGTTCGCCCAAGTCAAACAGTACTTTGTAGCTACATCTGCTTCATTTGTCTTGTTAACTGTACTTATTAAAATAGCCCCTAGGCACAGGTTGAGCTGTAGTAAATCGGCCAAACCTAAGCAGTGAGGAGTCACAGAACAGTGAATAGTTGAGGCCTCTTGCTTTCTGTTGTCTACCTTATTCAGCTCACTGTGTAAACTGTGCAGACCACACGCTAATATGCTGTAATATATGTAGTATGCTGGCTCTTCCAGGTTATCAATGGGTTGCTTGATTTTAAAATATTGGTACAGCTGTAGAAATTAAAAGAAAAGACAGGTGCTCAACAGTGTGTTTGTTTTGATTGGCTCGCATTTAAAGTATAGGTTGTCTCTATATAACCTTGTTTTTAAGATGATATATAGAACCATCCTGACATGAAGGAACTGGAATTATTTTTAGATAATTAGATTTGCAGTACAATGGGGAATCAATTGTTTTGCTATATAGAATTGTAGAATTTTAGAATGTGACTTTCTGAACTCATTAATACTGCACCAACATAGGCAGACCTCTAATTTATGAAAAGCCACTGGTCACAGTTACAGACAAGACTGTACCTACTGGTCTTCGGTCTTTAGAAAGGGATTCCACAGTGCAACCACAATGTTTTGATTTTTGTTATGTCAACACACAGGAGCATGCCAACTATTTACATATATTACACTTTAGAATCATACAATATTTTCTGGTGTTATTGCTAAAAAAATAAACACAGTTACAAGTGTGTTAACAATTGAAATCATTGTGATATTTGTTTTTGCAATATGCTTTAAAACCTGGTTTGCTAATTATTTGAACAAAGTTCATTGGGTTCAAACTATTTCCACGAGAGAAATAAGGAAATAGAGACTGGGAGACAGAGAGAAAGACAGACAGAGAGAGTATTTAATAGTAGTGTGAGTTTTATAGATTAAGTTTCATTGAGATTGGACCGAGACATTTCCATGTTTGAGCGCATCACTGTTTGCAACTGATTTTTTCTCCCTGTGCACAATAATAATGCACGATGCAAACTGAATGAAAAAGAAAAAAAAAACATTCTTTTTTTTTCAAGATTTATTTTAGGCATTTTTATGCCTTATTGATAGAGACAGTGTGAGAGAGAGACAGGGAGGTATGGGAGAGAGAGAGAGGGGAGGACATGCAGCAAATGACCACGGGCCGGATTCGAACCCGGGTCGCTGCGGGAAGGACTGAGCCTTATGGTACATGCTCTACTCAGTAGAAATAAAATAAAAATGAAATAAAAAACATTAATTTGATATGTGATTCTCAATTAAATGGTTGAATCCACAACCACTTGAAAGAAAGAATTGCCTCTAAGTAAACACCTCCAACATTCATAAGTGAAGACAACAGTTGCTGTGAAAATATGCTGAAAGCCATTCCCCAGGCATTTGGCAGGGCAAAACCACAAATTATGGTTCCAGAGTGAGACGGCATTATGAGGCTTCACTGTGTGGTCCGTCACACACTATAGACCCCTCTCCCTCCTGCTGTTCCCTCCCTGTCCCTCCTGCCCTTCTCCCCTCCTGCTGCCCCCTCTGCTGGGGGGTGGCAGGCATAGTTGACCCTGGTTAAAATTCAACCACTCCAACAATAACATGTGGTTAGACTTCTCCTTAATGACCTGGTCGTGGATCAAAAGTGGAAGTGAAAGCTGCAGAGTTTGAGAACAAGTATCTATATAGATTTAAATTCATTTAAACTGTGACAAACGATAAGTCAACATTTAAATGCCCCTTTGGCAGATGCTGTGAAAGATTTCCTCTTTTTGAGCGCTGTTTAGATAATGAATACACAACGTATAAGCTGGTTATTTCACACTGGACTTCTGACTTGGTCGCCACAGCAGTTTCCCCTCTCACATTAGCTTCTCATCTCATATTAGCTTCCGTTGTGAAAATGATACTTTATCGATCCGTATGGGGAGATTTTCTTTTTGCTTGCCCCCTCCACAGGGTGGTCAGAGCACAGGGTCAGTTAGGCATTCAGTGTCTTTCTTAAAGACACTTCAGCAGGATGTTGTACCCAGGTTCTTCAGCTGATGAACTATGCCACCCTGTCATCCAAGGAGATGCTGGAACCGTAGTGTTAAAACGAAGGGTTAATCTGGCAGTGAAAGAGGGTGATGATTGCTAGGTTGCCAGGTCACAGATCATGAGTCTTTGGTTGCCACCACCATTAACGTACTTGATCTATGTTCAAGGTTTGTTTCCATCCAAGTTTTCCAAGGGACACAGGCAACTACTCCGTGAGACAGGTGAGATTATAGTCAACAAGAGAGAAGAGTCAGCGTCCCTTCACTAACCCCTATGGCACAGTCTCCTTTCCACCAAAACTATCAAACTCCCTTAAATCGACTAAATTTCGACTAAATAATATTATGACTTATAACTGACAAGATATAAGGTTATTATTTGGTCAACGTGATAAATCACCAAAATGTCTTGCATAGATGCATACAGCCAGAGGGAACATTGGTCCTCTAATGAGATATTTGGCTTCCAAAGGGGTTTCTTCTCCATTAGCCTATGTAGTAGCCTAATGATAAAACAATTTTTTTTAGATCCAATAAAGACTCACTTTACGCTAAAATATGGCAGCCCGTTTCCGCCATCTGTTAAAAAAAACTGGCGTATTTTTTTTTTTTTTCATCAAGTGACATTTTTTTCACAATAGTATGACTTTGTATCTCATAATTATGAGATGCTAAGTCATTATTATGAGATACTATCTCATAATTATGACTTAGTATCTCATAATTATGACTTAGTATCTCAAAATTATGAGAAAGATTCTAATAATTATGAAATGCTAAGTCATAATTATGAGATAGTATCTTATAAATATGACACTCAAGGCCACTTTATTAGGAGCACCTGCTTGTTAACACAAATAGCCTGCTCACCCAAACAGTGAATCATGTGGCTGCAACTCAATATATAAAGCATGCAGACCTGGTGAAGTTGTTTGACCAAACATTAGAATGGGCAAGATGCGTGATCTAAGCGTGTTTGATTGATTGATAACGATTGTTGGTGCCAGACGTGGTAGTTCAGCATCTCAGAAACAGCTGCCCTCCTGGGATTTTCATGAACTACAGTCTCTAGAGTTTACAGAGAATGGTGTAATAAACAAAAACATCCAGTGAGCAGCAGTTCCAAAAACACCTTGTTAATGAAAGAGGTCAGAGGTCAGAGGAGAATGGACAGACTGGTTCAAGCTAACAGAAACTACTACTAGTACTACTACTACCGCTACTACATAGGTGTACCGAGTAAAGTGGCTGGTGTTGGTCAGAAATATGAGATTTATTATGATTTATTATGAGATAGTATCTCATAATTATGACTTAGCATCTCATAATTATGACTTAGTATCTCATAATTATGAGATAGCATCTCATAATAATAAGTAAGTAAAATTGTATTTATGTAGCACCTTTCAAAACCTAGGTTACAAAGTGCTTTACAAAAGAATAAAAGGTTAAAATAACAAACGATGAGATTTAGCAACATTACAACAAGGCAACAACAGTTAAAGGCATCACAAATCAAAATCATGTACATGATCACTCAATCATAAAAACACTTAGAAAAAAGATAGGTAGATTCAACTGTGACTTAAAACACCCAAGAGAGTTAGCTGACCAGGAGGAGACTATTCCACAGCCTGGGACCCAGGACAGCAAACGCACAGTCCCCTCGTGTTTTCAGTCTAGAACGAGGTACAACTAGCAGGCCTTGCTCAGAGGACCTGAGGGGCATAGCAGGGTTATAAGGCATTAGTAGTTTACCAATATACTCTGGAGCAAGACCATTCAAAGCCTTGTAGGTGAG
Organism: Centroberyx affinis; assembly: GCF_046629955.1. Classification (NCBI taxonomy): domain Eukaryota; kingdom Metazoa; phylum Chordata; class Actinopteri; order Beryciformes; family Berycidae; genus Centroberyx; species Centroberyx affinis. Next base: position 441,454 of record NW_027279477.1, read on the forward strand.
GAGGAGGATCTTGAATTGAATCCTAAATTTAATTGGAAGCCAGTGTAGTGACATAAGAACTGGGGTGATGTGAGAGCGATATGAGGTCTTAGTGAGAAATCTTGCTGCAGAGTTTTGGACTAACTGTAACCGGGTAACAGCGTCTTGGCTTAGGCAGGAATAAAGAGCATTACAGTAATCTAAGCGGGAGGACACAAAAGCATGGATAACCATTTCCAACAGTGGGTGTATTTTTGCAATGACTTAGCATCTCATAATTATGAGATAGTATCTCATAATTATAACTTAGTATCTCATAATTAGGAGATAGTATCTCATAACAATGACTTAGCATCTCATAATTATGAGATAGTATTTCATAATAATGAGATACTATCTCATAATAATGACTTAGCATCTCATAATTATGAGATAGTATCTCATAAATATGACTTAGCATCTCATAATTATGAGATAGTATCTCATAAATATGACTTAGCATCTCATAATTATGAGATACAAAGTCATACTATTGAGAAAAAAATTTCACTTGATGATGAAAAAAAAAATAAAAAATGCGCCAGATTTTTTTTAACAGGTGGCGGAAACGGGCTTCCATACTATAATGCCCAATTCACTTCTATGACAAGAAATAATTGCAGTATATGCTAGTGAGAGGATTAAAGACGTGTGACGCTGACTGGCAATGATATATTCCAGGATTATTATTTTTTTTTAATGTTTTTTGTGTTTGTTATGACTGCTACCTTTTATAAACAGAACTGTACTGTCAGGGGTTCATTTCAGTCGATAATGAAAACGACCTTCTTCCAGTGTTGGAGTTGATTTTTGCTCTTGTTCAAGCTTTATGCGCAGAGGTCTGGAAGCCATGGACTCCCGATTAGATCTGGTCTCACATAAAAAAAAAATCATATTCACTGATGAGCCAAATTATTGAATCCAATTTTATCAAATGTTTGAGTCTGTGTATAAAAAGGAAAAAAAGAAAAAAACGCACACCTATATTGTTGAGGTGCTGGCTTACAGGGCATACACATCAAAAGAAACGAGAAGCCGCACACTCGTAACTCCGATGCAAAAGTATGAATTTAATCGACGTTTCGGCACTTAATGCCTTCTTCAGGAGTCTGTGTATAAGCCAGAATTGGAAAACACAGAATAGGTGTTTGAAACGGTAAACTAAAACCCACTAGAGTTGGAGTAAAGGAGTGTTTGACAGGCTCTGCATGTCGTTCTCCTCCCGGCCACAGGGGGCGACATTCTGTAGGCTGATGATCACGGAAGTTTCACTGGAACCTCTGACGTGTCAAATTATCGCCATTTTCTTGAGGAAGGAAACGCCTTGAAGAGGAAAAGAAAGATAACAACTGTGTAAGGGAAAACTTTTTAAAGCAAATTTACTGTTGTTTTCGTTGAATGTAAACCTGAAAAAATAACTACCCAGTATGTAAGCAACATCATGTTTATGACAGTGTTTGTGAAGGTCGGGCACTGAGAAGGAAATATGCTAAAACGTCTTGCTGCTAAAAGCTAACGTTGCCGTTATCGTAGCTGATTCGATGGATCAGACTCTTCCCTGGAATTTTCCAAAAATTTCATTTTTGGAAAATTGTGACCTTATTCTTACCACACGCTGTTTAAAGTACATAAAATGGGTCTTTGCATTTTGGAAAAGGGGCATCTTGTGTTAAGTACTTGTTCAAAATAAAAACAATGGTAGGAAGGCAACTTTACATTGTAGCAAGCTAACTAGCTAGCATTGGCTACTGTCTGTTTACTCAAATGAGCCGCATTGGGGCCTGAATTGCGAAACAGTTCGTGTCTCATCTAGTCTTTGTGTTAAAACTTGATCAGAGTGACGTCCTTACTAAATATAGACATTACTGACGTTTTGTACTTCTCATGTGGACAGAAGTTGTAATACAGAAGAACAACTTGGTGAATAAGATAGATAGTGCACGTATCGATATGTTGCGGGCACATTTTGTCTCTCTTGCCTTCTGATGTCAAATTGGGTTAGGATATATTTTTTCAAGAATTTCTGCCCCCTAATCCTCATTCATTGGTCCCTAGCTGTATTTTAGCTTGTTAGCCACACGCTTCTGCTATGGCACCCCGTTTGAAACGGCTGATCTGTTGTTTCCCTCAGGTTTCTCATACCAAAGTGGGCTCCCATCACCTGCCACCATGGGGAATATTTTTGCAGGTCTCTTTAAAATATTTGGGAAAAAGGAGATGAGGATCCTCATGGTAGGCCTTGATGCTGCTGGAAAGACAACTATTTTATACAAGCTCAAGCTTGGAGAAATTGTGACTACCATTCCTACAATAGGTAAGTCAATTAATATGAGTATGCATTTTGCATCAAATGGCATAATACTTTACTGTTGTAAAACATTGCAATTGCTGTAATCAAATGTTTTTAGGAAGTTAGGTCACATATACTGCAGGCCCCTTATTCTGTATTATAAGAATTTTAAGTAGGTTTTTGATGTGACTATCATCTTTGTTTTCAGGTTTTAATGTAGAGACAGTAGAGTACAAGAACATCAGTTTTACAGTGTGGGATGTCGGTGGTCAAGACAAAATCCGACCGTTGTGGCGTCATTACTTCCAGAACACACAGGGTAAGTGTTGTTTCGGAGTCAGTGCTTAGTGCCGGTGTGAACTTGACATTTGTTGGTTTTAGATCGATCTGTTTGTCATGGGATATACTAACTGAATTTCCCAATGCCTTGTGTGTGTCATCTACTGTATGTGTATCTTTAAGATACAACTCATTTGTTTCTTCTCCATGTCCTTGTTGTTTCAGGTCTCATCTTCGTTGTGGACAGCAATGACAGAGAACGAGTGAACGAGGCCCGTGAGGAGCTCATGAGGATGTTGGCAGAGGATGAGCTACGTGACGCTGTGCTATTATTGTTCGCCAACAAACAGGTACGTTTTAATTTATTAGAAGCATCCACCATCTCTGATATAGGCAGATACAGAATATAGGCGTTGGTAAAATAGAGTGGCCTTTCTAATGTTTTCCCGTTTTGTGTTGTTAGGACCTTCCAAATGCTATGAATGCAGCAGAAATTACAGAGAAGCTGGGACTTCACTCCCTTCGCCAGAGAAGCTGGTACATCCAGGCAACCTGTGCCACCACCGGGGATGGTCTCTATGAAGGACTGGATTGGTTGTCTAATCAACTCAAGAACCAGAAATAATCACCTGCTATCCTCAACTAATATACTGTACCCACTCTCTATCCTTGCTCTCTACTCTTCTAGTGTTGCAAATTGAGCTACCTTGTCCAAAAAAAAAAAAGTACTGGAAGCTGCCCTCACTTCAGCTGTAATTACAACAAAAAAATACAGGCCAGGGGAGGGATAATCTATTCTTGTAAAGCTGTCAGGTTTCTTATTTAATGTTAATGTAAATACATTTGGTAATAGGGCAGCTTGTTGCACACTTATAAAACCTACCATGGTTATTTCTCTTCCTGGCCGTTGGGCAGCCACATGTGTATTGAAATAAGAAAGGGAGGCAAAGAATAAAAAATTACCAGCTAACTTTGGCCCCAGGACCTCAGTGCAACCTGATGACTTCTTTTTATCAGCTTGTATGTGAACTGGTAATGCGTACTGTAAGGAGTGTTTCATTAGGGGGCATCAATTATCAATGAATTAATTATAACACTGATGCACTACTTGCAACTGCTATGGTTACTTTAAAAGAAAAAACGGCTACCAGTATCCAGCCCCCAAATTACCATTTAGCAAACACTGGCATTAACTAGTCGTACTATCTGTACTGTGAGATTACTCAGTCCAAGTCAAGAACTCCTGTGAACACTTACCAGCCTTTGTTATACAGTATGTCAGTTGTTAGCTTGAATTGAGAAATGCTGCCATGATCTCTCATCTACCTGCTTTATGATTGACAGAGAGGCAGTCTGTTCAGTCAACATTGGATTTTTGTGTTTGTATGACAGTGTCTCAGGTTGATCATGTTCTGCCTTTGCAATATACCTGAATTAGCAAAAATGCATGATGTGGTCTGTTGGTCTTAAAGGACGTGCAAACGATTGTCTACATGGGACTAGCTAATTGTTTACATCATTAGGCTGCACAAGAACTATTACCCCACTGAGAACGAATTTTAACAGCCCTATACTGTAACCTAATGTATGTACTGTGTGATGCAATACAAAACAAGTTGCACACTATGATGTCCCTAGTGTCCTTACAATAGGCTCCATCAAGAAAAAGACATGCCTTTTTATTGAGAATTGATTAACACAATCTGGGAGGAGGCATTTTTGATGGCAATACAAAATCAGTTTGAGCTAAATGTTTAGCGTAGTGCTAGTATTTCTTCCTTTGCTGCACATGTCCTTGGGGCGAACAAGAAGCCATACTTATGCCTTCTTATCCAAGACACATGTTGCCTCTTATTTTCATGCTTCTTATCTAAAGGTGTGGGCGTTCGTTCACTCTACTGCTCTGGAAATGTCTTAGTGGTGCATTAAACACTTTTTGATTGATAACTGCCTAAATGTTTGTTGAAAATTGTATGTTAATCTCTTAGCAAACTTTGTTGAAGCATTTTTTTTAATGTTAAGTTACTTTAGCTTTTGTTTTGTGAAAAAAAGCACTGTAATTAAAGCGATGAATAAAATGGATCTGCATTTGATTTTCATTCATTTGTCTCATTCTATGCAATAAAATTTAATTGCTGAATGTTATGGTGCACAATGTAGCTTTGTAGTCTTATGTCCTTGTCCCTTAAAAGTAGTATCTTTGAAAACTTCCTATTTTCATCACCTTTAAAGAGAATGAATAGAAATAAATTTGGAGCCAAGATGAAGCAATACTAAAATTTAACAACGGACCTCAAAATTGGTGTCATTGCAACCTCCTGCCGGGTCTGTCACCCCTTGACCTAGGAAGAATTGTGTTGGTGATGGCAGCCACCCAGTGTCTGTGTTAAAACTGATGAATGTGGATAGCTCACCTTACCTTTAACGTGTGCATAGGCGCCAGAGTTGGACAGGGGGAGGGGGGGGTGCAATCGGGGAGCAATCTAGGACAACGTTCTTTCAGGTTGATTAGGCTGCTATGGTTAACGCAGCCAAGCCTATAAAACATGGCAGGAGAGTATGGTGGTCGTGGAAGGGGAGGGGGTAAGAGTCTCGGGTCCCTTACAGGGTGGCTTTGTCTGGCCTCCTCTCCTGCTGGTCCATCAGCTTGGTTTGTGTGTGGCGGTCTAACGGTACTCGGCCATATAAAAGGACCAGCCTGGTTTTTTGCACTCTTCTTTGTGAATGCCTTGCTCTTTTTAGTGCACCCCCCAGGTGCCAGCCAGCAGAATACCCTCTTTCAGACCAATTCAAGGCAAATGCAAACACTACACTCTATTATGACCAGTGGAGTGCATTCCAATGGTATCTCACCAGTCAGGGAGCTGAACCTAGAGCGGGGAGGGACAATGGAGCGCTGGCATGATTGAGGAAAGAAAAGGACCGGAGCTGCTGAGTAGCGCGAGAGGCACAGTGGGACGGAGGAGAGGTGCAAGGACGAAAAGCATCAAGGAACATCTCAGAGGATTTTCAACATAGCAGACGCTAAAAGAAACATTCAGTTGTTTGACTCCATTCAAATGTAGGCTTGGTTTTGTAGGGGGTATGTGCGGTTCCCTCCCTACATTTACCTGAAAAAATATTTTCATAACATTGTTATGAAAAATAGATATTACTGTGCTGCTGACTTTCTTCTCTTATCCTTCAACAGTCTTTGCCTCACTTGTATGAACAGCTGCCAAGTCTATTTATACCGTAAAAAAATTATCCGTGACATTTTCATCTAAATAAATGTGTGTCTTACTACTCTCTTTCACCGATTGATATAATAATGATTAAACCCCAGTTAATGAAAACCATGGCACTTGCTGTTCTAAACACCGGGTGTCAGGTAGGTCTTTCCCTTTCTGTGATGTTTTACGTTTCCAACTGCAGCAGCAGCACTTTGTTTGGGATAGAAGAACTCGGTAGTTTGCATGAGCAGTGAGATCCACCATAGCTGAGAAAAGACCAGTGCCTACAACAAATAAATGATTAAAACCTAATCAACAGAAAATCCAAGGAAAAAGATGTCAGTGTTGGCCCCACTGTTTGATTGACAGGTGATCTCTGGGAAGTGCAGCGCAGAAACACCACAGCAATGAGCGCTTGGCACCAAAGATGTCACCAAAAATAAGAAAATGAGAGATTACCATGTTAAGAAATACGCAAAACATTTTATGTAGCCATATCACTCTTTGTTTTCCAAAATAATTCATCTTGCACAATTTCCTATCTAATGAAATAAAAACAAATATTCAAAACTGCTAGCAATAAAAAAAAAAAAAAAAAAAAAATATTTGGTAGTTTAATCACCTAAAACAAATTGTTAAAAAAGAAACAGGTTTCTTTTGTTTACAACAAACATTTCACAGGACATTATCAAAAACAACAACAAAAAAGGTGAAGGAGGGGGTGCATGACCGACTGACCAACTGATTGGCTGAAGTAGTTAAAACATGTGGCCAAAGCCTGTTAGTCGAGCATATCGGCCCGTTTGCATCCACAGTCCATTTGGCTGTCTGGGTAAATGAGGTCTTATGGGCCAGTCAGGCTGCTGCAGAGCGCTCCGTCCGCGTGTCTCTGATCGGGGGGGTGGGGAGGACATTAGTCGTCCGAGTCTGTGTCGTGGCGCCGCCTGTGGCTTTGTGTGGCACCAGCAGGGGCCGTCTTGTGGCTGGCGTAGTTGCGGGGGACAGGAGACCCCCTGTCGGAGGAGTCTGTGTCACGCCGCTGCTGTCGACGATGGGGGTAGGAGGGGGGGCGCTCGGCCTTTGCCCCCCCCCTTGAATGGCTGTCATGGGGTCTGGCTCCACTCTGACTGTGGCATGATGGATTATGATGATGGTGGTCCTTTCTGTGCCTGAAGAGTAAAAGGAAACAAACAATCAATGATTGGGACCTGGTGGGGGTCGAATAAGCTGACGCGAGGCTGGGGAAGAAGTAGCTGCCTGAGGCGCTGATCAGTCATGACATCCACAGAAAATACCAAATGCCAGCTGTATGTGAATATGACTGAATATTCTCCTCAAGCTGCAGTAAACTTCCCTTAACTCAGAAAGTTCTGTAAATTCAACCCATCTCATTGTTTCTGTACCCTATCACCACATGTTGCCCTACATCATGCTTCTTCAATCACCAATTATTTAATTACTTTGCAATTATGCACACAAACTAAATTATTCAGTCTGATATGTATCCCCCCATCCCCAACTTGACTTGCAGGACATAATTAAGGTCTCAGGTTTTAAACTGCATAGTATCTGCATCCCCAGACTCCCGAGTTAAAAAGATGACACTATAAGCAGCTGTCTGCGGGACAGAGCCTCGGTGCCCTCTAGTGCTGACGGAGGAGAGATTTCGCCTAACAGTAAATCTGCAGGTTTCCTCATTTGACCATATATAACTCTCCAACAGCAATAAATGTGACACACTGACAACAAATGTGGAGAAATGAGCCGACCTTTTTCTGTTGTCATCCGACTCTGAGGAGGACGAGTCTCTTCTTTGTCTTTTCTTCTTCTTTTCCTTGTTCTTTTTCTCCTTTTTGCTCTTCTTTTCCTTCTTCTTCTTCTTGCTTTCATGTCTACAGAATGAGAACTAATTAGTGCATATCTTTATTGTTAAAATAAAACATGGGGCATAATGTAAAGGGCCCTTTTGTCCTGTAGAACTAAATGTTATCTTATATCTGAGGCAAATCTTTTGCCATACATTTAGATTGATTCCATAAGGTATCACACATGGTTACTACTATACTCATATAACATATACTCACCTTTGCTCCATCTCCTCCTTGTCTTCACTCTCACATGTCCTTTTTGTTGAGGTTTCTGGACGACCTTCTGTCTTATGGTGCTGTGAAGAATGCACTTTTTTAATCTTTGTATTAAGTTGCAGGAGTCCTGTGCAATTATGCTGCAATTATTGTTGTAACAACATGGGAACGGGGGAATATTCATGTTCCATCATACTCATAATAGCTGATAGGCTACACTTAAGCAGTTAAGAGGCCAGTCTGATTTATTATACGCTGGGAGTCCTTTCAGTCTATCCAAAAAGCACTTACACTAGTGTTTTGTTATTGAGATATTATTTACATTTATATTAATTAGTGCAAGTCAGATGAAAACCATTTATTTAAAAAAACAGACTTAAGTCTTTAGTTCACTATGCTGTAAAAAAGGTTTATAAACTGCTTGGAAATTATTGCATGTGATTTTTCAGAAAATGGTCTCAGCCACACTGACTGGCACTTGCATCATTAAGAAATGCAAACAACTTCTGCCTCCGATATTACAATCTTTCTGAATTGAGTGAAAGGTCGCCCCAAGTTCATGATAAGTCAGATAAGAGTACACGTCTTATAAACCTGAACCATCCCTTTAGTGTTCTGTGACATCTGAAATGGCAGGGGAAAAAACTTACTGTGAAAACTGACAGGCCTATTTTAGCAGCCTCCTTCTCTTTTTGGGAGAGGACCATTTTCCGCGACCCTGCGCTGTAGATGGAAACAGACATGTAAGTACACTCCAATCACAATAAGATAAGCGGCCCTCTCTCCACCACTTGAATGTCAAGAGGCACATTTTTAATGACTTTTACTGGTACGAAAATAGAGCATGGTGAGAGTTACTCAGACAGATAATGCTGTTATTCCTTAAATGAACACCCCGTTGGCTCTCACACAGGTTCCTTACAAACATAAAAAGTAGAAGCTTGATCATTTGAATACCTCGGGAATGGAGGTTATTTGAATTTATGAAATGGTGCATTTACATATGAATAGATTTAATATTCAAAAATATGAAAAATGCACAAGTAAAAAACAAGTTGTCAGGAACAGGCTTCTGATATTATGTAGATGAATAGTTTTTTTTTTTTTTACAACGCATGTCTACACGTAATTTCACATATTGTTTTTCAGCATATTCTCATACTTGTCTAATTTGTTATATTATGAATATATATTGATTTTTTAAATATTTTTTCAACTAATTTCATGCTATATGTATTTCAAACCTTTGGTATATTTTCATATGGTACATTTTTTTCCCCCATCTGTTTTTTTCTTTCTTTCATCCCAGTAAGTTCCTGGTTTGCGCCGCCTCATGATGCTGTAATCCACATTTTCATTCACATGTCTAACATGCTAGAGTGATGACAGTGTTGGTTACGTATGTTTATATAACCCCTATTTGAATGATATAATCTTATTCTATATTCCTTTGCTGTATCTTATTACTACCCAAATTACGACCCAATTTCCCCATGGGGATCAGTGAAGTTTTATCTTCTCTACTAACAAGAGCAATCCAGGAACCAAACACAAGCCTCTCCCTTTGTTGTGTATTTTGTTGGTTTGCCAAATTCACGTTGATTGGTCAGTTTATCAGGTTCTGATTGCTGAAAGTAAATCATAGCAGTCATCATGAATTGAGTGAAACATAAAAAAAAAAATCAGTGCCAAAGCTAAAGCTGGGCAGACTCACCCACTCATTATTCACTCTGCCCTGATGACTAGCACTCAAAGCAAAATGTGAACAAAAAAATGTTATAGACACCATGTATTTTTTATTAAGGGGACATAAATCACCTGGAGCTTCCCAAGCCGGAAATACGGTCCACATCTCTCTCCTCACCATCCGCCTCTTCCCTCCTGCACACATCTGCAAGGTCCTGGTATGAAAATTGGGGAAATTCAAGCCAAGGTCTACAGTGTTGGAGCTTTTGAATGAAGGCAAAATTTATTGAAAATGTGTAAGAAATTTGAGAGAAAGCAAAACTGGAAAAACATGCAATACCTCTTTGGTCAGGCCAGTTGGCTGTCTCTTTATATTCTTGTGCCCTCTAAAACGAGAAGGGAAAATGTAATTTGGATTTATGCATTGGCCTACATTTGTCAACAATTATAATTTAGGATGTGATACATACAGGGCAGCCATCAATGCCTCCTGCTCTGCAGCCCTCACAGCAGCAAGCTCCTCTTCTCTGGACAACGGTGCACCTCCTTTTTTGTCTTTTGCATACCACGTCAGATCTTTGCCTTTCTGCCAGCGTCCTACTGGTGCCATCAAAGAGTTCCCTGAAAATAACACAGTGGCATTGAGAAAGACGGTGTGAGAGATGGGGGGCAATGGTATCTATTTAAAATAACACATGTAAGGACTGAGAGAGAGTGAGAGAGAGAGATTTGGGCAATGATATGATATTTTAGTTTAGAAAAATACACATTGTGGAGTGCACATCTTCCCTAGAGTCGCCTGTTGATTTCATGACATCATACTTTTTAAACCCTTGGCTGCAGATAGACAGTACATGTATGGTGACGATACACCTAATATGCAAGTCCCCAGGTCATAGCTTACTTGACTGCTTGCTCCAAAAATCACTCATCTGTTAAATAAGCTGTCCATACGTTTTCTCCTTTTATATCCCAGCTGTAAGTGCTGACGAGGGGGATCGCTACGTAGGTGTTTGGCATGCTGACATGTTGGAGGCAGCAGTGCTGAGTGAAGCTACGGCTCTCTGCTCAGACAGCAATGCGAGCTGAGATCTGTCACGTCGGCTGATAGTGTGGCAAACCGGCTCAACATTTACATTAAAGTAACACCAGGCGACTCGACCAGCCGAAAGGAAGTGTAATGAGGGACTTGTACACTACGGAAAAAGGTATGGAAAAGAGTCATGTGGGGGCATTGAAGTTGCAACTTGCACTTTAACCACGCTTGTAAATGACCTGCCCATTTGGTTACGCGTTAGCAGAGCGCTATTAGCTTGCTAAATGCTAACCCGTTAAGTGCTAGCTAATAGCATGGTAGGCTAGCATTTATGCTAACGCGGCGTTACAAGTTAGACTTACCGAGATAATTTTCTCTGTGTTTGTCGACTTTCACATCATCCCAGTTGAACTGGTCTTGGCCTCCTCTCACTCCCCCAGATCTCGAGGAGCCGAACATTTTGTCCACAACTTAGTTAGCTAGCGTATTAGCAGGTCACAGGGATGTTGTAGCTTAACCGGCTATGACTTCTCGACACACATGAGCAGCAGCCTCGGCGGCGGTACCAGCAGGCCGATTACTCACGCATCCGGGGAGTTTCTCGACAACTTTTCCGTACTGATCGGAGCCTGCGTGTCCCGGTGCTAATGTTTACTTTGACTAGTGCCAGCGACTGTCAACTGACCACTGACCCGCGGTGGCAGTAAAAAATCCCCAGAAAACCACAGCGAATAGGTAAAACAGAATTAACACTCAGCTCAAGCTTGTTTATATATGCGTTTCTCGCCGTTTCTGTGCGCCAAAAAGCTAATATCGTCCGCTTCCTTGTGAAGAACAAACAAGCCCGATCGAGCGCAGACGTATTTTCTCATTAAGGATGAAGCTGCACCTACCAGCCTCCTCCACACATTGTTATTGCCTGCGGGTTGTCTACTCTTTTAGCTGCAGAATGATCGACATGTCTGTGTATTGTCGCGCGCAGTCTAGACGCTCGCGAATGTAACTTTTTAATGTTTTGGCCCGCAGTGATGACGTTTCAGTACAATCCCTGCTTCCAGTGTGCTGCGGCTAATGGCTCTCACAAGGAGAGCGAGCAGAGGAGGGAGAGGATCCTCAGGAGACAGAGTCACAATCTCGGATTAAATTAATTGCCGATGTACATGAGATATTTTTCCAGACTCTTTTCAGGTAGGAAGACGTTTAGTTTTTCGGTCGTTGCGTTGTTTCAATTAGCCTACTCGTTATCTGCCATCCACTGTAAGCCTGCCATTCAATTCCTGTAATAAACCATTGATAGAGCCAGTTTCCTATAGGATAAGAAAATGGCTAATGTCTTCATTGTGTATATTGCAACGATAGGTGATGGGAAGTTTACTTTCACATTATATTAGCCGCCTATGCATTAGGCTTTCTTATCTCACTAACTTATATATTAGATAATGCTGGCACAAATATCGAGACACTAGAGGACAATAATGAAATGGAAAATGCATTTTTGATGCAGCTTACTTGTGCACTTTCTACACTTTTGCTTTGCACAATGACAAAAGATGAAATTAGTTAGAATGGTGATTGGCTTGAGATCCCAGCATCAGATGAATGGGAATAAAGATGGAAATAGGCTTAACATTACAGGATAACCAGATCTTATGACAGTTATCTTGACATAACACATCCTTGTTAATGCATGTAGGAATTCTGTCTTCTGAACATTTAGCAGACTGTATCTGAAAATGCTCAGTAACCAAATTGAGACCTAATGGATTTCACATGAAATAAGTTGGTGTCAGGCAAAGATCAATCACATGGTGTTCAGTGCACATGGTTTGATTAAATCTAGGCACAAATTAGTGTCAAGCCGTGCTCATTGTAAACTCACATGTCCCTCATTTCCCGTAAATACAGTAGTCTACTCTGTCAGGTTTGAAAAGTTGAGTCCTGCGTGGGCCAGGATTGCTTAATTATATATAGCTGCAAGTTTCAGAAACATTGTCAACATGAGATGCAAATTAGATTTTGTTAACCATTAGTTTAAAAAAAGTGCTGAGGTTCCTTGAGCCAGATACAGAGTCCCTGCCGGCTCCAGGGCCGATGCTGTGTAGCCCTGCAGGCCTGCGATCCCACCTGGTATTATCTCACAATGTTGGTAATTTCAATTGACCAAGAAGCCAGCTGATAATGAGTGTCTTTTGAATGGTTTTTTTTGTTGTTTTGTTTTGTTTATTGATGATTAATGAACATAGTTGAAAGTCAAGAACGAGCAACGCATATTATTATGCCATGACAGTCATAAGTGTGACAGTCACAAGCATGTTTTCCTGATGCTAACAGGAAGCTGAAGCAAATTAATTTCTCAGAGAGAAAATCTTTTGAACATCCAGTGGGATATAGGCTAGTTTCTAAAAAATCCTGACTTTAGATTCCCTGTGTGACTCACTGACTCCTGAAAAGGAACTCCTGCACATTTAATTAGCCAAGTTGCTGTTTATAGTAAACATTCAAGAGGCAATGGACAATGACTGTCACTTGCACCTGCAAACACAACCTCGCTGCCTCTGTTTTGCTTGGAGACAGTGAAGGTCACTGTGCTGTTATTTTCTCATTCGCTAATAAAAGCTCATGGAAGCTTCAGAATCCCCCATTATATGCTGTTTTTGTTGATGTTGTTGTTTTTTTCCATTTTAAATTTGGACTAGGCTAATATTTTTTTAATCCGTTGTTCGGTCGATTTCTTGCTGAAGTGGCAACATTTTGGTTAAGCATGTCATGCCATTTACATGGAAAGCCTAAGTTTTGGTCTTGTAGCCAAACCCTCTGATACCTGACTGATGTAATTAATAGGCCTAGATGTGTAACCATGAGGCTCAGTCTTGGTCCTGTTTTGTAGTTCTATTAATAGCTCAGCCCAGCCATAGCCTGTTTCTTACTGCTAATATTGTTTTGGAATATTTTCACAGGTTTTTTTGAAAACCAATTGACTTTCTAGCCAATGCAGTTTTGCTTAACTTAGGGTTTGTCCCACCATTTCAGTAATTGAGGGATGGAGGGTTGCCCAGTATCTCTGGACAGACTGTTTACTGCCATGTTGCCCTGGTAGTAGTTTTTTAACAGAAATGGAGCACATAGGACAAGATAGCCTGCCCAGTAAACTGTATTTGAGGGATTATGTTAGACAACAAAATTTACTAGTGCATAAGTATGGCCCAGCTCGCTCTCGCTCTCTCTCTCTTTCTCTCTCTCTTTCTCTTTCTCCCTCCCTCCCTCTCCCCCTCCCTCGCTCCCCTCCCTTTTACACTTGCCCAACAATACACTCACATGCAAACACGCAATACCCATTCACTTGAAAAGCCTGTCTGCACTCCCACACACTTCTCTACTGAAGAAAGGTAAGGAGGGAGACTAGAGACATTATTTTATCGCTTCATTGAATAGGTTGCCTAAAAAAAACATTTGTGATGAAAGAGAAGGTATATTACAGTATAGAAAGGGAAAGCTGAGAAACGATTACTATTTTAGAAAGAAAGTGGAAAATTCCCAGTACCAGGACTAGGCATATAATGTTGAATTATTGGCTGGCTGTATAATTTGCCTGTAGGTAGCTTTGCAATGTGTTTTTTGTTTTAAGTTTTAGTTTGCTTGTAAGAAGATGTACGTTTGAATACTTGCTTATAGTGCCTTAATCCAACAAAGCTGTTTTCCTTAGCATATCTTTAGCCTTTCTGCTATTTTCCTTGCCATGCCTTTCTTTGCTGCCATCTCAAGCAGGGCAGGGCTCTCCAATTAGTGAGTAATTGTTCCATGACAGCGCCATGGTAACCAGAGGATTGTTAACCAAGTGATTGCCTCTGCTGCTCTTGTGGGAGATGTTTTGGTCTCATCGGTGTGTCAGCAGTGCAGCAGTTTTTGAGAATGACAGGCTTATTATTTTTATTATGCTGTATTTATTCCACAAGAACAAGGCTAGTCTAAAAGTTTGCCTCGTTTTGGTCCCGCGTTATGACTCATGCCTTCCTTAATGTAGCTGAACCCCATCCACATGCTGCCGGATTTCCAGTGGATATTTTTAATCTCCTCAGCCTCCCCGCTGCTCCCTCCGCTGTCTCCTTCCCCACTCTGACCTCGGTGCCTCTCCTCCTCTCTTGCAGCTATGGCTGGACCCAGGCCTGTGGTGCTCAGCGGCCCGTCGGGGGCCGGGAAGAGCACGCTGCTGAAGAAGCTCATGAAGGAGTACGACGGCGTCTTTGGCTTCAGCGTCTCCCGTAAGTGTGCTGTTGTAGGCTCTTACACTACATATTGATGAAGCATTTCACATTTAGTTCGGTAGGGATCTTGCTGATTGAGATGCTTATTATTGTAGGGTAGGGCTGAGCGATATGGTTGATATCAGTATCACGACAATCATAAGGATTTATTTCAATATCAATATACGTATATCTCATGTTGAGGAAGAAATGGAAAAGTACCTATACTAAGCAACATTCCAGTATGTACACTTAAGGTGTAAATATGGGTCAAAGACTGCATATTAAGTGAGCATATAGGAATGTTGCTTAGTATAGGTACTTTTCCATTTCTTTCAACACACAGTATGGTTCACATATGCAAAATCAGGTTAAATAATCAAATACATTTTCATTCCATTGAACCAAATGGTGATGTTAGGTTTGATGTCAAACAAAACTGAAATTTTCAAAAAATATTCCTACCATACCTCATTTTGTCAGAGTTTTTAAATACAATTTGCTTGTTATCATCAATTTAAACAGCAGAATTGTGTGTCATGATAACCCAAAATCACATATCATCACCATATGATTCCACTGAAAGACAATAAACAATAATACTGAATTATCATCAAAAGTTAAGGTCATCAGTGTTTTCTAGTAGACCTGGATGTGTAAATATGTACTTATTAAGTCACGCTTATATGCAAATGTATGCATTTCTATTCAAATCAATGCTTATGTTCCCCAGATACAACAAGAAATCCTCGACCTGGTGAAGAGAATGGCAAAGGTACATTCTCCTTATTCTTTGGTGAACAAAGTAACACTGACTCATGTTTCTCAGTTTCAAGTCATCAGCTTGTTTAGCGGCAAGATTTGTAATTTGCCTTTTTGTTTCCCTGTCTCAGATTACCATTACGTCACAAGGCAAGTTATGCAGGCAGGGATCGACAGCGGGGAATTCATCGAGAACGCAGAGTTTTCGGGCAACATGTACGGGACGAGTAAAGCTGCTGTGCAAGACGTCCAGGCCAAGAACCTCATCTGTATACTGGACATCGACATGCAGGGTGTGAAGAACATCAAACAGACGGACCTCAATCCCATCTACGTCTCCATCCAGCCGCCGTCCATGTCGATTCTGGTGAGGACACGGCGTCTCTTTAAATCCATAACCTCTGAACCAGTTTCTGCAAGAAGTCTTATCCAGAACAGGATGCCGTTTCCCTGCCAGGCTGGAGAGGCCGGGTGTGGCTTTAAGTATACTTCGTACCACAATCTGGTCATACAGGTTTTATATGTTCTGTGGATATTTCTGAACACCTGCATTGGGTTGAAATCCTTTTCTGATGTTATTGTTTCAGGAAAAACGTTTAAGGGACAGAAAAACGGAATCAGAGGAGAGCCTCCAGAAGCGTTTACATGCAGCCCAGGTGGACATGGAGATTAGTAAGTTATTTGTATAAATTCAAGTTCAATAAACCACATGATACTTTAAAATACGATAGTCTGAACTAATTTGCTTCCCCTTCCAGGTAAAGAACCTGGCTTATTTGATGTTGTAATTGTCAATGATAACTTGGAGGTTGCCTATGGGCAGTTAAAGGACGCTCTTCTTGAGGTGAGTTACCAGCCGTGTACATTAGACTATCAGCACACAGTGAAATACTCTGTTTTATTGCTTTGAGTTGCATATCAAGAAACACATTCCAGCACCTTTGCACCAGCAGCATATTTTACTATTCATGCCTCTTTGATAAACAGTTGCATTCCTCTTGTGTCTCAGATAAACAAGGTTCGATTGTAGTTTTTTTGTGAACCACATAACAGTTTGTGTGATTAAAAACTGAAGCTTAAGTATTGATATAGTCCACTGTTGTACTTTTGTCTACATTTACTAACCTACATTACCTATATATCTGAATGTGTTGGTGCCAATTCCTCAGATTCTAATTCAAGTTTCTTTCTATTTTCTCCAGGAAATTAATATCGTCAAGAAAACGAACATGTCTTCGTAGGGGAAAAGGATCCTGCCAACCCCCTGTAGTCCCATCCAGCCACTCCTTACAAAACTGCAGACCTCCATTCCAGTCCTGAACATTCCCTCAGATGGCGGTCTGTGAAGTTCAGACAACTTCCCCTAGCGGCAACACAGAAACCTATGTTTTACATGTTTAGAAGTAGTTATTACGAAATGATAACATACTGTAAATGAAAGTGGAACATTTTTTTTACTGTATCTTTTTTTTAGTTTTTATTTGGATTTGTTTGACATAGAAGGGTGCTCCAGTAATGGTTACTTCATATGTGACAGAGATGGTATGTAGTTTGTTCTCCTTTGGTTCTTATGAAGGAGGGGTTTGCTGAACTCAGATATTGCTTGCAGCCTTGTTTCGAAGTTCCTCTTTCTGTTTACCAGTCCGGCCTAATCCATGCATTTACTACAGAGACATAACTCATTCCATCAGGTGGAAAACGGGTCTGTTAAGCATACAAAAGGGCATGTTTCTAGATATCTTGGTTAGTGGCGAAGAGTCGTGCTACTCGAACCAGTTGAGGGCTGTTTCTGTCTGTGACTGGTCATGCTGCGTGGGCGCTGTTGGATTCCCATGTAACGCACAGTATGGCTTTTATTCACCAGATGGCCAGGGTTCCTAATCACAGTCTGAAATGTTCCAAAGACAGATAAGAGTCAGAATCCGCTTTTTGATTCCTTGAGGGACTCTTGCAGTGCTTTACTTTGGGATTAGGGCAGCTAAATGACCACAACGTTATCACTCAGGTCTCTGCACACTCTTTCTATCCCGAGTCATCTCTAGTTGAGGAGGACGACAGATCTGAAACACCAGTGTTACGAATGATCTCCGGCACACGGCTGCTATTTGCTTTCTAGGGAAACATGCAAGCCAACTGTAGTGTTGAGATGAGAGAATTCCACTACTGGTTAATGCTTTGTTTTACAGACCGAGCTAGTAAATTGTCACATATTTTGTAACTCCACTCAAGTTTGGTTAAAAACCACAGCTGGATAATGACAGTACTTACTGTTGTGCTAAAGTAGGATTAAATCCCATGAGATAAAGAGATGTTGCTTAATATTTAAAACTGATATGGAATGTCAAATGTCATTTAAGGATCTACACAATGTCAGATGCCAGTTGTTTTTTTTTGGACACCATAACTTTAAAAATTTAGCAGTGTAACTCCAGTTGATGTTTTTTTATTTTACAGTTGTAAATTTGTAAAACTTTTATATTGTATAACTTTATCATTTTACAGTTTTACCTATATAGTGGAACGATATTCAGTGGACTCTTTTATTAACAAAAGGAGAGCAATTTAACTTTGAGAACAACAGTTACAGGTAAACAATGACATTACATGTTTATTCTTTACTGTATAGCTTAGAATCAAGCACACAATACATCCACTTTTACTTGAAAATTGATGTAAAATCTAAGATCACTACCAGCTACTTAACTCCACATATTTGTAATTTGGTATGGTTTTTTTCCGTAACAATCAAGTCACTTCTTAATTTAGTGGATTTATACTAAAAATGTAGTGCCCAGACAGCTGTATTCAGTCAACTTTTACAATCCATTCCTTTACGCAGATAATTTTATGATCCTATCATGGTAGCTGTTTTTTTTAAGTGCCCATATAAATATTTAATCGTACAAATATCACACCATACTCCTTGAGATGCATGCAGTCCTCTGATCAGGCATTTGCAACTTACCCAGTTCTTATGATCATTTGCTTGTTGTGGAAAAATATGGATGTCATTATGTATTTCTCAAGTGCATTAAAAGTCAAGTAGTAAGACTGTTTTGCCTTGTCACCACTGTTTTGTATACTAGAAATTGTGTATAGTGTTTAATTTTTGTTAAGTATGTTAGAATACATTAATCTGGGAAGCAAACATTGCATCTGTATGTTTGCTGTAAAAAGGAAGCGCAGAAGAAACTGATCATATTGACTATATGCAGGTAATTTATTTCATTCTGATTCAACACTGAGTATCCAAACATGTCTTTCTAAGAACTAAACATGTACAGTACAGACAATTACAATCTATTAGCGCTTTAATAGTGAAATACACAAAATTATCCATGTAATTGAATAAAAGACATATCAACAACACAAAGAAAAACACCACACATATCTTTGAGAAGCAGTTATTCTAGTCATTTCTGTTAACTGCATAGTCTAAGTTAGTAATTCTGTGGGCTGAACTACTTTGAACAAATGTCTGTGCTCTTAGTTTAATCAAATATTACATGACAGTTTAATCTGATTACTTTGACTGGATAAACACATCTGCTTTCAAAAAGCTAGTACATGCTGTCACTCATCTAAACATCTACCACTTACACTGTTGAATATTCTGAGGTGAGTTCACTGGTCATTGCACTACTTTAATAGACATTAAAATGTCTAAGAAGCAACAACATTTTTGTATAACATTCAGTTCACAATGAGCTGAAGAAGCATCTATGTTCCACACTGATACATGAAGTAAACAAATCAAATACACAGTCGACTGAGATCTGTTGTGAAATAGAGCTAGGTTGTCACTCCACCTCACAAATGATTTACATGTAGAAATGTCATATCTGTACAACTTGTACCAACACGTCAAGAAACTTCACAAACAACAACCAAAGCTGTAATGAACTTCTTTTTGGATAAGGGCAACATGCCTTTATTTTGACAGTGCACTTGCTTTTATTGAACTTTGACAAGTCAATGTACCACAACACAACTGTAATCAAAGCTCTTTGTTGATTTTTTTTGCATGTGCACAAGTTAGTGTTTCCTTTCATAGGATTCATTCGTACAAACTGTCATCACTGTTGCACATTCATTTAACTTAGAGCAACACTTGAAAAGAACTTTTACATATCACGACATCTTGACTTCATTAACACTTCAACATTTGCTGCTCCAGGAATCTGTAGCCACCACTGATGTTAAGGTTTTGTTTTTTCAAACAACATTATCAATCACTGCAAAAGGAAACATTGCTTGAAAAGTACAAAAGTAAAAACTGAGAAAAATATACCTAAATATAACTCTGTGATTATGCATGTGGCATCACTAAGGATACCCAGAGCAGTTAATATTGATGGGTGACAGTTCATGAACTTGTATGAAGGTATGTATACTTAAAGTCAAAAGTGGCTTTAAACCTTTTATTTTACAAACTTCAACAAGTGACAAGGGACACTGCGAAGGTATGGCCAGCAAAGACACCGAAATGACATTCACAGCATCTGCCGCTTAACAGTTAAATAGTCAAACCTGAATTTCATATGGTGTTTGTCCACTGCTGAATATTATACAACACTTGTAATATTATGTCATATTATATGTCACATAGCATTTGTAACAGAGCAGCATAGAACTGAAACCTGCTTACAATGACATCTACATGATTAAAACTAAATATTCCAACTCTGTTTTGAAGTTTGTCTGAACACCTTGTCTGACTCTGTTTAACCATTTGACAAGGGGCAAAAACTCACAAGATGGGCCTATCACTTTTCTGATGGGTTGCTTCAAAATGGAATGGTCTGTCATATGCAGTAAATGTAAGGTTAGAATATGCTCTTTTTTAAGTAGAAATGTCCCCATTTAAGACTAAAAGGGCTGTGGTACCAAATTAAAATTGCTTCTACTCCGGTTATTTTCAAAGCTATTTGTTCTGATAGCGGTTATCACTAATTTGAAGAGTAACTGGGTTTCCCACTGATGTGTAGCCGTAGGTCTGGGTTGACACTTTGGTTTTAAAGCTCTGCTGCCCGCCCTCAACTCTCTGCACCTCTGAGCAGTATGAGGGTTTGACTTCCAGCTTTGCATGGCTCACTTGGATTGGGACATCCCTCTCCCTCCTGGACTGCACTCCGCTGGCTTGGGGGGCGGCGGATGAGAAAAGGCTGCTGGAGAGATGCTCCCTGAAGCGGCTGAAGAAACCGGGCCTCTGCCTCGGGGCCTCAACGGGCCGCCCCACGTTGAGGAGCACAGGCTGGCCCACTGCGGACCCGCCGATCTCCCTCTGGAGCACAGAGATCTCACAGGGCTTTTCAGCAGGGGGGCGGTGGGTGTCGGAGGAGCCGTAGGTCTCTCCTTCCTCTGGGACGTAATCCTCCAAGTCCTCAAGGGTCAGCACGTGGCCTCCTTGGGTCAGGATCTTAGGCTCCCGCTCTCTGAGCAGGACGCTTTCACCGTCTTCATCATCGGGCTCGAAGATGACAGTTTCTTGATCGTCCAGGTCCTCGCTATCCTCTCCATCTGGAGTCAGGACAGATGAGACCTCGTGAATCTCTCCAGTGATTCCAGAGGCAGAGCCAGAGGGAGCAGCACTCTCCTCTGCCTCCCAGGAGAGAGGCTGGCTGCTGACCTCTTCCTGCAGCTCGGCCTGCGCCTGCTCCACCAGCTTGTTGTTGGAATTGTTAGCGTTCGGGTTTTCTGGTGGCGACCTCTTGGGTCTGGTACCAGAGGGAGTGTTTCCTCTCTCAGACCCTGCTGGTGACAAGCCTCTCCTCCTGGGCAGCCTGGGGGATTTATTCACCTTGTACTCAATGATCTCTTCTACCTCCACCCACTTGGGCTTACTATCCATCGACCTGGCTTCAGCACCCTCGGGCTCAGTGACATAGAGGGTGGGGATAGTGGTCTTCCTTGGAGTGGGCAGCCTCCTTTGCCTGGCTGCAGGAGGCTCTGGGGTGGAGGTCTCAGAGCGGTAGGCCCCAGTGATAGTCATACCAGGGGACTTGTGTCTCTTCATACGCGTGTTCTTCACCACAGTGGTTATAGTCTCCTCACTGGAACAAAGAGAAAAAGGATAACAGACATTATCAGAGCTATAGACAAAGATTTCCCCTTCAAAATGCAGGACTGCATGCCATTTTCACACTGTTGATCAAAGTTTACAGACAGAAAACTTCACTCATACTGTAACTGTAAAGTACTGGCATTGAGCAATCTGATATCCACACTGGATGCCATTTAAGGCCAAAGTGAGAAGCTTTGCCCAAAATGGAATACAAACTAAAACAAGCCTATTCTCATTAAACAGGATCATCAACACAACAGTGTGAAGTCTTGGTTTCAAATATAAATGCTGCAATTGTTAAGGCTGCTGATTAAAGTAGGCAACACCATGGTGAGAATAGCCCATCCTTTCATCATCCTTGTGGGAGAGCCCTTCACACTCAGGCTTTAAATACTACATGATAATGCATACATGGGGCCAGGGAAAGAGAGGCGTGCACACACACATACACACAAGTGCTCCAAATTGGCTCTGGACTGAATAGACCAGGTGCATATTGATCCCTGCTGCCTGTACAACATAATTTAGTCCATGGCACCTTTTGGCAAGCTTTATCTAGATTGCCTGGCCAAAAAATGCTGCATTCAGATATGTGTTACAAAGCCAGCAACTGCAGTAATAATCTTTCCAAACCTGAAACTTGTTTGAAGATTGTCCATGTTGACAAACTACCTCACAACTTATATTTCTTAGTAGGATGGTATACAATGCAGAGGTATTGTCTACAGGATGGCATGATGTCAAACCAGGTAACAGACATGCTTCATGCACATGGTTCATTTTAGCCTGATCACACTTACATGATGATGGTTTTCTTTGGTATTTTAGTCTCCTGCTCAGTAACTATGGGGAAAGCAGAATGAATGAGACTTAATGGACAAAGCAAGATTATTAGACTAAGCTAGAGTTATCTACAATATGAGATGCATCAACCTATAGTGCATCTATAAACTGGCATTATTATTATTACATATTCAGAACCTGAACAAAGATGTGCATATTATATTAAGAGAAAGAGAGTGTATGAATGTGAGTTCCTACCTTCAATGGTGATGGCCTGCTCTCCAGTGCGAGCCACAGCAGAGGGGAGGACTAAGTCAGCAGCACACTTGGCACTGCCCAGACGATTGGACAACTGGCAATGGCAGGGAATATATTTTTAGGCTACTGAACAAATGGGTGTTATTGTGTTTAGATGATGTCAACTGACTTAAATCAACCCTTCAGTGCATAACTAAGTATGATCCTAAAATGATCCAGAGTAATTCTTACTTTACAAAACATACACTGGCTAGTGTCGGTGCTCATTATTTTCTATCTACATATTAATTAAAATAACAAAGTCCTGTGATTCAAGCATGGTGTTTGATTGTAGACCAACCTCACACTCGTAGTGTCCCAGGTCTCTCTCTGTCAGGCATTTGATTACCAGGACCAGCACCCCGCTACGGGTCTCACTGTAGGTCTGATACTTCTCCTGGTCAGTCAGCAGCCTGCCGTCCTTGAACCACCTTGATCACACACAAGCATATAGAGTCAGAGAGCAGAGGTAACACACAGGGTGACAGAATTAAGGACTTCCTGAATTAATACAAATAAAAACGTTCTGCTAATATCAAACATTATAACATGCAGTGCATACCTGATCTTGGGGCTGGGTGCACTCTGTATGATGCAGGTGAACTGAGCGTCCTCACCAGCAACAAAGGTGGCATTCCTCAGCTTGTTCACAAAACGAGGAGGCACTGCAAGGAACACCTCAAAATTTAATACACATTAAAGCCCCTAGAGAGGGTTATTCATTCAAGATTTTTTTTGACAATCCCCAAATCATTACTAAATTCTAAATGGTCAATTTTAGTGAAAACAAGACTTGAGTCGAACTACAGCCTGACTCATCACTAATATTTCCTATGGTGCATTATAGTTTTAAATGCAAACATTAGGGTATCATAAGCCATTGTATCAAATGCCACTTACCCTGAACAGTGATCTTTCCTAGGGTGCTGGCATTGCCAGCTGAGCTGGTGGCGAAGCACATGTACTGTCCAGAATCATCTGCTGTCATGTTATCCAAGATCAGTGTGCAGGAACCATCAGGATCCTCAATGATAATGTGATGAGGATCTGCCTCCACTGCACGTCCATCTGCGTCCAACAAGTACACAAAGGTATTGATGAAACATATCGTAGTTACAGTCAAGTGCAACATCAGCAGCCATGTTGAACATAGTTTGGTCTCAGATACTGTTTGTATGAAGGTTACTCTCTCACTCAGTGGTTTAGGGCATGTACCATTTCCAGAAAAAACCCCTCAAACACCCACACCCATCTTTGCTGTTACTCCCCATTATATACTGTCCAGTAAAGCAGAAATGAGGGGGAAAAAAATAAATGTTGTACATGCAAGCTCTTCCTTACCCTTGTACCACGTGACTGCAGGTTTGGGTATTCCAGTGGCCTTGCAGGCCAGCTTAACAGTCTGTCCCAGCTCTGCAGTGCAGTCTGCCAGAATTTCATCAAAATCAGGGGGACCTGGAAGAACAGATTAAGCATGAAAGGCAATGACTGGATGTGGATTTTGAGAGAATATTACTATACATATCCATACATTACTGTAAATATATACTGTGGGATAGAAAAGACAGAATGAGGTAAAGAATAAGAGTACGATAGTATGTATTTGTGTGTGTGCATGAGTATGTCTGCATGTGTGTGTGTGTGCGTGTGTCCCACTCACTCCATGCAGGCATGCTATAGCGCTGCTGCAGTTCTCGGAGGTCTCTCAGCCACGAGTTCTTGATGATAACGGTGCGGGCCTGCAAGGTGTATTTCCTTACAGAGTCCTCACGTTCATGCCAGATCTCAAAGGCACGGTCATCACCCTCCACTGTCTCATTCACATCAATGTTATTCAGCTGCAATAGAAGGAAGAATACAGCAAACATCAGTCAAGGTGCAGACCATGAGAGAGGAAAGATGACAGTAAGAGCCTTAACATGAGAATGAGGACAGAGTAATTATAGCAAAGGTCTTACCTTCATCATATTCTTAAAGACATAGGCCTGCGTATCAGTGTTGCTGTCTCTCTTGGGTTTGCAGATTATACAGTAGTTCTTAAAGAGGAAGAGGTGGCGGTGGTGACCTCTAGAGGATGTCCTAATTCCAGGAGCTCCCTCCCACACTTGGAAGGGTCCCTGGTGCAGAAAACCAGAATAAACAATCAATCAAACACAAACACAATCAAACCCCCTATATACACTGGATTGATTTAGAGCTTGAAGTGGCTTCTTAAGAGTGTTTAGCTGCTTCCCAAGCCAGAGCGGGGTTAGTTGACTTTGTTTGTGAAGAAAACAAAAGCCTGTGTATCCAAAGTTACCAAGTGAGTTTACGTGATGCTGTAAAGTGCAACATGGATGAGATGAATATGCCGATCACTCTGGCTGCTGCAGCAGAGGAAGAAAAGCTAATGAAACTAATTGGAAAACGCAGAGCTAAACTAGCAGTCTGCACACATAAAATGAATGAAATAAAACAGTATCATTAATATAATAAAATCACTGATGACTCAAACTCCAACTTACTATTACTCAGCAATGCCACAATAACTAGCTCCTACCTGTCTAATGGGCTCTCCTAGTACTTCCAGAGTGGCGGGATAGTTCTCGATCATGGAGACATGGTGGGTGTTCTCTGAGCGCTGAGGAAGCGATGACACCATGGCATAGGCTTCCTCCAGGAGGCAGCAGTTCTGACCATTTTTCGCCTTGTTCCGGATCAGCTCCTAAAGATGGGAAGAGTGACAGGTGAGGGGGAAGCAGGGATTTCAGTAAAAGTGAGATGGAATTTTGTGAAATTACATCTGCAAGTATATCTGCTTTCAAATTCCTAATAAAAACACAATAAAATAAAGTGACATGATGCAATGAAAACCAGATCAAATCAGAATAACAGTGAGTTGCAGAGAGCTAAACCTCACAAGATTCCACTGTGATTCTACTGTTAAAAATCTTTCACCTTGAGGATGGCCTTGTACTTCTGAATCCTCTCCAGCGGCCGTTGGAGGTAGGCATTGATGCTGAGTACAGGAGGCTCTGCAGGATCTGCACTGGCCTGCTCTTTCTCAGTGTATTGCTATAATATAGTGAAAGAAAGAATATTTTTTAACCCACGTAATTGCAGTGGTAACCCTTCCTTTTACAGACACCCTAAGGATTGGGTATTTACAAGGTAACGACAAGGTATTTACCAGGTAAATACATGGTAAAAGTAGTTAAGTTACCAAAGTAATTACAGCTGTAACTAAGTTAGTAAATACTTAAAAACAGCGGAATTACTTGTGAAAGAAACTACTTCATAGCTTGGTAAAAGGTATTTTTGAGAACCATCCTGAACCTGTGATTTAGTGATTTAGAGATTTTTGTCAGTAATTGAGCTGTTTCCAAGTATTAACCTAATTAGTTACAGCTATAATTACTTGGTAACTTACTATTTTGGTCATATCACATTACCTGGTAAATACCTAGTAGTTAAGGTGACTGTAAAATAAAGAGTTGCCATTACAATAAAGTCATATTCCAACATACTGTACAACCCACAGTGCAGTGATAATAAGCCT
Organism: Centroberyx affinis; assembly: GCF_046629955.1. Taxonomy (NCBI): domain Eukaryota; kingdom Metazoa; phylum Chordata; class Actinopteri; order Beryciformes; family Berycidae; genus Centroberyx; species Centroberyx affinis. Next base: position 467,744 of record NW_027279477.1, read on the forward strand.
GGCCCAACAGGAGAGGAGCTGTGTTACCTTGAAGAAGCGGTGGACGGTCTTGTCACTGATAGCAGATTCAGCCAGATTCTGACCTACAAGATACTGGAGGTAGTTCTCGAAGCCCTCCTTGTTCCTCAGGAAGCGCATGGCTACATCATCATCTGTGTCACACTCGTTCAGCTTGGGGAGGAATGACCTACAGAAAACAGCAGTGGAGTGAACTGATTAGTTAAAAATAAGGAAAACCTATATTAAAAAGTCTTCCACTGACTTGTTCGTCGGAGAGGATGCAAATTGTTCTCTGGATACAGTCTGCCACTCCCAACACACACAACAACACAGACACACTCTCGCTCTCTTTTTTTACTACATCAGTTGAATAGAACGCCTCTCACTCGTTATGGAAAGCCTTGATATCTCCAATGTTGCGGAATATGGCCTCCTTCTGGCTGGTGACATCAGACGGGGCGTCAGGACTGTCCACATGCTTCAGGTGATGGGACGTAAAGAAGTCCATCTCTTTGACAAACTCTGCTTCACCATTGATCAAGTCGTGTATCAGTTGGCTGGGGACATGGAACAATATGATGAAGCATGTCGGTTATGGTGCACTCTTGGCTTCTGTTTTAGAGTACTTGCTAAGTGTCTGCAGATGTATTGTTCTTACGATAGTTTCCTCTTGTATTCACCCTCCGAAACCTCTTCTACATTTGTCTCTGGAAGGTCACCCGTATCGGCAGAGAGCTGGAATAATAGAGCCATAATTAAGTAATTTTTATTTTCACCTTTCAAAATGTTCAAGGGCCTCAAGAAAATCAGCTAATGCTTGTGAAAAGGAGAGTACAGATGTTGCATTGTTGGGAAAGCTGCTATAGTCTTGAGACATACTTTCAGTTTCTTGTCCAGGTAGGCAGGCGAGACCCAGCCTTGGCGGGATGGGGTAGTTTTGGTGGGTTTGGTCCGGACAAGCCATTTGAGTGGATGGGCTGAGTCCAGCACCTCAACGTACTGTCCCTCCTTCAGAGAGATGGATTCTTTGCTTGCGATGGTGGGGTTGTAGTCAGCCGTTGCCACATAGATGTCAAACATCTGTAGATGTAAATTAATGACAGCAGACATGAATTCAACATAAAAGGGGCTGTCAGTCCGTGTTACACAAAATGTCATGGTGTCATGGTATAAATCTAATATTCTGTTATACCACTCTATCTAATATACTAATATACCACTATTTAGCAGACTGAGGGTTTCCATATCTCACCTCTCCCCTGGCATCACCCTCATCAGACTCAGAGGAAGAGTCAACGATGAGGGAGGGAGGACGAGAGCGACCGTGATGGGGTGAAGGGGAGGGGGTCTTGGTCTCGTCATCACTGTCAGCACCTGGGACACGTAACGAAGCTGGGGCAGCAAGGAGGGAGGGAGGCAATCAGAGGAAGACAGGCAAAGTGTGCCAAACACACAATCTAGGTACAATTCAAATAATTTGTATGTGAGCTTGAAACATAGTTTATTACTGATATGTAACCTAAAAACATTACAGCAAAGTCTGGCAAGGAAGTACTGATATCTCACTTTACTCTAAGATGAAGTGGTATCACTATTTTTTTTTTTGGCTTGAATTCGGTGGCATTAGTAGTGCCCATTCTGCTCAGTTCATCGATGCACAGGTGAGGCAGGGCAGGCTTCTGCTGACCAGTCAGCTCAAAATCACATTTCAAGCAATGATTGACTACCTGACTCTTATAGCGCTGAATTAACATGGCATTGAATGACTCCTTCAAATGGGCAAATCATTACTCTTGAATCAATGAAGATATTGAATTATGTTATTAGTTCAAAATAAATGAATTGCTTGCAAATATAAATTAGTGCTGCTATGAATTGCACAACAATGGATTTCAAATGTTTTACTATAGTGGCTGTGTTAGTATTCTAACAGCATGCAAGAGAAAGCTACAATACAGGTAGCACTTGTATGATCTGAGCTCTGCACATACATGTCTGTCTTAGCATGTATTCCAGTCATCAGCTGGTGAGACTCCCTAGTCACTTCAAATCCATTTTTCACAAGAAAGGAAAAACTCAATGATGATGCATAACGAGGCATGAGAGAGCACACACAACCAGGAGAGGGAAAAGATGTTTACTTTATATTTCATCTTTATATATAATCCTGATATGGCAAATGAGGGAACTGAAGTGATGGCAGCTTTGTCCACCAAAGAATCAAATTATGTTTTCCTATACTGTATCTAAGAGGATTTTCTTCATCTTTGCAATGCACTGTGATTCTTGTTTTATGAGAATAAGTGTAAACCAAAATTGTTTCCACAAGTCATCTCCTCAGACATAATAGTACAAAAATATCTTTCTCATCACTGCGCTTATTTTGTAAGAAAACCAAGTTAACAAGTCATACTCCTTGTGGAAAGAATTTGCTATTGTGAAGGTTGATGCACTGGGGATACATACTGGATGTTTTGGGCCATGATTTCATCCACTGGAGCACTTGATGATTCTGTGAGCTGTCTGAATAACAAATTAATGATTGGATGAGTATTTGAATAGTTGGATTGATGAAGTGGTGGATGGTAAAATATAAAAAAGGAATGTCTGTATGAGGGAAGGTTGTAAGACATACACACATGGATGCGCAATACACACTGAAAAACAAGCACTAGAGAGCAGGGAAGAAACACTCCTTTTCCAGCAGGTTTTTTGTCAATTCTATTTAAATTCAGAAGTGAATTCTAATTCAAGAATTAAAGTGTTAAAGCATTCAGATTAAATGAGGCCTTCACAATTCTTGAATCAGGAGTTTCAGTTCACTGAATTGCCCCCAAACCTGTGCAAAACAATGAACAGAAGAAGCGCTGTATCCAACATTTTGATGGAATTGTTCATATACTTTTAAGCAACTTTAGCATTAGCAACTGGCATAACCATTCGTAGCAGTTCGGACTATCAAATGCAGTAGCTGAAAATTACTTTCCAGTATCACCTAGCACAGGGAGAGGAAACCTGCAGGTTTTCATTCCATCCAGAGTACACCAGGTGGTTTCACTGATAAGTCCCCCATCTCTGGTTGAATCAGTGAAATCAGCTGGTGTAGTCTTTGTTTGGAATGAAAACCTGCATATTGTTGGCACTCTATGGCACATGGTTGCCTATCCCTGACCTAGCATATTAGCTGGCCAATTAGCTCGCTGCATGTGTGATGAGGACACAATTAATGATTTATCGTAACATGACATAACCTGTGATTCTATTTAATTCCTCCTGACCACCAGAGGCAGTGCTTAATGCTGGATATTATCCGTCTCACCCACGTGCAAGTGGAGTGTTTAAATCAATAAAGTAACCTGTGACCTAGGATGACGTAGGGAAGCAATACCTACCTGTACGTAATCCCCCATCATCCTGAGATCTGTTCCTTCTATCTTCTCACAGGTAATTCACTACTACAGGTCGAGTCAAGATAATGTTCCCTACAGATTTAGAAGTAGTTGGCGGCTTATCGCTTTGTTTACATGGAGGCAACAGCTGGCATTGCTGGGGCATTGCTGAGGACATTACTGCCTTATATCATACATGACTTTGCTGGTATATAAACTTGACCTGCCTGTATGCAAGACAAATAATATCCATTGTTAAGCCTCTGGCAGTCATCCAGAATTCATAGAACCGTAGTTACATCCATTACTCTTGTTAATTGTTATAACAAAGAGCAGATAGTTTGTGATAGCATTATGCTATGGGCTTTGAATTCAGACTTTACCAATTATTTGAAAATGTTAACAAAACACTACTACAAGCCTTTCTGTAACTTCAGAAGGTTGTGAGTTACAGAAATCTTGAATGTCTCTCTTCTCTGAAGCAAGTTATCACAACAGATTGTCAAAAGAAATCAGGACATATTTCACCATTGTTCAGTACGTACTGTATATAGGAGGAAGTGCTGTAATTGGAATTAGAATTTCTGTTAAATTAAAATCAATTAATCCAATATTTCACAGCACAAATGGAACAGTCCATGGCCTATACTTACCTTGACTGATCTTAGCTGATACCATTTCAGTGATCTGGGAGGTGAGTTTCATGAGGAATTCCTCTGTACCAACTTCACCTAGGTAGGGTATTTTACCCTCTTGAGGAGTGAAGAGGAAACAAATAACACCATCAATATTGTAATAACAGTATATATTATAATATATATCATATTAGAGGATATTAGGTGACTTAATAGCTCACCTTTTCCTCTGCTAACCTCCTCCTCAGGAGGACTAACTGTAATCCCAAGAACCCTAAACAGAATAAAGTGTTACATTTTATTATTTACATGTATTTGCAATGTCTATACATGTTATATTATTTCCCATATCATTCTGAATCTCCAACGTAAAAAAAAAACGTACTCTGGGACTTTGGTCTCTGGCTTTGGTCGTGGTGCTGGGGAAAAAAGAAAAAAAGAAAAAAAACACATGTAAATATATATGTTAGGTTTTTACCCCTGTGACAGCCTAAGATAGTCCTTAGCCCTAGGATCAGTTGATTAGATTTTGGTGATGATGCAAATCTAGGATTCCTGCCAATAGACGATTATTGTTTTTTTTTTAGCCATAATCATTATGATGTGTGCATGTGCTAATGGTAAGGTCCATCATCCAGGACTAAGTCGGCGGCATTGCATTCACATTCCATTTTCTAGGAAAGTCAAACACAGAAGACAAACAATAAACAAATGGAGGCTGCAGCTTTGCAAGTTGGAGAATTATTCAGCGTTGGCAGAGGTTTGAGATCTACCGAGTGCCTTCTAATTTAAGGATATACTCATAGATCAGTATAATTTCTATCTAAAGTGCTGAGTTGACATTTTCCTTACTGTCATCAACCTCTAGGTGGGCAGTGCAGATGGACTGTCCTGCCCTATTCGTGGCGATACAGGTGTAGGTGCCGGTGTACTCTGTGCCCACGTCCATCAGGATGAGGCTGTGCTGGCGCCCAGAACTTGCTACTTTGTACCCCTTGGTATCAGGCTTGATCCATAGGACATCTTCCATTGACTCCTCCTTCAGCCAGGTGACCATAGGAGTGGGAGAACCTGGGAGAACAGAGGTGAGTATTGGAGATTTTGTAATGTATACTGCATGTTGGGATAACCTGGCAACTAGTGAAACTCTTGAGATGCATCATTGGGTCCTGATCCTGGTGTAATGAAATCTACTCTTTGGATCTCCCCAGATTAAGAGATTAAAGGCTGCTGAGGTGGAAATGCTTACAGGCAAAATAGGCTTTTTTAGTTTTCATGAACTCATGAAGCTTGCCTTGGCTTAGCGAATTTGCCTGCACTTTAGAGGAATACATTGTACAGTGTTTAAAAAGTCAAAGTGTGGAAAACAAACCTTCCACTTTGACAGACAAAGTGATGCTGGCTCCTTGTTTCACCTTCCTGTTGGTGAACCTCTCAAGGAAGCGTGGTGGGACCAGGGGCTCCTTGGAGTCTGCAAAAACATTGTGTAACATTAAGAGCAGTATCATCATATAATATATCATTACATCTACTAAAGCAGTGATTCTCAACCTTTTTCATATCAAGGACCCTAATTTAGTCCACATTAGGGCCACGGGCCCCCATTTGATGAGATTTTGTTTCTCGGACCCAAATCTGAGAATATTTTTATTGTTAGGTATGATTTTGTGCTGAATTCCATGACTATCTGTACTGTAGGTAGAAAGATAACAGTGAAACTATGACTAAAATAGTCAATCTTCTACATTTTCTAATTCTCTAACTTGCTGAAGTTTAACAATTGCTGGGGACCCCCTGGAACCCCCATCAAGGACCCCTGGTGGTCCCCGGACCCCACATTGAGAACCACTGTACTAAAGCTCCTATAGCCGTGCCCTGTTTTTAGAGTAAATGTCAAAGTACCTTTTTTAGTTGTATCTTGAGGCATAATCTCCCCCGGACCTGTCGTGAAACAGATTTGTTACTGTATCTGTAAACCTCAGTGCATCACAGTTGCAACTTTTAACTTTTAAGTAATGTAAAATATCTCATGTTCTTTTTACATTGTGAATTATTTAGGCATATGCAGACATACTCAGAACTAGCAGTCGCGCAGAGGAGTATGCAGAACCGGCTGCATTGCTGATGTAAGCAGAGTATTCTCCCATATCTTCTCTCTTCACTTCCAGGATCTCCAAGCCATGAACATCCCTCTCTGCCAGCAGCAGAATCCTCTCTGAGGGTCGCAGAGGGTGGCCGTCTTTGAACCAGTATACTCTGGGCTTGGGGAAACCTGGCAGACAAATTATTCATGTAAGTCTCTCTAAAACACAGTTTGATATTTTGTTGACCAGAGGTGAATTGACCTTGATTAATAAACCTACCCTTTACTTTGAGCTGCATCTTAGCGATGGGTGAACCTGGGCTGACATGAACATCATGCAGCTCATCCACCACTTGGGGTAGCTGCTCATCTTCGGCTACAGACTCAAAGGCCTCAGTTTCCCTACTTGAGGAGAGAGGAGAAAACAGTGCAACTTAAAGCATGCAATATTTATCAATTTTACTGTTTATATTTTTCTGAACACTATCTGGAAAAACAGAAATTGGCATGAAAAACTGTGGTTAATCCATAGTAAATTCACCTGGACACGTAGCCCTTGGCACTGACGTAGGAAGATGTCTCAGTGGCATCGGCTGCAGTGTCGTAATCTGAGCTGCAAGACACTGAGGGAAGGGATAGCTGTACTGTATTATACAAAGATGAGTGAAATCAGGCGCACTGTGTTTGTGTGTGTGTGTGTGTGTGTGTGTGTGTGATGTTGTTGTGCTATCCTTATGAGAACCAGTTTTAGGCCTTCGGAGTGAGGACATTTTTGCAAAGTGAGGTCATTTTGGCCGGTCCTCACTTCTTTAAGGGGCTAGTTTAGGAAAACTATATATAACTATATAACTATATATATATAACTATAACTGATTATAATAAGGTTTAGCCTAGCATAAAGGTTAAAGGAAAATGCCGTCCTCGGATATTCTTACACTGTTAGATCATCTATCTGTGATGTTTAATGCATTCCAGGAGTTATTTTGTGATGAAATGTTGTAATTTATTTTTGTGTGTGTGTGTGTGTGTGTGTGTATATAATGTAACTTCACTCACTGTCGACCCTGAGTTCAGCCTTAGTGGCTGCGATGCCACTGCTGTTCTCAGCCATGCAGCGGTAGACTCCCATGTCAGTGGGCAGCACAGTGGTGATGATTAGTTGGTGGCAGCCCTCCTGGTCTTCATTGATCATGTAATGGTCATTCTCCTCCAGCAATTTGCCATCCTTGAACCAGCGCACATTGGGAGGGGGCTTGCCAATGACCACACAGTCGAAGCTGACTGGGTAACCATCTGGAACGTCTTGGCTCTGCAGCTCTGTCAAGAATACTGGGGCAGCTGGGTAACAAGACAACAAATGGTTAGAAACACCAAAAAGTTTAAAGTTTGCTCCAAAATGACTGCAAATAATCTTTTATGAATCAGGGTTAAATACAGTGTCCATGGTAAATCCTTTCTGGTATGGATGTTGTAATTAGGTAAAATTAAATGACATTGGTAACAATGACAAGTACAAATAATGTTACATTATGAAGACATGCAAGGAAGAATGAAAAAAAAATGGATAGGCATGTTGAGTCAATATTAGAGAGAAGTGTAGAAAGAAGAAGAAGAGTAGAAATTGGTGCATACTTTGAGAAATACATAGAAAAGTTAAGAGGGAGAAATTACAGCAAGTATTAAAAGCAAATACATACAAACATGAATATAGACAAAATAAAAACGGCCATATAAAATGCTAAAAGAATACTAAACTTAGGGTGAGTAGATGACAAAGGAAATGTGATCTGAAACAGCTCAGAAAACACAAATCAAACTCACAAAGTTAGTAAGGCTAGCAGCAAACACACAAACACAGCAGTGGACACACAACATAAGTAAAGCAGGATAGACAGCTGAGTGTGGACAACAAATGTCACATTATGGACGTCACATTTATTCAGCAGATACAAACTTACTTTAACAATTAAAGGCTCTTCATATGATTAAGTAGTAAATTAATTAACAAATTGATATAAGAACATGTTAATGATCTGACACTCTTCCTCCACTCGTATGACAAAGGAAAATGTATGCTAAAATGTACATGACATCTTGTTAATTTTGATGATTGAATAATAAACAATATAGTATACAAATAGTATAATTTTTTATCCTTAAGAGAGATCTTGTGTTTCCTACCAGGGGCTCCAGCCATGAATGCAGGCAACTGTCTATCTTGCGTGGGGGTCTGTGTGCCGTCTTGCGTGTAGCCCATCTTCATAATTCGCAGCTCCACTTTGACAGGCCCTGCCTCCAGGATGGTCGTCTCCACAGGAACCCCTTGGGCCGTGAACATCTCCTGGAACCTCTGCGAGGCGACCTCGGCCTCTGTCCGCGAATCAAAGCGAATGTAGATGTAACGGTCATCCTCACGGTAAGAGTGGGGATCTGGGGGACGCAGGTCTCCTTCATCTGCACTGACGAAGGGTTCTTCCTCCACATCTGGTGGGAGACGTGTGCGCAAGAGGCGACGGAGGCGTCTGCTGGCCTGCCTCAACGACTCATCCATCTCACTACCTGAGGAGCTCTCGGGCTCGCTGTCGGCACTGTAGCCCACCGTCAGTGGCCTTCGCCCGGATGATTCTCTCACGGTTCCCACTGTCACCTTACCGCTATGAGAGGTCACTCCAAATTTGTTGGTGACCTCACAGATGTAAACCCCAGTGTCCTTAGTGGTGATGGCAGTGATGACCAGGGAGCAGGTGCCATCATTGTAGATGTCGATATGGTGGTGCTTGCCGTCTGTCAGGGGCTCTCCATCCTTCAGCCAGCGCACCTTGTCAGGTTTGCCTTCTGCCACACATTCCAGATGTATGGTGCCATTAGGTTCTTTAGTCTGGTCCTTAAAGACCTCTCTGAACACAGGACGCATGTCCTTGCGGGCCTTGTAGCCCTTGAAGGCAGCTTGTATCTTAATGGCAGCCTCTCTGAGCTCAGGCTCATCCTCCTTACTGGTCTCCATGATGTTAGTCTCTTCTATAGTCATCTGTTTTGCATCTGTCTGCTGAACTATAGTTGTTTTTACCTCAGTCTCCTGAACTGTAGTTGTTTTCACCTCAGTCTGCTGCACCGATCCCTGATCTGACATCTTGAAGTGTGCAAAGAACCTCTCAGTGGACATCTCTTCCTGACTGGCTGTCGAGAGAGAAGACTTGCTGCTCTTCTTGAGGTAGGACACAAGCGTCGAACCCCCGGAAACAGACTCATCCTCGGAGCTAGTGTACAGGTTGGGCTCTGGCTGCTTCTTAGCCACAACAGCCTGCTCCTTCTCAGGTGATTTAATTTCCATCTTCTCTGGTGCCTTAACCTCCTTCTGTCCTGATTTATCTTGACCACCTTTACCGTCCTCCTCAGGTAGTTCAGAGATGGAGTCCAGAGTAGGCTCTCGGCTCATACGGCGTTTCTTGGCCAACGCCTCCCACAGCTCATGGACGTCACCTTCGTCAGCAGCCTCCGGGGGCAGACTGGGCTGCCCCCCTTCCTCAGTCTCTGCCTCCTTTACCTCTGTACCTATAACCACAATGGAGTATCCAATAATGCTATGATAAATGTTAAAAAATATCATCGTCAGTATCCATAAAACACAACTTACCTAACTGGTGGCAGAACCAAACTATTCAAACTCCACTTACCGAAACTTACCATAATAAACACCCTTCCCAAAGGCCTCCAATTTAGTTAGAGTGGGATAAGTCTATAGAGGTCTCTAACTACAGTACAACTTGCATAAGTTTCCATATTTACCTTTCAGGTTGAGGTTGTCAGAGTTCTTGGCCTCAGTAGAGGCCATACGGGTGTACACATCCTGGTCAGCAGCTTCAAAATCCTTAATCAACAGTACTTGTCTCTTTCCCTCTGTGGTCAACTGGTACTTATTCCCTACCTCCAGCTCTTTGCTGTCCTTGTGCCATGTAACTGACTTGCCCCCCCACCCATAGAAAACTGTCACACCTCCCACCATCCTACCTGCTTGCAGGTCTGGGGAAGTTAGTGGCTGTGTCACCGTCACAGGTGCCTCTGTGTAACAACGAAAACAGAAACATATATTATACAGTAGATGGGACATCATTGGACAAATTGGACAAAGTAGCTTTTTAATATTATGCTAAACGAACAAAAAATTATTTTAAATTACTAGTCCCCCAATTTTTTTTTTTTAAATTATGCTAGAATTTCTTGAATGAACAATAGGCTATAACCAGTAAACAGATGAGTCCCACAAACTTCTTTACTTTTTGAAGGGACCATAGGCTATAATGACCAGTAAACAGACAGTCACAGTAAATAGACAGTTATAGTCAGCGGTAAATGGTTAGACAGCATTGCCCTACAAAGCCAAACAACAGTAAGCACTTTTTGTGTCCTTTAAAATGGTATGACAAGGGTTTAGATTTCATATCATCAAAAAACATATTAATTAATGTTGTTCAGCACAGTTGATAATAATGATATCAGTATTTTGCACTTATATTGTTAACAATGGGAGATAATGGGAGATTTGAAATGTTTTTTATTTTTTTTTATTTTTTACAGTTTCACTACTTGTGCAGTTACTGTTCTTTGGTTTTATAGAGCAGAGCAGAGTGAACAAGTAGGTGCACCGTTGATAGTCAGCGGGAATTTTACACTATTTCATGAATTAAATCACACCACACATCCACTCACCAAGCTGCACTGTCTGAGGCAGCTGAACAGGCTCTCCAGTCCCAGCTCTGTTGATGGCCGCCACTCTAAACCTATAGCCACTCCCCGGGATGAGATTTTCAGCCACAAACTCTGTGTTACAGACAGGTTCTGAATGACATGGCAGCCAGAGGGCACTGTCTACCAGCCGCATCTCCACCCTGTAGCCCAGAATAGGGCTTCCTCCGTCATGTAGAGGAGTGAACCAGGAGAGGGTAACAGACTGCTTAGTCTTACTGAGGACCTCTGGATCCTCTGGAGGATCAGGTACAGCTGTTGGTAAGAGGAGCAACAAAAGTCAGAGGCACCTATGAACACTGAGTAAGAAGAAAATATTTGCAACTTTAGTCTGTCACTATGTTTGCTTTTGTTTGTCTAAATGGGACTTAAAATATAAAATTCTTAAAGAGAGAAAATACAAGTGAAATACATAAAATGACATGATTACTGGAAAAGGCTTTAATTATTTTGATCAATCTTGAAAGAATCATTCAACATAACACTCTTCTCTAGCAGGGCTGTTTCTCCAGCACTTACTGATGATGGTGAGCTTGGCCAAAGACAGAGCATCTCTAGCCGCAAAGGTGATTTCCTGCTCGGGCAAGAGAGGTGCCTGTCTCAGGACGAGGCGATAGAAACAGCCATCAGCCCTCATGGCCCAGATGTCACTGGGCTTTAGCTCAACTCCATTAGCATACCAGGCTACCTCTGCCACAGGGACACGCTCAGTCAGCTCAACACAAAACTCGACCTTATCGCCCACCGCAGCCACCTTGTCCTCCAGACCCTTCAGTATGTCGAGTTGCCAGCCTTAGCAGAGAAAACCCATATGATGAAATGTAAATGATCTTCAGCGGAGCTTATCATATTGATTAGATAACATGTTTTAGTATTCAGTACAGATATTACTATTAATACAATTCCAAAGGGATCTGGCATTAATTTGGATGACTCACCCTTGACAGAGAGCTGGGCAGATGTGGAGGCTGTGCCAGCTTGGAAGGTCACTGTGCAACTGTCTTCAACGTGCAACTCTTTCAGCAGGAGCAGATGACGACGGCCACTCTCGAAGGACACAATCTCAGCATTAGGTGACTCCTTCACTGGTTTGCCATTGAGAAGCCAGCGGGAGTCTTTGGTCTCAGGACGAGAGAGAGCACACTCAAACAGTGCTTCGCCACCATCGATGGTCTCCACGTTCTCCAGGCCCTGGACAATGTCAATGGGTTTGGCTGCAGAGTGGAAATGCCAAAGTGAAGAAAAATAGCACAGTCAAAAAACAATCAAGGGATACTCAGAGGCTTAGGAAGGCAAATCCTTTGAGTTTTTGTTGGTAAAGGACATGAGCTTTGTGATGGTCAGTAGGTCCTTAAAGTGGGATTTGGTCAAATATATGTAAACATAAACAGACACTTCAAAAAAGAAAACAGAAATGAAAGCTGAAAACACTGCTGCGCAAAGTGCACATAAGCTACACATTCATACTTTTTTAAGGTTGGAATTGGATGTGCCGTTGGACAACCCTATGACTCTACATTTTCATGGGCTACAGTACTGTTAGATATGATGCTGCCATAATAGCGTAAGAGTAATTTTCAAAGCTGTGGGAGTGGGGGGAACTCCCTGAAGGTAGGTGCTCTTTCCATGTGGAGGGAAGCTCACCTTCCACATGCAGTGAGGCAACCACGCAGGTCCCCTCTGCCTCACAGGAGTATGTGCCCCTGTCCTCAGTGGACACGCGGCTAATGTACAAGCGAGCCACATTCCAGTCCTGCTCCACTACCACCCTTCGACCATCAGGCTGCAATGGCTGCCCGTCTTTCCTCCACTGAGCCTTGACTGGCCTTGAGTACTGGCAGATGAACTCAGCCGGTTGGTCTTCGACCACCTGCAGGTCCTCCATCTCGCTCACCACTTCAACTATGGGATCTGAGGGTGGGGTCGGGGTCATGGGGTCAGGGCTCGGCCATAAGATATAAAGACATGCACAGGACATGCCGACTGACATATGGACTTTATAACCCCCAGAGCACCTTGGAGTGGTGTTCATATGTGAGTGTTATCATCATGATGTTGGGGAGTGTCCAATACAAAGTGTATGAATATAGCACCATGTACCAAATTATACAGTATGTTAATGTTGTTTGACCTCTGTGTTTCCTTATGTGAACTCCCAAACTGAAGAGGGGGTCAAAAAGCCCAACCGTCAAGGTTCAGGGTCATGGTCACAACCGAGGGGCCGATAAGTGCTGGCAGCCAATGAGAGAGGAGGCATGATAAGTGGATAGAAATGCCAAACTCATAGGGTTGATGTTGGAGGGTTAGAGGTTTTAGTGCTTGCAGGCCAGGGGCGGGGTGGGGCGGGGTGGCGAGGGGCAGGTGGAGGTGAGAGTGAAGGTGAGTATGGGACAGTGGCCGGCCTGAGTGGATGGGTGGAGCAGCACTTCCCTAATACATTTCTGTCATCACTGTTAATTAGGCTCACATTCTAACTCTATATAATAAAACCTGCATCAAACCTCAATATCACCAAAACCAAGCCTAATTCAGTTATCTTTGTAGAAAAAATGCTTCATGGCTATGTTGTCCATTGAATCAAATCACCAATAATGCAACAATCATCATACATATTACCAAGGGTTACTGAGTTCCTATTGTTACATACACTACATAGAACGAATTCAGAGAGATTCCCCCCAAAAAATATAGAAACAAAATGTGTGTAAATAACAGATTTCTGTTGGACAATCAAAATAGATAGAAATGACTCGATATAAATGCTAGTCAAATTTGATACATCTTGTGTCAGTGACACATGATGTCATTTAGACATCTTGTTTAGATGTTCTTCTGCTCTAATCTAATTAAACTTTCCTGTGGTGCTGCACCCAGTTGTATGTTTTGGTTGTATCAAAGCATACAGCATGGAACACTCTAATGCTATTATTATTAATGGAATGAGAAACAATGTCTGCTCATGCATGGATGAGGCTCTCTTTTATGGACACCTGCAGAATACTGAGATTCTTAAAGAAACATCGCAGTGTACCAAATATTATTTGGTTAATTCACATCTTGAAAGGACTAGCTCAAAGAAGGAGAGGGGGAATTTGGTACTGCACTTAGTCTCTTGAGCCTACTATACTGTAAAAGATAACAATAAATATTGCCACTATATCAACATTGTAGTAACAACATCACAGTAATCTTGGCTTTGACATGAGCTACGAATATTATGTTTATAAAATGTGAATCAGTGAATTAAAATGCTGCAGGGTCTGAAAAAAGAGTGCAACTGAGATGCTCTGCTCTCAGTTTCTCTAGCAGTTATCTTTGCTACTTGTGCCCTAATACCTTTGACTAAGAGCTTGGCTGTTGACACCACACTGCCGGCTTTGAACGTGACCGTGCCAGAGTCGTCTGTGGCCAGGTTCTTTAAGGTGAGTGTGTGGATGTGGCCCTGGCTCAGCCCTATCTCACTGAATGGGCTGTGCTCCAGCAAGGTGCCATCCAGCCACCACTGCACCTTACCGGCTGCCCTACCAGACAGCTGGCAGGAGAAGGTGGCCCATTCCCCCACAAAGACGTCGATGGTCTTAAGACCAGACACAATGAAGACCTCTTTCACTGTTGAGTGAAACATACACACATGCAAACACTGAGGTTCTAATAATACTCATACATTGAGTACAGAGCTAGTTGTATATGTTATTATCTATAAATCTATATTTTGATTGTCAACAGTCCCTTTATGTCAACTTCAATGGTAGAACAAAATGATATCATACCAGACAGAAAATGACAACATACAATATCACAGTTTACAAAGAGATAGGCCTGCCTAAATACAAACCTATTATCCCATGTGTTGCAGTAATTAATTTGCAATTAGCCATTGTGCTACTAATTTATGCTAATTAATTATGCATAATTTTTAGGAATTATCTTACTGCCCTTAAACATATCTATGTTACTGTAATGACAAAGAGCAAAGATGAAAAAAACTATGCCAGAATCCAGTCAGGATTAAATTGGCTGGCTTGACGTAAAACCAGGGACAGACGCAACAGTGTTGAGGTAGACTACCTTGCACTGCCAAAGAGGCTGTAGTGAGCTGGTCTCCTGCATCACAGGTGTAGTAGCCACTGTCTTCGGGCTCCAGGTACCGTATACAGAGCTCGTGAATGCACCCTTTCTGCCTCATCTCATACTTCTTACTGGGCTGGAGGACCATGCCTCCTTTCCTCCACTCAACGCGAACGCCTGGCTTAGACAACTCACAGTTCAGCGTAATATCATCACCCTCTATGGATTCCTGGCTCTTCAGCTCTTTCTGGAAGAATGCTGGGGCACCTGGTGAGAATTCAAAATGGGAAAATGTGGCATCAGATGCTGAGATGGTAAGTTGAGACAAACATCTTTGATGGATGAAAGAGAAAAGATGGTTTTGTTGATGCACAATGATGGCAGATGCAGAATGCATGGTAGAGGGCAAGGGACATTCAAGAATGTTGTAGGGGGTTCATTCCAATCCTATCTTGATCCACAGACTTGAATCTGATCAACAGGAAAAGGACTTTTTTTCTAGAGCTGGCATCGTTCTTTACCTTCCACAGTCAAGGTGACGTCACACTGTGCATCTCCTGTATCACAGGAGTACGTTCCTGAGTCCTCAGGCACCAGGTTGTGGATGCGGAGCTGTTGGAAGGCTCCATCCTTCCTCAGGTCGTACTTGAGACCTGATTTGATGGCCTCGTTGTTCCTGATCCAGGTGACAGTAGCTTTGGGGTCTGAGACGGTGCAGGCCAGAGTGACAGTCTCACCCTCTAACGCCACAGTGTTGTGTGGCTTCTCTAGTATTAGCACTGTAAATATGGGAAACCCGAAACTAAGTTCAATAATGAGAGCATTTATATGCTTTTCTTCCTGTCTCCCTGCCTCTGCAGTCTAGCATTAATTATTTATATATATATAGATATATAGATTCATGCACTGACCTCTACATCAATTTCAAATTTTAAACAAAATGAACAACTACACAATTTCTTTACTAAAATGTGTTGAAACCATGTGTTTATTATTCTGATTTCAGGGTGTTAGGCAACATTTTGATTATTGAAATACTGCAAACTGCCCTTATTTGAGCAACACTCACAATCTATTAAGCAAGGTGGCTTAAGCTTATCTACTTAAAGCTTATCTACTTTAGTGACATTATTCTTGTTAGCGTTTTGATAGCATTTCTTTTTATAGCAGATGCTATAAAATCAATGCAAGGGAATGGAAAACACATGTCTAAGAAAAGTTAGGATGTTGAAGATGATGGTGCCAGCAGATTTCCATTTGCCAAGGCAAAGCTGTTTGGCGGTCGATGGAGAAGTGAGGACTAAAAATCACTAGTGACCATGTCATCGCCATTACCTTTGGGTTTCTCCTCCACCAGAAGACAGGCCACACTCTTCTCTTCTCCCACTACGAAGGCCACGTCTCCTGATTCATCTGTGGTTACCATCTTCAGGGCCAGGCGGTGCACTTTGCCCTGGCTGCTCATTTCATTCAGATCATTATTTTGGAGGAGGTTGTCTCCAAGCCACCATTCCCCATTCGTTACCCCAGAGTGCGACAACTCAACCTCAAAGACAGCATCCTGTCCAGTGGTCACAGTGATATCACAGAGCTCTCGGATGATGCGCACACGCTCTGAAGGTGAATGGGATGATGGGAGGTCAGTGATCAGATGTGAGAAGGGCTTCGGGAAGGCATCACTAAGAGGGTGTGTCCACCACCAAAAACATCACTTTTAATACTTACTGACTTTGCCTTAAGTGTGATCTGAAGAGAATGGATGTTGTGCTCTGGTGTGTCCCAGTCTAATGAAAACTAATTAGGCTATCTTTAATAACACTAGATTTTACCAAAAAAAAGTGATTAAATAATAATACATCAAATTAACTTGAACAAACTTGCATTAACATTAAATTCACTGTATGATATTGTAGCTTGTATAACTTCCATCACCCAACAAGAAGGCAGAAATTAATTTGTTGCCAACATCAGATAATTATAACTCAAGTAAAACTTGAATTTCATGCCAACCAAGCTGTTACACTTAACTCTACAACTGTGGAATCCAAGAGAAAAAGTTGTCTGAGTAGAAGATTTTATCCAGAACTTGATAATGGGATGAATGAACTGAGGATGAACTTCAGGATGGATGACAAGGGCACAGTCAAGAGACAAGACACAAAGATGACATGAAGATGTGCTCCGTTACCTTTCACAGTCAGGGCAGCAGTACTTTGCTTGTCCCCTGTATCGCAGGTGTAATCTCCAGTATCCTCCACCTTCAGCTTGTGCACCACCAGGATCTGGGTGGAGCCTCTATGCTCCATAGAGTATTTCTCCCCCTCGGTGAGCACAGTTGAGCCCTTCCTCCAGGTCACCTTGCCGTCAGGGCTGGAAGTCTCACAGGACAGGGTGGCCTTGCCTCCCTCCATGGCCTCTTGGCTCTCCAGCTCCTTCTTGAATACTACAGGTGCCACTGCCAGAAAGACCATCACAGGTTAGGGCGAATACGTTAAGATGGTTCACGGGTGAACGCGGCCACCACAACACATCTTATACTCAAAAGAGACATTCAAGTTTTCAATTATACTTACAATGTCAACTATTCCATAGCATCAAGAAGCATAAAAGAGAACATATACAACACTGTCAAAAGTCGCATGTGAACCTACAGTCTTGTCCCACTTTGAAATTTGAAGAGAATCAGTGACAGATTGAGTCAGAAAATATGCAGATATCAAATGAATCAACTCGCACATTCTTGAACAAATTACTTGGCTGATACATTGGAATTAATTAGCCTTGCTGTACATAATGTTCAAAGTTTGTCTTAGGGACTCATAAAACAACAGAGAGGATTTATCATTTCAAGGGTGCACCAGGGGATCACCTTGCTAAACTGAATGGAACCAAACTACTGATATTCACACAAAGCTATCAAATAAACATTAGCATTTGCCAGTTTGATTATGGTGCAGTAAAAGTGAGTGGAAAGAAGAAAACATTTAACTGGATTTTTCAGTAATCGGTGAATGAATTATGATGCACTATGCTCAAGTTATTTTATGAAACTCGCAAGTGAGAAAACTGTGCGGTGATGAAAGTGTGAACAGTGCTGAAATCGTGACGTGAAACTTTCATGTTGCTCAACAACATGAACAATAATAAATTCGAAAGAGGAATAGGCAAATTTAATCTCAGTTCAATAGAACATGGAGGGGAGAACATGCATTTAGAAATATGTTGGGATAGACCGGAAAGTAGATATTACAAAAGTGAGAAAGTGAAAAGTGACAGTGAATGGGGAACACTTCAATCAAAAGTGAACCGTTGGAAATCACAAGCATCCAAGATTTTGGATGCTTCTTCTGTTTAAAACGTTCAAAAGGACAAATGCAGGCGTCCCACAAGGAAGATGGAGATGAAGATGAAATGAACTGGAAAACGTAGGAAAATGTTACTGTAGGAGCAAAAAGGTGAGTGTTAGTTCTTGTCATCAGACTTAGAGGGCTAAATGTTTCCCTTACCTCTGACTGTCAGAGAAGCAGTGGAAGTGTGGTTACCCACTGTGAAGGTGACTGTGCCTGAGTCTGCCTTGGTGACGCCTCTGAGTGTGAGGCTGTGCACCCGGCCCTCAGCCCGGATCAGGTTCATCTCATTGTTCTGTAGTGGGACGTCCTGGAGCTTCCACTGGGCAAGGGGTGCTTCCTCATGAGAAACCAGGCACTCAAAGTGGACATCTTCTCCCTCGCACACGACACAGCTCTCCAAGAATTTCACTATGGTAACCTCAACCTCTGTTTGACGAAATGAATTTCAGTAGTTCAGTTATATATTTATTGGTTGACATCGGCATGCTTGACAAGGAGAGGTCACATCTCTGCAAATTGTGACCAAAGTTTGATTCTGTGCTTATGAGTGAGATAGTATTACTGTATGTGAAAGAAGACCAAAGAAATGAGATGAGATCAGTGATCGATCAAGCACAACAGAAAAGTGTTCGTGTGAGTGAGTGTGTCAGAAAAGTGCACTGAAAGGTGTGAAACCAAAAGCAAGGAACAAGACATGCAGTAGGAGGGATGACATCAGAACTCTTGTAGTCAGGAAGATCCCAAACAGGATCTCTACATGTGAGGTGGGTGCATTTCATGCTCAAGTTTTTCTTTGTGGGAAAGTGGTGAGGAGACAAAGAATGATTGAGGACACAGAGAAGACATGACTCCAGAAGTGGGATAACAAAAAGGATCCTGAAAACAGAATCCCTACCCTGCACAGTGAGAACGGCTGAAGTCTTCTGGCTACCCGTGTCGCAGGAGTATTCTCCTGAGTCAGCTCCGTGTATTTTATAGAGGACGAGCTCTACTACAGCCCCTTCCTGTTTAAGGTGGTATTTACTGCTAGACTCCAGCACCCTGTCACCGAACCTCCAGACCACATTGGCTCCTGGCTTTGTGGTCTCACAGCGAAGAGTAGCTGCCTCCCCTGCCTGCCTCTCAAGGCTCTCCAGCTGGGTCTTGAAAAAGACAGGCTGGGCTGAAGGGGAGAAACAGGAGGAAAGGAGTAGGAAAGTTTAGGAGAACTGAGACAGAGAAATTTTTAGCCCACCACACAAAATATGAGAAGTATAAAGAACAGTTTCCAACTGGCATACCCTTTACTACTAGCTGTGCAGTGCTTTGGCAGTCACCATTGTCACATGTGTAGCTCCCAGTATCCTCTAGGTCTACATCATGGATTACTAGTGTGGCGATGTGCCCTTTCTGACTAATTTCATACTTGGCACAAGGGCAAAGACCCAGTTCTCCTTTCCTCCAGTCCAAAGGAACACCAGATTTAGAGAGCTCACACTGCAGGGTAACACTCTCCCCCTCATCAGCCATTTGGCTCTCCAGCTCTTTTGTGAAAACAACTGGAAGAGCTGATGAATGAAAATAAATAGCCAAGATAGTTATCTACACGATCAAGACTGGAGACACAGATATATAGTGAAAGAAAGAACAATGAATGAACAAACAAGCTCTTTAAAATTAAAGACTTCACAGTAAAAAAGACAACACCGATGAAACGGTCGCCATCCTACCATTTACTATAAGAGAGGCAAAGCTTTCTGTGTCTTCTGAAGAGCATGAGTAGCTTCCCGTGTCTCCGGGCTTCAAATCCAAGATCTGTAGTTCATAACTGTATCCCGTTTGTTTCATCTTGTACTTTTCTCCAGACTTCAGCACTTGTGTTCCCTTCTTCCACTCCACAGGGAGCCCGGGTTTAGAGAGTTCACAGTGCAGAGTAACACTGCCTCCCTCCTCAGCATCCTGGCTCTCCAGGTCCCGCGTGAATATGACTGGAAGAGCTAGGATTAGTACACTAGAAATTAGATAAGAGTATGGCCAAAGTGGTGTAACCCACAGGCTGGATACCAGATGAAGAGAGTATAAAAAGTGCAAAAAAGACCTTAATGACAGTTTACTCTTCCCTTCTGTGCTCATTTTCAACTTACCAGACGCTGACTATGATCTCTACCAATACCAAGACAAAAATAAACCAACAAAGAAAAATGTGTGCCTGCTAAAATAGACATACATGAGAACACACACACACACACACACACAAACAATGCTGCACAGCAAATAAGTCCTACTCCAAATCAAAATAGGGAGCCAGTCAAGCATATATCAAGTGCATCAAACAAAGCTGAAAACGCTTAGGAACCAAGAAGAGACAGCACAAGCTAATTATTCCTAACTGAGGGCAACCACCAGTTTTCTTTTCCTATTGAGTTTCTGATTGGGGAGCATCTGATAGAGCTATAACCAAAAATATGTGTGCAAAATTAATTTAAATTACTGAAATAATTTTCCCAAGTTACACAGGGAGTACAGCAAAAAGCAAAACAGAAAGCAAACAAACCAGAATACAGCAAATTTGGCATTAACAAATTAAGAAATTAGCAAGTTACAGAGAACAATGTGGCAAGAATTATGTATATATATATAAAAAAAATCTAATATTCTATTATATTTACAACTTTGAACAACAACTTCCAGCCAACAGACTGAACATATGGCATGCACAACTCGGAACAACAGGGAATACACACTAAAGTGCATGTGTGCCACAAAACTTCTACCTGCTCCTTTCGCTTTGGGCTCCAGCTTTGTAGGCTCTGGCTGTGGGGTGACTGCAGAAACAGCAGGCTTTTCTTTTTCTGCTGGTGTAATGAACTTAATTAGACTTTTTAAATATCTACTGTAATGAACATAGAGTAGGACAAACACATCACATAATGGTTGTAACCTAAGACTGATAAAAGAGAGACATAGCATGTTGCTGAACTGATAAATTCCACTCAAAAAAACACCAACAATAATGAAAATCAACAGAAATAATTTTGTTTAACTAAGAGCAAATGCCAATGAGCAATTTCCAACTCCTAAGCCAAACAAGAACAAATGAGCCAGGCTGTTCACAAAATCCATGAAACACAAGGCCATTAGAGTTATGTCACAACTGAACAATCTGGATGTTTAGCATAAGTCAACACAGCAGAGGCTTTGGAAATACCGCGGCATACAAAAAAGTGATGAATGCAAACAGGACCCTGTTCATGGTCAGCACAATGTTCTTGCAGTTTTTTCCCAATGCATATTTTCAACTCCCTTTTTGGCTTCTTGCTTCAGAGGCCCAACCTTAGGGGTTACTGCAGGAGTATTTTCATAGTCATTACTATGTATAAAATTCATTTGGCTGAAACTGACAGGGACAAAAGCTCCTCTTCATCTGAAGATGATGCAAATATCCATGCAATATGCAATAATAAATAAAGCAATATGTTAAAACCAACAGATAACATGAACAATGCCAAGACCAAAAAAGCTTGTTCTCCAAATAGATACAGTACTAGCATATGGACACATGGCAATGAAGCATGTGGCATTCAGATACGATACACCACCACATGAATGAGCACACTTATGAGGATTTGGGTTCATACCTTCCACCACTTTTTTGGACTCCTTAGGCTCTTGTTTGGCAGCAGCTGGAGAAGTTGGCAGCTTCACTGCTGTGATAAAACATTTTAGGCCTGATTAAACCTCAAAAGAAACAAACTGCCTACGGTGCCACCAGCCACACAGCTCATTTTTGTTTATTTAGCCAGTGAAAATTTGCAAGTGCACATTATTTTTCAGCAACACCCTGCTTCATATTTATACTCTCTCATTATTGAAGATTGATTGAGACTCATGTATAGATGTAGATTACTTTCTTTTCCAACCTTCATTTCCCTTTTTGCTCTTCTGTCATCATTAATCTGGCATTAATATGGCATTCTGGCATCATTAAGTTACTGGAGCTGGAGGCTTTACAACTACTTACTAATTTCATATAACATCAGACTAACATTTATTAACCCAATGGCACACCAGTACACAGATGGAAACTTAAACACAGGATCACCAGCCAAGCTATGTCTTGTGCCTCATAAACCTCATGTCTTGAGTGACATGACTTTTGAATTCAGCTACATGATAGCAGCAGATGACAAAGCTGTTCTTTGCTCTCATTCTTTCAATCATGCCATTGCCAACAAAAACCTCAGTGAAAAAATCAACAAAGGGAGATACTGAACTGCATTACAAGGGAAAGAATAATTTAAATAATTCAAGTAGCAGCACAAACAAGCTACAGCCAAACATGGGGCACATTACTAGATGTACCATACAGTAAGGAGCATCAGTGCTGCTGAGTGACTGCCTTTGGCAACACAGGCACTGAGTGGGATGTGGCTGGAAAATGTACAACTAGGGGGATGCAGGAAGCCAAAGATCAGCTCACATCCTTCATTACCTTCTACTGCCTCTTTGGTCCCCTGCTTCTTTGTATCTTGTTTGGCAGCTACTCCAGCAGCAGTCTTCTCAGCTGTGATAAAACACAATCTTGGTAACCTCAACAACTTACAGTGGTGGGTGCTATAGCCCGAGAAGCAGACAACACTCCCTACCTTCATCTCCCACTCTGGGTTCCTCTTTCTGGGACTTTTTTTTGGGAGTCTCTGTGGTGGTTGGTGTCCTCATAGCTATTTTTTCAATATTGTATATTGACTAAAGTCAGTTCTACAGGAAATTTGTTCATTTCCATACAAGCATCAAAACTAAGCAACACCTGGGAGACCAGAAATTTGCAATCAAAATCAATAGAGCCACAGGCAACAGCAAGTAAAGCTTCTCTGCACAGATCACGATCAATACTCCAAAAGACAGCAGCAATCCACCGCAGTACTGCCACAGTGCCACAAACATGGTGCATCAAAACATCTGACGTTCAACACACAACTGGTATAAAACATAGCACTAATACAGCTGGACAACATATTTGCCATAGAATAGCAAGAATAGCAAAATAGAACTAATAAGAGAACAACAAAGCCTTGCTTCATGTTTGAACCATTCATCAGGCAACATAACCAACAGCACAGATAGTAAAGCCAAACGAAACTGTCTCCTCCCTCTATACCTTCCAACACTTATTTAGTTTATATTGTCTATTTCTGTAAACCTCACAACTGGAATAAAACATAATGGTGACCTGCCTTACAGTACTGACATACTGTATGTTACAGCCTGGATATGAGACAGTAGCAGACAAGAGCCATGCGAACAGCGGTCCTGGTGTCTCTCCCTACCTTCACCTCCCACTTTCAGCTCTGGTTTCTGGGTCTCCTGTTTTTGGGGCTGCTGTTCGGGAGGACTCTCTTCAGTAGTTGGAAGCCTCACAGCTATGAAATTAAACATAACACCGGACCCACAATTTTAAATTGCCTTAGATTATAGAATCAGCAACATGCAATGCACAAGTCTTAAAACCACCAAATCTTGAGGAGCCAATGACATTGCATGTGCATACAGTAAGTGGCATTATATATCCCAGAAATGCAGTAAATAAAGCAGAAGGATGGGAACAAAGGCTTATGGTCATTCAAATAAATCAGTATCCATGCTACAAAACAAACCCAGATGAACAAACCCGAGATCACAGAAATCCACTGATGTTGAAACATTAACAATTTTTTTCCACAGCAGTAGTACAAACAAGGTACCAAAAAATGACAGCAGAGAGCAAGAGATTTAACAGCTGGATAAAAGAGCCACAGTTACCGGGGACGAAGCAGATTAAATATCATAGTAAAACAGCAAGGAGAAGGGAAAAAATTAGTCTAGTCTTAAAGCATTTCTTCAAGCAAAAATACACAATGCAAGTCAATTCATCACCCAACAAATTTCTGACATCTGTCATCAGCGAAGACATGGAGTTAAGACACGTTTTGACGACACTGGATAGCTTAGTATGGTTTCTCACAAACAGGTTGCTTATCGATATTATATGTTGAACACCTCTCCAGCAGTGACAAGAAGAGCACGTCTCCACTTTTGACTTACATTTCACAAAGTGATGCACACACATCCATCACATATAAATGCACAAAGGCTAAATCAAGAGGCAAAGCTGGGAATCTTCTGCCCATTACCTTCTACTGTCTCTTTTATCTCCTGCCTCTTAGGCTTGTCTTTGGCAACTATCGATGGAGCTTCAGACTTCATTGCTGCAATACAAGTATGATATGGACAAATGCTGTACAAGGCCTGATGGCAGCAACATGGACTTGCAGAACTTGGGAGTTCCAGCACTGGCAAGAACCATGTTAACACATCCAAAATAGTCTCTTATATACCTTTACCTCGAACTTTGGTCATCTGTATCAAAGGCTGCTGTCTGTAGGCTCCCGCAGGAGTTTAAGTCTTATTAGTTGCAAAGTTTTACATAATAACAGCCATTGAACAAAACAATGAGAACTATATTAAAAACAGGTCAATTTGATAGATAAAAATATTGCTATGAATATATGTATAGGGTGAATGGCACAAATACAATGATCTCCAGTCTTCTTAAAACATTAAGCAAGTATGTGCTAAAAGCGGCATGCTACACAGAAGTAAGCAATGCTCATGTAAACTCCAAGAGACAATAGATACCATTCTCAGAAAAAAGCACCAATAATGTCAACAGGGTAATTGGCACAAAAACAAGGATCTCCAAGCTACTCAATAAAATAAGGTAGTTTAAGCTACAAATAAAGCAATGCCACATTGAGGAAAAAAACCCTTGCGACAGGCAATCCCATTATCAGACAGACACCACTTGCCAAAGCAGAGGCACAGAAAACTGCAACATAACATTTGGTATCAAAAGCTATAGCATTGCATAGCATGTGCCAGAAGATACAGGTCTAATTTTAGAGCAGACTGGACATGGGAGCAAACGAAAAAGCCATTATCAATAAACTGGACAGTGCAGGTAAAGCTGGAAGCCAAACTGCAGCTAAATGCCATCTTCCCTCCATACCTTCATTTGTTTCTTTGGTCTCCTGCCTCTTAGATTCCTGTGTGGCAGCTGAAGCAGCTGATGGAGGAGCTGAAGGCTTCACAGCTGTGATGAAACATTTTGAATTCAGAATCTCATAATATACTTGACCATCCACATTACGATAAAAACAAAACAGCAGCATATAGCCTAACAGAACAGCTCACAAGGTTCAAATAAAAGAAATCAGCAATCCACAAGCACCATAAAACACAGCTCATAACTAAGATATGACAAAAAAAATATCTACAGGCTTTTTGCAACATTGATCTAACCAAGCTGGTTTTCAATGCAATAAATGACAACACACAACAGAAAAACTGGACACTTAATCTCCTAATCTCTATAATTGTGGATAAAACAGATAAAACCAGTTTATGGCCCCGCATAGAGACATCATCAATGGTAAAAAACATCACCAACAAAACCAGCAGCAAGAAGCAGTGTCTGGTAAAATGCCAAACTGTGTTAGTGTATATGGTGATATAAATCAGATGCTCCTCCTACAATACAATCTAGGGTTTCCACTTTGGAGTCATTACAGGAGCTACAGGCTTTAGAGCTACAACGATGTGTCCAATTTTGAGTTGTGATCTCAAAGGTAAGAATCAGAAGGATGAGAAAGAAAGTGAAAAATACTGAAAGTACAACCTCTCAGCTCCTTCTACGGTATCATTGCACACTGAGCAGTACAGATGTCAGAGCAAAGGGATCCAACCAAGTGAGCCATCACGTGCACATACAACAATCTGATGCCATACACCCACAAAGAACACTGATATTATATGCAGCTGCAAGACAACATTAAAAAAATGACATAAAATAAATTTCACAGGAAAAAGTTAAAATGGTTCAGTCAAGACAAAACCATGAATACAACAGACAACACCTACAAACATACTTCAAGATTAAAGTCTAATACAAAATGTTCCTCCTTTCAATTCAACATCAATCTTTACAGCAAAAACTGTGATTAAGTTTAAAAAAGTGATTTCTAGGCAATGACAGATCAAAAAATACCTAACACTTGAAATTGCTGAAATTACTGAAACATATCTTAATATACAGTGGTTAAAATGATAAATCTTCCTCCTACCCTTGATCTTGAGGCTGGCTGTGGTCTTCTGGTCTTCACACACACAGCTGTAGTCTCCACTGTCTTCTGGCACCACTTTGCTGATCAGGAGTTCATTCACAGCGGCTTTCTGCTTCATCTGGTACTTTTCTCCAGACTTCAGCACCTGTGTTCCCTTCTTCCACTCCACAGGGACTCCAGCTTTAGAGAGCTCACAGTGCAGAGTAACACTGCCTCCCTCCTCAGCATCCTGGCTCTCCAGCTTCTGTTTGAAGGTCACTGGTTGGGCTGAGGAATCATTAGTTGGTTAGTAACCAATGACAAACCATCAACAAAAACAGCAACATACCAGAAAGGGAAATGAAAGAAAAAACCCCAAAACAAGATAAAATACAATTGAGCTCCACCAACAATACAGTTCTATGATACACTGAATCAACACAATTGGCACAAAAAAACAAACGTAAAACACTTAAACATACAAACACTGTAGGTAGACAGAACAGACATCAGAGGTGACTGCAGTACAGACATCATGACATAATGGCTGGAAAACAAACATATCTAAAACCACAAATATCTATCTTTTAAAAATCAATTGAATACATTTTTCAGCAACAGTCCCATGGACTGACTCAAAAACCTTCTTCATAGCCTTGCTTTTGCTGGCAAAACCAAGAAAAATCACCTGATACATGTGTGCTACTTATATCAATAAAAGTTGCCCAGCACTGAATCTTCCTCCTACCCTTGATCTTGAGGCTGGCTGTGGTCTTCTGGTCTTCACACACACAGCTATAGTCTCCACTGTCTTCTGGCACCACTTTGCTGATCAGGAGTTCATTCACAGAGGCTTTCTGCTTCATCTGGTACTTTTCTCCAGACTTCAGCACCTGTGTTCCCTTCTTCCACTCCACAGTGACTCCAGCTTTAGAGAGCTCACAGTGCAGAGTAACACTGCCTCCCTCCTCAGCATCCTGGCTCTCCAGCTTCTGTTTGAAGGTCACTGGTTGGGCTGAGGAATCATTAGTTGGTTAGTAACCAATGACAAACCACCGACAAAAATATCCACATAACAAACATAAAATACTTAAATATTGTAGGTAGACAGAACAGACATCAAACATGACTGCAGGACAGACACCATGACATAATGGCTGCAAAACAAACATATCTAAACCACAAATATCTATATTTTAAAATCAATCTGATACATTTTTCAACATTACACCATGGACTGACTCATTAACAAGGTCACACAGTGTCATAGATGTGAAGCAGCCTACACAGTTCAGCAGTATCGCAGAGAGGAGGCAAGTGAATGATCATAAGTTCAGTGTTTTCTGTAGACGACATGCCTCCCTAACAGCCACTAGGGGTCAAATAGGCTAACCGTGAGGATGTGACTGAGTGAGTGAGTGAGAGAGAGAGTGAGTGAGTGAGTTGCTTCCATGAATTGCTTCGCATCTAAAAACTTTCTTCCTATCCTTGACTTTGGCTGGAAAACCAACAAAAGTCACCTGATACATATACACTACTTTTAGCACTGAATCTTCCTCCTACCCTTGATCTTGAGGCTGGCTGTGGTCTTCTGGTCTTCACACACACAGCTGTAGTCTCCGCTGTCTTCTGGCACCACTTTGCTGATCAGGAGTTCATTCACAGAGGCTTTCTGCTTCATCTGGTACTTTTCTCCAGACTTCAGCACCTGTGTTCCCTTCTTCCACTCCACAGGGACTCCAGCTTTAGAGAGTTCACAGTGCAGAGTAACACTGCCTCCCTCCTCAGCCTCCTGACTCTCCAGCTTCTGTCTGAAGGTCACTGGTTGGGCTAAGGAATCATTAGTTTGTTAGTAACCAATCACAAACCATCAACAAAAAATAGTCACATACAACAAAAAGGAAATTAAAGAATACATAATAAACAGGATGAAGTACAATTATACTAGTTCAGTCAACAATCAACTACATTATGATACATTGAATCACAAAAAATGTAACAAAAAACAAACAAAACACTGAAACAAACCAAACACTGACAAAAACTAGGTAGACAGAACAGACATCACAGAGGTGACTGCAGTACAGACATGATGGCTCCAAAACAAATATGTCTAAAACAACAAATATGTATATTTGAAAACCTGTTGGAAATATTTTTCAAAACTAGATCCATAGATTGACTCTTTACAATTTGTCCTCCTACCCTTGATCTTGAGGCTGGCTGTGGTCTTCTGGTCTTCACACACACAGCTGTAGTCTCCACTGTCTTCTGGCACCACTTTGCTGATCAGGAGTTCATTCACAGCGGCTTTCTGCTTCATCTGGTACTTTTCTCCAGACTTCAGTACCTGTGTTCCCTTCTTCCACTCCACAGGGACTCCAGCTTTAGAGAGCTCACAGTGCAGAGTAACACTGCCTCCCTCCTCAGCATCCTGGCTCTCCAGCTTCTGTTTGAAGGTCACTGGTTGGGCTGAGGAATTCTTAGTTGGTCAGTAACCAATGTCAAACCATCAAAAAATATGGTAAACCTTTCTTTTGCAGTAACTGTAAGTACTAGATATTTACCAGTGAAACACTAACGTTTTGAAACTCCTGCTCTATTCCCCATTAATTCAAGGTAGGATATCAAAGGATATGGTAAGAACCAAATAATACCATAAGAACAAACAATGCTTGCTGTTACAGTCCAGCTTCAATTTACATTCAAAGTAAATTGGAATACATGGTACATGTTGATGAGGGTAAAGCTATGAACAATGCCTTACTTCCTAGAAGGAACGCAATTAAATTTGGCCTATTGCTAATATAAATCTTCTGTACCTACAGTACAAGAAAGTTCCTGGACTTAATGGGTAAAAGAGAAGGTGCTTATAAGAAAGTATATCCTAATTTCTTCGGGATTTTGCCTTTAATCTACTTAAATTGATGAGTAATGGTAAAGATTTAAGTAATTAAGTTGTTTCAAAGTATTTACCAACTTGGTTACAGCTGCAATTACTTAATAACTGACTATTCTTATCATGTAGTCACCTGATAAATACCTATTTTTTAGGGTAACTGGAAAGGGAAGGGTTACCAAAGATAACCACATACCAAAAAAGTTGAATGAAAAAAGAAACAAGATAAAATTCAATTTTGCTCAACCAACTATCAAGTAATGTATGATAAATTCAATCACAACAACTGGCACAAAAACTAATCATAAAACACTGAAACAAACCAGACACAAAAACTGTAGACCAGACATCACAGAGGTGATTGCAGCACAGACATGATGACATGAGGGTCCAAAGCAAGCATGTCAAAAACCACAAAAACCTTTAAAATTAATCAGACACATTTTTCAACACTAAATCCATAGACTGATTCTTTAAAAATCTTCCTCCTACCCTTGATCTTGAGGCTGGCTGTGGTCTTCTGGTCTCCACACACACAGCTGTAGTCTCCACTGTCTTCTGGCTCCACTTTGCTGATCAGGAGTTCATTCACAGAGGTTTTCTGCTTTATCTGGTACTTTTCACCAGACTTCAGCACCTGTGTGCCCTTCTTCCACTCAACAGGGACTCCAGCTTTAGAGAGTTCACAGTGCAGAGTAACACTGCCTCCCTCCTCAGCCTCCTGGCTCTCCAGCTTCTGTTTGAAGGTTGCTGGTAATGCTGTACAACCAACGTTTGATTACTTCTTAATGAGGTGGTTTGGTTTCACAAAACACGAATGTAACAGAAACCTAACACTTTTACAGGCAATAAAACATGAGATAACATTTGTTTTATGTTAATACAAAATTGTCTGTCTCCATTAATAAATAAATCCATACCATCAACTTTGATAGTTGCAGCTGTCTTCTGGTCCCCACACTCGCAGGAATACTCTCCACTATCTTCAAACTTCAAATTCTTTATTTGAAGCTCAAAAGAGGTCTCTCTTCGTTTCATCTCATACTTCTCTCCAGCTTTAAGAATTTCAGAGCCCTTCTTCCACTGAACTTCAGCCCCTTGTTTTGATAACTCGCAGCAAAGTGTTACGGTCTCCCCTTCCTTTTTATCCTGGTTCTTTAGCTCCTCTTTAAAACTGGCAGGCAGGGCTATGAGAAAATGGACAATGACTTCATTATATTAAGCACAACGTTGAAAATCTTGGGTTGTGATGGAGTAGGCAAAATGATGAGAAGGATGATGGATGATTTGACGTGCTCCAGTCTTCCAACGTTAGTTTTTGGAACCTGAACATGATTCCAACAGTTGGATTGATGAAACAAGATGATTGTTTTGATGAAGGTTTTGCTACAATAGTGCACTGAATTTAAATGCAAACAAAAACCAACACAGTACTGTACTACAAAATGAAATCCTTTTCAAAATGCACAAAGGATTACCAACTTAGAAAACATTTGTTCAAGCAGTGATCAGTGCTTTCACAACAAAACAATGCATTGAAGAATGAATCCCGCTGAAACATTCACACAGGTGCTGATGGAGGTGCTGATGGACAGGTGCATAATTTGTGGATGTACAAAACATTCTCTATCCACTTGACAAACATGCAAATCCCAAGACAAATAGGATAGAAATGGAGTTGAACAAAACAGCAAAGCTGACCTTCCAGGAATGCACTCACAATGCAAAACAGAATAAGTCATTTGTGCCATTAAGAAAATTCAGAAGATCTAGCAACAAGTCAAGACTTCTACTAGATCATGAGTCGGGGGCCATGTAAATTACCTTTGACAACAAGGGAGGCATATACTTTCTGGTCCCCGGCAACCACAGAGATGGTGCCCGAGTCCCTAGGAGTCAGCTCTCTAACGGTAAGAGAGTGGTAACCCCGTTCTAACACCTGGATATCATTGAGGGGGTTGGGCTGCAGAGGAGTTTGATCTAAGCACCACTGTACATGAAGCAGATCGGTAGGGCTGACACAGCACACAAACGTAGCAGATTCCCCCTCAAAGCAATTAACATCCTGAGGTTTTTCCACTATAAGCACTGACTGACCTGGGTGGAACAAATAGACCAAACAGACTGTGACTTAAAGCACAAACAAAATCACACCACAGGCTAAAGCAAAGTACCATCCACCACTAAAAGTGTGGTGTAATGCCATGACCAAACTCAAACAGTAGCAAACCAAAAAGACAAAATGTACTGAGACATGATGCAGGGAGAGTACCTATACAGTCGGAATTCAAAGGCTTAGGGGAAACTGTAAGCAAACTGTATGTCAAACAGCACTTTATGTCAGACTTAAAAATGAGCAGTAGCTCATTAGCATAAGAAGCTGCTTATGTAAAACGACCTATTTTCTTGTAGGTGGGAAACAAACACTGGGAAGTGAATAGCTAAAGCTATAACTAAACGGTTTTTACTGAAAAAAAAACTGAACAGACGTAATTTATAGACACCAGTTACTTATATAAAACTGCTGAAAAAGCAAATGATACCCCTCCTTTAAATAAATATTACAAAAGACTGTGCATAATACACATACACACGATTCAACCTTTAAACATTTCATTATGGCAGATACTGAGAGGCAGATACTGAGAGGCAGATACTGAGAGGCCATACTCGATGGGTGAATGTTGCTAAATTTTCTTACAGCAAACAAGATGAAAAAGTTGGAAGCCCCTTTAATGCAAAGGGGGAAATTTCTGAATTGCTTACCAGGCGCAAAACAATAAATAAACAAATACATTTCAAAATAGACCACAGTGATAGGCTTCTGTACTACTGTACATGCAGGATAAGCTACGTGTTTCAAGCTTAGCACTCTTCCTCAGGTGCCTTATTGTTTTCCGCTTACTAAGAAATTAATACATTTTCACCCTTTGTATTGAAGTGGCTTCCAACTTTTTCATCTTGTTTTCTATGGGCCTTTTGGAAGCTCTTATTTTTTCCCCACTATTCTCTAGTGGATACCAAAAAGGTAGGATATACTAGACATTCAATACTCAATTAATATACTAGACATTCAATACTCAATTAGCTCTTCAAACAGCATTGATAACAATACTTAACTATGCAAAACGCTGTACCCACCTACACCATAGGCCAGCATTCATGATAGCCTATCACTGGGTGTGTTGAATTCCAATTAATTATAGCAGGGCTAACATTTGAGCGGGTTGATTTCATAGTGGTAAACACTCTGAAAACTGGTAACAAACTCAAGTTCTTACCTTTGACTGTCACCTTTGCCATGCTCTTGGCAGTACCCACGTCACAAGTGTAGATGTCACTGTCTTTGTCCTCCAGGTGCTTGATGGTGAGAGTTAAGACCCCCTCCTTCTGGGACATCTCATATCGTCCTCCGGCCTTGAGCTCTGTGCTCCCTTTCAACCACGTCACCTTGGATGGGCTTTGTGCAGTCTCACATTGCAAAGTCACGGAGCCCTTCTCCTCTGCTTGGCTGTCCTTTAGCGCTTTGGTAAATTTATGGAGTGGCTCTGTGAAAAAGAAAACAAATTTGTTGCATGTTTAGACACTGTATGAAATTATAAGATTAAAGTCGATCTGTGGAGAATATGAAGTTACCCATGAACTGATTCTAACTATTTTTAGTATACAGATATTGATTATATTATATTGATTATATTATATTATATTATATTATATTATTTCTATATCAAAATTTCTCAACAGTAGTTGATGTTATTGTTATGCATGTCTCTTAAAGTGTTCTTACACAGTCAAAGATCAACACTGGCCTAAGGTAAAAGTAGATAACTAAGAAAAGTCTTCTAAGTCGTACCCTTGATCTCCAGCGTAGCCTTGGTCGTTGCTCCTCCAACAACCTCACAACTGTACTCTCCAGAGTCCTGAGCAGAGATGCTACGGATCGTCAGCTTCATGACCTTATGCTCTTGGCTGATTTCATACTTCTGGCTCTTCTTGATGGCCTTGTCTTCCTTGGCCCACTTTACTGTTGAGCTAGCCTGTGTTACCTCACAGGTGAACACTGCATCTTCCCCTGGACCAGCACTAACATTCTGCAGTCCCTTCGACACAGATGAAGCTTTGCCTGCAACAAGGGAAGATAACATGTTTTATATTCGTGTTTACTTTTGTCATTTCGACACTTGAATTCATTCAGTGTCTCAAGTCTGTCTACGTCTCTTAAAACAACAGATAACTTACCTTCAACTGTTAATGTTGTCTTGGAGCTCAGGTCTTTAATGTTGAAGACCACCTCTCCAGCATCAGCAGGGGTGACATCCTTGATGGTCAGCATGTACTTGCGTCCTTTACTAGAGACTTTGAAGCGTCCACCGTTTGTAACGGTTTGGCCATTCAGAGTCCAGGAGCACTCATCTGTGCTCTCCCGAGACAAGATGCACTCAAAGCTACATGTCTCTCCCTCATTCGCCTCAGCTGACTTCAGATATTTGGTAATTCCAATGCCAATTTCTAAAGTCAGGGCAGAGAGCAAAAGGTGTATTGTATCATATCATGGGGATTTTGATAAAAAAACAGACACAATAAATACATAAATAAATGTCTTGGGCTTTTAATGAAAACCTTCACATAGTATATGTAAAAAAATATGCTAAACAATTACGGATGGGACAATATATCAAAATTCAATATATCACAATACGAAAGTGTGACAATACATAACATGGGGTAGAAAAATGAATCGCGATATTAGCTACATTTTATTCTGCTGTACTAATCACAAATAAGACATTTTTAAATTGTTTAGATTCTAGCAAGTCAATGCCATTACAGATTTGTGGCTCAGAAATAAACATAATTCAGTCAGACTTTGTTGTCATTGAACTTTTAGATATTACATTGTATCGTGGTTGTATCGAATCGTGAACCCCATATCGCGTATCGAATCATATCATGAGATAAGCATACCACCCCATCCCTATAAACAATACATGTTTATAAAAAGCTAAAATAGCAAACAATATGTATGTTAACAATACCAACCTCTTACAGTGACCTTTGACTTAGAAACCTCAGTTCCCAGGTCACAGATGTACTCTCCAGCATCTTCCTTGGTGACATCCTTGACGATCAATCCCAAGGACTTTCCTGTATGAAGCAGCTCATACTTTGGTCCAGCCTTCAGGACTTTACCCTCTTTTTTCCATGTGGGGGAAACTCTGGGCTTGGAGGCCTCACATGCCAGAGTTATCATGCCTTTTTCCTCTCCAACAACATCATCTAGAGACTTGAGGAACACCGCGCGCTTCTCTGGAGGGTAATTGAGAAAGGTAAGCATGATGGAAGAATATATTAAGTTCGCATTTCCTCACTTGACTTGGTTAAACCATGATCACAGTTCTTACCTTTAACCTTCAGTGTGACAGACTCTGTCACCTTGCGGACTTTAAAGGTGATAGTGCCCCCATCCTGAGGTGCCAAGTTCTTAAGTGTGAGCTTGTGAAGTTTTCCCTCATGAGTGATGGTGTTGACCTCATTGGTGAAGAGCACCTTGTCATTCAGCAGCCACTGTACCTCTTCATCCGCATAGTTAATCTCACAGGTGAACGCTGCATCGCTGTCTTCATCAACCTCTGTGTCTGCCAAGTGCTTGGTGATCTTAATTTCACGCACTAGACAGGAGAAACAAAACAATGATTTTAGTTAAATGAGTGATAACTTCAAATCAAATGTTTGGTGGATACTATGGATACATTTTCAATCCAGAATGATTTTCTAATGCAACAAGTTAATCACCACTGTACCTTCAACAGTAAGAGTTCCTTTGGTCTCAGCAGCTCCGGACTGACAGCGGTACACTCCACTATCTTCTCCAGTCAACTTCTGAATGGTGAGCTGAGCCCGTGAAGCATCTTGCTTAATGCTATACTTGTCTGATGCTGCCAGAGGTGCTTGACCTTTGAACCAACTAACCTCTTTGGGTGAGGCAGAGAATTTGCAGCTGAGTATAGCTGAGCTTTTCTCCTTAGCCTTCACGTCTTTGATGGGCTCTGCA
This sequence comes from Centroberyx affinis, assembly GCF_046629955.1. Classification (NCBI taxonomy): domain Eukaryota; kingdom Metazoa; phylum Chordata; class Actinopteri; order Beryciformes; family Berycidae; genus Centroberyx; species Centroberyx affinis. The sequence goes on from NW_027279477.1 coordinate 503,080, forward strand.
ACCTCAAGTGGACGCTCTAAACGGGAGGAACAACAGTATGTGATTAGATTTGACTGAATTACATTAAGCATAATCACCTAGAGCTGTTTTGCAGCATACAATTTACAGTAGCAAAAATACTGTATAAACATTTGGTTTGTACCTAAAGTCACATTTTTACCTTTGACTGTGAGTTGGGCCATAGATTTGCTTTTGCCAGCAGTGAATTGCAGAGGTCCTGTCATGGATGCTTTGGTCTTTTTGAAGGTGAGGCGGTGCATAGTGCCTTCTTTCTCCATCTCAACATCAGTGCTCTCCTGCACAGCAACTCCATTCAGTGTCCATATAGGAGGCTTCACCAATTCCATACTGATTTCAACTTCGAAGACAGCAGCGAAGGGCTCTGTAACTTCCACTGCACTCAGCTCCCGCACAATGCTGATGGACTGCTCTGTAGGAGCCGTGAAAAGAGAGTAGTTTGGTTTGAAGATGTAGTCGATGTGAGTTCAGAAAGCTAAATACAACAGTGTTTTATAGTAAGTTAACAGTACCCAATTAAAATTATCCAAATATGATTACTAACATTATCTCTAACCAATAAAATAATCCCTTAGTAATTAGTAATATGTCACAGAAATGTCAACTCAAGTACATAGAGTGAAGATATTGTGGTAAAGGATAATGTGAATCCTCTGGAAACTTCTTTGGCCCATTTTGTATCATTATTGAGCCATGCGCAATTCTAACATTAAGGATGACTTACTGCAGTGGTGCTAAAGTTATGATAATTTATTTGTTGCTTGAATAATTAAAAATAGTATTATTATTGTCATTTATTTGCTTGGACTTGCATGTTACAAAATGGGCAAAAAACTACAAATCAGCATGGTCAAATCACATACTTCTCCTTTACCACATACTTGACCATTTCTGATAGACAGACAGACAGACAGACAGACAGACAGACAGACAGATTGATACCTTATTGACTAGCAGTCTGATGGCATTGTTGATGGCAAATGTATTTATATAGTCATATAGATGCCCTATAATTGACCATATAAATACAAGTTAGCTAAACCTGACACCATGGTTTACAATAAACCTTTGACATCTTCCACCCTGTTACCTTCCACAAGCAGTTTACAGGATGTCTTGTCATCAGTGGCATCACAGGTGTACGTGTCTTCGTCCCCTGAGCCCACATCGTTGATGGTGAGTTTTCGGTACACATCTTCACTCTTGATCTCGTACTTCGTGCTGGGCTTGATCTCCGTCTTGTTCTTGTACCACCTCACCTTCGCACTGGCGCGTGACACTTGGCATTCAAGATGACCACGATGCTTATACATCGCTATCTTATCCCTGAGTCTCTTCACAAACTTCACAGGCAGCTCTACAGCAACAACAACAGCTTATCAGTACAAACCATCATGTATGCCACAAAGGTGCTATTAATGCCAAGGTCTTGCCAAAGCCCTTGCCTAAGCGCCCTATAGAAAAGACAAAGCTCAGAACTACATCATGCTATAGCCATAGCAAATGGGCTTTAAAACCTGTGAAAACTAGTGCATTTGATGCATCATCGCTTCTAACATATTGTCTGCAAAAGCTAAAGCAGGTTGCAGGCATGTTATAATGACACATTGCATTAAGTAGGAATTACTGTATGGCTGTAAATATGATTGTTTTCTTAGCTGTAATCCCTATAAAAATGTTGTTGTATATGTTTTGTCAATTGCTGTTTGATTACATACAGCATGAACAGTGACTTAGAATTAGGGAAGAACACAATGTAATTTCATAAAAGTTAAAAGCAATCAATTAAATCAAAACACAATAGTTAGTCATTAAAAAGTAATAACATATTGTGTTGTAGAGTAGTTTAAAAAAATCTTTACATATACTGTACATAATGTTGAGCAACGTATGGTAAAGTGTTAACAAAGTATGCTATTTAATGAGTCAGAGAAAACAATTATGCAGGGAGTGAATGCCTCTACCATCATCTTTCATCTCATCACCCATTAGACTGCTGAAATTTTGTATTTTTTGTTTGATTCATAGACCTCATACTTCTAGAGGAATCCCTAATACTCATATATAATTGATTACCATCAAAACACCCCAGAACAGCAGACCTAACCAAGTCCTACCACAGGCCAGTAAACCTAACCCAGTCTTACCGCAGGTCAACAAGCAAATTAAAGTTTCAGACTACATCACAGTAGATCTAACACAAAACCAAAAATATTTTTACTCCACTATCAAAGGCAACAGAAATGCACAAGATAAAATTAAATTCCTCAAAACAAGACTTTTTAAAGCCACTTCCACCACCAGGTGGGACTAGAGGCAATAGAACGACATTTGGGAGAAACCTAACCTAACCCTAACTAACCCTCCTCTCGAAGCTGACATGGATGATTGTTCGACACCAATGCAGTTCACAGTCACTCCGCAGAGGAAGCATCTCTTGGATATGTGCTCAAACCTTCACCTGTAGGAGTGCCATGTCTTTTTTATGCGTGGAACATGATGTCCTGAAGTGAAAGCCTGGCTCAGCATGATTCAGAATCACAGACTGTATCCCCAAAATGGGATCCTTATATCAGTGGCTCCCTCTTGCTTCTCAAAGAAAATAGAAGTGAGTTTCTTAAAAGTTTGAGGCTCTAAACAGCTACACTGTTTTTTTTAGTACTTATTACTGAATTGTCCAATGAAAACATCACACTTTGAGGATGAGAGCCCAACAATCTATTTCTTTAACTTCATGGAGAATAAACAAAGACAATCTTATTTAAGTGCACTTATTCTTGACAGTATAGTCCTGAGCCTTTTTCCATCCAACTAAGTTGATTCCTGTCTTAAAGGGGACACGAACAACAAGCACGATGCAGCAATGCCTCAAATTAACCCAATTAGAAAAAAACAATTGACTAATGATGTGTTCTCTGTGGACACCAATACACAGGGTCTTAACAACATTCAATCAAGAAAGGAAGCGATGACAATACCCAGGAAAAAAATCCTGAACATCAGCTAATGCTAAGAAATAAGTTAGTTGGAAAACAGAAAGATTGTTTTCCCTTTGCCATCAGGTCTCAATGAGCCATAGATGCCTGAAACTATGACAATGTAAATGAAAGCTGCAACTAGATTTTCTACCTCACCTGACTGAAAAGTTGTCAGAATGTTGCATTGTATTTTTTTTTTTTTTTTGCAAGAAACCATTCACTTTGACTTCAGTCTGATTACAGACATTTACACATTTAACCTGGTCACTAGTCCAGGTTAAATGTTGATTTAAATTTATGTGAAAAACAATGAACCAGGATTTGGATTATCAGGTTGCATGCCACCAGAATCTGCATACAGCCTAATAATCAGTTTAGAGTAGCCTAATTGGTCCTAATTTGATCAAAATTTGAAAATGATTGTGATTTCAGATGCTCATAAGCAAGTAATTCTGGGCAACTTTCTGACCACTTTAGTCATGATGATTAGAGATAATCCATTTGCAACCTGCATCTGAACATTGTCACATAATGGTTAAGTAATCCACAGAATAATATTTCGGTTGTTATGTAATTTCAGCACACTGTTTTCATTATTGCTATCTCAAATATAAATGTGTTGCTGTATCATACTTTGGTGGACAGACACTGATTTGTATAACGCACTATATGATATAAAGCCACACAGAATGGTCGGGATTCGTTTACCTTTCACTTTTAGTTTTGCAGTTGAAGAGATTTTCTCAGCTGTGAATTTAATCTCACCCATATCTTCTGGGGTCACAGACTTAAACAGCAGCACATAGGTTCTGCCTAGGTTCGGAAATAGAGAACAGAACGTTATTATAGACAGAGTCATCACTGATAAAGAATTATTAATGTAATTTCTATAACATTACATAAATGCATTTGAATTACATTAATTTCTTAATTGTGGCCTTACCCTCTTGTCTCAACTTGATGTTGTCACTGACTTTGAGTTTGGTACTCCCTTTGTACCACTGGAAGTCCACCTCATCATGTGAGAGCTCACAGACAAATGCAGCACTTTCTTTCTCCATCACCTCCACATCTTCCAGCTTCTTAACAAACTTAATCTCTCTCGCTGTGGGGAAAATATTCTTAAGCTTCTTGCATGATGTTTCTATTGTGAATATTGTATGTGAAACATTGGAAATAGGCATACTTGTGTACCAAAATTAACAGTACCAACTGATTGAATTTTTCCTATATGACATGATCAATAATTTAGAATTACCATGAATGGAGAGCTTGGCTGAGGTGTTATCATCAGCAGTGCGACAGATGTAGGTGCCTTGATCTTCAGGTGTACATTTGTGGATGACCAGAGTGCGCTTTCGGCCCAGGGAGTGGATGCCAAGATTCTTTGTTGGTTTCAGCTCCATGTCACCCTGCAGAGAAATTGTCTTTCAGAGGTGACGTATGTACTGTATAAACTGTATGCCTTTTTCTTAGCACATTCAGGCCAGTTCAAACAGCACAGTGGCTATCTTATTCTGTCACTATGCAGTGTATATTCTAACACTACTTATGATTTCTCACCTTGAACCACTTAACGTCTGCGTTGGTTCGGGACACTTCACATTCAAAAGTGACCTTCTCTTTCTCTGGGACACTGACATCCAGGATGGGCTTAGAGATCATAGCAGCAGGTTCTGTAAAAGCAATGCACGTTCATCAAAAAATTCACAAACACAAGCTACAGCAACCCAGTAACTAAGAACCTCAGTTTAACGGATCATTGCTGAATGAAAATCATACCTGTGACAATTAGTTTGCCAGAAGTATGGACACCCTCTGCTTGGAACGCAATTGTTCCTGCATCCTCCATCTTGAGTTGGGACAGCGTAAGGGCGTGCTTCTTTCCAAGAGCTGTGATGCGGCAGTTCGTGCCTGTCCTCATCTTGGCCCCGTCCCTGGTCCAGGAGCCTTCGACATCAGCCTGGCTCAGTTCTACCTCAAGAGTTACTGTCTCCGTCTCATGAGCCTTGGTTTCTGTCAGGCCCTTCACTACCTGTATCTTCCTCACTGAAGGGAGGAGGGAAGGTTTGAGTGTGTTAGTTTGCATGCATGACTAAGCTTATAAATCAAACTGTGAATCCAAACAGGTGCACATTACTGGACAATTAAATGCTCTTTCTAGGACTACGGTATGTGCTTGAATATTGTACACTTGCAATAAAAACTTGAAAATTGGGATCTGTCTTACTCTCCACAGTGAGCTTGGCCTGGGTCTTGTCATCCAGAGTTTCACAGGAGTAGAAGCCACGGTCAGCATAAGTCACACTCCTGAAGACCAGACTCTGCTTGGCTCCATCTACCCGAATCTCCATGTTTCCTGCAGGCTGCAGCACTACACTGTTCTTCATCCACCTGAGTTCAGCTGATGGCTTACTGAGCTCCACCTCCAGCTTCACTTCAGTCTGCTCCTCCACTGTCAGGTTTTCTAGCTTCTTCTTAAATGTCACAGGCATCTCTGATGGAGGCACAAAGGATGTTTCAGAAAGAGAATGAAATGAAATTACAATACGCATTCACAGAAACATATTTTTTCACATTAAATGCGTGTTCTTACGTTGCACTTGCAGAGTAGCTTTGCAGCCTTTGCCTTCTGCGTCAACGCTGATCTCCCCAGCATCCTCCTTGGTAACAGAGGTGATGGTGAGTGAGTGGCTGTTGCCACCATGCTCAATCTTATACTTAGGCCCAGCAGTGATGGGAATGTTGTTGCGGAACCATTTAACATTGACGTCTGCCGGGGTGACAGAGCACTTAAAAATGGCATCTTTTCCCTCCACTGCAGCCACATTGTTCAGTTTGGCAGTCAGCCTCACTAGTCTGGGTGCTGAAAGGAAAGAATGACATCAAATGAACTGGACTGATATAAAAGAATAATGTGACAATTTTAACACTGTGCATGTTTGACCGTTTCTTAATAAATTAAATAAAATAAATTCCCTATAGGGAGCATTCAGAATGGCTTGTCATGGATTTCAAGTATAATGAAATATTTAGTAACCTTTTGCGGAGACTTTAGCAGAGGTCTTGTCATTTGTACATTCACAGCTGTATTCTCCCTCGTCTTCCTTAGTCATGCCAGTCACGGTAAGGACCCGCTTAGCACCTTCTGTGCTAATACAGAACCTGCCACCAGGTTTAATCTCACGACCATCACGGTGCCAAACAACGTCCCCTGAGGCTTGGTTTAGTTCACACATCAGGCTAAGTGTGCCACCCAACTCCATTGCAACAGACTTCAAAGGCACCACAAACTTCAAAGGTAAATCTAAATGGAAATACGGAATTTAGACATCAGAAAATTAGGCATCTCCAGAGATATATATCTATACAAAATGTAAATTCTCTCAACACTAAAACATTCCTTTAAATTCCATAGAAAAACTGACTAACCTTTGACCTGAACTTTGAACTCCAGTTTGTCATCAGCAGTGTGACAGGAGTATGTTCCACTGTCTTTGGCTTCGGTGGATTTTACTATCAGGGTACGAGAGAGGCCGTCTTTTTTCATCTCATACTTGCTGCCCTCCTTGAGCTCCACACCGTCCCTACACCACTTCACACTTGCACTCTCTGTGGTCAGCTCAGTGGTCAAAACGATCTTCTCACTTGCTTGAACAATACATGTATCCTTGACCAACTTCTTCTGGAACTTGGCAGCTGAATCTATAGAGAAGAAAGAAAATGTTTACAGTGCTTTGTGCAGAGAATTAATCAAGTTAAAAAGGGCAAACAATTCAATGATATTTTACCTGCTATCTGCAGCCTGAACACCAGCTTGTCTGTTCCAACCTCACAGGTGTATTCTCCAGCATCCTTCTTCTCCATCTTTTCTATCACCAGCTGACGACTCTTGCCCTTTGACTCCATGTGGACTGTCTTGCTGGAAGTCAGCAGCTTGCCATCCTTGTACCACTTCACCTCCGTCTTGATATCGGAAACCTCACAGCTCAGAGTGGCTCTCTGGGAGAGAGCAGCTTTCACCTCCCTCTGGACCGACTCCTTGTTGGAGAAGGCAGCTGGGGCTTCTGTTGAGAAGATGACATATTTGCCAAGTGGCACAAGAATAATATTCAATTTCAGAATTATTTCTGATTCAAAGGTACCATATGTAGTTTTTTTTGTAAGATCTTCAAAGTGAAATGAGTTATGATAGACCATCAAGCTGCTTTTTACTGTCATATTTCATTATTTCTACTTCCCAATGCTTTTGATGCATATCTTAATAGCCTTCCTTCTAATTTTCCAGAGAATCAAGCCCATGAACCCCCATATGGTGCCAACTGATAGCACTGAGCAGACAATTACAGCTTCTGTTTATAACAGCGAAAGTCATATTTTTTGCTATCATTAGAATGTGACATCCACAACTAGTTTTACAGCAATATATACATGGGGAAATGTTATATATAGCATCTGTAATTAGTCTTTTATCTTGTAATATATTATTTTTGATAGACTGCTTATAATGACAGCTATCATATGCTGTAACTAAGTGTAAACACATCAGTAACACTGTAAAGCATGCAAAGAGCAAAAGCTTTTCAACAGTAACAATAGTAATAGATAAGAACAACAACAAAAAGACAAATTAAATAGTCCTGCAGAAAAACTGAAATGACAGCAATTACATTAATTTGATAAAGCCAATAGATAAAGCTGAATTCTGCACATATATCTAATGCACATTTACATACACTCTAGCAAAGGCCAGCCACACCATATTTTTCCTACCTGCCACCTGCATCTTAAAGACCAGCTTCTCTGTCCCAGCCTCACAGATGTACTCTCCAGCATCCTTCTTCTCCACGCTGTCTATCACCAGCTGACGGCTCTTGCCCTTTGACTCTATATGAATCATCCTGCTGGAAGTCAGCAGCTTGCCATCCTTGTACCACTTCACCTCTGTCTTGATATCAGAAACTTCACAGCTCAGAGTGGCTTTCTGGGAGAGAGCAGCTTTCACCTCCTTCTGGACAGAGTCCTTGTTGGAGAAGGCAGACTTGGCTTGGATTTCTGCAGAGGTAATAATGGAAGTGTAACCCCTTCATTTAGACACAATTCATCACACCACCAAGTAGCAAAACAATGCAGGGCAAAATATAACCAGGAGAGCCAAGTACAACATCAAGCCATTAACACAGATCAAAAAGGGAAGACCAATATATATACAGTATAGCCAAGAGCAGCAAACAGCACCGTGCAGCTATGTAACTAAAACATCTAAAATAAATCACAAATAACCACAAATATGTATGATGCCGGCAACATACTAAAACATTCTCAAATTAACAGAAAACAACATCTAAGCAAAACCAACTGTATCATAAAAATTCACATCCTCCACTGCAGTTGCTTTTCAATTTCCCTCTATTTCACTTCTGTTGTCATGCACAAGACAGGCAGACATACAGACTTGAACAAAATTTGCACAAATCACAGTCCTGTGAGACAAAGCATTCCAAGGGACGTCCCCATACCTGTCACCTGTACTGTAAACACCAATTTCTCAGTTCCGACCTCACAGGTGTACTCTCCAGCATCCTTCTTCTCCACGCTGTCTATCACCAGCTGACGACTCTTGCCCTTTGACTCCATGTGAACTGCTCTGCTGGAAGTCAGCAGCTTGCCATCCTTGTACCATTTCACCTCTGTCTTTGTATCAGCTACCTCACAGCTGAGAGTGGTTTTCTGCGAGAGAGTAGCTTTCACCTCCCGCTGCACTGAATCCTTGTTGAAGAAAGCAGATTTGGCCTGGATTTCTGTAGAGGTAACTGGGGAGGGTTTTGGCGGCGTTATAATCACCCATAAAAAAGGGAATGGACACTAAAACCACAGCATAGACAATGGTTTGGATGGACTGGACAAACATAAAGCTAAATAGATGCAGAGCATAGAGTCATAAACTCTATCAATGCACATCAAAATGAGGTAGGCATTACACAGCACCTTTACAGCCATGAACTGAAACCCACTGAGAACCACTGATTAAATAATTCACAATCTAGACAAACACAATTTGCAAAAATCCACTTCAACAATTCTTTAAATTGCTGCATAGACATAAATAGACACAGACATAAATCCCCAAAACAGCAGCAATCCACAAAGATAAGGTGAACTCACAGATGCCGCCTACCTTCTACCTGTACTTTAATTGCCAATTTCTCAGTCCCAGCCTCACAGATGTACTCTCCAGCATCCTTCTTCTCCACGCTGTCTATCACCAGCTGACGACTCTTGCCCTTTGTCTCCATGTGAAGTGTTCTACTTGAAGTCAGCAGCTTGCCATCCTTGAACCATTTCACTTCTGTCTTGGCATCAGAAACCTCACAGCTCAGAGTGGCTTTCTGGGAGAGAGCAGCTTTCACCTCCATCTGGACCGACTCTTTGTTGAAGAAAGCAGATCGGGCGTCTGGAGGTAGCCATAGAGGTGCACAATGGAGACGTCAAAAATGATTAATTCAGAGTGAAAGACCAAAACACTGCACAAGACCTGACAAACAACGGATCCACAAGACACCAGAGCTGCCTCAGCAAATCAAATACTACAAGAAAGTCTGACTCTGAAGCACAGTAGTGCACACAAACAAAGAAATCCAAAGCATTCAGATAATCTCAACAGATCAATTAACACAAGAAAACAAGTCAATATTGTCCTATAAAAACTTAAGCCAGAGAGCTTGGCAAATATCCCATAACTGATATCAAATTTAGACAAACCCCAGATGCAACCAATAATGCAGCTAATTTCATTATTCCCTCTCTGTAACACCACTTTTGATTGAACAGTCTAAGCAGCAAGACTACAGACACAAACAGGACATTCCACAAAGAAACCTGCAGATGGTGTCGAAGTAACATTTTCCAAAACAGAAAAAATAAGACAAAATATCCAGAGGTTTTCCACAAGTAAAAGGTTATTTTCCTATCTCCTAATAAAAAAATTAACTGGAAAACATGTTATAAGTAAAACACGTATTCCTCATTTGCGGCAATCTCAATAATCAGGAAATAATGTGAAAATGATCACACATTTGTTTCTTGGCATATGTAATAAGCCTTAGTTTTTATACATATTTCTGTTTTTTGTTTGGTTATTACACTAGTGGGTACTGTCCCTATTTACATTCCTATACTGTATATGTATTGCAATGCAATTACCATTGCACGAGTCAGTCAGCAAAACTGTGTTTCAACTAAAATGCATCTGGACTGTATGTTTTACAAACTATGTCCTGAAAGGGAAAATGCTGCAAGTTATTTAACAGCAATTTGAGATTTGAAACACCAACCAATGGCCAATGGGTAACCAGTGCAGTTATAACTCAATACTCTCATTTGGTATTTATTAGACATACTGTATATACTGCATTCTCCATACCTTCCACCTGTACTTTAAAGACCAGCTTCTCAGTCCCAGCCTCACAGATGTACTCTCCAGCATCCTTCTTCTCCACGCTGTCTATCACCAGCTGACGACTCTTGCCCTTTGTCTCCATGTGAAGTGTTCTACTTGAAGTCAGCAGCTTGCCATCCTTGAACCATTTCACCTCTGTCTTGGCATCAGAAACCTCACAGCTCAGAGTAGCTTTCTGGGAGAGAGTAGCTTTCACCTCCCGCTGGACTGAATCCTTGTTGAAGAAAGCAGACTGGGCCTTGGTGTCTATGGAGGTAACCATGAAAGAGTGAGACATCAAGCGCAGACTGGTTTCTTCAATATCAGACACTGTTGTGGACTAGGCAAGCATCGTGGCAAGGAAGCCAAATTCAGTCCATTATAAAGAAAAAAGAAAAATAGAAACAGAGCCTAGATAGACAATGAAGATGACGTATTGTTCACTGAAGCATGTTTGTTTTGAGGTTTTTTTTCAGAATGCATTTTCTTAAATGTGTCAATCTGTGGGTTGCTTTACAACTTCACATTTCATATTCTGTGGAAGATGCAACTTTATACTTGTTCATTTACGTGTTACTAACAACATCTACAACATCTGCTATGCATCTCAATCAACAGGAAGTCAGCAAGCCAGTTGCCACCTACCTGTCACCTGCATTTTAAAGACCAGCTTCTCAGTCCCAGCCTCACAGATGTACTCTCCAGCATCCTTCTTCTCCACGCTGTCTATCACCAGCTGACGACTCTTGCCCTTTGACTCTGCATGAATCGTCCTGCTGGAAGTCAGCAGCTTGCCATCCTTGTACCACTTCACCTCTGTCTTCATATCAGAAACCTCACAGCTCAGAGTGGCTTTCTGGGAGAGAGCAGCTTTCACCTCCTTCTGGACTGACTCTTTGTTGGAGAAGGCAGACTGGGCCTCTGATGGGGAAGTCATGGAGGGGAAAGTATCAGGTGTGATTCATTCAGAGCAAAACATCAAAAGAAGGATGAACCAGACTGAATGAACTGTGGAGTAGTGGACAACAGAGGTGTCTGAAGCACATCAGTTATCAAGAATATATTCAGCCATGCAGAGATACCTATACAGGCACAGATCATTTTACTTCTTCTGGACAGACTTACTGGAGGAGAGACACTGAATTTCTAGTACAACAACAATCGATGTGCACAGTGGTATCATAAATCTTTTATCCAGAGCTATACACCGAAAGCACAAACAAGGCTAGGCAAACAGGATGGCAAGGTGGATGATACAGACCCCTGATAAAATCTACTATTGAACGGCAATAGATACATAGTGCAAATGGGCAACTCAGGTGTCCACATAAACCACAAACATAAACAATACTCTACAATTCTAAAACCAAATGAACAATTTAAAATGTTCCTTTGTGTCATCCTTGTAATTTGACTTGTGTTTACTATATATTACAGTATATTACTGGAACAAAATTCCACCATGACATGCTGCACTGGATGACTGAGACAGTGTGGACAAAGACACCTAAAGCTTCATTATAGAGCTGTAACAATTAATTGATTAATCGATTAGTTGTCAACTATTAAATTAATCGCCAACTATTTTGATAATCAATTAATCGGTTTGAGTGATTTTTTAAGTAAAAAAGGGTAATAATTCTCTGATTCCAGCTTCTTAAATGTGAATATTTTCTGGTTTCTTTACTCCTCTATGACAGTAAACTGAATATCTTTGGGTTGTGGACAAAACAAGATATTTGAGGACGTCATCTTGGGCTTTGGGAAACGCTGATCGACATTTTTCACCATTTTCTGACATTTTATAGACCAAACAACTAATCGATTAATCAAGAAAATAATTGACAGATTAATCGACAATGAAAATAATCGTTAGTTGCAGCCCTACTTCATTACTAATGAGCACCCAGTAAATAAAGAGAATAGAATGAATGAAATCTACTCTCCCTTACCTGTCACCTGCATTTTAAAGACCAGCTTCTCAGTCCCAGCCTCACAGATGTACTCTCCAGCATCCTTCTTCTCCACGCTGTCTATCACCAGCTGACGACTCTTGCCCTTTGACTCTGTATGAATCGTCCTGCTGGAAGTCAGCAGCTTGCCATCCTTGTACCACTTCACCTCTGTCTTCATATCGGAAACCTCACAGCTCAGAGTGGCTTTTTGGGAGAGAGTAGCTTTCACCTCCTTCTGGACCGACTCCATGTTGAAGAAGGCTGACTGGGCTTCTGAGGATAAAGTCAGTGAGAATCACAGTGGTGCTGTGAGTGCAGTTTAAGATCAAACACAGACAGCTGGAAGCACAATGGAAGCAGAGCTGCCTCAGGAAATCATGTATTCTGAATATAGGGGTACAGAATAATTAACATATTCATCGGCAAGAGAAGCTTGATACGCAGAAGAATATACTCAGCCCAGCAATGTGGACTTAATGCAAAGTAATACAAGCTAAACTGTAACACATTAGAAAACATCACTTCTCTGTGCAGCATTGAAATCAATCACAACACATAGGACATAATATAATGATTCTAAAAAGTTCAACATTTAAACTATTACTATGTCAGGCAAACCTCAATTCGTCTTGTTTGTCAGAATCACGAAATAGGTCCTGCATCCAAAAATTGAATGTAGAAAGATGGTCAAATGTGTGGACCCTAATCTAGCACCTTTATAGTCTCTCCAGCAACTGAAGCCAATCACAGGCATAATTAATTATATCCATTTACAGTAGTTGATCAATTGATCAGTCCTACCTGACACGAGTATCTTAAAGACCAGCTTCTCCCCTCCAGCTTCACAGGTATACTCTCCAGCATCGTTCCTCTCCACCTTTTCAATCACCAGCTGACGAGTCTTGCCTTTTGTCTCAGAGTATATCATCTTGCTGGATATCAACAGCTTTCCATCTTTGTACCATTTCACCTCTGTTTTGCTATCAGAAACATCACAACTCAGAGTGGCTTTCTGGGAGAGAGTAGCTTTCACCTCCTTCTGGACTGACTCCTTGTTGGAGAAGGCAGCTAGGGCTTGGGTTTCTGTTAGAAAAATGCGGTTTCATAAATTTTGTATCTGTGATGCACAAAGTGAAGTGCCATTCTATGTCACGCAAAAGCATCATAGTCTTACCTTTTATCTTGACCTGGAATGTGACTTTGTCTGCTGCTGTCTCACAAGAGTAGTGTCCTTCGTCACTTTTCTTGGCATTCTTGATGATGAGTTTCCTTTGAGTCCCTTTTGAGATGATGGAAGTTCTTTGGTCCTCAGTGACCTCCACCTGATCTTTCTTCCACACGACGACCCCGCTGGCAGGAGACACCTCGCAGCTCAGCTCAAGGTCTCCTTTGAGGGACGATGTCATTCCCATGGGACCTCTGGGCCTGTTCAGAAACTTGGCAGGTTCATCTTAGAGAGAAAGAGATGGAAATTAAGTCAGTGTTTTGTTTTTGTTTTTTATAAATAAATGTACTATGTAATAACAATGTAGAATTGCTTTTATAACTTATATATTATATATATTTTATAGCTGTAAAGTCTGTTTTGTGAAGACCCCATGAAGACTACTTGATGGAATAGACATCCTTTAAATTAAAGAAATAAACTAGAGTTGAGTGCAGGTGAAATATTTGTGACTGAGAGAGATTTTTGTGATATTTCCTTTTAATTTTCATTTTCTAAAGTTTGCTATGGTATTCATGCATGGGAAGTGCATGACTTGGGGGGGAAAGAGTCATACTGGAGTTGACTACATGATGACAGAGAGTTCTTTCCTCTGTTTGATGGATCATGAGCACCTGCTAGCAGCCATCAGAGCAGGTCATGTTCCTGTGTATCACATGGTGCGAGAGAGGCTGTCTGCATTATGCAAGCTAGAGATTGGGCACATCTCTAGCTTGCCCCATTACAAGCCCCATTCCCTTTGTCAAATCATGTCGCACTGAGCATGAGGTATGCGTGATGTTTAGTAAAAAGTTTTGCTTTGCAGGTCAATAACAATACTGGTAAGTAGAACATATTTTCAAACATAATCCATGGCAGATAGATTGTTGATTGTTGATTTTACCCAGCATTAAAGCAAAAATATATAAAAGTACTAGCCTATACTTTTGTGACTGATTTTGATTGAGTGTACCTTTAAGAGCGAGTTGCAGGGATATTCTGTCACCATCCAAAACACACTCATAGATGCCCACGTCCTCATCTGTAACATTGTGCACCATCAGGATCCTCTTGCGGTCTATAATCACATACTCATACTTCTTCCCCACTTTTACCTCTCGCCCATTTCTCATCCAAACCACCTGAAGAAACAAACAGAGAAAAGAATGTAAAAATAGCCATGCTACCGGTGACGTTAAAGGTATATTAACTGAACAAAATTAGCTGAAAGAAAAAGATAAAACCGGATATGAGGTGTTTTCCCATCACACACCTGTGCATCGTAATCAGACACCTCAGTGGTCAGCTGGGCAGTGGCTTGGGCACTGCAGATCACCACCTCCATCTGATCTGACTTATTGGTGAACCTAACAGGAGGGGCTACAAATAGAGGTGTCAAATAAGTGGGTATTAGAGACTTGATTCTCACAAAAAAACATGTAAATGGATTCTAATTTGCCTTGCAGTAAATAGCCATGTCCCTTAATTAAAAGCAATACTGAGGATGAATATTGTTGTTGTAATATAAATGGGTAGAGAATCACCACATAAAAGTAAATAAATGATATCAAAAGGATTTAGTGTTTCTCTCTGTTGGTGGCCTAATTGTATGGGGTCAAGTGCATACCCTTCACGCTCAAGATGCAACTGGTCACCGAGCCTCCACCCACAAACTTGACTTCAGCTCCGTTCATTTCCACGGACACAACACGGATGACCAAGGTGTGTATGTTCTTGGACCTGGTGATGAGGTACTCTGCCCCGCTGCGCAGGAGGCGGCCGTTCAGGGACCAGAAGCCGGAACAAACAGCAGACAGTTCCACAGAGAGAGAGGCCTCCTCACCAGAGATCGCTGTACTGTTCATCAGGCCCTTCCTCACTTCTGCTGAGGGTTCTGAAGGAGAAACCGGACATGAGGAAAGACATCTCGATATGTACTGTATACTCATTATGCTCACAGTCAACAACAGCATTGTTAGTGAGGAGTGAGAAATGTCACAGCGGCATCAGTCTTACCGAGGTAGAAGCTTCCAGGCACCTCCAAGTAGGGGCTCTGGCCAAAGTCATTGACAGCGGAGATACGGAATTGGTAGCTGGCCTCTTCAGTGAAGTTGCAGATAGTCATCTGCACTGAGACAACGGTTTCCGTAGCGTTGCACCTCTGCCATGTCTGAGTGCCCACCTTCCTCCTGTCCACGATGTAGCTCTTGATGGGCACGGGACGGTCGCTGTCAGGAGGAGACCACTGAAGGGTGATGGAGGAGTCAGTCTTGTTCAGCACCACAGCATCGACTGGGGGATCGGGAGGATGCTTTCTTGCAGCTAGAGCAGAAGGAGTGATGGTCATGCTTTTTGTCTGATCAGATTAGTATGGAGTTATGAGAGTAAATGAGACAGACATTAAGGGATTAAGTTTCACAGAGAAGCATGTATCCTCATCGGTCCCGGGTCAAATAGTGTTTATAAATGTATTTTATAGTTTGTTTTATCCTAGGTGCCAGATGGGTGGAGTTTGCTACATAGGACAATCAAATAAATACAGAAGAAAGTTAAGATAAGCACCAGTTTCAGTTTTACCATACTCCCAACTTTATGCATTACTTTTTATTTCCTTTTCATATATTTTATTCTATCTTATTTTACATCAATTTATTTTATTTTTTTTACTATTATGATTATTATTATTATTATTAATACATATTCTGATTTAGATTTCTGTGTTGTATCTCTTGGATCTTGTTATCTTTGTTGCACTTTGTATTGCAATCTTGCATGAAAGGTGCTATATAAATAAAGTTTGATTGATCCAACTGATTGATTGATTGATTGACCAAAAAGTATTAAGTCAGTTTGTATAGTTTTCTGTGACTGAAAACTTACCTGACACTATCTGAATTGTCCTGATTCTGTAAACCCCATCCACATGGTATTGCAATCAGTTCGAATAAACTAGGTATATTTCGAAATAGTATTTGACCCAGGTCTCCTCACCAGTGACAGAGAATCGAGTGGAGGTCTTGCAGTCTCCAGCCACAAAGGCCACTTCTCCTGAGTCATCTGCCTGGCAATCTCTGATGGTGAGTGTGTACTGTCTGAGCACGCAGGCAATGGAAACCCGTGAATCCTGCTTCAGCTTCTCGCCATTGCGGGTCCAGTACGCATCTGGGCAAGGCTGCTCCAGCTCCACGCAGAAGATGACAGTGTCACTAACGGGAACAACGGTCCTCCGGGGAAGCTTCTTGGTAATGTTGCCTGGGATACAAAGAGATGCAGACATTAGTCAAAGAAAAACAGCATTCAATAGCCTTGACACACTGGAAAAGTATAAATGGTGCCAAAGTGGAGAGCAAAGACATTTGAGGACAGAGGGAAGTTGCCAGGGACGAGGAATGAAATGGATTCCATCTGTATAATTTCAACTTTTAGCAGTATTTTAATAATGGCAAAGTAATTCTACGGAGGTGAAAACATTGTGATGCTTGCACACAATATCAAACAAAGAACAAGGAGTGGAGAGAGAAATGAAAACACGTCTCCTTCATACCCAGGACAGTGAGCTCGGCCACGGTGCGACTGCCCTCCTTCATCTCACAGATGTAAACAGCATCATCGTTGGTGGTGACATTGTGGATGGTGAGGCGGCGCAGGGTGCCCTCTTCCTCCATGCGATACTTGATACTTTGCTCTAGCCGTGTTTCCTCCATGAACCAGTTGGCCTGGGTGGCAGGAACAGGCACCTCACACATCAGCGTGGCTGACGTCTTCTCTTGTACCTCCACATCTTTCAGCTTCCTCCTGAATGGCACCTTAGGCTCTGACACAATGGAGGATCACAGAACCTTCATTAGGTTAAAGTTAAACATAAATTGTTCACATTATGTACTTCATATACACTACCAGTCAAACCTGATTGAATGTACTATGTTTTTCATTATCTTAAAGCCATTTTGACCTGAAGGCTTATGCTTAAAGGCTTGAAATTTGTTTTTTAGACAAATATAAATAGTGAAGTTGATGCCTATGTATGAATTTCTTTCCACAGCCTCTGCCTTTCCATCAAGGCAAAGGGCGGCTACTTTAAAGAATCTGAAATATAAGATTGTTTTGATTTGTTTAAAACTTTTTTGGTCACTGCATAATTCCATTTGTGTTATTTCCTACTTTTGATGTCTTTACTATTACTCTTAAATACGGAAAATAGTAAAAATAAAGAAAAATGTGTTTGTCCAAACCTTTGACTGGTAGTGTATACAAAAAAATGTAGGCTATGTCAGTAGCCTGTAAAGCTTAGGATGTGAACACTAAATGCCCCTATAACACATGCTATTTCAATGGAGAATGCAACGTAAATCTTGTACATTTCCTCTACTGCTTGTGTTGTCAATTTTCTTACTGTACTGTACACCACTTCAATACTACAAACAAGGGTTACAACTTCATAACGTATCCATCATCATCAATAACCTAATACTCTGGATCCACGCCAACAGTTTAAGCAGTGTATTTCAACATGTGGCACTCTAATTTGAGTTATGGGACATGTCTACTGGGTTCAGCAAATCATTCAAAGTATTCACATAAAATAAAACTAACATTTACCCTCTCTAGACTCTTGTGAACCTAGAAGGGTTGAGGTGTTTTCAACTTGGCAACTGAATATTTTTACTTAGAGAATATCAAGTTCCGCAAAATGACTGGTCATACACTAGAGAGGATTGAAATATGTGAAATATAGTACGGCTCCATAACAGGCTTTGGGTTGTAATATAGTCCAAGGCTTTGACAACATACATACACAAAGATCAACAGCCCTTAAAACCTATTCATTCTGTTCATTAGCATTAAAAATAATAAGTGCTGAACTGTAGCTGGACTGTGGAGTAACCTAGGGTAAACAATAATAACCAACATTTTAGATAAGATTTATGTACTGTCACCTTTCCAAAAAAAAAAAAAAAATCTATGTGTGTTTCATAGTTGTGGTCTATGACCTTTCACAGAGGTGCTTGTTGCACACAGGGGCTATCAAATGATCTGATGTTGCTGGGAACACCAAAATTTAAAGGGCAGAGGGGTGTAATCCTTTCCATTGCAAAGCTTCTAATCAAGTCCTGCAAAACAAATTATAAGGCGGGCATCTGAGGTATCTATTTTCTTGTACCAACAATGACCAGGCACATCAACGGCGCAGCCCTCACTATCAAATTAAGATCAAGATTTACAGCTGTCATTGATAACTCTACGGTTTCGACCCCTGGCCAATTTCTGCTCATAGAGAGTGACACAAGCAGTGGCGCCCAGGGCCTACAGCAAGTGAGTGACTATCTTAGCAACTGTGAACTACTCATCACCCGCAGAAAATAGACGCAACACAACACCCTCCTTCATAGCATGAGCCAAAATTCAACCTTGTTGTGAAAAGCCACGCACATGTTAAGGGGTCAAAATACAGCTACGTTCAGTTGAAGTTTGATTCACTTTCATAAAGTATAGTGATTTTGAGAACACTGACAGCAGTTGCCTATGTCAATGCAAGTGTGAAGGCCTCTTTTTAAACATTTGTACACATCAGCCTCTAAAATGTTATGCTGACAGATGTTGCAGTTAATTCAAGTACATCTTATAAACATTTATTGAAGCTCCACTGGAGAAGATTCTCTCAAGGCAATAAAACAGTCAGTAAACTGTAAATAAATTGTCAGTGCAAGTGGTGTGTTATCGTTATGTGGCATATCCTCAAAGAACGTCAGTGAACTGTTATGTGAGATGTTAGTGCCAAAAATACACCTAAATGACAAGGGATCTTCCTATTACCCATCATTTCTTAAAACAACACTGATGATGTGCATAGCAAGACCAGATTTAGGTCTACCATTTTTAAAAGCTTACCTTTGACAATCACCAACACAGCACTGTAGGTCTGCCCAGCCATGTTGGTTGCATTGCAAGTGTAGAGGCCATTATCACTCTGCTTGCAGTACAGGATCTTGAGGATGAAGTTCTCAGCCTGGTCCTCATAAATGACATGTCTGCGGCCCTCGCTGATGTTGGAGCCATCCTTCCTCCAGATGATGTGGGGCTTGGGGTGACCGGTCACGAAGCAGCTGAGTTTGGCATGTTTTCCCTCCGTCACCGTGCAGGTACGAGTGAATACACCTTTGGGCAGCTTTGCCAGCGTGGACGCCCTAAGGTCATGTTCCAGACTCAGAGCACTCAAACCATCTGCCATGTTGGTTGTGGAGGAGGAAGAAACAGAGGAGCTGCTGTCTTCGGTGCGATAGATGGAGATGTCCTTCTTCATTTCCTCTTTGCGCTTTTGTAGGTGAGAGAGGAGGGAGGTGTTCTTATCTGCACCCAGGTGGCGAGAGTCCTGGACGTCCACAACAAGCGCTGCAGCAGTGTGCGCTCGACCCACAGAGTTCTGCGCCCTGCAGGCATAGGTGCCGCTGTCCAGGTTGCGTACACTTTGGATCCTTAAAGAGCTGCTGTCGCTGTCTGAAACGATCTTGATGCGGTTAGTCTCCCCCAAGTAGCGGCCATCTTTCTCCCAGTCAAAGTTGGCCTCAGGGTGGGCTGCGACCCGACAGTGGAAAACAACATCGCCTCCCAGGCCCACGCGTGCAGAGGTGGGCTTGACCATGAAAACCGGGGCCCTTTGCACCATCTCTGCTGGCAGGGCCACTTTGAGGGTTACAGCAGCGTAAGCCTCCCCGACATTGTTTTTGGCCCGGCACATGTACTGGCCACTGTCCTCCAGTGTTAAGTCATAGATGGTCAGGCGGTACACATCTCCATCCTCCACGGTCTTGAAGCGGCCCCCAGATGTCAGCTTCAGCTTCTCCTTCTCCCAGGTGATCAGTGGGGTCGGGTTGCCCACGATGGTGCAGCTCAGGTTGGCATCCTTGCCCACGCACACTGCGAATGCCTTTGGCCGGGTGAGAAACCTGGGGGCTCCTCCAAACAGGTTCTGATCCATTATTTGTTCCTATATTCAAAGAAGAAGTACAATACCAAGGGGGAATTAAAGGAAATAAAAAGGCAATTACATTGGAGGTGTCACACACAGGTGTCCTTCTCACTGTATTTTCACAGCTGGCATTTAACAGGTAACAAATCTATTGCTAATTTACACACAATTAGCACAAAGAAAGAGATAATTAGATACTAATTTGGGTCCTATGATGAATAACATTGGGTAAAAAATAGGCTACATACCTAAAACAAATATTTGATTATGTCAGTTTTATACTGCATTTAAGAAATGCTCAAGAAAGACAAACAATAACATAGCTGCTGAACTGCCACACTGTATACTATTTTGTATGCCCGTCCCCACTTTCTGTATCATAGCAGCCATTTTCTATTACTTTCTGGCCACAGATTAGATTACAAAGAAACAATATTAAATGGACAAGGTTTATTTTATTTTGTACTCTTGCTGTAACAAAACCACCAGTAGCTAATTCAAACTGTATCCCAAGCCATTGTGACAAATGACATAGTTTGTTATGTGTATAAATAATGCTGTGACAATACATATAAATCCACATCTGAGACGTCATATTTATAGCTGGCGGTAAGTCTCTGACACCATACCCCGGCCCTGGCCCTACACACACTGACCATATACAAAGACTTACTTCATGCCATGCAGCCTACTCAATAAATAAATAACACACAACAAATAAATTCCTCTATAACAAGGTCAAATAGAGCAGATATGTGCCTTTCAAAGGGTGACATTTGCCAGCTTTGTCACCTCAGTCGCTTGAACTGCCTGTCCCAAAAATAACCTCAGCTGTCAGACCCCGTCTCTGTCCATTGCCATTTGTAGAAGCAAAGGGACATCAGCTGTTTGATAAAGCTCCCACTCCAGAAACAAACTTCATTTTTCACAATGCCAGTTGTCTTTAAGCTCACTGAATCTTCTAAATTATTATGGCAGATTTTAATTACTAATTGTGGTTTGTAAAAATTTAAAAATGGGAGCAGCGTAATTCTTAACGGTCAATTTAGCACAGTTAAATAAAGTAAGCCTATTAGCCTAGCTTAAACTGGAAGTTGTAACCCAAATCATGCATTCATCATGGTTGCCAAACACTATTATGAAAGTTTAGATGCATTTACCCATGTAGCATAATTAAATTGAAGCATATTAGTTCAACTTTACATCTCGGAATCATTACTATCCATTAGGATCTTTTGGTAATAATGTTTTGACATCACTTTCAGCCTAGCTACTTTTTCACCTTGAGTCTTCAGCCACACTCAGGTAAACCAGGCGCTGAAACATGTGGGCTAAAACGTCAGTTGGCTGTTAAGATTTTCGGACGGTACTCCAGTATTTGTGTTTTTAAAAAAATCCCTCTAAAAACTTTCTTCTTTGTGGTCAAATATCCTTGAAATGGTTGTAAATCCAGGATGGTGGAACATCCCCCAGTCTCCTGCGGTGGGCGGTGGACTACGCTTATTTTTTCTTTCTTCTCCGGTACCTCGCGATGCCAAATAGCTGACGTTCCTATTTCGGTGCAGCCTCCTTTCCAAAATAGACTTGTCATTTACTGTAGAGATAGCCTGTTGGTCAAGTGGGGAAGCAGAGCAGACTGGCCTGGCTTCTGCTAGACTATAGACTGCATTTGTGTTGGGCTACGTCAGACAGATAGTTAACAACTGATAATAATGAACAACACTACTGAACTAAATTGCTTTTCAAACGCAGATGGAAAGCTTCCCTCCCTTAATTAACAATGACAACACTTTTAGTCATGGGACTGTTTGGCTGGGTGCAAAGCCAATTATTCTTATAATTTAGACAAGGCCTTGGCTAACATTATCCAAGGTCATAAAAGGGTCAAATTTGGTAGCTTTGTATTTAACATATTAATGATATAATTATTCATTCATTAACAAATGCAATCACCAATCTTTCCATTCCATCATTTCTTCCTGCCCGCTTTCCATTTGATTTTGTTTCCCTTCATGCCTTCAGTCTTAGTTCATTCACTAATTCAGTAACAAAGCCCTTTACAGCTGTTGTGGGTTGTGATAAGGTGGTTACATGCAGCAACAGATATTTTAGTGTCTGAAGAAGGCATTACAATGTTAACATTGTCCTACACTAGTATTATTGTTAACAGAAATAAACTGTAGGGAAGAACGGTAAAATGAGCCACTTCATATGTTTTGTGTTATAAGGCAAAATAAATATGTATTTATTTCAAACAATAATTGTTATATATACTTAGGGTTGTTGGGCATTCAGGGAAATTAAACCATTCTCTGTAGCTAATACAGTATTAGAAGCAATAAAATCTTAATCATACATATATGTTTAACTTAACTACATGTTTACCTATAAAGTAAATGTGATTGGGTTAAGCTGAGAGATTGGCTCAATTTGCCAATCTATGGCCAATCAATGGGCAAGTAGCACATTTTACCCCAAAACCACCATTTTGACAGAATTGCTTCACCCAGCTACTCCAGCCCACAGCTGTGCTTATTTTTATGAGTTTATTACATTATATTGTACCATATAAAGCCTTAAACTAATATAATAAAGTCTCAAATGTATCTTCTTCCATTTAGATAAAGAATCTTCTCCATGATGAAATCACTTGACATAGCTAAAGTTGGACAGCAGGCATTACTGTGCCACTTTCTCCATATGCTCTCCTTCATCACAGATTCAGGCTATTAGGCTACTCATCCTGAATTAATGATCACATTATTAATTTTGTGTATGGTTGCCTAGAAACAAGGGCCGACTCATCAGACCCACAGGCTCATCTTACCCTGTTCTCCCCTATTCTTTGGCTCTCATGGCGTTTTCTTGGTCCTCTGGTGTGGGCTTTCCCCCAGTGCCAATGACTGACAGCAGCAGGTCGCCTGGGCCCTGATTTAAACTCCCCGAAACTCTAGCAGACGGTAATCCTAACAGTCCACTGTTGCCACTTGCTTCTGCCTCATCCTCCTCTGGCTACTGGTGTTTGCTTTCCATTTAGTTTCCTTACTGTATCAATTGCCTGGATGCAGGCTCCTTGTCTACTTGAGTTCACACTTTAATGAATATATCAGATTACACTGAAAAAGAAAAATGCTGACAAGAAATGGGTGATCAAACTCTATTCTCTCTCTGTCTCACATGCACACACACACACTTTTTATAGAACCACTAAATATATTATGTGTTATGTGTTATATTTATGTGTTCTACAAAATCTCTTATTTTACTATACTAACTTTCTCTTCAATTTTTCTCCTCTTCCTCCTCTCGCTATCTGTGGCCTATTTCTTGATGTCCATCCAGTGAATAGCATCAGAGCACACATAATACACTGGTTGGTCTTTCCACACCCTTTGGTAAGCATCCGAAAAGTACTGCCAGCAAGTGGCCACCCTATACTGAAGCACCATTTGTTCTTGCACAATGCAGCACACATCAGTCTGTGAAACTGACAACAGTATAGAGAAATAAACAAGCACACAGCACTTAGATATGTTTATTGAGGGATGATCAGTTGCCAATGTTTCATAAAATGGCGGAAATGTATTCTCTCCGGGGTCTGACCTATGGCACGGCCTTTCACATGACCTCTCAGCCATTTCAAGAGTAAGGTCATGTCCATATCATGTTTACAGCCGAAACACATGGGTGTTCCCTCAAAAGAATATGGACATAGCAGATGACAAGTAAGACAAGGGTCAGTCACACCACAGATAGATAGCCAAGAATGAACAGCAGATGGCGTAAATGTGACCTGGATCTGGCCTGTATTCAATATTGAATAAATTCTTCATTTGTGAAGGTTGTTGCCAATAGGTATACACTGTGGAAGCATGTAGGTGTACTTTTTTTCTACTGTAAATCTCTCTGGACGGTGCAGATATTCTTGATACTTCAGATTCAGAATATTATAATTATTATTTGTACCTCTCTCAGATGATTGTGAATGTTAAATATTCAAAAAACATATCACTTAACAAAGTCCTCAACTGCTTTAAAAATGTATTTGTTCCTACCTTAACTAAGATTCTGATTTGTAGTGTAGTATGAGGCTATAGGGGTTGTGCAATATTACATTAAATGTGGTCATAGAGGTTGTGCAATAATGTATCAGTAATAGGCTATAGGTTCAGTTCAAGTTCAGTGCAATAGTTGTACAGTATGTCGCAATGGAGTTAATGGGCAATAGGTTGTTCTGCATTATCACAGCAATGACTAAATGATTGAAATGGCATACAGCAGAAACACAAGCAAAAATAGGCTGTATGATGTGACTTTGATGCATTTTCTGAGACAGATTTCTGTGCGGGCAGAATGACAATCCTCCCTGACCTGAACTTTCTCAATTCTTTAGCAAGTACATGCAAAAAATACAAACAAATCCAATACATCAATATGACAACCATTTTTTCCATCCATGAGTGATATAAAACATACCATCGGCCAATAATAACACTACATAGGCCTCTTTCATTATAACTAAATTGCTTTCCATTGCTGTAATATAACAAAAATAAAAATGGCTTATGGTGTAATTAGGGTAAATGATTTTTGTGTGATTAATCTCACATTTTCAGTCATCGATTATGACACAGGCAAAGTATAGTTTATCTTTTTGAAGATTTGCTACATATTATTATTATTATTTATATTGCACTTTTTGAAACACAGTTGGGTGTCTTACATAAGAACAAAAAAAAAAAAAAAAAAAAAACCTAAACCTTAACCCCTAATAAATTTGACAGAAAAAAACAGAGAAAGCAAAGCAAAGCAAGAAACAAAAAAGTAAACCATAAAGGGTCAAAAACAGCAAAACATAATTACATTAAAGCAAGTCTATAAAAAGGAGAGGTGGTAAAGAGGTGATTTGATTTAGCCAACCGGTCATTTTAAAGTCAAGGAGCCCTGATGGTCAATCTGGACTTTGGAACAGTCAATAGGCACCTGCCTGTAGATCAGCACAATTTTAACATTAGTTGTGAAACATACAGATAATCCAATGTAAAGACTTTTAAATCACGTGTGTTCTGACAAGAATCCTAGCTGCTGCATTTTGAACAAGCTGGAGATGAAAGAGATTTTCACTGAGGCAGGAATACAGAGCTGCACAAAATACTGCAAGAACTGCAGTATTTTGGAAATATTGCTCATTTGAAAGAAAGACAAGATTGCACAACTCTCTTAGCCTTGTCGTCAAAGCTCAAATTTGCATCAACAATTACATTGGCAGACAGAGAACATAATTCATGGTGGATCCATTTAGTTTGGAAATATTTCACATATGGAAGAAACAGGATTGCACAACTTTCTGAACCTTGTTGTCAAAACCTAAAGATTGCAGAAAAAATGACATTGGCAGACAGTAGACAGAGAGTACATAACTCATGGTGGATCCATTTAATGGACTTCTGCCAAAAAACACCATTTCTGATTTGCTTTCATATTAATCATGATTTTGACATCTACGACGACAGTAAAGTGGTTATTAACAATTGTGCAACTTGACTGATAAGATGACCTGACATCCTTTGTAAAGGGACTGTGTACTTCTCATGTATTCAAAGCAAACAATAACACTTTTGATATAGCCTATGTTGTGATATGAAGGTTACCCATTCGGTTCAGTTGCAAGTATGTCCAATCAGGCCTATAGAAATAATCATTAACATTTCTTAAATTGGGCATCCATCTTAAGAAAATGAAAAATCCACCAATAATAATACTGTATAGGCCTCTTTCATTATAACTAAATTGTTTTCTGTTACACTAGATGTTAATATGACAAAATAAAAATGGCTTTAGGGTGTAATTATAGGAAATAATTATTTTTGTGTGATGAATTTCACATTTTCAGTCATCAATCATGTGTAAATACCACTTACTGTTAAGATACCCATTACTGCAGTGGAGAAATGCTTGGAATGCAGTAATGCACGTTGACCCCCTTGAACCCTTCACTGTTACGGTAAAGAGGCACAGGTTTCCCAAACACCCTGGATTGCTCAATGCTGGAAGTTCAGCAACAGCAGAGTATAAAACACCAGAGAAATTCTGTTTTGGACACAGACGTGAAAATGAAGGATCAGATGAGACTGTTCTTTCTTCTTGCTGCGGTTACCTTGCTGGTCCAGGCCCAGACACCAGCTGAACCCAACTATGAAGATTTCCTCTTAAACCTTCAGCTTCCTCTGGAGAACTTCCGCCCACTTCTGAATCAACTCCAAGTAGAAACTGTAAGTATGTCAGGAGACCTTTAGACAGTTTGCCTTTATACAAAGATATTGGCATTTAAAGAAGTGTCACATGTGGATATTTACACATGATTTAACACTGAAATATCTTTCCTGTATTTAGCTGCAGCCTACAGATGAAGACCTGTCTGCTGTGCCAGTCAGAAGCCTGACATTTCCTGCACAAGAGACAGAGTGCGACTCCACACAGGAACACGGCAATCTCTGCCATCTGAAGACAAATGGGGTAAGTAAAAGCATTACACACTTGTCTCACCTATTTGCATAGCATTTACTCTTGTTGGGATATACTGTATTTACTTGTTATGACTGTGAAGTGCGACTTATCAGACAGTCTTTTCTCTGTATGTTCCGTATCTCATGCAAAGAAAACAAACATCTCTTTTCAGAAACTGATCTTGTGCAACGTTAAGGTTACTCACCCAGTCCAAGACGTCAATGACATCACAGCCTCTGAAGTTAGATGTGAAATGGCAACAGAGGAAGCTCCGCTGGTAAACCCATAACCACCTGTTGAAATATTGGTTCACATTTTAAGCAAAACAGAATAATGTCAGTAAAATCGAAGTAGGAATACCACTCATTTTGATTGTTCGGATGTGGTATTTCTATATCCTTTGACATTTCAGTGTAGATTTGTTAACATTAAAGTCCTTTTTATCTTTTGTTTGGGAGAAGTATTGGCTATGTAGGGCCAACATTTGTAAATCATTTCTCAACTGTATAGGAAGGGCACTTGAACTTCTGAACTTCCTGAACTTTCACTCATTGCAGTTTTTGGTTCTGTCTTTCCTTGCTCCCCTCTAACAACAGAAAAGGGTGAGGACAAGAAGAAGCAAGGCTGGCAGGGGCTCCGGGCGAGGGAACGGTGGCAGCAGAGGGGGGAAAGGCAACAGCAGAGGAGGGAGCAGCAGCAGAGGGGGGAAAGGCAGCAGCAGAGGGGGGAAAGGCAGCAGCAGAGGTCGTTCAGGAGGCGGCTCTTCAATAGCCGGACGTGGAAACAGAGGAAATAGCGGAACCCGCACAGCATAAAATTATTGTGGTTTCCTTTCTGTGAAAACATGTCTACACGTTTGCTCCAATTACTCAAATTCATTTGTGTCTCTGTGTTTTGACCAATGAACTGAACTTATTCTCTAAATTGTCTGCAACTTTATATCCAACGTTTGTATCTGAACTTTCCAATTGAATCATGTCTGCTGTATATATTTTGATTTCTATTAAACAAGAGTGTGTTTAATGGAAGACATGTGGTACAATCATTTCATTACTAAGCACCTAATCTATAAAACAAATTACTAATGTAAACTACCTGTTGTCAAAACAATACAAACAGAGAACATATTGAGTGATTGTTTCTAAATTGCCAACCAAATAAAAACAAAGCATGTAATGAAATAAGCAATGCGTGCAAAGGGGTTAAATAAAGCAATCCCGTAAAATTAAAAGTAGTAAAAGCCAGTATGCAAAAGTGAGAAAGGGATTTTTTTGGATAGGAATTTAACAACATATTGGCTACATATTATTATTATTATTATTATTTATAAGGCACTTCTTAAAACACAGTTACAAAGTGCTTTATATCTGAACAACAAAAGCAACACATCAAATTGACAAAAAAAGCTGAGAAAGCAAGAGAAATTTCAAAGCAAGGCAAGAAACATAAAAGTAAATCATAAAGTGGAGGTCAAACAGTTAACGATGATAATATAAAACCAAGTCTATAAAATGCACTTTGAGAGACAGTCATTTCAAAGTCAAGGAGCCCTGATGGCCAATTTGGACTTTGGAGCAGCCAATAGAGACCTGCCTGTAATTAAGTCATAATCCAATGTAAAGATGCTTAAATCAGGGTGGGTTTGTCTTTCTGTTCTTACAAGAATCCTAGCTGCTGCATTTTATACAAGCTGGAGACAAGAGAGCAACTTTTGACTGACGCAGGAATACAGAGCTACAGGGGGTCTATAAGTGAAAAGAGCTAAATGCATGGATGGCTTTTTCTAGCTCTCTAAAATATGGAAATTGCCTAAGTTCGGAAATATTTCACATATGGAAGAAACAGGATTGCACAACTCTCTGAACCTTGTTGTCAAACCTAAAGATTGCAGAAAAAATGACATTGGCAGACAGTAGAGAGAGAGTACATAACTCATGGTGGATCCATTTAATGGAGCTGGGTCTGCCAAAAAGCACCATTTCTGATTTGTTTTCATATTAATCAGGATTTTTATATCTAGTAGCATCTTTATATATATAATATATAATAGCATCCTTGTCAGTATAACAGGTTGTCAATACATGTCCAATCAGGCCTAAAGAAATAATCTTTAACATTTCTTAAAATGGACATGCATTAAAACTACAATTAAAACTTAAAATCTTTCCACATGAACTGTCAGTTAACTGCTGTATTAAACACAGTACAATTCTAACAAAACAATATTTTCAATTACTTGATCATTCAGAAACTGATCTGTAAAACAAGTTATTACAAACTAGCCATAGGAATTCAAACTGGAGAGAGAATTAAAATATTATATTTTTATTTCAAATCAACATCACATATCCAACCACACTTCAATGATTAAATACACTCAAAATAAGATTTATTTGCCTCTCTATTCACTTACAGAAAACAAAATGTGTATCGTAAAGCTGTGCTGAAAACAAGTTCTTTTGGCATTTTCATTTTCAGCTAGTGTCTCTTAAGTTACCGAAAAAAACAAAAACAAAAAACAAAGACAAACCTATGTAACAAAATAAAACATGTCTTAAAACCTATTCAACACTTTA
This sequence comes from Centroberyx affinis, assembly GCF_046629955.1. NCBI lineage: Eukaryota > Metazoa > Chordata > Actinopteri > Beryciformes > Berycidae > Centroberyx > Centroberyx affinis. The sequence continues at coordinate 532,723 of NW_027279477.1, forward strand.
GGATGAAAACTTAGCACCTCGTTCCAGTCAACATGATTTATAGACTGGTGTATAGTGGATAAGAAGCCATAGTGTGATGAGAGGCTCGGCCATGAACTGCCAGGTACAGAGCGTACTCCTGCTTCTTTAGGATTGTGAAGACAGGCAGTGCAAACTTAGACACAATAAGATTAATTCTGTTGTCAGATGCAAAATGATACAAGATGTCAAAATCTGTCTGTTTGCAACTGATCTTACAAGCCACATCCACAATATCAGAGTACAATTCCACTGTATATTTGATGCTATACACAATGACTTGCCAAAAAAAAATAAATACTGTACATATGTGCTGCTAAATCTGTGAAAGGAAGTCTTATGGTTTACATGAAATGGTGTCTATAAAGAACTAATACTAAACCTTAATCCTAAGGCACTGCTTCAAATAAAATGACAAAGACCCAGCAGTGAGCTGTAAATGTGGAGACGATGTGTGTCTACAACATAAACTCGCTGCCTTTGTAAAAATGTATGTTACAACAAATGAACAGCAATTACAATAGCGTATTCAACTAAGTCTAAGGTGTGACAGAAACACGGAGAGACATCTTCCCCTACAGGGCGAGCTTTTACTGACCAGAGGTAAGAACGACCTAACGTGATTGGCCACAGTGCTTCCAGACGGTCTGTTGTGGACAATGACAATACTACGCATGTTGATGCTACGCTTATATACAAACAGTGAGAGAGGTCGTTCAGGATGGAGACTGACTCAGTGTCCCTTTGAGACCTGCCCTATCTAAAATGTAGCTGATGCAAGTATATCTACATTTAAAAAAGTATATTTTCTGTCAGTGCAAAATTCTGAGTTAATGTTAGCATAATAATGCAGGTGTCACAACTCATCCCTTCAACATGCACACACACACAGACAGACACACACACAAACACACCAAAAAAAACAAGGAATAGTTTTAAAACATATGGGAGGGCAAAAACATACCTGTGCCCTCAGACGCCTTACAGTAGTGGAGGATGAGAATGCAATAAAAGTGGGTTGATAAATCTGTTGGGTATCACAAGAATACATGCCACCTTGTTTTCAAGTGTACATCACATTCAATATCATGCAGCTGGGCATGTTATCTGTGACTGTGCTGATGAAACCATTATGCAATTGGTAATACCACCTATTAACATTTGTTTTTAAACTTCTTCTCGTAAATATTGTCTATTCAGTCTTCTATTTTGTATAAATCATTCTGAAGAAAATCCTTATTTCTTTAGCTTTAGCTCTTTTAAAGTGGGGGGTACATTTCAATTATTTCCACAAACATTATTATATTTGTGACTTATAGTGTAAAGAAATATTTTAGCAAAATAAGCTAAATACATTTTCTTTTCTTTTTTTCCAAAATAAATAATAAAAGATATCTATCAATTAAATAGGGGGGCAAAAAACATAATAAATAAGCCTAAACCTAACAAATGATGCTGAATGTTGAAAGCAGTTTTTTCCCCTCACACTCTCTTAGAAAGTATCAAGCAAACACTGAGAGGACTTTTACCAAAATCTAAAGCTCTAAAGCTCCAACTGCTGTAGATACAGACAGTGCATGCGTTACAATCAGCCCTTACGATGAACTTCCACTTTTATGTGTGCATTTGGGGAAAAGGACACAAATTCTAGCAGCACAAACAAATCAATGTGCACAATACAGATCTGTAAATGAAATACCACCCTGTTTTGTTCTAAGAAAATTAATCCCCACCACTATTTCTGGGAGGACATCAATGCTTGACTTAAAATATCTGCTTAGAGCACAGACTGGGAAAGGAGCATGCTTCTGGAATTAGCACAGAAAATGAAACCCGTCCCATTTACACCTGGCATTAAAATCCCAAAGCAGATAAGAGACGCATCTAGATTGTGCCAAGAAAGGATGCCAAACCCCACATGTATATACACACACAAGGGGAAATACTGGAATCCAATGTTCCTACACAACCATTGAGGTAATATGGAAAAATAAGATTTAAATCCACGTGTGTGTTTACATGGGTGTTTAGTGATAAAGCCCGACTTTGTGTCTAACATAAATAGAATTTTAAAAGACATCTTCTATCTGCATTGGGATTTTAATGCCACGTGTAATTGGGGCGCATGCTTTCAATCCTGTTTTAGAGGCAAGAACAAAAATGTATTGCGATATTAGTAATAGAGATATTAATACTGAACAAAATCTGTATTTAGGCCCACTAAAAACAGACAGCAGCATTCAAAGCATGTATATGTCCAGTTAGAAGACATGTTTCATCTAGCCCAATAGGGCTTTTGCTAGGTATACATTGTGTCTTCATGGTGAGTCAAGCAGTGTGGCTACAGCCAACTTTTTATCTTCTCAGTACTTTGTATCTTTCTCAAGCAGTAGATCTGGTAGTACAAAAAATGTGGATTATTCATAGATAAGTAAGACGTAAAAGTGTATTTACATATGACAAGGGCCAAATAGAACGATGTAAAAAAAAAAGTTGAATTAAACTTTCCTCATAATCAAAATTGGTCAGGCAGCTATGATACAGCTTGCAGTCTTTGTAACACAGATAAAGATACCATTCTGTGAAAAAAGTTAAATTAGACCCTCACTGTAAACCCCCCAGATGCACAAATAAAACTTAAATTGTGCATACAGAGGCACAGCAGAAGTTGTGATGAGCCATTTGCATTCCACAATTAAACTGCCCCCACCTAGCATCACACAGTGATCCTGTTCACACACTATATTGTCTCTCTCTCTCTCACACACTTTATGAGCAATTTTTGAATACAAGTTTATGACAAAATGATGGTGAAAGGGACGGAAGACTTATGGTTTCCCTGATGCCATAGTCCGCCTGATGTGACAGGAAGAGGCATGGAGGTGCAGAGACAGTGGTTATTCAATGAGCTCCTCCACCTACAAACGCTGAACGATGTTTTAAAGGTCCAAGCTAAATTCTCCATGAAGATCATCTAAGGCCACAATGTTCGTTGAAGAAAGTAAAGTGTAAACACTACAAAAAAGAGAAAAGAGAAATTATCATAGCTCTGTGTCCTTGCTGGGATAAAAAGCCATTTTTGGTGGGTTCCATTCAAGAAATGAGTCATGCCACAGGTTACAGAATAAGAAAACATAGCATGGATCATGGACATGTGCCATCTTATAGAGTTAGTTAGAGAGCACATACCCTATGACATAAGGCACTTCAACAACTACTCCTGGTGCCCTGCTCTGGAGTAGATCCATTGTTAATCTCCTGTTCTCCTTCATCCTCCTCCTCTTCCTCTCTCCAGCCTCCCAGGTGGAGAGTGGTGGGCATGGAGCCGCTGGCAGCAAGGCCACTATGTGCCTGGAAACCTGATTAGAGTGAGGACACAAAGGCATAATCCAGTCAACGCAAAAGAAAAACACAGGATTCCTACACATTTATCATTTCAAAATGCCACACTCTTCCAGGCCTCAGTGAGATTATCAATATTGTATTTACAATATTTTTTAATAATTTTAATAATTGTGATATCTATTGAACTCTGCAACTCTTAACCCTTTGCACCCTGAGTTTCCCCTTAAATTTCCTCAAGTAGCTTCAAAGTTAGAAGAAACATATTTTCCACACTGTACGACAATGTCACAGAGATATTCTGTATCGGCTCATTCCAATGCTTCATTGAAGCTATAGCATGCTTATATTGAGTGAAATCTTCAAACCCAAGACAAATTTTTTTTATGTCTTGTGCAACATTTTATACACTTCAAAGTCAACATGTCATATTCAGTATCTTTGGAAACCTTGGGATCTTGACTAGAAGTTAAAATAAAGTTCTGTGGGTTTGAACAAAGCTTGGCTGAGAAACTTGTTTGTAATGACCATCCCACATGAGGGTTCTTAGGGTAGAATCGGTTTTTAAAGGCCTACAATCCTCATTCTACGCAAAAAAGAGTCCTTATTGAGTTTGTTTCCCTTTTCCCCCACACAGAGGCTGGAAGGGTCTTCCAAATGAATATTTTGATTTACCAGTGTTGGTGTGTAGATCTCTCATCGGCACTGGGTTCTGCCACTGCCCTGAAGTTCTCTGGGGCTGGGAGCTCTGCTGGTGGACCTGGAGAGACAGGCAGCCATCACAGCACAGCAGAACAGACCACTACACTAACACACTACAACAAAAACACAAACCTCCAGGCACACAACAGAGAACTAGAGGATAGATATGATAGTTTGTTGGTCAGTAAATTACCTCATGCATGTAGATGGCATGGAGGCTCATCTCCGCTGAGGCAAACTCTGAAAGCAGTGCATTGCTCCGGATACGAGAGTCACTGTTAGACATACTGAGAAAGAAATGTGTTATCCAAAGCCACTGAGTTTCACTAAAAACGAATCCAGATGCAGTATGTAATCAATAGGTCAAATCTATACTGCCATTAGGCCAGCAGAGAATGCAAAAGCTGAGGAGTACCTGTCGATGATGGTGCGATCGCTGCGGTACATGGTGCTCTCTGGGTGGGTGGAAAAGGGCAGGAGGCCATGTGAGCGGCTGCGGCTGGCATGTGGGAGCTGAGAGGTGGACAGAGAGGCCAAGACGCTGGCAGCTGCAGATGCGGCCGTGTTGGGTGGGTGGAAGTGGCGGTCGCGCCCTGGCAGTCCAGACGCAGTGAGAACGGGGTGGGCCAGGACACTGGCCAATACGTTGTCAGGCTGGACACAACAAGACACATCAATACATGTGAGTCATTAAGTAAACATACTGTATTTATATTGTATAATGAGTAAGAAAACAATTGAATTATTTTATTTACATTTGTTAATGGAGCATAATAAAGATACTGAGGAAAAAAGAACTAGCAGGAAGGAAACGTGGTTATGTCTGGCAGACCTGGGATAAAAAATCTTTTTTTATTTAGTTCAACAAATAAAAAATATTTTATGCAGAAACAAATATATTCTGGAAGTATTTGAATGTCCCATGGTAATGAATAGTGATTATCAACACATATACTTCAAACCAACCACTTTTCAAACTATTATTTAAATATTCATATAGTTAAATGATAATAATAGGATTCCTCAGTGAACCGTTGAAGCATTTTTAGAAAAAGTATATTACTATATGCATTCAAAAATCTAATTTAATCTGGTTTAACATAAAAATGTTTTTAATATTTTAATTTTTTGTGTGACTGACATGGTCCTCAGGGTTTCTTACCCCAGACGCAGACTCATTGGACAGCAGCGAGGAGCAGAGAGGAACCTCAGAGAGCAGCAGCTGGGTGGAGGGGCCTCCCTGAGCGTCATGGTGCACCTTCTCCTTCAGATGGCTGATGAACACTGAGCTCTCCTGGGGGGGCTGCCAGCGCGGGTTCTTGATGGTGAAGTGCATGAGGGACAACTCTGTCTTTCCGTTCTCAGCCTGCTGGTAGACAGAGGCCTCTGTCTGGCCCTCTGACATCCACTGCAAAGACATCAGAGGATACAAATGAATGAAAGCAACAACTCTGACTATCAAAACGTTGAGAGAACAACCTATAAATGAAACATTCCCTGTAACCCCAACTTGTTGAGAGTCATCCTCTCTCCCACTAATCCCAAGCTAATGACTGGATTGGCACACAAAACATAAATGTTGAATAACTAGTTGAATCCTATGCGACATCTCATATGCATATCTGTTTATAGAGATTAGCCGAAATGTTGGCTGGACCTAAAACACCTACAAAAAGTATCACTTTAATCCGGTCGTAGACGTCGTCTCTCAACTCCAACTCCATTCTCGCGTCTCAAGTTGCTAATCGGACTGTAAACAATGACCAGCGCATGGAAGAGGAAGTCTTGGTCCGGATGTCCGCTGGCTACACCAGAAACCCTGAAATATTGGCCGTCACCCCCAGAGTCTCATCGTCGTCAGACTGATAGACGATGGGTTCCGAGATTGAATCCTATGTAACAGAAGCAATCAGCCTTACCATTGGGTTTCCATGGCGTCGGATGTCCATCTGTGCGAAGGAGCAGATGTCCCCAACTCCAACCACCTCCACGGTGAAGTTCCGGAAGAAGTCAATGATCTCCAGTGACTTGTTCCTCAGGAGGAAGATGAGGATGAAGGGTGTGACAATAGGACTGAGCAACTCCTCCAAGATGAATACCTGATTTGCACAAATACAGCACTTGTAATTCATCATCAAATTCTAAATATAGTCCAATTCTAAATGATCAATGTTGCCAACTTGTAAATACAACTTTTAGAATAAATTAACAAAAGGCAGTACACCAATAAATCATTTTTGTGTCATACTGTATCTAGTCTCACCATGTTTTTGCATTGACCAGGTGCTACATGGAAAAATACATCAATCACAGCCAAAACTCATCCCTAATTTCAGTTTGAGTGTGACAAATGAGTGTCTATCCACTGAGTTTATGCCTTCCTCACCGCTTTGTACTGGAACAGCTGTGCCACCTCGTCGCGGGTCTCGCTCTTGTTAGCATTGCCCCTCCAGTGGTCTGGCATGTAGTGAATGTGTGCCAACACGCACTGCAACAGCTGTTCTGGACACCACACCATATGCTCATCCGGGATGAAGGACCTGGGGTAGGATGGGAGCACAACAATTTTTTTTTCCACAGCATTACCTCGACATGTCAGAGAAGTGAATTAGTAATGTCTAGGGGTTTGCTTTTCGGACTGAAAATTTGTGACCGTTTAGGGGACAAGAATGCCCCTAAAGTTTTCACGAGTCCATGAATAATTGGTAGGTAGGATCATAACACTGGTACATGAAATAGGCCCTCTTACAAGTGCCATTCAAGCACTTTTGTCTGTATATTAATATCCAAAATAACACTAAATAAAATAATGACCCTTTATTAAAGTGCAACACAGTTGCAGTGCAACACACTGAGAGTGGTCCAGCAATGGGCCTAGGAACAAACCGGAGAACAAACAGGTCTCCGAATGAAAACTACACCGAGATCTACATAAAACTCTACCAGAAACACTGTGTCACCCTCCAGTTGCTGTCCTCACCTGGTGATAGTGATAACCACTCCCAGCACAGTGATAGCAGTTAGAATGTGCTGCACTGTCAGAACGTCCTCATCGTAGACGGTCAGGGCAATGAGCACAGCCAACACTGAGCCTGAGAAGAAGGCGACATTCTTAGCCATCACAGTCAGCAGTGGTGATGTAAAGGAGTTCATGTACTTGGAGGTGGGTTTGTAGCCACGACCCAAACGCCCATGCAGCTCATGGTCCAGCTCATTGAAGTGTCGCAGGTACAGCCGACCGTAGAGGGACCAGCGTCGTGCGCCCAGGCTTCCAGGCTCTCTTCGGATCACCTCTGTATAGCTGAAGAAGGCGTAGAGCACCTGCCACACCAGGATGAAGGGGCACAGCAGCAGGTTGGCCAAGCCCATCATCAAGATAACCCTGCTAAGCTGCTGGGCAAGCTCTAGGCGGTTTCCAGCCCGCTTGTACTTGGGGTGCAGGTTCCACTTATTCTGAAACAGCGAGCCAGGCCCCCAGAAGAGGATGAGCTCAAAGTTGTACTTCAGGCCCTGGGTGAGGAAGACCACATTGCCCAGCAGGGGGAGCTGCAGCTGCACTGGTAGCAGAGATTTGTTGACCATGGCCACCATGTAATTCTTGAATCGCAGGATGCGATGATAGATGTCAAGCTCTGTCAGCTCTTTCTTGTGGATGCACATCTGCTGTTCTCGTTGCAGGCTGATGAGCCGGTCCTGGACTTCCTGCCATGTGAAGTTGCACAGTTCATCCTGGGGAAGGTGGAAAGGAGCGTAAGGGAAACTGACTAATACAGAGACAAAACATGACACCAAACCTAAGATCTGTGACACAGATCAGTGACATCATCCTAGGATTGCTAATCATTTAATTTCTGGTTATTCATAAGCTCAAAACAGCTATTTCAGAATTGACGTGGATGACCTATTGCTGTGGCACATGTTTTGCATCACGGCTCCACGTGTAGCACATGCCTTACCATTCTGATCTTCAGCGCTTTGATGTAGAACTGCCGAATCTCCCAGTAGCTCAGAACATTGCAGAAGACTTTGACAAGCCGATAGATCCAGAAGATGGCTGCCATGATAAGGAGGAATATGATCCAGCTGTTCTCTTGGATGCTGAATAGAAACAGAAGGGATGAAGGGATAGCAAACAGAGAAAAAGCCTATAAATAATCTGACAAATTGCTAAAAACAGAAGGAGGCTCATAAGACATCTGGGATTCAGAATTATAAGGAGAACCATCTAAAGCAGGTATTCAAGGGTGCAAGCATGACCCCCCCACTCCCCACCCTCATGTTTGTACATAAATTGACCACTTAAGCAGTATGTAACTTAAAACATGATAAACAGATGAGGAATTTTGCAACTGTTGCTCTCTGTTGTAATGCATTCAAATGACACCAAGCTCTTGTTTACAGGCTGTGGGTTAGAGAGCCAACCTACTCCAATCCACAAATAAGGAAGCTTCTGAGTATCCCGTGTCAAAACAAGAACACACTGGATATCAGGAAATCTATACTGGTACACATAAACATACAGCAGCCAATGTTAGTGCGATTGCTGTTGGTCTCTTGAGTTATTTAATTTAATAAAAACAGACAAGATGTTAGAATGAGGTAGGGATAAGTATGTGGGTTTAAAAGGGAAATCAGAGAGGGGTTATGGATGGTATGAGAAAGAGAGAGTGGTTCCACACTGCGGGACATGCTGTTCCCAAGTTAGAATGCCAAGCAGTTGTACGTCATCGACTTTGATATAAACGATTATTCAGCCATGGTCCAGCAGCTCATGGGCAAATTGATGATAGGCCTACTAGACTAGCAAGAGAAAAACAAGCAGCGGCTAGGCTACATCTTGGAAAAAGATGACGGGGGTGGGGGTGGTTTGTGCCTTGCAGCCAGCTAGTGAGGTGTCATGTGGTTGTCAGCTTGCTGGCCCAGCTAAGTTGTCAGTGTCTCGGTTGGCCAGTTTTACCACACAGAAGCTATCAATTACATCTGCCCCATTTCCTAATACCACTCTGAACATAGTGCACAAATAACTTCCTCCAAGTAATCATCCTCTGCAGGAATGTTGCAACTTGGGGCTACCAATTATAGGGGTTTCTTTGAAATAAACAGCAAAGCTATCCAAATCTTAGGTGCTTTCTTACTAAAAAAAATTGCGTAATCAGTGTACATTAGAAGCATTAATTTACCCTTAAGCATCAGCTTTGAAGCATTCAACCTGAAACAAAACTGTTATGCTAGAATCAGCTTTGCTCCGTAGATAAACCATAAGCCCTTCAAAGCATGCGTGACTAAAATAACTGAGTAAGAAACAAGTTTCACAGAAACAGGTCTCACTCTCGCACTTTGAAGCAAACAAACTTAAAATTACGGTATGTGTCAATTTGGTCAAACAATTTCATAGGCACTTTGTACTTTTTGGTTAAAAAAAAAGGCTTTAAAAATAAATTCACCCCTTAGCACTAGCTGACCTGGGAATCAGTTGTCACCATAGGTATTCAGACTTTTTTTCTCCCAACTTGTGATCAATAATTGTAATTAGGCAGAAGTCTTCAAAAGGATAATACACAATGCAAAATGTAACATCTGAGTCACATTGCCATAGTTTCTATGTGTTAGAGTTGTGTCTTTTTGGACTAGGTGTGAAGAATACAAGCAAGTCCAATGAAAACATCACTACGGATACTCAGGTCAGCCAATAATGGTGGTTAACTGTTCATGATCTCATATGGGGTTTTGTGTGCTAAAAGGTGGAAATGTTCTACTAAAGTCAAATACTGCTTTTAAAGTGCTGACAGTTATTAAAAGATCTTTTAATAACTGCATTTGCCTAACATTTTAAATACATGAGAGCTGTCTTCATCATATTCTGGGTTAAAGAAAGAGACCCACAGGGTATGGTAAAGTAGGCCACTGCTCCATATTCCTAGCCTATGAATGTGACTGTATCTTGCAGTCTGAAACCATAGTTGACACAATCCAATAAGCAATTATTAGGTTTTGAATGTCTGATTACAACTGAATTAGGCCAGACAAATGAAATCCCTCCAAAGGCCCGATAAAGTTCTGCTGTCTCTAAAGGGTCCCTATCACTATCGTAGCCTATCACTGCTTGAGAACACAGTACCCAATCTGCAATTCCAGTGGTCCCTGGAATGAGAGGATAGGCTCATCATATTTTTTCACTTTTTCACTCATTTTGCCCCCATACCAACCAGCTTAACTGTGGCAGAAAAAAATACTTAAGGCAATTCCACATAAGCCCAGTCTCACACACCTAAATTCTCCATATGTAACTATTACACAGGATTACCTCTGAGTGCACTGCTGGCTAGGTAGGATGGCATCTGGCAGAGTGACCTTGTTCCTGTCCAAGGGGTTCTGCCCCGGCCCGGTGTGGTTGACTGCTCGGTTGGCAAACAGGACATCATACTCCACGCAGTTGAATAGGAACGTTGTGAATGTGACAACAAACAGAAACTGACTGTGAGGAGGAGATTAAAAAAAAACTGAGATTAGTCTTTTTTTATGCTTAATGACAGATTGAGCAAATCTGTGAGATTGAGCAAATACAAATGGTAACATACAATTTAATATTCAAGATCATTTCTAAACATCAAGCCACAGACAATGGTATTTGTTCTGCATATCAATAGACAGTTGATTTAAGTATATAATACTGTGGTTAAGACATTGCAAGCGTAATGCACAGTAATCTATTGTCAAGAATTATGTTGACAGGCTGAGGTTTGTTTTCAGCTGTCATGGTGGAGATTTTCCCAAGCTCACTGATGGAGGGGCCCCATGTGAATGAACCCACTGTGACCAGAATCAGACAAACACCAGCAATATATCAAATAATAAGGATGGCCTACTGGCGTGGAGCCAGCAAAAAAACTAATCTCAGGCCATCAAACTAAGCAGTCACTATCCTGAATGTGCCAGCACTTGGCAAGGGCTTTAGATGTGAGCATTTCCCCAAAAATTATTACCATGCAAGTGGGAAATGAAAGTAAAAATCAAACACTGTCCCTGTGTATGTTGGTTCATATTCCAGCCTGATGAGATTTTTTTTTCAGACAAGAGACTTGGGCTAATAAGAATATGTCACACAAAATAGCGATGTAGAAATCCCTTGTGTAGTAGAAAGCATTAAAGTAATTAATAGAAGATGATTTAGAACAAAATGACAAAATTAAGTTTTGTTTGGGGGCAATAGGTATTTCTTATGAGATTAAAGTATAGCTGTTGTTCAGATCTTCTGGCTGAGCTTGTTCATGTTGAAGCCTGAGGCATGCTCAACTGTCATGACAACATGAAATATTACCAGCAACATAACTGCAGCCAAATCTTATTGAAAACTAAGATCCCACTCAGAATTGTAGACTAAAACTGATGCTCTTAATTAAAGGTATATTCCTATATATGTCCTACGATGTATTAATTTTGCATTAGAACCTAAGATTTGATACTAAATACTTACATAAGTTCAAAGAACTCTGACAACATCATACAAGCAAAGCCATTCTTTTGATGAAAATGATAGATGTGGACAGTCTAGTTAAGGAAAATAAGATATCACTAACTGAAAAAAAAAAAAATTAAACATCACCTCATGTTTATAAAGACAATCTTTAGATTAACACAAGAGAACACAAAGGCCTCAGAGTACTAAGGCTGTCTGGGAAATTCACTGAACCATGTTGTAAAATGGGGCAACTGATTCTTATGTGACTAGCAAAGGCCCTGATATAAAAAAAAAAGGCTGAATCAATATGACAAGAAACCAGTTACAAATAAATTGACAGTACATTATTAGAGAGCTGCTACTGAATTGGCCTTGAATTTAAAAGGATATCCTTGTGAAGAAGCTATCCAGGTTCTTGATGTGGTGCCATGAGTCTGTAAGAGAATGGGCATGAAAGCATTACATATCTGTATGTCTATCGAAACTATGTATGTATATCTTAAGGCTGTAAACCCCTGTAAGATTTACTCAATTATATTACATTTTAAAATTGCTAACTTATTAGGTACATTCGTTTATAGGTTGGTTTATTGGTTTATTAGGATCCCCATTAGCTGTAGCTTAGGCTCCAGCTACTCTTCCTGGGGTCCACGTGAAAACACAAAAACATAACATTACACAACACAGTAATGAACATCAACAGAAGACAAGGATCAACGCAGAGGACATTACATTAAGTTAAAAACATCACATCTAACATCAAAATCATCAGAGACGAAACCTGCCTGTGCAGTTCGCTAGACAGCTATAGGCATTTTGACATGTTTACCTTTCAGGCCCTCTGGCACATGCACCAGTAAATCCTCCTCCCCTGGCGGTGAGTCCTCCTCAAAGTCCTCAATTCTCTGATACTCCTGGTAAGCTTCAAAGTTGGCCATTGTGCTTCACATTCTTCCAGTCACTCCCTAATAAAGTGTCAGTTTTAGTAAACACTTGTGAAAATGCGCGAATACAGCCTCGCAATTTTAGCTACCCAGCGGTTTGACCATTTAGCTAACAATAAAGATAGCTAGCTACCGTCAACATTAGCCAACTTGCTAGTTTGACGGCCAGTGTCAGTGTACCGCTACCGTTTCATGATTAACTTGTCTAACTTAGGTAATACTGGGTAGCGGTTAAAAAGTGTGGAGGTGAAACCGCAAACAAATCTTCGGTACCGAGTCAGTGCAGTATACCTACATATAGCTACCTAAGCCAACTGTCTGGTGGCTGTGGCTAGCCTGTGAATGATTCAGCCACTCGGGTAGTCAAAGAAGGGTGCAACGATTTGTTTTGTTCCCTACTTGGTCCATCCGCTGAATCTTGATCTCCCTTCGTCTTGCTTGGACTCTTGTCTTGAATAGAGCTCGCTCAGTAGATACACCTTATTCACGACAAACTAGACTTAGTGTTCAATCGAGCTATCCCGAGGTCACTTGGTTTCCAAAAATAAACCATCTGTGTATGTCTCCACTGTTTTGTCTTTCACAAACAAATGTCAACAAAACATCATTGACGTCACTTTGTTTTTTACGTAGCGTCACTTCCGGATATATATTGTAGTTTTACTAAAGAAAAATTGACTTCTGTTTTTCAGAGGTATGGCACGAGTCGCTTAAAATTTACAAAAACTCCACAGAAAATTGCCTATTATAAAATAACAGCGAATTTATTTATTTTTAAACACCAAAATAAAGATGAGCTCTTCACTTTGCCCGAGAGAAATGCACTCTGGGTAATATGGCAGCCTGCAGGTTGCCCCTTGAATCCTTCCGAGCTTAGCGATTAGTGTAACCTAAGAAACGTGCTATCCATGAAATAACCGAAACATGTTTCACCTACTTTGTTGTAGAGCAAGCACAACTGCACCACTGCGGCCACTATACACGCGATGCAATAAAACACGAGATTTATGGAAACATTCACGGTAGGGTAATGTGGTCGGTACCCAATGTTATAGCTAGGTTAACTACAGTCATAACACCTGATCTGTATCTGCTAGCTATAGGTAGTTAAGTAATACTGACAAACATGTCCCAATTTATTTTACTAGCCAGTAGATACCAAACCTAAACACTGTTTCCCATTAGTGGTTTCCCATTAGTGTTAAGCGATATTGATATACTGATATAGCTTCCTTGTGTATTTTAGTTTTGTCAGCTGTTTTTAGGATCAGGGACAGCTAGGCTGTTAATAGATTTTGAACATGAGCCTGAAAACTTGGCTTGCCCTAAGACTATTGTACCTGCTTAAAGTTTTAGAAGCATTGTTTATATTACATTCATTTTTTCCTGTTTTCACGATTTAGCCTATTCATAGTATTCCCATGATGTTACATGCATTTCCTACCAATATTGTGCTTTTCCATATGCACAGCTCATTAGCTGTGGCTGTCATTTGATTATAATCACCTGTTAATATATTACAATCACCTGTTATTTTCCTACCAAGATGTGGTGATGTAACAGAATACTATGAATTGAAATGCTTATCCGTATTGCTTGTAATTCTTTTTCAGATCCAGGTTGTATTCGTCACCGGTGTCTAATGCATACGGTTCCTCACGACAACCTAGTAATGCTGTCAGTCGCATCTGGAGTCTGGCTCAGAGAGCTGTCCGCCAGTCCACCACTCAGACATCCAGACCCCCAGGAGTGGCTCTGAAGTGTATCCTGGGGCCAGCGGCCCTCACTGTCTCTGCGCGGCTGTTTGCTCATGTAGCTTATTGTGAGGCAGATGTGAACAACAACACCCCAGTGGAAGTTGTAGCCAAAGACACTGTGCCTGAGTTCAAATGGCACATCCTGTGGGAATTTGTCAAACCTCAGCTCTTTGCTCTCATCGGTGCCGTTGTGGTAAGCATTCATCAGTTCATCAGAATACACCTAGGATATTGACATGGCATTTATGCTGAGCAACTAAATTTATTATTTTCTTTTGTTCAGCTTGCGTTCGGTGCTGCCATCTTGAATATTCAAATTCCCCTAATGCTGGGAGACTTGGTGAATGTTGTGGCCCGCTACCTGAGAGAACATGCTGGGAATTACATCCGTGAGATAAGAGGCCCTGCCCTGAAGCTGCTTGGACTGTATGCTATCCAAGTAAGTATATGAGACTTCTATCAATGTGATGAGCGGTAGCACCATGCCAGTACTTCATCATAATTGTTTTAACGAGGATCAAGTCAAATCAGTCATTATCTGATAGGTTACTTTTGCTAGTGCAGGGTAGTGGCTTATGCTAATATAGTTAAGTCTGAAGAGTGCCATTATTTTGTGTAACACTACACCAGAAGATGTACCACTATACATTATGTTTTGCCAGTGTCATGACAGTTGCATGCATTTTGTTAAGGAAAGTGGTGTTTTTTGGCAGCTGATCTAATGGGGATACACCAAGTAAGCTCTCTGTCAACCCTGAATTCTGATTGGTTCATCAGGTGTTCCCACTGGAAGCCTCGTGCTAAAAATGTATATAAGTGAAATACGGTCCATAATAGTTCTATTCTATTCTTGTTTATTTATATAGTCCTTTATCACAAGCATGTCTCAAAGGGCTTTACATAGCATCACATGCATACTACATATACGTATATATACACATCAGTTGGAAAATTTGTTCTGTGTTGATTTGCTAAAAAGACAGAAGATATAATGCTAACCTTCATGAAATTATGAAGATTTTTGTGATTTTGATTGAACATTGCAGCAGGTGAACCAGTATGAACACCCAGGAGGGAGTAACTTAACATTCACTCCCAGCTGAGATTATATCACAGATCCTGTGTGTGTGTGTGTGTGTGCGTATATATGTGTGTGTGAGTGAGTGGGAGAAAAGGTGTGTGTGTGGGGGGGGGGGGATGAGTAACTTCCTTAGCTGAATGGCATCAGTTAGAAACAGAAAAGCGTAATTCATATTTTATTATGTACATGTGTGACTGTGAGACAATTTTTGTGTGCAAGTGCCTTTTCACATTGGATGTACGCTTGTACTATTCTAGTTAGTAAACCAACAACAAAAAGTAGACAATACCTACCTGCCTGTGTGTACTGGATGTCCCTGTTAGTTATCTTGCTTGTGTATTATAACTCAAGCCTCATACATTGTAGTCTTACATACTGTATATGTCCTTGTCTTTGGGTGGGGAAGACATCTGACTTCAGGACACAAAACTTGCCACCATAGTACATAAGTACTAAGTTAAGTATGTTAAGTAGCCTACTTGTCATAGTACTTAACATATTCTACATTGCTGCAGATAGTTGTATGCATGTAATGACTTGTATGCTCATAATTTCTCTTCGGAGTATATGCTAGGTTTCTTTGCCAAGTACATGTATACAGTATATCTGGCCACTGAACAGCATGTCACTTTTTAATGTCCAACACTCATTCAGTAATTGCATACAGATCTCACTGTTGGACAAAGTGAATTTGTGTAGGTACCATTCCCTCTTAGATGCTTTGTGCCCTTGCATAGCTGCTTAAACTATTGCATTCATTGCCATAGTTTCTGTGGCAAAATGTACACGCATACCCATAAATTTCATCATTGTTTACAAACTGCAAAATGGTCAGTCGCATTGCTCATTAATCACCTCCTGTGCAGGGGCTGCTGACCAGTGGCTACATCATCCTGCTGTCAAGAGTGGGGGAGAGAGTGGCAGCAGACATGAGGAAGACCCTTTTCGCATCTTTACTGAGGTACATATTCCACAATTTTGGACCATGTTCATAAAGCATTGTCATGTTGTTTTATTCCTGGTAGCTGGCACTGATGAAAGTCTACACATAAATTTCTTAATATCCCTTGAAGAGCAGATGCTTTGGGACTGGCAAGATTAAATGTTGACATATGGATGCTTTGCACCAAGGGCTGGTATGAGGGAAAAAAAGCAACAATGTTCAACCAGGATGCTGTCAACTTTATGCTAATGTTCCGCTGTGAAGATTATGGATGGACCACATTTACAGTATAACCAGGATTCCTAACGCTAATCTTGTCATTGCTATTTTGTCTCAGGCAGGATGTGGCCTTCTTTGATGCCAATAAAACTGGACAGCTGGTGAATCGTTTGACTGCTGACATTCAGGAGTTCAAGTCATCCTTTAAATTGGTCATCTCTCAGGTATGGCCAGTTGCATAATTTAGCAATCATAGGATAGGTGTCATAGTGCTGTATTTGCGTAGTAAAAGTGTTGTTAATCAGTAATATACTGTCCTTATTGATCATTACCCCCAGTTATTGTCTACCTATTCTGTTAGCTAAACCTCTTCCACACCAATTCCTCCAAAGAGCAGGCAGTGTGTTTGGAGGGTTTTCATGTAAACAAGCGTGACTGCAGGAAAACACAGCTCTTTTCAGAATTTTGTTACAGAACCAAAAATGTGCTCTAAACAAGATAGGTGCGCAGTAATGAGGAGTATACAATCACATGTCATACCTAAGCAGAACTAACAGGATCTAATTACGAGCAAAGGGGCATATCTATTCTTATAGGTGTGACAAGGCCACATGCACCCACTGTAAAACTCTGCAAACAATGTACGCATGGTTCTGTAAAAGAATAAATTGCCTCACATTCAGTAAGGTAATTTATTATTTTATAGAATAATAATTCACTGAGAAATTCACTGAGAAAGGCAAGGTTATTACTTGCTTGGAGCATGCAACTGGAAATATCCCCACAGTAACCTTAGTGCAAGGATTAACATTAACAACATTGCCTCATCCCATCTGACAGGCTACGGAGATGAGAAATAAAATACTTTATTGTCACAGCTTCTTTGTTGTGCTACCACATGTGCTAAAAATCAGATGCCACTTTCTGGCTAAGCAGCATTGTTTGAAATTGTCATATTCCATCCAAAAAGTTAAGTAGATAAATTGACCCTTACCCTAATCATAACCTTAATTTCAGAACAAGCTCACACTATGATACAATATGTTGTTAAAGAGTGTATGCTAGTTTTAGCCTTCTGATTTTTGTTCTTTTTGGATATTTGCAGGGTCTGAGGAGTATTACACAGACAGTTGGGTGTTTTGTCTCCCTGTATGTCATCTCCCCCAAACTCACCGGTTTGACGGTAGTTGTCCTTCCCTGTCTAGTGGGAGCAGGGGCTCTGATTGGCTCATTCCTTCGCAAACTGTCCCGTTTGGCTCAAGAACAGGTGTGTCAAAGTGCTGCATAATCATTTTGCTTAGAATCTTGGTCATTACTTTGGTGTTTGCTGAACAATTTCATGTCTAACTGTGTCTTGACTGAAATTTGTGTGTGTCGGACTTAAGGTGTCAAAAGCAACAGGGGTGGCAGATGAGGCACTTGGCAATGTGCGGACAGTGAAAGCTTTTGCCATGGAGGAGCGGGAGCTCCAGTAAGTGAGAGTTTGTTTTTGATTCAGAATATCTACAGAGTGTCAAATCATATCAATATCCAATATCTTTTTTTCCCCAGGTTATATGCATACGAAGTTGACAAGTCATGTGAAATGAATGAAACTCTTGGCTCAGGAATAGCAATTTTCCAAGGACTGTCAAATATTACCCTAAACTGTGAGTGTATTTCAACATTTTAACTGATAAGCACGTTGTTTTGCATACTGGTTTGTCAGGACGTAGTATGGTGCTGTTTTTGTGTTGTGTTTCCGTTGATACAGGCATTGTTCTAGGAACTATTTTTGCTGGAGGGTCTTTAATGGCTGGCAACGAAATGTCCCCTGGAGACCTCATGTCTTTCCTGGTAGCTTCCCAGACTGTTCAGAGGTAGGAGATACAGCTTGTTCAGTGAATGATTAATGATCACACTGTACCACCACGCACAATGAACTTCATCAATTTAAAGTAATTTTATGTCACGGTATAACTAATCTATCTTCTTTATGCTCAGGTCTTTGGCCAGCATCTCTATCCTGTTTGGACAGGTGAGTGAAAAATTGGATGTAAAATCAAAAAGTCACATTTAAAACACAATTTTAACATTAGTTTTTTGTCTGTAGAAATCTGAAAGATGATGTAGTGAGCCATGCAGTTGGCATTTTGTCTAATTTTCTCTATCTCCAACATATTCTCTACAGATGGTGAGAGGAATGAGCTCTGGGGCCCGGGTTTTTGAGTACTTGTCTTTACAGCCGACCATTCCGGTCTCTGGTGGAGGACGCATCCCTTACCATTCTCTGACAGGAAGAGTTGATTTCATGAACATCGCATTCAGGTGAGAGCATTGGCTTTATTCAAAACAGATACAGATTTCAATAGTATTCTATCAATCAAAACATAGGTGCTATTGCTTGTATTTGTGTATATTTATAGCTATCCAACAAGACCTGGCCATCAGATCTTGAAGAACTTCACCCTAACACTGCCGCCTAGTAAGACTGTTGCTATTGTGGGTGAATCTGGAGGAGGTAACTACCCAGTTCTTGACTCTGATTGCAATCTTTTGGCATGTAAACGATATTGTTATCATGTGTCCAGAAATTAATTAATCCCATACATTTTAGGAAAGTCCACAGTGGCGTCCTTGCTGGAGCGTTTCTATGACCCGACCAGTGGAGTGATCATGTTGGACGGGCTCGACATTCGAACACTTGACCCATCCTGGCTCAGGGGACAAGTTATTGGATTTATCAATCAGGTAAAGTCCACTTATCATTCATGCATCCAGATAATCTACTATATGGTGATTCACTTTACCTCATTTGTGCAGTAGTAATATTAGTAATTATTACAATCTGTAAAACTGGTAAGTGGAATACTTACTAGTTTTACATTTGTTGCTGTCCACTTTTCACTGGATTTTCCACTGCTCTTTGCAGGAGCCGGTGTTGTTTGGCTCATCCGTCATGGACAACATCCGCTTTGGGAAGCCTGAGGCCACCGATGCTGAGGTCATCAACGCAGCCAAGCAAGCCAATGCTCACCGATTCATCACAAGTTTCCCCGATGGCTATAACACCGTAGTTGGTATGCGCTCTCATTTAGATGTTTAGTACTATTTTAAAATGGTGCGCCAAGTAAATACTAAAGTTTTACATTTTCAAAACCTAGGTGAGCGAGGCGTGACGCTATCAGGAGGCCAGAAACAGCGCATTGCCATCGCCCGCGCCTTGATCAAGAACCCCAGCATCCTGGTGCTGGATGAAGCCACCAGCGCTCTGGATGCAGAGTCGGAGCGAGTGGTGCAGGAGGCTCTGGACAGGGCCACAAGGGGTCGCACTGTGCTCATCATCGCCCATCGCCTCAGCACCATTCAGGGGGCTGACCTCATCTGTGTCATGAGCAATGGCCGCATTGTGGAGGTGAGGTCTTATCTCATGTTAATGTCTTGTCAATTTTATTGCACTATCTTGCAAGTTCTTAGAAGCATTCAAGAGAATTCAATTAAGTCAATGTTCATTAGCACTTTGATAGATATACTGGATGCTTCGGTATTATTCTACTGTGTAATACTCAGTTTTAATTAGATCCAACAGCTACCGTTTTTTTTCTTTCAAGGCTGGGACTCACTTGGAACTGCTGAGCAAAGGAGGACTTTATTCTGATCTGATCCGCAGGCAAAGAGCTGAGGCACAGAAATGAGCATTAATTTACTGTAGGTCTACTGTAAGTTATGAAATATATGTCTGAAATGAATAGGGAAACACTGCATGAACAGATGAACAATAGGTTAAGCATGCACTGTGATTTTATCAGCTCTTGGTCTAGTTTTATTACCAATTGTTAAAATTCAAATTTGTATATGTAACATGTATGAGTGGACCAACTGGATCGTCTGTTGCAGCCAGTGGCTGCTGGAGTTCATCATCCTTTGTTTATTGTCCATTAACACTATTGTACAGTATATAATTTAAATGGGAATTTTGCAGGGTTATTTTCTCTTGTCCTGTATAGAATTCTACATTTTGTCAAAGAATATAATGTATTTAGTAAAAAAGACAATAAAACATGCTTTTAATGATCATTTTGTTCCTTGTTGTTTTTCCAAGGGTTATGATACATGGGCACACAATTTCCATGCTTTGTCACAAGGAGTATAGGGCCATCCTTTGTCTTCTGAACAGCTTCAATCCTTGGAAAGCTGCCATACAAAACCTCCAGTTCACTGAGGGATGAAGGAGGTGGAAATCTACTTTACACTCTGTGCTCCAGTGCTTCTCATGATGTTTGGTGATGTTTAAATCTGGTGACTGGGGAGGCCACAGGGGTGGTCATAAAGCCACACTTGAATTTAAGTTTGTTTACCAGTGTGTAAGGGGACATTATTATAATTATTATCTTGGACTATGGTAACATCACGACGGAACAGTAATTGCATGAACCTGCCCCTAGTCCTGTAAAATGGCCTCATACTCCTTGGCCATTATATGACCATGTAGAGCCATTATTGGATCTAATGACTCCCACAAGTGGATGTTCATACCATTACAGATCCATCACCATGTTTAACAGTTGACAACCTTTCTATTGCTTGGGGTCCTGGTGCTCCTTACACCAGGTAATGTGTCTTTGTGTGTTGGCCTTGGATACAAACGGTTTTCAAAATGGCAGTCTGGCCATAAATTCCAGCTTTGTGAAGCTCATGACTTATAGTTTTTGTTAAGACTGTGCTACAGAGGTGTTGATTCAATTCTGTGGTCATTTTGAGGTCATAATTTGGTGGTGTTTAGCTATCCTGTTAAGTGTCAGTCTATCCCTGTGGCTGAGCTTCAGTTTGCGACCACTGTTCCTCCTTACTAATGCAGTTTATCCACGAATGGCATATGTTGTCATTGTTTTGCAGTTTTTGTAACCAATGCCCCTGCAATTGGAGCACTAACTATCTGACCTCTTTGGAACTCTAGTTACCTAATGTTGTTTGAAAACTCCCATATAAAAATGGTGACCGACCGTCAAACCTCTTTTAAAGCTGACACATAGGCTACTGCTAATTGTCATTCAACTTAATATGACTCGCCTGTGTGACTGCCTTTGTAATTGTGATTTGGTTACTTCAAAGTTAAAGTCCCCTTTTCATGTGGCATTTATTTCGTCCACCCCCTGTGTGTCTGTGCTGAAGGACAAGGTCACACACACAGGTGAATATTAACCATCACTGCAGGTTATGCTTTGGTTGAATCTATTATGGGCTCATTAACAGAACAAGTGTTGTGCCAAAATCTGTATCCCCCAAAATGTGTTTCCTTGGAGGTCCAGGGGCAGTATTATATTGAGTACGACAGTATTAAAGAGACTTTGGTATGTCCTTGTCTTGTCCTCTGTGTGTTGTTTTGCCACTGCACAAAGTAATTACTGTGGAGGAAATGCTTTTAATAAATGACAAGTTGACTAATGCATAGCCTGACAACTTCCTTGTAAAAATCAATAGACACACAAACAAGCATCATCTCCTTTCATCATGAGACAAGTAGGTAGGCTACTGTATTTCTTTCGTTTTGAAAATGTTTTACTGTTTGAAGAGCCAGACAAGGGGAAAAAATCCCACAATTCAAGTGATTTTCTTTCTTGTTGTGAAATCGAGGCAAAGACACAACACCACGAGAAACAGAATTTACATGGGAGACCAGCTTTGGCACATCACCTCTCATCTACCTGGCTGTATCTGACCCTTGGGTCAATGAGTTTAAGAGTGAGGTTGGGACCAGGCGAGTAATCTGGTACTGTGGTACTGAATATATGATTGACCTTCTCTGCTGCTTAGTCTTTTTTCCTCCCTGTGACAACTGCAATCCTCCAAAAATGTTTTCTTTAGTTCACTACATTCATTGGTCCAGGGATAAACTTGGAAAGATATTCCCTAATACTGACCCTACCTGCCCTCGTAAACTGGAACCAGCTACTTTATTTCACCAATTCTGGTCATGCCCTAAACTGTCAGATTTCTGGGGATTGAAGTGTTTTTCTGAGGTCTTTGAAATTGATTTTGAGCCTTGCCCCCTTATGGCTATCTTTGGGATTCTACCAGTGGGGTGTCCATTATCACGTGCCCAGTCTGATTCAGTAGTATACGCCACTCTTAACTGGAAACTTACCTTTTAGCCCTCTTATAATCATTGGGTCAGAGTTGTATTAGGCTGCCTTAAACTAGAGAAACTTAAATCCAGCTCTCGTGAGAACCCTGAATGTTTCTATGAGACCTGGTTTCCATTCTGGGCCTGCTTTGGGTGTCACCCCATGAGCTATTTTTTTTTTATTTTATTTTGTTTGTTTGTTTTCCAATTTTACACTCTCCCACTTCTGCCCCCTTATACCTACAGCCATATACCTCTTGATGTGAGATTCTTTTGTGTTTTATTTTATTTTGTAAGTGTTTTAATTTTTGGTTTGTAAACAACCCTAATATTGTTGTGTATGTATTTGCTTACTGTGATTTTGTTGTGTGTCTTGTGTTGGCTATTGCCTTGTAAAAAAAAAAAAAAAAAATATATATATATATATATAATTGGAAAAAAATGGTTTCTGTAATCTGCCGCAAAAGAAAAGAAGAAGATGAAGAAATTGTTTCCCAGCAATCTGTTGCAATTCGTCGTTTGGCCTCTAGATGACCAACAAGACAAGCTTGCCAGCTGACTAGAGGCAGCAAGTGCAGATAGCTCTAAGCTAAGATTAGCTAGCAAAACATTAACCCCCAACTTGGGGCTTTGATCAGTCAGTAGTTTGCTAGCTAGATTGAGGCTGGCGTTACTGGCCAAACATGCAGAAATATGAAAAGCTTGAAAAAATCGGAGAGGGTAAGTTGCATTATGCTTTTTTAGCAAAGTTGATGTTAGCCTAGCTTGCTACTAGTTAGCATTCGTGTACTTGCAGGGTTAATTAACGTTAGATTGTGAGCCTGGTGCTTGCGTTAACTAATTTTGTAGTTAACCCTATATGGTGTAATATGTACAGGTAACACACATACTGATATATGTCGTTGATAACATGTGTCAGACGATTTCTGTCTGTGAGCTTTGACGATACTTGCTAGTTTACAGCCATTAGCGTTGCCATGCCATTCATCACTAACGTTAACTGTGATTTCTCTATTCCGAAGGTACTTATGGAACTGTTTTCAAGGCTAAAAACAGAGAAACCCACGAAATTGTGGCTTTGAAAAGGGTTAGGTTGGACGACGACGACGAGGTATGTGGTAACAACAAAATAAGAGAGCTAACGTTAAGTGTATTTCAGCTAACAGTGTTTGCTAGCTGGTGATGTTAGCAGGCTAGTGCTAATCACAGAGTGTCAATATGATTCTTTCAGGGGGTGCCAAGTTCTGCCCTGAGAGAAATATGTCTCCTGAAAGAACTGAAGCATAAAAACATTGTCAGGTCAGTCTTTTTTTTTTTTTACCCAAACTGAATATAGCTTGCATGTTGGTTCGGTTGTTCACGTTAACGTACTCATGTGCTAATGCCAACGATAGTTTAACTGTTGATCAAATATATTAAAATGCCAAGCTGCCTCGATCTAAGCTAACAGCGATCAGCTAACGTTTGGCTGTTTTGTTTTCCCCAGGCTACATGATGTTTTGCACAGTGACAAGAAGTTAACCTTGGTTTTTGAATATTGTGACCAGGTGAGATAAACTGATGCTTACAGATGTACTATAAGTGGACGTAGATGCTGATAATTATTTCCCCCTTCTTTAATTGATGAGGAATATGTTATTTGTCTGAATGAGGCTAACTTGTGTGTCTTATCAACTACAGGATTTGAAGAAGTATTTTGACAGTTGCAATGGGGATCTAGATCCTGAAACTGTGAAGGTGAGAGATTGGCATCCTGGACAATCCATATCCAGAGGTTAACCAATCCAGAGGTTAATCAAGACCTACATGCTTGCTAAATGGCCATAAACTGCTTGTTTTTTACAAAGAGAAAGTTGTAGCCTCCCATTGTCAACAATATTTCAACGATATTCATCGAAATGTGGAATGAATTGCTTAATTATTATTTTTTGTCTCTAAACTTGGTCTTCCACTCTCATGTGCAGTCATTCATGTACCAGCTGTTGAAGGGCCTTGCTTTCTGTCACAGTCGAAATGTTCTTCATAGAGACCTGAAGCCACAGAATCTCCTCATCAACAGAGTGAGTATATTTCATTTGGACCATAGAATTTGAATTGATAGAACTATCATTCCCATTCAAATCTACACTCTTAGATGGCCATTTAGCTGGTACACTTACTTACTTAATGGTTGCTGTAGAATGTCTGATAGTGTTGCCATGGAAATTGGTGCTGATTTGGTGCATGAGATTCAGAAAGCTGATGTGTTACCATGGCAACCTCATCATTAGGATGCACGAACATTTCTGAGTCTCATGTACAGTATGGAAGCCATGTTGGGTGTACCAATGGAAATTACCACGATACACCAGGAAGTGCCCTTTCTATACATTCAAGTACTGTGCTTTGGACTTTGACAGTTAGGCTAGTACGCTAGTAAGCAGATCATTTATCTTAACAAGCTATTGTTGAGCAGCAGGGCAATCTTCATTCTTTCTATGTGGCTCATGTCTTGTCAATTCACAACTTGAATTCAGTAACAGATTGTGTGAAACGTATTGTTGAATCTGATGCACTGAAGAGGCTATAGTTTATTAGTGTGTGTTAATATGTTGGAAGATTTGATCACTGATGTCTGTATCTACAGAATGGGGAGTTGAAGCTGGCTGACTTCGGGTTGGCTCGAGCCTTTGGGATTCCAGTGAGGTGTTACTCAGCAGAGGTAGGTTACACATTGTTAATACAGCAGGTGCTAACATGTAATTCCTCACAACTAAAAACTTCTTACTTCTGTTAAATTATTCTGATTATATTTGCTCAGTTTCTGGTGCGTGATGGATCCAATGAAAAATCGAGCCAGATTGATTTCTGTAGTTGAGGTTGTAGTTTTCAGTAGGTTCAACTAGAGCCTGATGATGAAGGATTTTGGATCTGGGTCTGTCAGGGGCCCTGTCACTACAACCCCAGCACTAGAAAAAAAAGTTATAAATATATATTGTTATAAAGTGGTCAAATTAATATTTCAGCATCAAAAACAAATGGACCCGCAAACTTGATCTAAGGGCTGTCATAAAAACATTTGCAGAGGCAAATGCAACGCTACACTGTCATATGGGCTATTAGGTTCAGGCAGTAGGTTGTAAAGGAAAACAAGACTAAAAGCGGATTTCAGTCCATTTGTTTTCAATTAGACAAGTTTTACTGCAGCTCATTTGTGTGCAAAAATCTGCCTGGGTAAAAATGACTGTTATGACATGTGGCATGCTACAGTAGCCTATTGTTTTGTTACTAGGCTGTCTTTGATGTACAGTATAGGCTAATTTGAATTATTTTTTTGTATTTTTGAAAAACCACCAATGTTGATCAAACGTGTTATTATTGGCAATAAATAAGTTGTTATAAGCTGCTGTATCTACATGATCAACTGTTGTCAGTGTTCATGTATTCACATTGAGACTGAAAAGAAATGGAACCCAGACCGATATATTGGCTCTGACTGAAAAGAGCAGGTAAATGTCATATTCAGACGAAAATAGACTAGATGAGACGTAACTTTATTGGCATTGGGCTGGGTGACACTTGCCAGCATACTCTAGAGCCAGGCTATTGTAGTAGAGTGAATGGCCTTGCATTATGATAGGCTGCTGTCCTGCCATAATGCACTAATTGCTTTGGCTCACTCAGTGCTCCTGTGGTTTCCTTTTTAAGTAAGACTAGGATAAGGATATTTAACTATTCCAGCAAGGAACACCATACCCAGAAAAACCTCCATTCAGATAGGCTATTAAATGACACACGTTTTATTTGGGGGATTATAGTTTGATTGAGTAATCAATGGCGCCAAATAGACTGTGTCTATGACTTTCATTGCATTCAGCTTGTTTATTTCTTTTGGCTTTATAGCTGAATTATCATTAAGCTACTCAATTAATGATGGAAGGGAATAGAGCGAACGCCACTGTGTAGTTGAAGTGGTGTTTCATTTTATTGTCGCTGTGTGCCAATGGAGGAGTGGCAGGCAAGTCTCTGATAGGTTCAGCAGGTTTGGTTGGCTGACCCAAGGGCCCTGCCTGTCAATCTCACGAGGGGGCCACATGACCCGCCGTTACACCAGTGGTTTGAAAATGTAATAAACACAAAGCTAGAGGGAAGGCAGAGTTTGAAGCATTAATAATTTGAAATAAGGTCATTTAAAAGGTCATTTCAGAAGATGTTTTATCCTGGGACATGACATTTGCACTATTTCAGCAAGAAGAAATGAATGATTCTTCAGAGTTACTTGGATACGTCCAGCAAACACGTGCACAATGATTGAAGTTGTTTGCTTCAATTTGAAATGATTTAGCCATCAGTTAACAGCTTGTTCTGATGACAACACAGGGATTTTAAACAAGCAGTCAGAGTCATTGTTTGACAAACCTGTAATGTTAAAGGATAATTCCAGTTATTATGAACCTGGGCCTTATTTTCCTAGTTTTTGCCATTATGACTATTGATTGTGTTCAAAAGTTTGTCAGTTACTTCACTGGAGAGCTTTACATTCCTCCACTTTGCCAGTAGCGCTGCTGTCCAATACACACTCAAGGGCCAAAGCAAGCACCAACAGCTGAACCCAAAAAGCGATTAATACATGTCTTTTCAACACAATAGCACTCACACTGCAGTAGAACCTGCCTACAGCCAATTTTCCATGGCCTGAAATGTGCTTACATTGCGGCATTAGATATGTTATTTTAGTTACTTAGCAAGAATAAGAATATTGCACAAAACCGTCAGCCAGCAAAGTAAACAAGGAAGTGTGTTGGCAACGTTAAAATGTATCAATAAACTATTATAACTGAAATGTTGTGATAATTGTTCAATCACAATTATTTAAAGATGTGTAGTGTGGGTGTTGTTGTATTAAAAGCACGTAACATGTTCTTTTAATGCATAAGTGTCATCAATTACATCACTGTAGAGCTTTATGTATCTTCAGTTCACTTTTGAACACAATCAATTGTCATGATGACAAAAGCTAGGAAAATAACACCCAGATTGAAAATAACCAGAATTGTCATTTAAACTCATTCAAATCCATAGGAATTCATCCTCTAGGACATGTTTTAAAACCTCAGAATGTATCATGTAAAAGGCCATTTAGTTGTATTCTACATTTGTGTCACAAAACTAGTGATACACCTGGTGCAACAACAACTGAAATCAACTTGAAACTGAACTTGAAATGCTGGGTGCAAGTTGCTCTGTAGGTTGAGCCAGACGGACCTCAAGTCCTTTCAGGCCTTTGACATTCTTTACACTCATTAGCCATGTAATCAGATTAGGAGCAGGTTACTATAGAAAGTAGGCTAATGGTAGCCTCAATAGCGAATGAGGGAGGGAAACATAGACTCAAGACTACTACTTTAAAGTGACATAAGAAACACAAACGTGTCATAAAACACACACACCCATATTACTGTACTACATACAATGTGATTAGAGTAATAAATTGGTAAAGCAAGTGACGGCACTCATCTCTTTTGGACCTTGTAAATTAAAACAATTGACATTGACAATGGTCATGCTCATGCTCAGTATTGGTGTACCATCACTGGTATGCTTCTTTGAAGGATGTGTAACACTGACATTTTCAAGTTAGTACACACATTAGTATTCACATGTGTGCTATTCCCTGTAGTGGAAATAGCACACGTGTGCGATGTGCAAATGCAACTTTCTTAATTTTTTTAGTTTTTTTTTCTGTAGAAATAAATGGTGAAGAGTGAATAGTCGTATTACTCTCTTGAACTTTTTCTAATGAATTCAGCTTTTTAACTTTTCAGGCTGAACCAAAAGCACTTCCAGCTGCTTTCAGCTAGCCCACACATTCTCTCTGGGAGATGTTCTTTTTTTTTTTTTTAGTTAGGTCTGGCATTTCACTTCACCAGGCATATTTATCATATAACCCAGAAAAAGTTCTGTGTTCCACTGACAAAGTTCCACTGACAAAGAAACAGTTTGTTAAAATTGTGAGTCATGATGGAAACCAGATGGTAGATTGAAGTTTATTAATGGTGACAATGCTACCAACCTGTTTCTTCATGAAATCGGTGTCAGTTCAAAAAGTTTTTCACACTATAAGACAAGTGTCTGTTAAAATAAGACTAAGATCAAAAAAGCCACCCCTAGAGTGTCTATGTAATAGTAAAAGCCTGAAGGATTGGTAACACCACCAAGTTCGCTGTGACATTTGGTGTGGTTAGATCTAATTTCTCCACTGTATCTCTGTGCTCTTATGATCTGTGTCTAGGTGGTGACATTGTGGTACAGGCCTCCAGATGTGCTCTTTGGTGCTAAACTTTACTCTACCTCAATTGACATGTGGTCCGCTGGATGCATATTTGCAGGTTTGTCTTTGACTGTCGACACAAATGGGGATACATGTTAGTCTATAGGTTTTCTTACTTTGTTCTGTTATCTAATATGACTTTGGTTAAAACTAGTACTAATTTTAAAAAATGGCTGATTATACATTTACAGTTCTAAAAATATCTAAGGTGTGAATCATTTATCATTTTGATCACATGTACTGTTCAGAGCTGGCTAATGCTGGAAGGCCCTTATTCCCTGGGAATGATGTGGATGACCAGTTGAAGAGAATCTTCAGATATCCTTTTGTCATCACTTGTATGTTTTGGCAAGATGAGTCTCCTGCTTATCTGGTATGTGACATCTAATTCAGATCATAGAGGTAGGTTGAGGCTAAATTATAAGAGTTGTAAACACTGTTCAGTTACAAAAGTTTTTCTTTAACTGTGTGGTACATTGTTGGGTACTCCAACTGAAGAACAGTGGCAAACAATGACAAAACTTCCAGATTACAAGGTAAACCATTCATGTCATTTATTTTCTAAAGCCTACAGTGGGGGAAGGGTCTTGGGTAAGCAGTTTGCAATCTATTTAAACCAGTTCTTTAACCGAACTACTGTTCTCTGTCCCTTTCCTCTCTGCCTGCAGCCATATCCCATGTATCCAGCCACCACCTCACTGGTGAATGTGGTCCCCAAACTAAGTAGCACAGGACGGGATCTACTGCAGGTAATTTGGCTTTGAGCTTGCCTACCTTTTTAATTTTTCAGAAAGTTGGGTCTGCAGTACTATAACAGTGTGTGTGTGTAATTGTGTTTGTGCACAAGATAGCTATAGCTCGATAACTACAGCAGCAGTAGCTCAACAATAGTTGCCAGCAGACAGGTTTTCCTGCAAAACATCTCTGTACACTAAAAGGTTTCCTTTGTTCTTACCCAGAACCTGTTGAAATGTAATCCTGTCCAGAGGATCTCTGCAGAGGAGGCCTTGCAGCACCCCTACTTTGCCGATTTCTGCCCACCATAGATGCTAAATTTCCTCTCACTGAACCTCAGCCGCCAGAATCAATCATCCTTCACTCTGTTGGGTCATTAGGACCAGTCCCTACAAGGCAAATCCCTTACTGGTTTTAAAATACTTCCCTGCATTTCATCTTGTTGTGCCTCCTTGTGGAACAAAGTCCTAGTGGCTCTGCAAGATTTTAGGTTCTTTTTGGTTGCAAGCCTGTCTGTCTGTTCTTGGTCTATTTTGATTTATATATTTTTGATCTTCCTATTTGATAGCACTAATGTGGGAGCATGCAATATGTTGCATTAAATACATTTATACCTGTGGAAATTCTCACCCAACAGCCCCTCTGTTTCATAAGAATGAATTTCACTTTGATAAAAAAAAATCAGATTTTAATAGGGCTGCAACTAACGATTATTTTCATTGTCGATTAATCTGTCGATTATTTTCTCGATTAATCGATTAGTAGTTTGGTCTATAAAATGTCAGAAAATGGTGAAAAATGTTGATCAGTGTTTCCCAAAGCCCAAGATGACGTCCTCAAATGTCTTGTTTTGTCCACAACCCAAAGATATTCAGTTTACTGTCATAGAGGAGTAAAGAAACCAGAAAATATTCACATTTAAGAAGCTGGAATCAGAGAAATTTTACTTATTTTTCTTAAAACGTTACTCAAACCGATTAATCGATTATCAAAATAGTTGCCGATTAATTTAATAGTTGACAACTAATTGATTAATCGTTGCAGCTCTAGATTTTAACATTGATACCCTCATTTATAAACGGTCGATCTGGAATCTGTAGGGATGTCACTTAGTTGAATTCATTTGAAAGCCTTGTCTACTAACAAACTGCTAGCACATATGTTTTACAGTGATACAACCTTGATAATGGATGTTTTTGTCCCCATGGTCACATTTTTTGCAAAGTAGTTTTGCCAATTTGCTGTCATCTATAAAAGTCTGTGTTTGTGATGACTGCAGATTCTTGGGCAGGTAATGTTAGGGGAAATGCTGTACCAAAGTGTTATGTCACTTTAAGTAACACAAGCAATTGTGTCAGTTGAAAATTGTGAAAAAGCTTATTTGGTTTATTACTGAACCCTTCTAGACTTCAGAAAAGGCTACAGACAGACTTGTATTTCTCATGTTTTGCATACATACAGCTCTTTCCCACTACCTAATATAAGATTGTATAATAGCATGGGAAGCTAATTTATATATTTTTTTTGTTATTTCTCAGGCTTTTTTTTCCCATTTTGTATTTTGTGCACTTTGTAACTGACAGTTTTATTTTACATAATTTAGTTATCCATTATATCAGATATGTTGAACACAAAGCCAGGTTATAGCCAGGTTATCAATGAATGGGCCAATATAGATGTAATGACCAGTGGACCATTAGTGACAGAATGCATTTTTTTTTTCATTGTTTTTTTGACACAATCTTTTATCATTATGTCTTTTAGCTTTTCTAAGATGCTTATTAGCTTTTGTAATAGTTAATTGAAAAAATCCACTGATGACCTGTATTATGTAATGATTGTTTTGCACCACTGGCTGTGTCCATTTTGGTTACTTATTTTAACATGATAAACGGCTTGCAATTTCTGCAGTGTTACTTTACTCCAGATTGTTACAGTACTACTTATCCCATAAAAGCCTACATAATGAGTTGTCTTTGAAGTAGTTATCTAAATAGGGAAAGGATTTATTTTCATTTTGCTGATGTAAGACAAGATAATGGAATGCATGTATTTATTAATAATTGAATGTCTGCTTATTTTTGCATTTAGTCTTTTTTAAATACAGCACAACTTTTCATTTGGTACAGAAGCTCTCCTTTGAATGATGAAATTTGACACTCGGCTCTATGGCATTTACAAGGCTATTTTTAGTATTCATAATGCTTGAAGGTTGTGTGTGGATGAAGCTTTGATTTTATTGGAAACAACAAACCATAGGGGCATTTGCTCTTAGTATTTCGTTATCATTGTGGAGACAAAATATTTCAGCGCTCATTTCAGACAAACTGCTGTAGAGTTACTTTATACAACTTCAATTTTAATTTTGAATGAAGAGTGGATTTTGCACTTTGCTAGTATCTTTGGTTTCATTGTTAGAACTTGGGTCATGTATTTAGACTGTCAGTGGTCTTTGTGTAAATTTCAGCCATTATGGCTCAGTATTCAATAAAGTAGACATAAATATACTGGTTTACTTTTCTCTGAAAATAATTTACAGTTTGCTCATGCATAGTCACTTAGACCATTTCAACATTTTGGAAGTAGACTCTCTGCCGACTCATGAATTTCATTATCAATTCAACACTGAAGTCAGGACCGTGTGGCCATTATGTATTAAATACTGACCAATGAATCCAATAGACTGGATCTCGCCCTGTTCTTGACTTTGTTCATTCTTATTCAGCTGTAGTTCACACCAGAGTCTGTCAGGTTTGATTTACTAACTGGGTGTCGTCCGTACTTGGCTGGCCTGCAGTTTGGTCTGTCAGTGATTTGTTTTGAAAAGCTCATGATTTAAGACTGAGTACGTTACACATAGTTAAGAGTGTATTAACTATTTAATGTACACTTCAGAGTTGAAATCACAAATCTACAATATAATGCACACATAGTATGTAGAGCCAGATGAAGCAAGTCCAGTTCCCCAGATGTTTGTGCATGCAGTCTTTTCATGAAATATACATAACATGTTACCTGTAAGAACCAGTCTTACAGGCGTAATGCATTTGTTTCAGTTCAAGCCACATTATGCTTATTTTATCCATAAAAAAATGTTAGAAACATATTGCAGTTCTTCACACCCACATAATAGCTTTCCATTATTGAGTATTGCACAATCCCAAGCCTGGTTTGAGGATTTTCTTGGTTATTAAGATATAATACATTATACCACAGGGCATGTCAGGGCGTGTCATTTTGATTCATCTGGCTCCAAACTACATTTGGACAATACAAAGTGAATAACATGGCTAATAATACATTAAGAGACCAGAGATACTAGGAATACACAATGGTCATGCAAGGAAGAAAACGGGTGATGTGCCGGACATTATTATGCATCAAGCTGTCAGAATAAAATAGTTAAAATCTATTGGTTGACAGAAATATATAGAATACCGTCATCTACTTGGCCGTAACTATGGAGTAAAATATCAATTTAAAACTACTTAATAAGCACAAACAGTTCAGTATTTGATGTTGCCAGTTCAGATACACTCTGCTGTTCTTTGACTGGTAGTAAGGCAGGGGGTGGGGAGGGAGAGGTAAAGGCCCGGGGCGTTTCATAGATCCTACAGTCACAGTTGTAAATGCTAGGTCAGCAGGTTTCATGACCAGCAGTTTTTATGCTTTTTAACCGACAATAAGACACACTATCAAAATCATGGAAATGCAACATCATTAGTATAGCATCACTGCGTAACATGAATTGGCGCCCATGTCTTTATGTATTTATTTATTTTGCTGATGAACAATTAATTTTGTGATAATATTGTACAACTATAATAATATCATACATCTATGTTGTAATTTGCAGCTGTTCAGTCTACATCCATTCCAGCTGTTGGATAAGCCATGAATTGAAAAAGGGAATCCCAAATCAAATTGTTATAGATGTCAGTCAAATTGGTAACAGTAGTATCTGAATCAATGCATTTATTGCTCATGACACAACACCAATTCACCTTTTTTTTTTTTTTTTTTTTTCAAATACCCCTGAAAGGTTAAAAAAAAAAAAATCCATTTGGATAAAGTCTCTTCGTGAGGTGGTATCTGGCTCCTCATGGAGTATGTTCTTATTCCTGATAATGCTGGAACAGTGCACAGTGTGTACACCGTGTGCAGTTAAACTACAGCCAATAAGGTAGTCACAATCATAGACATCCAGTCATTGGCTTTGGAGTGATGGCTGATCTCCAAGGGTTTGTGCTTCACATCAACAGTCATCTAATACACAGACAACAGAGTAATAAAGCTACAGTGTTACGAACACCACTTACGTGATTGGCATTATATTGGAAAGTTTCACATAAAAAACCTCTGCAGACTGTTCTCTGAATTGTACTCTCAACAAATTATTATAGTGAAGATATGTAAGATGTACCTACGAGTACATAACTGTAGTGTCAAGGAATTAAATAACACATATTACGGAACGAGTGAACATTAACCAGAGAGGAAGTAGACTGACACGAAGATAAGAAGAAAAGTTGTGTACGTGAGGAAGATGGTTAAATATAGAGTTTATTATACTTGATCATTTATACATCACAAACTGTGTTATTTGTGGCTGATTACATGTACTGGAATAACAATAGGATACAATGATGCAATTGTACAATGCATTTCTGTTATAAATCAACTGAATCGAATGGGGCTGGGGGTTTAGTTTTGAGGCAATTCTCCTGTATCGGACAAATTCTATTCAATTGTCGGTCATGTAAATCACTGGAAACTGGAAGACACTTATGGTCCACTCAGATAGAAACACATTCAAGGCCTAAACTTGGACTTGTTCAAGTGTCATTGGTAAATTAACGGTCCCTTTCCACATTCAATGTCCAAGTGCCCTCTGGTGCAAGAACAGACATGAAGAAACACCTTTTGTATATCTATATATATATTTGACAAATGTCTCACATGAGCAATATAGAATTTCTTCATGGCATTTGATCGCGGGTATTTACAAATTTCTGTCAAGTTTAGGAATGTCACCAACAAACTTTTATACTCCACTAATGTTCAATAGAGAATAGATTACTATCACAGGGGATTGTGCTGATGAACACCTTTAAGACATGGTCATGGAAAAACCATAGCGGAGCATCATTAAGAAAGGCAAAAGGAAGCCTGATTATTTCTGTTCTAATGAATTCACCCATTAAACAGAATAAAGGGCCAACTTTTACAGCAGGCTAAATGCTCTTCTTTTTTGTGACAGTCAGTATGTCTAATATAGCAACACCATCCCAGAAAATGGGAAACATTAATGAAAATCGAAATGTCAGCTATATAAAGATATAAAGATACAATCAACTGTTTTTTTTGCCCCTTGACTCTCTTTTTGAACCTAATGTAAAAATTGGTTATTAAGTAAAGAAAAACATCCAATGAAGCACTTTCTGTTTTTCCCGATATCCACGGGGAAATCAAAATTAATTTCTTGCACATATACAAACAATCTCAATTTCCTCTTTTATCTCAATATATAAACTGACTTTCCAGCATCTCTCATTGAAAGACATATTCAAAAGGTCTTAGCGACTGGATGTGTACAGTCTTCGAATTAATGAGACAATTAAAAGCCTCACAGTAGCAAAGGCAGCGATGAAAGCTAGTCTTATCACTCATCAAGTGTTTTGACTCAGGTACAGTGAGCAAGTCTTTTGACCAGTGATCAACTTATAGGAACTGAGCAGATTTCACAAACGCTCTCCAAGTCTAACACAACACTGTTTAGATGCCTGGAGACAACTTCCCCATTTACACTGATAATAGACCGCAATGCTACACATGCCAGTCCACAGCTATTGTTTTTGATTGATATACAGCATAACTATTACAACAATATTATGTAACTGATCTTAGCAGAGTTCAGAATCCCTTTTTTTTTTGGACACATTTATCTTTACTGATTTTAAAATACTCTAAAGTCATTGGATTGAACAAAAAAAAAAAAAAAGAAAAATCCACAAAATGAGACATGAAAAAATTAAAGTTGATGCCTTGACATGGCAGTTAAACCTGAGTTCTGTTTTGGAAGTGGTCTTTTTCTGATGATAGTATTCTATTTCTATTCAGGCATTGATAAAGTCTACTATACGTTTGAGTATACACTCACCTTTTTCTGTAATACATAAATTATTTCACAGTTTGCTGTCAATCCCCAGATGTCCCACCCACCCCACCCCTACTTTATGTTGTCAACAAGCAAATTCCTCAAAGTTGCCTAGAGTCGGGTGACGAGGTAACATGTTCGGCGTGAATCCGAGACTGTCCGAGTGACTCCGGAGGGTGTCACAGGTGCTCTGCAAAACAAGGGAAGGGAAGGAGGGAAGACGAGTTCAACCATATTAAGGGAGGTGTGATGAGGGAGGCGATGATGAAGGAGAGGCATGAACCACAGGTAAAATGAGAGGGACAATCATAGAGGGACATGGGAAAAATATATATATATGGCCAAGACAGGATGAGAACAGAATACAAAACATAAAAGTAATTTAATTATGAGGTTGAGCATTTTTAACGTGTAAGACACATGGTTAGAGCATATCATCATTGAGGACAATGGATGACAGAGAAATATATGTGATACCAGTGGGCAAATGATGAGGTAATGGTTACAATGGGTTTGGGTGTTCAAAGGGCAGCCACATCAGATACGTTTCACAGGTAGTGAAGAGAGAGTGTAAAGAAAATAGGGGAAAGATGGGGTAAGATGAATGAAAGGAGGGAGAACAAGAGAAAGAAAACATCGTTTTAGTCCTGTTTTATACTCGTATGTTAAAGTTTGAGTTATGGAAGTTGAAACATCCACATATATCATATCTGTGTGTGTGCACAGGTGGTTGCTCAGTTGATATTGCTGATAGGTGGATAAAAAAAAGTGGTGCAACCACAGGTAGTCACATTGGTGTAATGGTTATTCCAGCAGACAAAGAACCATTTATATCTTGTGCAAACTCATTGCATGCAGACCTGTGATAACATCACAAAGTAATGCATCTAGTGATGTTATTTGGCACAGCCTCTAATGCAATGCCTCTAAATGGACCTCTGTGCTGCAGGAAAACAAATAGATCTTATGTGGTTCAGCTTTTTGTTCAACAATTCAATAAATATAAAATCTGTTTTCACAGGAGTACTGAGCTTTACCCTATGGGAGAGAAAGCATCATTATTCGATGAAAAGATGGAAGCAAGTTTTGTGTAGTGCTGACAGTCAAATCTTTATGCACTTGGAGAATCCAACCAACTCAATTCTGCTGTTAAGCCAATAAACACAGAAACACACCACCCTAACCTATCCTGGGATGGTGGTAGACGCTGACTTTAAAATGCTCGCTACATTTGGCTAAGAATTCTTTAAATCACCCCACTTTTAGTTGCTTGCGTGTCGTCTACAAAAGCCAACGAAATCAGCTTAGAGCATGTGTAACCATTGAGGAAATGATGTATGAGATGGTCTCCAGAATGTATGAAAAAGAGGGACAGCATGGGAGGGAGCATCTATTATCAATGGGGTTTGCTACCTGGGGGCATGATTAGGCGTGACACCAGGGCTGGTTGGGTTCTCTGGAAACTCCTGGAATAGACATGATGAAAAGAAAGATGGGTGAGGGTGACTGAAATGAAAATAAAACACAATGCAATGCTATTAGTTCACCTTATAAGGGAATAATGTAAGTGCCTCTGAGATAGTTTGTTTTCCCCAAAAGCATAAAAAATACTGAAGGATGTTGAATGTTGAATATTAGATTTGAGGGTTGTTTTTGCTTGTTTTTTTTATAAGCAGGGATTGTGAAAGACAATGCTTATTCGTATTACTGTCATCCGAAAATGTTGACAATCACGGAAGAGAATTAAAGTGAAGCTTCTGTAATGATAAAGACATATTGTCAAAAAAAAAAAATCTCTAACACATTACTGTGCATTAGTTAATTGTTGGGTTGTTTGAGTGGAGATGTGAATGGACCAGTTGGAAAAGAGTTACTGAATATGAGAGTAAGAAGGGAGTATAGAAGATGGTTCATTGTAAGCAGGTGATCATATGACATGAATGGAGAATCATTCATACTGTATCACACTACATAAGCTCTCTGCCCCTTGGAAAAGCATGGCACAAAACTTCAGGCCACTCAATATATGCTTCATCTACTGTCAATATCTTCACCTCTGTGCTCAATTTGTACATGCTGATCCTCACAAAACCCAGAGTGACTGAAACATTTCCTTCTGAACTGCAAACCAATTGATATGTTGGCTCAGGTTTACATATCTTCACTTCTACGAGGGAAAATAAACAGCTTCTTTCAACCTTTTCTTCCACATCAGCTCATAAACAAAATTCTGAACCTGAAGCAACCATGCATGCGAGTATACAATCCTCATGCAGAGACAAACCCATGGCTTTTTCAGTGACTTGAAAGAAACACCACTTTGTACGCTCTCTTGTTGTTAGCAATGAAAAAGACTTGGGCTTGTTTGACACATAACAAAGGAATGGAGCTTGCAATTCCAAGATTTTGTTGAGAAGGCCGGATGCAAACTAGTTCATGTACTCAGGGACAAAAGGAATGTCTGCACTTTTCAAGAATCTGCTTAAATGCTTTTGATTACATAACAGCACCAGCCAGAAGGAAACAAATGTGTTTTAACAGTCTTGGCTTTTGTTAGGGCTTCCACCCCCTGCAGTGATGCAGGAAGAGGGATTGGAGGTTTTAGATTATTACTTGGACTGGAGAAAGGACCAGCGGTCCCCATGTGCCACTGATGGAATTGGCTTAAGTGGCCATTACTATTTCCGTTTTGAACATAAGTTGTATTTGCAGTGAAAGGAAGCTTCATGGGCATCCAATTTTCTTATTTATTGTTAGAGAAATTAGATTAGATGTTCAGTATGTTTTCAGTGAAACCATTTTTACTTTATTTTAAGCGTTAGCAACATTTGTTGATTACTGATACTTTTAAGTAGATGAATTTATGCTCTAGATAATTTCTAAACTGTGCTGTATCGAGCTTACATAACAGCCTGTTGGGCATCAGAGTTGCCGCTGGATATAGTGTATAAAACTGATGGACTAGAATATATTATGTGCTTCAGGGCAAACAGAAACTTCTTACATTACTCTAATCTCCAAGTAAAAAAAAAAAGTGTTATATTGCCCTGAAAGCTGTGGAAACATGTTGATGTTGATGATGAAATGTTCATAAAGACAAGTCTCTGCATCTCTCAATTCCTTTCTGCTTATGGTCTATTTTGGTGCCCATTTATTCTCCCAATTTCAATCTATCAACCAGGAAGTAGCTCTCGCATATAGTGTACTATCAAATAATTAAGGATTGGGCCAGGCTTTGCAAAACCCATTCGTAGTTTCCACTAATCACACTGCAAGGCATAAAGTGGCAAAACCCAATTCTTGTGTACAATAACAGCTTTTCCTGTTCGGAGTGAACTGTAATTACACGATAAAGGGAGACTTTCTTCTTACAACACCAAGAAAAAAGGATCACGGATCAATCATCTTTTGCAAAACTACAAGTATGTTGTGTGTATATTGAAATGTCCATGGGTATTCTATTGTGTGGGGTAAATAAAGACAGAGATAATGGTCATAGCCTCTGAACATAAGAGATGATCAAAGGTTAACAGAGAACAGATCAATTCAATTCTACTGGTCCATACACGGAGGTTTCAAGTGCAGTCAGGCAGTAAACCCCTTGCTAAACTACAAGAAAAAAGACAATTTAGCTTTGCAAAGACAGGCTTGTTGGGAAAGCCATTTACAAAGCGAGTTTTCCTGAGACCTGAAGAGCTGTCGTAGGGTCGTTCCTTGGAAATACTTATCTGCATTCCATATGTGAAATTAACGAATTTTGTAAACATAGGGAATATTTTGTGCTACTGTCATTTAATATATAAATGCCATATGTAAATATAGAGCACTAACTGCCACTGAACATGCTATATGTAAATATAGAGTATGTGCATGGTATTGAATGTATTGATTATGTATTCATGTGAATTGAGTAATGCTTATTTATTATTATTGATTATGTTATCTAGAACAATTTATCATTTCTGCATGGGGGATGGAAACTAATCAAGGCGTGTGGATGCATGTTGGATTCCTTCTGTCTAGTGCTGTACAGTAAAAGCATTTCAACTCAAACTGAGAGCAGACATTTTTTTGTTGTTGCTGTTCTCGATTCATCTGATACATCACAGTCACTTCAACCCAAAGCATTCTGAGAGACTAAAATTACCAGATTGTCGCTCTGACAACGCCGTGGCCGCTTCTTGCGTATGAAGTAACCCAAAACCTTATCCTTAAACACCTAAATGTAAAAACATCAGATTAACATTACTTACAGATGTAATACATATTGGTGAATTACATTAAGGTCAGACATACAGTACAAAAGTATT
This sequence comes from Centroberyx affinis, assembly GCF_046629955.1. NCBI lineage: Eukaryota > Metazoa > Chordata > Actinopteri > Beryciformes > Berycidae > Centroberyx > Centroberyx affinis. The sequence goes on from NW_027279477.1 coordinate 572,803, forward strand.
CAAGTGCTGTCTGTGATACAATTCACTTGGCATATCCAAACAAATCAATTATCTGTAAAGCCTTAGACTTAACCTTTTGCTACAAAGGGACAAGAATAAATACACTCAATTAGTGCTTAGTAGGTTAAATTTTAATTAGTTGAGAGCCACTACTTTACCTCATACAGGTAGTCGAATATTTCCAGTATTGTTAAAACACTGGCTCCAATAAACAGCCCCATCTGACCTCCAATGTCACCTAGAAAAGGAGAGATTAACAGATATGGGCAGGTACAGTAATAGAACAATGGTGCATGAAACATTCCTCACACTGTCACTTTCACTTCAGCATTTTTTGGAGTAATCTTTGACAAAAGCTGTCCGTCCAGGCCCAGCGTTTCGTCAGACTCAACCAAGTGCCCTTGCAAGTGCATCAGATTATGAAAATGCATTCAGCCTGTTTCACAGGTTCAAAGAGGTAACCTCAAAAAATATTATCAGCAGGCATGAGCGCACAATGTGAGGTGTGCAGTAAATCCTGCTGAGAGTGTTGGTACTGAGGTCAACCGCATTTTTCTATAATGAACCTTACACTTCGTGAGTCTTACCGAGAAGCCCTGCAATTTCATATGCCTTCTTCTGCTCAATCTTCTCATAATTCAAAGCCTCAAAGAAGATGTCCAAGACCAATATATTTTCTCTGGGGAGAACACAGACAAGAGCGCACCCAACAGAATTTATTGCTCATTACATGATATAATATGAAATGATACCACACAACATTTCGTATGTAACTGTCTCTCATTATTGTTACATTGAAGGTGAACGATGGAGACCAAGGTCCTGCTATGCTACATCCATCCGTCAAAAGAAAACGAAAAAGATTGTGAGCCCATTATCTGAGTCACTGACTGCTACCGAATAATACTCACCCGATATATTGCTCAGTTTTGTTGAATTTCTTAGCCAGATATTTAGCAGATGCCTTACTGGGGATCCTAACCATGGACAGCTCCTTGCCATAGCGGGTCATGTTGCAGGGGGTCTCACAGACACAGTAATCGTTGTCTTTCTCTACCAAAAAGTCTGTGGATGATCAGAGTCATTCAAATGTTGTGATCACTGACAGAAAACAAACAAACCTGCATACAGAGGCTCCCAGTGTTTGCAAAATAAATAAATAAATAAATGAAAGCAAATATATGTGCACACAACAGAAAACTACATTTGCTGCCATCGTTCACTTTCTATGAAAGCAAATAATGACTGAAGCTATAACGCAGAGGGAAAGAGGTCTATGGGATTCATTTGATATCAATGAGGCATAGAAATATCACAAATCCTCCTGATGGAATTTTTAAACAATAATAATTTTACTTTATTATTTTTTCTCCGCACTGTCTGAGAGATTACACCAATTTCAAGTTAAGCATTATGAAAGTATTATGAAAAGGATGAAACTTATTAGTCCCAAGGCACTGACTGCCACTGAACACTTTTGGTTGACTGTAATTCAAACCAGAATTTAAAGCAGTTCCTTAATTCCATATCTTATACTCTGAATAATGTGTGTGCTGATTATTGAGGACATCAATTTTCTTTAGTCAGTGTGCAGTACAATGCAGTGGCTCACCTAAAGCTGGGTCAGCACAGTCTTTGTACTGCTCAGGTGTGCAAACTGTTGAGGTCCCTGTTCCATATAACACAGAAGAGAAGATAATCACAAATCAACAACATCTGAACAAAAGTCTTTGCTGTTTTCCTTCATCTCATGTGACGACACTATACAGTGGTCAAGTCAGCCTGAATTTATACCGGGCATGTGAACCATCCTGCAGTTGCAGTTCTCCACCAGGTAACGTGTCTCACAGTCAATGCGGCAGGCTGTGATGCTGTATGTGGAGAAGAATTCAGAGTCTATGGGAGTAGACTTGCAATCTCCCCAAGGCGGAGGGAGGTACTGAAGCTGAAAAAGAAAACACATGTTTTCCCTGAGTATCAGCACGTAGGATTACGGTCAATAACACACAATTCAAGCCCAAGCCCAGCATAGTACAGCAGAAGTACGTCAAAGAGGACCACAAGCAGACAAAACCCAACATAAATGTGTCCAACACAATAAAATACAAAAACAATTAAATGAAAATGTGTTTCGAGACACTATTGGCACAAAATGTCCAAACAGATTAACAATATTGCTTGTAAACGTGGCTCATGTATAGCAGCAAGCACACATCATGCAGAACATTACTGATGCAGGTCTAGTCCTGAGGAGGAAGCAGAGTACCATGGGAAATGGAGACAGGCTTAATAGAATCTGTAAAATATGTAGATTCAGACAGGACACCACAATCAATGGACAAATTTTCAAAAGCGGCCCTGAGAATGGAACTCAGAACAGTACATAGTTTATAGTTTTCAGATGAATGAATTCATTAACTGTGTTGCCTTTAACAGACATTATACAGAGCATAACATCCTATTTTAAGGTAAAAAATACTAGTGATCTCATTTACAAACAATTCTGTAGAAGCTTACTGAAGCGTTTTTTGATGGGTTTATTGTTAACTATTTTGATTTTCTAAGTTTATTGTAAAACCACCCTGACTGCATAGCACTATTAATTTAACAGAATGAAGTGAAGATATAGTCTATGGTCTGTTTCCAGTCTCATTAGAGATAAACTCTCATTAAAAGGTGAAGTGCAGGTCATTACTTTTATGCGTATCTCAGGGAATTCTAAATGAATCCACTAATGAGGAATATTTAATGCCTGCATTTTAAACTTTACATTCATACTTAGCATTCTTAGACCCATGGTGCTCTTCTTAAAACTGCACTTTCAAGCAATGTGCCCAATGCATGTGCCGTCTTTTTAGAGTTCTCTTTAAGACTTTAAAGGAACTTCTATGTTGGTTCATTGGTCACATTGACTTCTAACCACCAACAAGACTTTCAGTCCCCTTTGAAAGCCTTGTTTACAGCAATTTATGGTAATGAATGCTTACTATTCATGACAAAAACAAACCAATTATTTATGAAGGCCACCATTGCTTGGGCATTTGAGCATATAGTTAATAACTGTTGAGGGAGCTACCCCACAATCAATGCCAAAGGCCTGTGCACAACAAACTTCACAAACGAATGTGCTGCTATTGTCACATGGAGGTTCACTGTAATTCCCAATCATCTCCACCAACTCTATGCAGGCTGACTCTAACAATCTAATGAGCATTTAGCCAATATAAAGTGACAGAGATAGAGCGCAATTCAGTGAAGCAGTGGACTTAAAATGGCAAACATGATTAAGCCTTTATTGAACTCCATTGTCAGCCCACAGACTCTCATAACTAGAGTTACGTTGGAGATAAAACCCTAGTGTAATAAATGCTATACTTCAAACTGATGCCAGAGGCCTCATGGGTAATAAAACCTAATGAATCACATAGTCTGGTCCCACTAGATGACATTAACCAGCGGTCCAGTAGATCGTTGTAACGGTATGGAACATGAAAAACCAAAACAAACAAAAAAACGTTAAAAGAACTGCATGGCAGTGAAAGGGTAAAGCCAAACCACAGCTTTGATGAAGAGACAGACTTAGCTGAATGGGTTAGCTGGAATGAAACGCATCGGCTGCTCTTCCATGGCAACTATTAGACAGTGAGGACAATGATGACTAGGAAGGGATATCAGTTGAGAAATGTAGTTGCTTCAGCCACACGGAGGGGACAGATGGATCCATTCCTAGGGGACCAGGGGATGGAAGTGTGGAATTTGAAGGAGGGTGTGTGGCTATTTAACAATACAGTATCTTGTGGCATGCAGCAAGCCCAGACAGATATATATACGCTACCCTCTGCTCTTGGGTGGAAACGAACGTTTGGAAGCCGGGGGCGACCCCGAAGCCCAGCTCATGGAGGAAAGGAGGCTCTGACTGAGAATGAAGCTGTACCTTTATTCCGGCCTCATAGGACGTTTCATCTAGGTGAGGGGTGAGGGAACACAGCCCACATTGTTATCAATAAAGAGTGGCAACAGCAAGGCAAGGGATACATCTGTCACAGTGGTCAACCCCTCTGAGCAGACAGACAACCTGTTTTCATTATAACAAAACCCACAACAGCTAGGACTCCCAGTGGCATGAGGGACTGACGACTCATATGCAACACTGGTTCACCGGTGGGTCGTCATTCAGCCGATCCCCTATTACTTCTATTCAAGCTTGAGTGAGATGCTGATGAAGATACAGTACAGTTCCAGCCAACACACAATTCTAGTCCGGAGTTTGGTGGTGAAGCCCCGGTGTCGTCCCTCTGGGTTTATAAGTCATTACAACTGTAGGGGATTGAGAACTGTATCACTGTATTCATTTGAGATTGACTAAAATTAATGGTTGCCAGACTTAAGTGACAGTCTAATTAATTCAGCTCATCTTTTAGGTCGTAAACATGTCTTTTAGCTGTCACTGATGTGGGTCCTCATGTCTGGATTATAAATGACAATCAATGCACTTTGCTTCCTAGAAGTAACTTCATGATAATGATTAATAGACCAACTTCACTTCCTCGCAAATGGCTGAAGTAATGATACACTTGGAACGTTTTACTACATTCACAGTCAGAGAGAGAGAACATTGCATATTTCAAAAGTGCTTCACAAAATAAAAAAAATGTCATCTTTGTGGTGTCCAATTGTCTGTTTTAAGAGGTCAGTGCTCTGCCTCCATCATCCCATGTTAGTCTGCTGAATCGAGAGTGAAAGATTGTTTTTCTCATGCTGAAGAATTGGCGAAGACTGTTAATTTTGGGGAGCAAAATCATTTAAATGTATTAGGCGAGGCTATAATTACTAAGGTAATGAATTTGATTAACTGTAGGAATGCACATTCAATGATTACGGATACGATTCAACTTCACAAGGACTGATTAGGTGGTAGAAATGATAATGAGCCTGCAGCTCAGCAATACACTACAAGGATCTCTGAGAGGTAATCATTTCATAAAACTTATTCCTTTGTCACACCAGCAGCTGTTTTCTTGGGTTTCTTAATGATGGTCTGTTCATCAAAGGATGTTTCCCCATTCTGTCATTGTTTCCACTTGGATATCAAAGTCTGCTGGCTGCTGTTTAGTTTGTATGCTATTCTAGTGTATATTGTAAACATACAACACAAGCATACAAGTTGAAGAATTAGTTGTCTTGGCAACAACACATCACAGATTTATGGTTCCATTAGATTTGGATAGAAAATCAATGTAAGCTCAATGTTATGACCTTGCACACTGCCTTTTCAATGAATTCAGGCTTAACTGTAGTTATTATGTGTTTCTCCTTCACTGATTACAGTGAAAGGACAAATTAGGACTAAGAGATCTATCCACAGCTAATTCTCTACATTCAACAAGACAGACACCGGCCTGTCTAGTCCCGCGCTAAAAAGATTATTTCAAGTTGTCCCATAATCATAGTGCATTAGTGCATTTTCAAATATGTTTTCAAAAAGCCGGTGCTTTACTCCAAATGGCTGTGGATACTGCATCTAATCTAATGATGCATACTAGAAGTGTTATTAGGGAAACAGAAGGCTATTATGATGACAGATAGGCCAGACTTCTGTGAATGGTTCAGCCTGACATCAAAAACATCCATCTTAATGCATGATGGCCATTTCAATACTTTCCCACAACATCTCCTGATAAATCCAGGGGAAGTATTCAGTTCAGTGTACCATATTTGTGCAAGTATCTATAGTTTGTTATTTATAGTGAGACAAATTAGACTTTAAAGCAGTGTAATTTTGGCTAAATGCCGCTACCAGTAGACCATTTTAGCAATACCTCAGTGAGGAAGATAATTCACAAAGCTTAATGGTCTTTTAATTATTTCCTACACAGTCTTAATTATGGGACTTAGAATTCTCTTTTCAAATAACTTTTAATGAGAGGTTTATTTTTTTTTTTTATCGCTCAGAATGAATGGTTTTACATCTCCAGTGATAAGACTGTTGACCAAGGCTGGGCTGTGTGAATTCTGTGAGTCCTCCTAATGATATTCCTCTGCCTACTGTTAGCATGCACCACTAGAGACAATTTTCACGGCATTCAAAGTGACAGTATGCTAATTTTCCGCCGGCTAAAAGTAGTGATGGCTCAAAATGAGAAGGAAACACACTCTGAGCTGCCAGATATATTCTGCATGCTGTCTAGTCTTAGGTTGCTTTGGCTCTGATAAGCATAAGTCTTAGAAAATGCATACTTTGTACTTCCAATCATTTTTTGGCCTTCCTCTATCAATATGCTCAGTCTACCTTAAATCCACTGTTTCATTCAAGGTACCCAGAATCATTGGATGTTTCTGTTCAGATTTAACACCCTGATTGCACATTTCATGCACAAGGCAGATCACCAGGACTGATTTTGCTCCAGTGTCTGAGACACAGGGGTAATGGGCGCTGGGAGGGATTTGGGGATAAACACAGAATGAAGCAGAGCAAAACGTCGAGGTTGGAGGGAGGAGGCTGAACGTTAGGTACCAGTTGCTGCTGACATGACACAAAAGTTTGAAAACCAGGGGCCACACCAAATCCCAGTTGGTCAATGAAGGGCGGCTCGTCCTGGCTGTGGATCTGAACCTTGATGCCTGCTTCATAGGAGGTCTCATCTGTGGATACAGCACGCCACACAATGTAACAACAGGTACGGTCGCCTACAGAAACCCGCTTTTTTTGCTCTTTATCCTTCCAGAGGCAGTGTTGCTAAGTTGTATTGTGATGCAGTGTGCTCCTAAGCCCCATGCTGAAAGACAATATTGGAGAAGTGCTCAAACGTTAGTGTTTTGGAGCGATATTAAACAGCTTTACAACCAAAGATTTATTACATATACTTTATGAATTCATTGTTGTCATTGTATTGTTGTCCACAATAAATTGGAGACAGTATATCAATGAATGCAATCATTGAATGCGATTTATTAGACCTGACGTTATTTATCAACCTAGGGAGACAAACAAAGATAATATGATATTAAACATACTTTAGTATTTCTGTGTGTCTTTTCGAATAAACTGGTGTACTTGCTGCAGAGATGAAGCATTACAGCGAATGATACAACCTGGGAAACCTTGAGGCTTTGTCATCTTTATGAAAGTGATACATCCACATGTTATAGTTGGCCAAGGACTAGAAGTTATAATATTAGACCATAAATATGGGAATGATGCTAAAATATGCACTGACCTGTCTCTCCCCAAACGGGCAGGTATTCGTCCTGCTGAATATCCAACATGATCTCCAAGCCGTTCCCTGTGCCACCTTTCAATGTGGTCAACAATGGGTTGCCATCTAATCCCGAGTTGAAGGTGTAGCATTTCCCGTAGCGAGTGTAAATCTGCAAAAGAGCACAGAGAAAATGTTTTAAATGAAAAGTCAAGTACATTTGTTGCGATGTGATAAATAATGGATCACTACAAGATGTATTGCTTCCCAGCTTGTAATTGTACTGGACAGGTATTCATTGTAGAGTTTTTGTGATTATTTGAGAAATGCAGTACTGGTTTAAAAAAGAACCTGGCTCTGATTTGGGGAATTAATGAGCATTCCTCAGCAGCAACTATCAATCTTCACCCAATTTCACTCAGAATCTCTCTTGAGTAATTAAGTGTGAATGTACAATTTTGCCAACATTAAATACATCTGAGGTTGAAGCTCCCTGGACACGGAAACAAACTCTAAATTGGGTTTGTAAAAGACAATTATGTGTCTTGATTTACATACAGTACTTCTTAAGAGAACAAACCTGTGACAGTAAAGCTCAGTGGTACTTAACTTTTGATGTGCAATAGCTACAGTATAGCTACAGTACAGTTTTCTCGCACCATATATCTAGCTGGTTTAACTAATCCAATTGGCTAGAGTTATTTATTTTCCGCTCATGCTTCAGTTCTCACGGGTTACAGATTGATGCTTCATACATTTTTCAATTTTCTGGATTTTCTCTATAATTGGAATGTTTTCCATCCTCCTTGCCAAAAGAGTAGAAATGAGGGTCTATCTGATTAGAAACGTTGACATTTTAAGCCCCAACTCAGGCTACAATTTGGAGAAAGGCTAAGAAAGCTTTAAATTGTGAATGCAGCTTGAAGGGTTGGGTAAATTCAAGATAAGTCTGTCAATTCAAGATAAGACTATCAGACTGTGGAATTGATTGGTTATGCAATACTCTGAGGAACTAGGCTATCTATATTCTTCTGCAATTCACCAATACATAAAAAGCTGCAGTGGCAAGTATCATTAGACACAGCTGCCATATTATTTTAAAACAATTGCAAAGTGTGCTAACACACACACACACACACACACACACACACGCACACACAAATGAGCTCAGCATATTACACACAGTACATACATACAGTAAGATCTGCTTGTCTTAGTAAACAACTAGACTTTCTAAATGTGGTGAGTCACCACTGTACAGGAAAATCATGTCATCACATTACTGCTGTAAAATGCAGAAACTGATTTGCTACCTTGAGCCACACCTCAAGCTATTAAAGATCATCGTTGTCCAAAAAGCCTTACTTGGCAATTTTCGATAACTGCTCATATAGCACATTGACACAAATTTGTGGCTGCTGAAATGAGGTTTTCGCCGGCTTACATTATTATAAACTAGCTCAATAATCTGTCTTTGCTGCTTAACACATTTTTACAACTTAGTAACACCAGAAAGGAAAGGAATTTCATCTCATGGTAAATTTTCAGTGTGTAATGTTGTGAGGTTTGTGGTAATGTTGTGATGGCTGATGGAAAAACCTCCATCGTGTGTAAAAGCCGATCTCCAGAGATCAGAGTCAGTGTTCCACGTCCAGACTCGGACAGACTTACATGCAGCTCAGACAGACATGACAGAGCTTCACTTCCCTCCTCCTGCTGGCTATAATGAGGTCTGAAGTGAGGCACCACCTAACTGGTAACTGCTTCTTAAAGTTTTAAATTAGAGTATTGAAAATAAGACAGCTTAATTCAATCTTTTGGAAACCACACCATGAGTTATTTTCAGTGCCACCGAAATAATGTACTCAGTCTGCACGGGTACTTGATTTATTTTGTCAGGGCATCAAATGGCTGCTTCTCAATGCAAATGTTCCCCATTTAGCCTGAATATTTCAGATGAAAGTAAAAAATTCTGTTTTGTATTAAAACTATCAATTTTATAGATGGATTACCATCTTGCATTGTGGGGCTATGATTTATGTTGACTTGGTATTTCATTCATGCAAACAATGTTATCCACTTTTTCCATGCAATATTCAGCAGCTACTTACTCAATGATGAATGGGCTTAATAGACTAATATATGATTTTGTTTAAATGGGAAAGTCAACCACATTTTTGGAGAGTGAAAATAAGAAATAGATGAGATATCTATACTCTATATAGCCTCCAGATGTTTAATTAGGGATGCTAAAATTTTAATTTGCACTGATTTACGATGTCTGAATTATTAATGCTCTATTTTTCTCTTCTCTGATGTTGTCACAGGTTAGAGAGAGAAAAAAGACACAGCAACTGGCAACTTTGAATAAGGAAAACTTGACAGGGTGAATAGAGGTGAATGAGAAACCACTCAAAAGCTGTATAGTAGTCATTGAAGTCATTGAAGATGACATGACAATGATTTTACACCACATCATGAGAGCAACTAACAATTTATTTGTTTCCTTGAGTGACTTGTGCAAGACATCAAGATTAATAAGGGAAAACCTGTCATGTTGGAGAAGCACAAAAACAAGACAGGCTTGTTTGCAGCTTTGAAACATCAGCACCTTAAAACTTGTTCAGAAAATGCCTGCTAGAAGGAGCATCGTCAAATCCTTACATGAATTATTAATATACCTTGTAAACAACATTCATATCAACACCTCACCAAGCACCATCTTTCTTTCTGTACATACTGTGCTGAAGTTTTTGTAGGTGCAGTTTTCCCCGCGGAACCTGCACTCCAGCAGCATGTCCTCCAGCTGGTGCCCCAGCCGGCCCATCATCTCTGTGGTGTTGACACGGTAATCAGGGGGCAGGGCATAGTTGTTGAAGTCCAGCAGATTTAGGAGACCCTGCTTGTGACTGTCCTTCAGGATGGCCAGGCTCCTCTCCATCACTGTGTGATTAGGATACATCAGGTCCATCCAGTAGCCGCTGTGATACAGGTCGTCTTTGGTCAGAGTCGAGACACGAAACACGTTTTTGTTGCAGAAAGTAACGGCCGGGAACGACATGTTGTGAGCCCAGACCATGTAGATCTTGGTGACGGCCGGGAAGGACATCAGGTACAGGATGCGGTTCCAGGACCAAGTGACCAGCAGACCGACACAAATGAAGAAGGCCAGGATCCAGATGAGTCTCTGGGGTCTGGTCTTGTCCGGAGAGAAGACAAACTTCAAACCATGGATCTTTGTCTTCCTCATGAAAGCCACTGTGATCTCCTTCCATGACGGCTTGAGCGTGCTGGACTCGGTGCTTTGGAGAGTCGTCTCCTGGGCATCGTTCTGTTTCTGTGGCCCAAGGGTGATGGATTCGGATGTGGGTGCAGTTACCATAATTACTTTTGTCCAGACAGGTGCTTCTTACCAAATGCAGTCTCTTAGCAGTCAATCCTTGACTTCTTTACATACAGTGGCTTCCTCTGAATGCATGCTTTCAGGTTTTTCAGTATTACAAATTCCAGGAAACAGCGCTTCAAGTCCTAATGTACAGCTGTCCCACTGTTCAGGCTTGGAAAAGCTTTGCCGTGAAGATATAAACAAAGGAACTGTGCTCCTTGGGGAGGTAAAACTGATTTACATAATGATTCCTTTATGAGGAAAAAAGCTGAATCACTCCATTAACAAAAACCATCAAGCGTAACCATCGCCAGTCCTTCATCAATAGATAAATGGACGTGATAATTGCAGATGTAAGCGACGGCTTCAGTCCCTGAGGCAATCAGTTACTTTGAAAATCCGGAGAGGCTTACCCCTGTTGCTCAGATCTTTCACTCTTCCATCTTCCTCCCCAGTGCCAGACAATACTTGCAGATTTCGGTGGTTTCTCTTTTTCTGCAGTAGCTGCCCAGAACCCAACTCCTCCCTTTCTCACAGATTGAAGAGATGCTTTTTAGTCTGTTGACTTGCAGGCTGCAGAAAGGAATATAAAGCTAGTTGCCCCCCACTCTCTCTCTACAGTCGAATGGAGAATGAGGTGGAGCCAGTGGATGAAATTGTTTTCCTCCGGTGATGGAGTAGACCTCCAATGGTACAGATGAGAGGCGGGGAGATGGTTATTCCCACCTCATTCACCAAAATATCAATCAAAGTGGAAACAATGCTCATAAAGGAATGCTGCCACAAAAAATGACAAAGCCTTGTTAATACTGTGCTGATAAATCTGCAGCTTGCTCAGGGATCAATATAACTAGATAATTGATAACCGAGTGGAGCCAGCTACCTGCGGTGAAATACAGCAAGGGAAATTTCCCTTCAAAAATTTCAATAAACATCTGTTATAGCACATTTTGTAGCTCTTCTTTTGTGGCAGTTTCGAATGTAATTTCACAAATGCAGTACAATAAGGACTGACATGTTGCTGCATGCGGTAGATGTGTAACTAACTGACATGATGGTGAGGTGCTTTGCTCTATTTATTTGATCACACAAAGACTTTGATCATACAGAAAGCTTCCTCTTTGACATTTCATACTGAGACTATTTTTCATTATCTTACTTGGAATCGGCTCAGTCTTTTACATGGGTATTGGGTCGGTAACTTAATCACAGCTGTGGTAATATATGGTTGCAAATAACAGATTTCGAAAAGTGAAAAATGGCAAAAATATTACATTCCTGTGTGTACTTGGAGGAGAGGGTATACTTTGCTAGACTAGATGACATGAATTGGTCTAAAATAAAATGATTCTACCTAGCTCAAGTATAACAGAAATGGGTAAAGATGCCTCATGGGTGATGCTGGATCTCACCGACACAAGTGATCCAGAAATGTCAAAAGATGTGCCCAAGATGCCATCGCTGATATCTGTAACAGCCAAGACTAATTCTTTAATCCATGTATTTCAGTGCCCCCCATCTCATCCAAAAAAAGCTATAGTCATGAATATTAAGCAGACGTGATAAAAATCTCTTCTTTAGAAGTGAGAGAGTGGGTGGAAAGTAGGTTTATAATAAATATTTGCAAGCTATAACTGCATAAATTATTTGAGCCATCAGTTAAATCATCAGTTTCAATAAGTTTTGTGGTGCACTTTGATGCTGTTCTTAATTACAATCATATGTTGTCCAGTTGTGGAAAGCATACTTTGTCTTTCCTCAGACGTCTGCTGTTGTCAGACAGCCGTCAAGCCTGCTTTAAAAGTGTCAAAAAGTCACCATGGATTTGTCTATGGTACAACTGTGCTATTACAATACCACTATACTTAAATACTTTTACTTACTTACCTAGGCCTATGTAAGATGGATTTTTCTTCGGCTGTAGGTGTTGTTTTTGTCACACCACTATTTGCCTAATAGGTTTTCCCTTCACCAAAACCATTTCATGGAAGTTTAATGGAAAAAATGTGTGTATACAAGGACAGTTACTCTAATAATCTAATATATTGTCATTATTACCAAGACAGTACAATCAGTATGAAACAGTAATATTTTGGTAATTACATGGTAACTCTGTCAGGACCAGGATACGCCATTTAGCACCAGAAGATAACTGTATAAAATTGTTGGATGTTGCTTCACTAAACAGGCATAATGGTCAAATTGTAGACTTATAGTGGCCATGGACTGTCAGCTGATGCACTTGTCCAGTAAACGAACATACTGTTGGCTATCCAACTAAGGCATAAATCTAATTAAATAAAGCATTATTTTGAAACACTTTACTTTATCTCCACCTAACTGAATTATGGCCAAAATTACTCGTCATTTCACAACAAAGAGAGAGTGGCACTATATAGTTTAAAGCTGTGTTAATAACATTCTGATAACATTAATGAATATTTGAATACTGGAAACTAAAGAGAGCAGCTCCAACATTATGGTAATAGTTATTTCCCCTTTGTGTGCTTTCAGCGTTTTATAGCAACAAAACAACTAAATTAATTGCCTGGATCCAGCCCCTTGTATAGCTACTGTATGTCATGTCTGCACCGCACCTATTTTATTCAGGCTTCTAGGCACTACAGGGGTCTGGCATTGCTTTCCTCTGAAGTTCATGTTCAAACCATTTCATTGGTGCGCTTAGAAACAACGGGATATTGTTCAACAGCAAAGATTTTCTTATTCTTTAGGAAAATATCCAGCCACATTGAACAATACCCTCCATTTTGGCATCGCTAAAACCTGCACCAGGGAAAACTACTTCCGTTTCAGACACAATAACAAAACAAAGCAAAGCAAAACACTAATGCTGGATGAGCACCAGGCAACTAAATTACTTCAGCAATACCACCTTATAAGAGTTACAGCTGACTGCCAGGTTCTCCACTTATTGATCATCTGCATTGATTCCCTCTGTTCTCAATTTCTTTGGAAACATGTCAATACATATAAGGCACATTTAGCTGGTAAGTTAATTGCTTAAGCTCATTTGTCCTACACAGGCCTTAGGGAGCAGCGTTCGGTGGCCGGCGGCTCTGCTTGGTCCTAGAATCGTCCCTCGTCAGCAGTTCGAACCAAAGTGCAATTTACTGATTCCATTATTCCCAGCACCAGAGGTTACATAGGCAATGCATGACAATCATCATTACTCTTTTCAGCATGTGCTTTCTCCTTTGACAGAGGCTCTCCATTCATGCTCCTGCCTCAATTCCAGCCAGTTACTGTGTGCTGCATTTAAGCACTAGTCTGTTGTCAAGCACCCACTATTCACAGCTTAGTCTTACCCATCACTTAATTGGATTTTTATTCATCCATTGATAGGGCTTGAGCTGAGTCAGCTTCTTTTTGTAATTTGATGAACAGTACAACATTGTGTGTATTACTTGCTTGACAGACACAAGTGAGTGATGTGCTGTTTGCATGGTCCTCTGAGTTAACAAGGCTAACTTTTAAGGACACCAATTGAAGATTTATTGAAATGTCTTTCCTAGGAAATGGTTCTTTCACCAGCAACAATGATGCGCTGAGGTAAATCTGAATGAGAGAGACGTGATTGATTTTGATTGTTTTTCTCCACATTTCATGCTGCATTTTCCCTGTAACTGTATTATTAAGATGGATCTAAAAATGTAATGGGAAAGACAGCATGTCATAAAAAGGTCAGAATGTTTACAATCTTTTCCCATTTATATGAAATACAACAAAGATTTCACATCTATGGTAGCGTCCAATAGGTTTTCCAATCACATTTCTGCATTGCAGTGCATGTTATAGAACTTCTTTTAGTGTAGTTCTAGGACAGTGTAGGGTAACTCGAAACTTTTTATTTTTTTGGTGAAATCATTTCATCGAATCATTAATTTCATTGAAGTATCCCCTCAAAGCCAGTGTTGGAATTACTCAGGAATATTAACGGCTCTGGGCAAAAGTTAATGACTTTTCTTAGCTATAAAATTGCTACCCTGCTTATTGAAAATGCATTTCTGCTGCCAACACATTTCCATTGTTATCTTCCTCAGGATGCAAACACATTTCTGCTTTGTCTCAGTACTCAAGCATGTAATTAGAAGATCATGTGTAATAAAATTTACCAAGACGAAATGAACAGCTGATTGCTGTTTGATGCCACAAAAACTTGAAATATTTGAATTAGTACATGTATTTTTCTGATTTTTAGATTTCCGTCCGGGCTTCAAGATTGGCTCAATGGTTCCTGAGGCTGTCAGGAAGCGGCACGATCCTTCCTCTTTCATGTCAAAGCCGAGTTGAACCCCAGAGGTCTCATTAGAGGAGGAGCAGAGTTTTGACTGTGTGGAGAAAAGAGCTCCTTCAAGGGCCAGTGAGAACGCTCCCTACCCAATAAATCTCTGGCAGCAATTAGACTCACCTCAGAAACACACACAGACAGGGGGAAGATGGAGATGAAAAAGAATCAAACCTATATCCGACATTAATGTCCAACGGCTGTTTGCGTAGTTAGAAAGCTTCCTTTTTGAGGCTCTGTATATTACATTGACAGAAATGTCTTTACAGCAGCACATCACAGTTATTTATTGTATAAACTTATAAAAAATGTCAGAGAGAAAATCCATAAAGCTCTGTTATATTTAAAACTTGAATAAATAATTAAACCTATTATCCTCAATATTACGGAAACATTCCACAAATATTACATTGTGTTTTAAAATAAGATACACATCAGAAGGAGACAGCGCAGGCAAAACATTTGCAATCGACCCTGTCATTCTGGCAGATAGGCAACTTCTTTAGCAGAGGGAGACATCTTGTGGCCTGCTTTTAAATGAAACTAACCTCTCACGGCCTTGAAATGCAGCACTCCCACTCTGTATGCTGCACAAGTAATGCAAGGGAAGCAAGAATAGATTTTCCGCTAAGAGGGATTCATGCTGTGAAATAACTCATATAAAATGCATCAAAAGGGGAGAATATTGGCTTGTTCTTTTTGACAAAAAAAATAAAAAATAAAACAAAACCCACGGCTGTTTTTTTGAAGATGGTGTATTGATAGAGTGCATATACAGTTTATTGGTATACTCCTTAATGTTTTGTGTTCTCAGGTTGCCATGTATTTCACATAAAATGCAGCATGTTTTGCAGGTATAGGGAAGGACGGGCTTAGCGTGACTTATTTCAAATCAAATTGTAAACATCTCTGACAAAGCACATGTGTATCCCCCCTGGCAGACCCGATGGAGAGCACAGGCAGTCTGTATCAATAAATAACAGATGCTGTTGGCTACACCTGCCCTCTTGTTCCACTGCAGGCAGAATCCATCTAAAAAAACATGAGTGCGCTGTCACTCAAGCGTTCGGTCTGCAGCCCACAGTCACACTTTGATAAACTCACTCCTCAAATGTCCTCCCCACTGCTACCTATTGCGAGGATAATATGTTTTTTTTTAGCATGTTCTCATCTTGTTTGCTCAGCTGGAGGAATTTGGTATCCATTCCTGAAACCATTTTGCTCATTTGTCCAAAAATGAAGCAAGGTAAGCACTTGCCAGAGGCCCAAAAATGCCCTGCAGTAACAGTATTCAGTCAGGAAATTTTACTGCATCAGGTGAAAGTATGGATTCAAGTCGTGCCCCTAAACATCAGCGAGGCTTTTCAAAACCCTGAAAGACGGAATTATAATTCTGCTTAGCATTCACAACCACAGACTGTCTTGCCTTCCGACATAAAGACACTTCATTACTAAATCAAATCTAAATGTAAAGGATTTTAAACACTTGAAAGTGCATTACATCATCAATCAAAATGATGAAAACGGAAGTTTTAAAAAATGATTTGAACTTTGTGTCACGTCTGGCTTCCCCAGTGCAATGACGTGTGGCGTCGGGGGAATTCTCAATTTACTTGAAAGAAGATATACAATACTGTAGGAGGTGCAAGGCGTGGCTCTTATTGGCTAAGAGAGCAGGATATAGATCCCAGAGGCCATTAGCGGAAACCAAAGCTTAATATTGACATCACAGGTAACTCTAGATCAAAGGACATTTGATATCAAACCATGGGTCAGTTTGGCCCAATCATAACCTCACAAAACATGAGGCTTTCACATATAAGCACTATTCTGCTTTTAACAAGGTATAACAAGCTTATGGTGGGATATCAGACCGTGCCAGAAAACAGGGAATCTATGATGACATCGCATAATGCTGCTGTTTTGGACAGACCCCTACTTGTGTCCGGTGTCCCAACCTAACAAGCTAATTAACTTAAGAGGTTCTGTCAACTGGCACCTCCAGTGTCTGCCTCTGGTACTATCTGCTCCCCGATGTGCGAGTCAGCAAAAAGCAGCTCCATACAGTGCCATGAATTCCTTCACTATTCCTCTTCAGCGCTATTGATCTGACTGCCAATATTGTACTTACAGTAACTGTGGCTCCCAGGCTGGCCATTCCTGACATTGAGTAATGGAGCAAACGCATTAGGTATTTGCTATCTGGCCTGTCATCTACTCTCACTGCCTTGGATTTGTTTATTTCATTGTTTGCCCTATAGAGATTTATTTTATCTCTCCTCTCTTCACGCTCTAGGCAGCATTCTAATTCTGCGCTCCTTCACACATCTCTTCCCTTCATCTCTCTTAATGCTTCCAGTTGTGCATCTCGGTGCTGGCCGGGCTCCAAAGGCAGGCTGAATCACAATGATGGTGTCAGTCGTCAGTCGAGTCCCAGTCCCACCTCAATCTAGCCTCTTTTTCCTCTGCCTCCCTCTTTCCCTCTGTTTTTATCTCGTCCTCTCCCCTTCCGCTTGCTTCCGCTATGCTTTAGCTCTCTCCCTCCCTACCCTCCCTTGACTCTCTCTTTTCACCCACTCTCCATATCTCCCTTGTACTACTCTCTCTTCTTTTTCTTTTTCTTATCTCCCACGCTGCCTCCCTTTTTTGCCTCTGTATCCCATCTCTACTGAGTCTGCAGCCTAAAGAGTCATTCTTTTGGAACAGGTGTGACACTCTCATTCCTGACCTCTGTTTCCTTTACCAACTCTCAACTTTCTCCAAAGCCAGCTCTAGCCTCAAAGCAGCAATCCAGACTATATTGAAATGGGTCTATAACAGCACATCATATTTTGGTTTGGCAAGTTTTTTGCGCACAGAACAAACCCCCTCCCCTGCCACAGATAGAGCATAATTTGACATTCAAAAGCTCCCTCTTTGGTTTCCACATAGCCATCTAAAGAGACAAGTTGATACCCCAACAGGAACTTCAATCACAACACACAATATCAACTGCAGAAGGATAAATGTGTTAGTATCAACTCTCTGCAGTGGTGCTGGCACACTGAAGCACTGAGCTGTTGATCGATAGCAATGATATTACGCCAACTTCAGCATGCATCCTGCATATAGTATCCACTGACAGGTGATTTATTTGGTCAGGACCAATCTTGCAGTTTTAATCCAGAGCAGTGAGTTGGGCTGTGCTGGATGCTTACGCTTTTGAGAATTAATGAGGTAATCAATCACACACCAGTGCAGACACTATGCAATGCAACGAGTGGGAGGCATGAGATTCACTTTGATAATCAAATAAAGCCTCCACTAAGAAATGTCCTTGGCTGATCTATAACAGTGCTGTTGAAGTCTGAAAACACAGGCAACATTTTTTTTCTTCAGTCTAATATTGAGTGACATACAGTGTCTGACATACTTTTTACATATTTCGGTGAGGAAATGGACTCGTTTCATACAGATGAAGGCTTGCGGCACAAAAATCCTTTGGTGTAATCTCAACAAAGCTTATTACCGCAGTTCACTCGCAGATTGATACAGGGGCATTCAAGGCTATGTTCCTGTATTTATAGCACTGGGTAAAACATTTCCAGCATCTACCATCTGCCAGCCTTTTAATATCTGAGACTCGTTCTCCTCCAGTGAATTACAGCATCCCCCCCCAAAAATACTTCATTACTTTATGCAGGGGGAATAATTGCACTTGGGGCCCTGATATTTCCTCTCCAAGATTTTTCAATATCAGTGCACCCATATCCAGCTCATTAGTTGAAACATCTGGTCTTTCCTGTCACTGTAGTCATGCTGAGTTTCTTCAGCCCGCACACACACACGCACACAGTCATTAAGGACAACTAAATATCATTAGTAAGATTTAAACTATTATACAGGTATATTACATTCCTAATTAGAGCAAACATAACAGTATTCTGAGGGTTTAGAAATAAACAAAATAATGAGATAACAAACATCCTCCTGATTCCAGGGACAGCACTGTTATTTTAAAACATTTAACACTACAAAATAAAAATATATCAGGGTAGACATTTGAACGATTTTCTGCATAGATTTTTCTCAGATATTTTCCAAACGCAGAAAGCTAATTATCAGTTGATGTCTAGACCTTGCATGAGTCAGCTTGTGGTGTTGTTGCCGGAGTATATAATGGGTAATCTGAATTCCATCACATCTTATCTCCTGTGAGAGGACCTGCCTGCGAGCCTCCCACAGTAAGATCAACAGGCCGAGGAGGGGAATTCAGGCAGCTCCATGAATCTTTAATTAGTCCCCTCTATACTTAGGCCCTCTGAGCTTCTCCAATTTCTGACATTTAGCTGAAACTTGCCCTTTGTTCATGAGGATGTGATACGCCAAGGTCAGCTGACTGTCCTCAGCAGCATCAAAATCTGTCTCTTCCTTTATCGGCTTACGTATGCCATTTTGTTTTTGGAATTATACAGTAAAACGTAAGCAGTGTGGGGGATAGCACGTTACGACAGATCCGATGTATCAATTTCATGCACAGTTCTGATGAAGTGCTGATCCTATACTGAAAAATTATCAATGGTTATTTTCATATTTCTTAAGCAAAGTAATTTCGGCAACAATTTAGATCCATAAGGATATTCGTTTTGGTATTTGAACATCATTTTTCAATTTAAGCCTTTGTTTTTCACACAAAGGAATTGTATGGCCATTGTGGAACTACTGAGTAATTATTATGAGTCATTTGCCTCTCTGTTTCACTTCTGCCAGTTCTCAAAGAAATTGTGCAGCATGACAAGCCCATCTTGGTGCTGGGCTTTCATCACTCAAATCAATGGCCCATTTCATCGAAATACAATCCTTCCCCTGTCTCTGCAGTAGGACGATTAAGTTCCATTCAAATTCTGCTGACATGATTTTTATCTCTTTGGTAGGGACCTGCAAGTGGAGAAAAAACCCGGGCCCCGACAAAAATGAAAGCCCAAGAATTGAGAAAAATGACCTTTCCTCTGTAAAAATGACAATGTTTTGTTTTGGCGAGATTATGAATACACAACAACACCCCTGTGTTTTTGATGTTATGAGATGGCAACAAAGAGAGGATTTGGTTGCTACAAATTCAGCTTTTGCGAGGATGACAATGTTTCTGTAGTATTTACAAAGAATATCAGTAATGTGCTACAATCTCTACTGGCCTTGAAAACAGCATATGTTTCCTTCATAATGCATGATGCATGATGTCAGCAGAGATTTGGTTTGGACCATATGGCACCTCAGTAGTTTACATTTGACTGAGGACACTTTTTAGGAAGTAACTATTATTTCTCCTGCAAGGAAACCTATTACTATTACAATGACTATTAATAGTTGTCAAAAAAAATGACAGAGTTGGACACAGTATAGTATTGGCATCACCCCATAGGGACAGAAATTACCTTGCTGCTATTGGCACTGGCTCATGTAAGTAGAGATAAAGGCATTTCCTTATTAGTATTCCTCAGAAATCTCTCCTGACTTACTCCTCCATACCTGTTGTTCCCTCCAGAGCTACTTAATCCTTTCATAAACATGCCATTAATGATTTAAAAAATGGAGGATTATGGCAACCATTATTGAGGAAACAATTAAGAAATGACAACATAATTTGAACGGAAGTAGCATCTCTTCCCCTAAGGATATCAGATTATCTTGGACGAGTATGTCTCATCATGACAATGCACATTTTACAAAAAGAACTGCTCTGTTTCAACAGATCTCCGCTGAAATGTCTCCTGGCATTCATAAACATAAATTGACTCATACTTCATATTACCATATGGGCAGACTGAAATGAGGAAAGCGCTCAAACTGTAGCATATAACGTCCATTAGACACTCACAGTCTTGTTGGTGTTCTTGCCAAAGGCTTTGGCATATCTTCAAAACCTTTTCTTAAGTTGGCCCAATAAATTCATCCTATTTTTCCCCCCAAAATTAAGAATTTGAAGCATAATATTTGAGATATTTTTCACATTTTTATTGTCAAAAATGCCATTTGTCCAGTTCAGATACTATGAAATAGTTACGATTATGAAACTGGTTCACTTTGTAATTGTGTAGGGTCACACCTCACCAGCTTTTACCAGTTTTTACTAAGATGAATCTACTGTAGTTCACACTGATCTCACCAGAGCCACAGAAGGAGCCATACTCACGGTGGTGAAGTTCTCTGGACCGCAATCCTTGCCTCTGTATTTGCAATCAAGCAACATCTCATCTATGTTGTGGCTGGTCCTCTGCACAAACTCCAGCATGTTGAAGATCTTGCTGGGGAAAAACTTGGTGTTATCTGTGGGCTGTCCTAAAGCTGCCATGAAGTCGTCAAAGTCCCCTTGCTCCACACCCAGCAGCCCAGCCATCCAGAAGATGTCATTCCTTCGGACCTGGGACTTTCGATACATGTTGTAGTTGCAGAGGGTGATGGCCGGGAAGAACATGTTGGGACTGTCCAGCTCATCCAGGAGGGTGACATGGGGATACTGGTAGTACTCAATCACACGGCCCGCCACTTGGTAGAGGAAGATGGAGAGGGAGCTGCTGAATGCAGCGGCCCAAAGCAACCGTCGGATAGTCACTCCGCCGGGCAGGAAGATGTGGCTTAGGCCATGGAGGGTGCAGTTGCCCCCGAACACCGTGATGTCCGACGGCGGACGTGGCTTTTCCTCCTCTGGGGCTCCCATTCGGTCTGATCACGCAGCAAGAGTTTAAAGTAAGCACTGTGTTTGCTGGAGGACTTGCTGAATACTGATGCTAGCAGAGAGGTTCACCTAAGCTAAATGGACAAGGGAGGATGAAGGAGAAAGGGTCTAGTTTCCCCCACACCCGAGGGAGAGGAAGGGGTTGGCTATCCGGAGCTGGGAAGTAGAGACAGACTACTAAATCAACCAATCCTCAATGAGATCTTAAAGGGCACATTGAAGCCAAGAGATTGGGTTTCGTTGGGATGTGAGACCTGGTCCCACAGTGCGCAGGATGGAGGGTTGGATCAGACAGACATACACCAGAGAAGCAACGATGAAAACTGAACTATATTCAATTCAGTGACCTCTAATGTACACGAATCATTTTTCTTTCTTTAACCTTTAATTTATACAGGGAAGGTTTGTTGAACACACATCACGGTTGTTGTGTGAAAACCTCATAACTCCAATTTTGAGGATTTTCATGTTTACCTTCAATTCCTTCGATTCCATGCTACTCTGCAGGTTGAGAAAATACTATGATCCTTGGTCTTATGAAACCCTTTCAAAATTGATTATTGATTATTGATTATCATGTGCTCATCATGTGCTTCCATGTGAGGGTTTATGACTGTCATACACAGAAAAGATGCTATTGTTCCTTAGACACACTGATACAACATCCGTACAAATACGACAGTGTTAGGATCATGAGACGATGCTTTGTCTAGGGGGGGTAGGCTTGCAGGTCCTTGTCCTAGGAGATATAAGCCTGGTTAGTCTAACCCTCATTAGAGAACTGCACCATTCCCTTTGCTATGATGTACTTCTCTCCATGCATGTATCATTAAAGAAACCACTAAATCAACGGACGGCGAACGTGTCTTTATTATAACATTATTCATCAATTGGTGTCACAAACAGGATCCCAACAGGAGTCTAGAGGATCTCTGGTGAGTAGTTTCTCCGCTCTGACGGGATCCCCAAACCTGTATTGAGAATTGAAGGATTTCTTGAAGTTTATAATTGTAATTGTTTAGCTGATCTGTGTATTGTTCTAAAGGAACATTTACAAGTCCCATAGGGGCTGTGGGGCCTGCCTATGCGGTGGGGTAAGACCACTGGAAAGAATCTATGCTCCTTCTAAAACTCCTTCATGATCTCATCTAAATTGATTTCCTTTTGAAAGGATAAATTGAGGGAGTCACTCTCAGAAAGGTTATAGCGCTATACACACATACTGAAACTCCATAAGGGGGGTCTCTAAGCTTCCGGTGACTCCGGGAGATCTTTTAGGTAGTGATTATCTTTGAATAGGTAAGGCACACTTAATCATATACTGGTTGATCAGAAGTGTCACCAGTGTGAGAGTGACTACTCAATATCAGGCAACGCCACTTGATTCTATGTTTTCTTTGGGGGGTAAAAATACAGTTGTAACTGTTTTAATGCTTATGGTCTGACTATATGGAGAATTAACCTTTCATTTTTCCTTGTAGAGAAGCGGAGCTGCATTAACCCTAACTGAAAGATTCTTTGTTTCAATACAGGAAAGGAATCCGTAATATTGTGTATGCTATATTGTGTAAGATATAATCTGGCATAGGGGACCATCATATTTTTTCTCCTGTTTGAAATTGCTTTGGAAACAAGCCAATGACGCGGACGTGAATCCGGTCCTCAGGAGGTACGAATATAGTCCTAAACGTCCTTCTTTGACCCTGCAGGCTTCCTTGCTTCCATGGATATGTGAGTACTGATGACATAATATACATGGGTATTAATAACAGTAAAATGTTGGAGGAGGGAAAGAGGAAAGTAAAGGTGAAGAAAGATAAAAAAAAAAAGGTCAAAGGATGTAAATGATAAAAGTAATGAAAAAGAACAGAGTTTAAAACCCCCTCCAGGAACAACTGCTGATGTAATGTATATGGGGCCTGGGCTGCGTTACCAGTACCTCAGGAATGGAAAAAAATGACAGAAAACAGGAACGTGGGACAAAAATATTCTGTCGGGTGTAAAAACTAAGTTGGATGAGGCTTCTTTTGACAAAAAGACACAAAGTTATTATGACAAAGTGTGGGACTGTTGGTCCACGCAGCGCCATAACAACCAACACAACCAACACAACCAACACAACCAATCCAAAACTAACTCAAAAAGAAGTAAAAACTAAGCCAGCTAAATTACAAATGGCAAAGAATGTAGCATCAGAGAAGACAGATGCTGAACATTTAACATGATTCTGTTGGAGTGCAGGACTGACAAAACAGGAGATATATAAAATTGAACATTTCCATCCAGGAAACTTACAAAAACAGACAATGATGGTTTTTGGTACATCGACAAAAAGAGAAATTAACCCTGATGTTAACAAATTAATTAAAAAGTTGACATCTGCGGCATGTACAATACAGCTAAAGTTCTGATAAATCTAACTCGCACTCCAGAGCCACTTACATTGGCTGGAATGTATCCTATATATGTCCTGTAGTAACACCACAAGGGAAAATCGATTTCCCAGACATTGATGATGATATTCTCACACTTGCTGCCACAGTTCAGACACAACAAAGGCTACAATTGAGAGCAGAGCAGCCACAGCAGCTGCCAGATAGTGAACTGGGTGCAGTGGGAGGGAGGCAGGACGAACGGATAGTACCAGTAAAAGATAAACAGGAAGAAATTGAGAGTAAGGAGAGTGTGGAGAGCGCCAGGCCAGAGCAAAGCACCTCTATGACATTAAGAAACGCTAAAGTTTGCTCCCCCTCAGCTGCCAGTGTGCAGTCTGTAGGGATATCAGGGATTCCACAGTGAGCCATTGTCAAGTAACACTTCTATTCGGGGCCTGCGGGGGGCCATAGATGATGAACATTCCTTTTTGATTTCCACCCAGTTTCCTTGATGGGTAGGGATATTTTATGTAAATTGCATGCTACCATGTTTTTTTCTCCAGAAGGAGTCCGTTTGTTAATTCCAGAAAAGAGAAGTTATCAATGCACTAAATTACTGGCTTGTGTTCAGGTTGTGACAACTTTGTATAATTGATCTATACCAGCAGATGTGTTTTCAAATAAGAGTCTGTTTTCTATTGCAACTATACAGGCTATATCTAAACTAAACCAATCTCTTGGTGTCTCTTGTGTGTGACAGTACAATATTTCACCTCAGGCGTTGGAAGGTATACGCCCAGTAATTAAATCTTTGTTACAACAGAATGTCATAGTGCCAACTTCTGGCCGTTGTAACACATCTATGATGCCAATTCCACAGCCTACTGGACCAGATTCATGGAGATTTGTACAGGACCTGAGAGATATAATGCATGTGTTGTTCCCACAGCTCCTATAGTCCCAGATGTTTCATCAATTTTGACTTGTGTTCCGCCTTCTTTTCAATTCCATTACATCCAGATTCACAATATCTATTTGCGTTTACTTATGATGTTCAGCAATACACGTGGACCAGGTTACCACAGGGCTACACTGAGAGTCCTACTGTGTATGCAGCAGCTGTCAGACATGATCTGAAAGACTTGAAATTGCCAGGCGGCACTACATTGATACGGTACGCTGATGATCTGTTGATAGCCTCTCCATCTCACTCAGCCTGCACAACAGACTCTTTTGTACTTTTGACAACACTGGCTGAGAAAGGACATGTATGTTGAATGAACTCCAGTTTTGTCTTCCCAAGGTTGACTATTTGGGCCATGTTCTCTGTACCAGACAGCGTCTACTCTCTCCATCCAGAGTTGCTGCACTCTCTTCCCTGACAAAACCTTGCCCAAAGAAAGAACTGAGTTCTTTTCCAGGCATGTGTAACTATTGCAGGCAGTGGATCTTCATTTACCGCTCCATGGATGCTGTGCTGAGACCTGCAGCGACTAAACACACAGCTCCCAGTGTTGACATCCGACATAGATGCTGCCTTTGTGGCCCTAAAGACTGCACTGGAAGCTGCTCCAGGTTTGGGCATCCCTGACTACACATTGCCTCTTCACCTCTTTGTGGCAGAGAGAGAGGGGTTTGCAACCGGTATCCTGGCACAACAATATGGTAATGGCAAACGCCTGATTGCATACTATTCAGCTCAACTCCCTGCTGTGATTCGTGGTCATCCTGGTTATCTATGGTCTACTGCTGCCACTACATTAATGATTGACAAAAGCACTCCCATTGTGCTAGATTCAAAATGCACTGTCTATGTACCTCATGCAGTACAAATTCTCCTCCAGAAGGCGGCCACACAACACTTCACGGCTTCATATTGTGCACGCTGTTCACAATATGAAGCCGTTATTTTAGGTCATGCTAATGCCCATGCTAATGTGTTGTTAATCCAGCTACCCTTCCACCTCCATCAGACTCTACTGATAATGATATTACACCCCATAATTGTGAACAGGTTGCTGAGTCTGCTACAACACAACGTCCAGATTTGCAACAAACACCGTTGATCAACCCTGATTTAATTCTTTATACAGATGGCTGTTCATCACGCTTTTTCTGATACTACAGAGCAGGCTATGCAGTAGCGACAAATTTTGATGTGCTAGAATCTGCAGCACTACCCCCTGGAACATCTGCTCAGATGACAGAAGTATTTGCACTGACTAGGGCATGTATTTTAGCTACGAATAAATCCGCTACCATTTATACAGAATCCATATATGCTTTTGGTATAGTTCATGATAATTTTGGGATGTTATGGAAACACAGCGGTTTCATCACTTTATTAGGTGGTCCATTAAGACATCATGTTCTGGTTGACAATCTATTACAAGCTGTCCTTTTACCATCTCAATTGGCTGTTGTGAAATGTGAAGCTCACACTGGTGGTTCAGATCCTGTGTCCCTAGGTAACGCTTGTGCAGATGAAGCCGCCAAACAGGCCGCGCTTCATCCTACTCTGGTGGTTCCCCAATGTCCTCAAGTGCGACCTACGCTTCTACCAGCACCATCCCTTAATGATGTCATTGTGGCGCAGTCCAATGCTGATGAAGTGGAACAGGCTGTTTGGCGTAAGAAAGGTTGCTACCCCTCGGAGTCTGGCCTGTGGCTCCACCCTGACGGTCATATAATTTTCCCAAGTTCTCTCCTACCTGCTTTAGTCCGTTTAAAGTCCCACTGAAACGGAAGTTAGAGCGTCTTTAGCTTCTGTACTGTAACATATTTCCCAGTGAAACGGAATATTTGAGCGGTGTACAGTTACAAGAGGAATTTAAATCAAATCTTTCGCATTTGATTGGACCGCTAAACAGTGGGCGGGGCTTAGAGTTTAGTGCGATATGGAGCTACAGAGAGAAACTGAGCTACAGAGGACTGTTGGCTCCACACACACCTCCCCACCTGTTGTTAGATCAGGAGGAGGACAAGGGAGAGATGAATGAATTAGACCTCAGCTACATTGTTTTGGAAATGAAAACAAAGTTTTTGCCCACTGATATCCAAACACACATCTCTTCCTAGCTCTCTCCATATTGCTCTCTCAGCTACGACCCAGAAACGGTGAAGTGCGGTTTTATATGACCGGTGTGGCTAGCTAGAGGTTGAAGAATGATTGATGGGTGGATGTCATGATATTATTGGTTGAAATTGGTTGGTTCATGCTTATGTAAGCACACGGCATATTTTGTTTTACAGGAAGAAAACATGATTAGATTTTGATATAAGAATACAAAGAAATGGATTTTTTGTATTTTTTTTGGCATATATTGTTAAATAGGTGCACAATATGACCGGGGATGTGATCTAAAAGGGTTAAAAATGCATTTTTCATTTCATCTCGACTTTAACCCATGGCCCATCACATGTAGGATCGGGGGGGATGAATCATGTAATTCAAACACAGTGGTTCGCCCCTGGAGTGACCATACTAGCAGATTTTTGTGCTAGATGTATAACATGTCAACAACACAATGCAGGGCAACCAAAAGCAGTAACAAAACAAAGACGCTACCAGTACCGTCAGGGTCATTTGTAAATATGCAAATAAACTATGTAAATATGCCTAATGCATAGGGATATAAATATATCCTTGTGTGTGTTGATATGTTTTCCAGATGGATAGAGGCAATGCCCTCTAGAAAATGTGATGCCAAGTCAGTAGTTAAGCTACTAGTACAACAAATCATTCCTGGGTTTGGCATCCCGAAGTCCTTGAACAGTGATAGAAGAACTCACTTCACTCACGCTGTTATTAAACAGTTGTGTAAAGTTATAAAATGATTCATCAGTTGCCAAGCTAAAAACAAGACTCTCTTTCTTAGTCCCTGAAAATGTGACATTTTGGAGTTGCAAGGTTTTCACCCGACAGCAGTGACATGCTCTTTTTCAGCAATGTCCTGCTTCACATTTAGTTACAGTTACACACACAAAAGCAGAAGCTGCGCTGTGCAACGGCAATCTTTGACTTTTGGCTACTAAACAACTTCATTGGAAGAATGGTTAAAGGGATCGGGAACACTAAAACATGTTTTTTGAGATGCTAACTGATATTTATGTGTTGTTTGAGACAGAAGACAATGGTGTAAGTGCATATGTTAACATACGCTAACATCAACAATTAACAATTCTCTATTTTCCAGGGTAAAAAATAAAAAAATCAAAAGTATGTGAATGTCACTGGATGTTTCCATGTGATTTGATAGATAAATGTGGCCAATATCAGATTCCAGTGTGAACTGGTCACGGTCCTGAACTGACCCGCATGCGCAAAAGAACAATAACAAAGACGTCACACGCAGCACGCTGTCGTACCGAAGTAAACATGGAGACCACTGAAGTCAGCGTTTTTCATTTATAAGTT
Source organism: Centroberyx affinis (assembly GCF_046629955.1). Classification (NCBI taxonomy): domain Eukaryota; kingdom Metazoa; phylum Chordata; class Actinopteri; order Beryciformes; family Berycidae; genus Centroberyx; species Centroberyx affinis. The sequence continues at coordinate 601,197 of NW_027279477.1, forward strand.
GATGTGCACTGGAAGCCAGTGAATTCGTAAGCAGATGATAATGAGGACGAGGATGAGGAGAAAGAGAGAATTTTTTATTATGGCTTTTTGTGGAGCAATGGCTGCTACAGGTGTGTGTGGATGTGGAGTCGGAGCCAGGAGTGGTGGGATCGTGACGTGAATGGCTTCACTGAAACAGATTTCACCCAAAATTTCACCCCAAATACTTATGAGGTCTAACACCTCACTGTCCCTCCACTGACTACCTCCATCGCAGCTGTCTTCCATGTTTGTATTCACCGAGTGACTCCCACCAGCGCAGAATTGTGACGAACGTCGATCTAGAGTGACGTAAAAGTCGCATGAATTCCGATATGACTGTTCAGACTGAGGTCACATTGCAAAAAATCAGACCTGTATCTGATTTAGGACCACATATGAAAGTGGCCCAAATCAGAATTGAAAAGATCAGATTCCATGTGATTTGTGCTGTTCACACTGTTATGACAAAAAAACAGATCTGAGTCCCATATGAGCAAAAAGTGTCTTGCTCAATGGCACCTTAATGGAAGTTAAAGGGGAGGGGGAGAGTGTTACTCATTCACTTTCCCCACCAAGTTTATCCCAGCTGATGACAGGATTCAAACTGGCAACCTCGCTTTTCTAGTTCCACATTCCCCTGAAGATTTGTGGATTTGTGGTAATTACTGCACGTAATATACTACATTGTCAATAATTCACACTAGATGGCAGCTGAGAGTCAAGAGTAAGCATGACAACATCTACATCTCTATAAATTCAACACCTTCTTTAAATCCATTCAAATAATCAAAACAACTCCTGTCTCTTCACAATTCTGGTCAACTGCAGGGAGCTGATCTCTTAAGTTTGCAGCATGCGTTCCATCATCTTCTGCTGCAGCCTCCCTATCTTGCGTTTTGTAACAACATACAGTAAATTATTAATATGTTTTCCTGCATACATTTCAACTCATGCAGAGGTGTATATTTGCTGAATGGAGGCCCCGCAGTAATACTAGTCTATCCTGATAAGCATTTGTCTCAACTGAAATTGATTTGTTCAGAGCAGCATTAGTTTTAAATCTCATTTAAACTGTCTCCATAGTGTCTCCTCCAGGCAACAGAATGGCTACTGCACTACATGCTCATTCTACAAAAAACAACAAAACTTTAAAATCAAAAACGAAGTTTCAAACATTTTAATCTGAGCAATTTAATCATAATGATTTAAACTTAATCTCAGATTATTACTATTATAACTACTAAGTTTAACATGTTACTAGAAATACAGTATCTAAGTAATATAGTTTGTATTCTGGCCTGAATTAATGATAAACATAGATAGTTTCTATCCTTTTTTAAGACCTAACCTATATTATTGAGCTTTTAACTCCCTATGAAAAGAATGTAAATTTAGATATGCATGCAAACCTCTACTGTCTATTCCAAACTCTAGATTAAAGGCAAAATGTGATCAGGGATTTGCAATCAGAAACCTTTAGAGCTTGTATTGATTTTCCTGAGCTGTGGATTTCTGATATTTGATGCAGTTTCCCACCTCTTGAGTGGGCCTAAACGGAGCAAAACAGTGACCATTCAGCTTTGATGAGGTGCATTGCAGTTTCTGATCTGTTTAGCAGCCATTTACAAGCCAATGCTGTCACTTAGCTTCCCTAAAGTAGAGATATTATGTGTCTTGACCTTAACAGAACCGGCACTGTCACTGGATTTGTCATCATTGTGTGTCTGCACTCAACAGTGAAGTGGCCCTCACTCCATCACTCAAATCATGCCAGCCAGACAAGGATTGTACATGAAGGGTGGCTCAAGTGAGAGCAGGCTTAATTTGATAGTTACTACTTGTCTTGCTGTTTGACAGGCTTGTAATGTCTGCATTTGGCAAAGAAACTAAAGCACAAGTTTGATGAACACAAATTGGTAGGCAAAAACATCAGTTACAGCACAAAGTCAGCCATGTGGCCATCTAACTGAAAAGCTAACGTTCGAGTTGGCTTTACAGATAATGTTCAATAGAAATGCAAAGAACAGAGATGGCCTCTCCCGCTGCAAATACGCCCAACACAACGCGATTGGGAGAAAAGTCATTTAGAGGATATCAGGTCTAACAGCCAGAGAGCAAAGGCACATCAAAGCTACAGAAGCTGAGATATAGAGCAAGAATGTGCAGTGTCAAACATTCACTTATTTTATACATCATTTGCAAAAGCATTAAGTAGCTCTCTTTGTTCAAGTACCACCAGCAAGTACATTCACTCAGGGAGGAATGATCTACACTATGCTCACCATAAATTGAGCACTGGTATCCTGCAAATATTATCTGTGCAGTTTTCTGTCACCCATGGGTAACATACAGTAATCTTTTCTTCAAGTGAAGTACTGAGTATGTGGTCAAAGCACATTTCTGTAATTAATGGGTGCACCCTGAGTGAAGTGCAAGTCGTTGGGATCCTCAATCAATAGAGTATGGAGTTTTTCCAGATGCTTAAGTTAAGGCACAGTGGTTAATACCCTGCCTTAAAAAATCAGCAATTCAGTACATCAGGTCTTTTTTGTGGCCTGAAAACACTTTCTGGTTCCCTCTACAGTGAGAAGAAGCCGGGGCTGCATTCACACGTGTCAAGATTACTGATATCTTCAGAGCCTAAGTGCTCCTTCTCATCAGCCACTTTGTATCCTGGCTATGCGAGGAAAATGTCAGAGTTAGTCTGCTGGATCTGACAGAGCACATGTTGCGGGTAGCTACAAGAATGCCATTTTCATAATACTGAAAGGTCATTTAAATACTGAGTGTGGAGGAAAAGGTTCCAACCTGTCCCTCTATCCCTCAAATTCTAATTACCTCCTCACCTGTTTTGCAGACCAATTTGCATCTGGCCAGCTGCCCCGCCATCCAATGTTAGGATTAGTGGAAAAAGTGTTCCTGAGAGGAGTATTTTCCAATTTTCTTTTGTGACACTCCACTGATCCCCAAAGGAGAAGTTCTCTTTTTTCGCTTGGCCCCCTCCACAGGGAGGTCAGAGGTCAGCCGCAGATCAGCATCCCTGCAGCTGGGAGGGATTCAGCGTCTTGCTCAAGGACACTTCACACCCGCATGGGCATGGAGCAACAGTCTCCCTACTCACCACCCTTCCTAATTTCTTTCACTACATGCCGAGAATTTCTCTCATGCATTTCCAAAGTCAAAACACAGAAACGGAGCCAACTTTGAAAGTGCTGAACTGACATAATGATATAATGACACATTTCACATCAATAAGGCTTATTGAGATAATGATGAACAAGCATGAAAATAAACTCATTAAAAGAAAACCTAGGGCTAGAGCAAGATGCTGAACTTCATGTCAAGAAGTTTTAAACCCCAGGATTTTCCCTGCCTTTAAAACTCTGAAGTGTTGAACTTTAAGGCTCACCTACGTGCTTTTTCAACCACCCAAAGATGATAAATACTAAACAGATCCTGTTTCTGTTCCGCACAAGGCGACTGGATGAGCTCCAACAGCGTTCTTTTCTTGCTTGGGGCTTGCGCACTGTTTCTAATAAATTTTTGTTTGCTCCAACAGGTTGTTATATGCATTACTTCCATAAACAATAAACTCCTCAAAAACACTCAAAGTCATAGTCATACTCATAGTCAAATCCTTGAAAACTAACAAAACATCTCTTTTGACCAAACATTTAAAAACAGTCCATACGTCTGTCCAATTACAAGTTCTTGACAAAGTTCTTCTTGATAGTTTAATAAATTTACCTTTACATCTTTCTTTTCCTACTTACACTTCTTCCTTTCAAAATCATTACCGTTAGTGGCATTGGCCAAGTGAGCCACCAGGACGCCCCTAACACATTTTATATGCCAGCACAGGAACTGCTATCATTCCACTATTCCACTTTCACTTGGTAAGAGCAAATTTTCAGCAACTCTAAATGCCTGTAATCACAGTCTGTTGAAAGGCCTCTCAGATTGCAGTGAGTGTAGCCTGCAGCTTGCTTCTCTAGAGGCAAGTAGGAAATGGGCAACAGATAATGAAGAGATTCAATATTTCGGCATTGACCCTAACACATGAGAATCCTTGATAAATAAGATATAGCAGCGGGCGTACGCGGTGGAAAGATACAGCAGTGGTGTATGGGTTCGCTTTAGAGGGAGCATCTTACATCTCTGCGCTTCATAGTAATGACAGAATCCCCTCCCTAGCTTGATGTAATGCCTAAATCCATGCTGGGAGTTATTCATCAGGCACAAGCAGAGGACGTCATACAGCTGCCAAAGTAATCACACTGAGTACAAAAGGCAGAAAAGCTTCACTGTGGGCACTTCAAATGTCCTTTTCAAAAATTAATTTCTGTCCATCTAAGACGCCAATTAGCTATAAGTACAGTTAAGGGGAATGAAAGGTGACTTTTTCCCCATCCATTTAAGAAAGCCTTTTGGAAAAAAGAAAAATACTCTTGAGAAGAAAATCTTATCTCAAACAGCGTTCACATATCATCAGTGCCCTGCAGACTGCAGAAACCTTGACTCTCCAAAGAGTGAACTTTTCAGAAATTTATAAAAATGGTGTAACTGATGTTACTGGTTTGGCTGGGGTCTTGGGGAAAGTTTTTGAAGCACTTTCTCCACATGACAGCATCAGCTCAACAAAAGCGGAAACTGAAGATACAAGACTGTCTATATTTTAATCATATGAGTTTGGATAATTCAGTCTTGATTTACGAATGTCAAATATGAACAACTCTCCCAAAACTAGAAACAAGCGGGCCAAGGCTGTAATCTGTGATGTCATCAGGACAAAACGTAAAGTGTGAAACCTTAAGTCCAAACTAAAACTCTTAAAACCTTAAAATACATCTTAAAAACCGAATTCATATATGCTGTTCTTATAAGACCTTTTTCTCCCGAGCTATGATCCAGAGAATACTCTACTCTGTGAATCTGCTTTATTGACTATTATATGCTGACTTGGTGGAATTTGTGTTATATGGTCTGGTTTGAGCTTTTTCCACCTAAATCGCCACCGTTTCCAAGTAAGTGCTGGTAGCTGTGAACCAGAGTGTGTGTGTGTGTATCCCCAGGAAATTACAGTGTCAGTGACCAGAGCCATAGTAGTGTCACAGTGTCCACAAGGGAAGAGTTTCAGGAAGTGCCGCTTGATGACATCACAGATAAGAGTCTGCTGCCTTGTCTCTAGCTTTAAGATGGATTTGAACAACATATGTGAATCCTACATCCAGGCCAGTTTTTTGTTGCCTTGTGCACTACATAAAGGATAATGCACAGTGAAAATCAACAACTCGACAGGGTGAATCAAGACCCATGTGCTTGATTCACCTTCAAGGCTTATTTTGCAACCAGCTCCCTGTATATTTTCCGGCTTGTTACACATCTACTTACCAAAGACATTGGTCATTTAAAACAAAACATTGATTTCAAATGATTTTATTACAAAGTAATTTTCAAGGTTCTGGCAAAAAAAATAGTTCAGGAGGACTGCAACCATAGAAACATTTGTAGCGAGCATCCATGGGCTACACTGTAACCAAAGCAACGTAAACAAATCTGGTAAACAAATCCCATAAGGCTGCCGCTAAGCCAAATGTTTTTATCTGCAGTAACCAATAACGCCTTTTTTGGCACAAGGTGTTAATTTGAATAGAACTCAACAAAAAGACCAGACTTCTTGGCTGCAATGATATGATTAGATATAACAGCGGTCTGTTATTCAGAAATAGCAGACGTCAGACTGTGTTCATTGGCCAATCAGAATTGAGCATTCAACAACGCTGTGTTAAAGGTATATGACCCGATATTTTCTATTTTCTTTTACTTGTTTCATGTAGGCTGTATGAATTAGAAGTGTCATTATGGCACCCCAGGGTTAGTCTAATCCACTGCTAGTCTAATCCATACATTAAATGTACCTTGTCGGTTGGCAGCTCCAAATGGCAGCAAAAGCAAAAAAGAAATCATGTGACGTAACATTAGTAAACTGCATACATCACACTCATGTTTACCAACCCGGCCGGTCTGTGATCATTTTAAACAAAAGGATATCAAAGGGATGAGAGGAGCAAAAGATCAGATAAGATATGTTATTTGGGAGACAGTTTATATTTCACTCCAGACTTTAATTTGGGCAAATAACAGGTCTAAAAGGAGTGTATATAAGAGAGTGGGGATGGGACTCTTCTCTTCTCTCCTCTATTGCAGCCCCACCTTGTCATTTAGGCTAATAAGAAGGTTTGTATTTTTACATAGCAATCTTGCCTAGAGTAGCTTTAAAGCATTCTCCATTGTCTAAAAAGAGTGGAGTATTCTTGCTGCTTGTAGATCATGATAAATCCACAAGGAAAAGTGTTTATTTGATGTTGATTGATTGAATCCATCAGAGCATTTATCATGTCATCACAGTTGAGAACGGTTTGATCCCTTTAGTCGATATGCATTGCTTTAGAAGCATGAGGTCATTATTATAGAGACTACAGTATTTAGGCAGTCTTATTATGGCTTTCCTGCTTGCCCTGACTTTGCCATCCTGTACTCAGCGAGTTAACTAGATTAGCAATGACAGCTGAAAGGAGCCACTGGATAGTTCTTGTCAATAAGGAATCACCACTTCCTCATCTCATTTGTGCCCGGGTGCAAAGTTTGCATGAAGAGCATAAGCTTGATTCTGCCGCATGCCCATGACTATTAATCATAGTGTCTATGAATTGCTTCTGACCCATTAATAGTCAGTATGAAGGTTGATTGTTTTGATGGCTGTCTGATTGATGGTTGGAAAATGAAGCAGAGGAGGAAGATGGAATAAGTGCGAGGGGGAAGGGGTGTGTGAGCAGCACATTGAAACCAATTACCTTCTTTCAGGCAACTTTAGTGGAGACAAAATAAATGAGCACATAAGTCGGCTTGGGAATCAATGGCATTAAAGTCGGTATTCTTACTGATTGCAAGAATCTTTCCCTTTTACATCTAATCCTTTGGTGTGGTAGAGAACTGTCATCGGGCTACAGGCTTGAGTTAACTAATTAGGCTATCTTCAGCCTGTAATGGCTGTGTAAAAAGCATGAGGAATTCAATTAAAGTGGGCAAGTCAACATTCTCTCAGCTACAACCTGTGACATTAATCCATGGGAGCAGCCTGACGCGCCTCATTCCCCTTATTCCCTTGGGATTAACTGAATCAGTCTTTCTGATGGTTACCCAAGCTAACATCCACTACAGAAGGGAGGACACTAGGGCTTATACATAAAGATTTGTTAGACTACAGTGAACTTTTTTTTTTTTATATTAATCAATAGCTCCCATGAAAAATCTTTCGGAAACTGTACAAATTGGTCATTGTTTTGATAAAGATCAGCTATCGAGCCAGACCTTCTCCCTCTGCATCTCGGCTCGGTTATTAGCTTGACTGTTACACCGCTTTTCTCGCTTTCAACGCTCTCGGCGATGTGTACAGTACCTGTCAATAAAGCGCTGTACACTGTAAAGAGCAACTTTTCATTTCAGGTGTTCCCACGCTATCTTCAGGAAAAAAATAAATAAATTTGGCAGCTCCTAGGGGCCACATGATTTTCGTTGGGAAGGCTTACGCACCAGGGCCTGCTGTGTTAGGTGTATGTGTGTGTGTGTGTGTGTGTGTGTGTGTGTGTGTGTGTGTGTGTGTGTGTGTGTGTGTGTGTGTGTGTTCTTAGGGCAGAGCCGTTTTTGTCCGGGCACTTTAGCAGACAGTGAGGTGAGAAGCTTCCACTATCCTTTTCAGCTGCCTCCTTAACAAGCTCTCCTGTGTGCCTGTGAGCTATCTGCTACGCATCTTTCACCGTGCATCCACCAAGCGCTCACTACTGACACAGTCCCCACAAACTGTCTTTACCCCCAGGTAGCACCGTCCTCCAGAACCCATTCCTGCTTCTTCAACACAGAGAGATTCTAACATTCAAACAGCTGAATTACCAGTGTGTCTCTATTTGTGAATTAGATGCTGATAGATCCCGGAGCTATGATGCTAAATGCTTGTTGATATATCTTGAAGACATGCATTAAAAGGATTTGCAGCTTGACATTTCTTAAATTCAGCTATGTGGTTTGAGTCAAGAATTATGGCAGAGAAATGAAATGTCAGTCACACAGTTGAATAAAAAATGTATTTAAAAAAAAAATCATTTTGTACCAACACTTCAATTAATAGAGGCTGGCAGCAGGTGGCAATGTTTATTTAGCCAAGGATGTGGAATTGTGGAAAAGTGCTTTTGTCTCTGAGAGGGTGATGATGAATGGAAAAGACACTGTGGGTTCACTTGAAGAGATTCCTGTAATGACTAATTAATGAGTATAACACATTTTCATTTGACTTTAAAAACAGTCAGTCAGATGTAGCATGGACTCTAATTTGCCTTGAATTTGACTTTTCTAATTGCTAACAAAATGTACTAGATACACTCTGGCAGATTGATGCACAAAACAGAATGACACACACCTACAGCTGTGGTGTTACTTCCCTGTGAAACTGTGAATATCTTATGAATGATCTTAAGATGTAGGAGAGGAAGACAATAATGACATTCCTAATACCAATTTATATACAAAACAAAACACATGCACGCATGCACACATACACACACACACACACACACACACACTCACACAAACACACACACACACACACACACACATACATTGTTCTGGAACAAATACCAAAGTATTCCATCATAGTGCAACTACCGAGCCACAAATCATTCTGTTAGCGTAGACAAACAAGCTATCTATCTATCCTAGCCCAGGATCTGCTCATGTCAGCAGAGACAAGCGTCTAGATTAGGCCTCAGTGGAGAAGCCTTACTTGTGAAGTCTGTGTTTTGTGAAATTCGACATTTTCATTCTCATGCAAGTTATATCCAGACACTTCATATCCAATATGATTAAAGTCACCAAATCCAAACAAAGTATATGATTGTGTAACGAAACACTCATAAATGACTTTTAGGTTAATTTCGAAGCCTTTGAGAAATCAGATTTGCTTGATTTTATGAAACCTTTTTCTGCATATTTGTGCCAAAAACATAATATTGTGCCAAAGTGCCCGTAAGTAGTTAGAATAGTGGTTGCAAAAGAGCACTCATGGATTCCTGACACCTAGGAATTTCAATTTAATTTGAGTTCACTCGTCTGAGAGATTACAGTGGGTCTGCCTGCCTGTGAGAGGCGCTGGTACATGGAAGTGGAAAAGGGCTAGGCTTTCCACCTATTACTCTCAAGCCTCCATGACCAATAGCATACAGGAAGGCAAACAAGCCTGTCCACCCATGACAAATGCTCTTGGAGGAATCTAGCGGGTGATAGGAAAGTCAGCGCTATGTGCTGGCCTTTGTCTTTATGAACATAGTCTATAATTTGAAAGGTCTATCATTTGCACATCTCCTAAAGAGTGAAAAAGAGAAAACAGACTAGCGGTGGGACATCAGGGTCCTGAAGGGAAGTATGTTAGCTCCATCAATTCAATTCTACATCAATATACTGCTGTAATCGTGGCAGTTAACAGACATTTGTGCACAGAATGACTGCCTTCTATATATAGACCCCTTTATACACAAAACAGATGCCAAATATGCCATAAAGTATAGCAAATCTGTTCATTCCAGTGATCAGTTGGTCTTCTGATCCGTTTGTCTTCTTACACAGATTATGCAATGGGGTTCTGTTATCTAGCAGTCTGTTGTCAGGATGTCAGAGAAGAGACACAGGATTAGGTCTATTTCAATACAGACTGGTCCTATGATGGGAACGTTCTGATGGATGGGAGGGGATGGCTTGGGTTTCAGGGCTGCAGCTTTTTAATTTGTGAAGGATCATTAGTTGGAGAAGGCTCTTGCTTGTAGCTCTGGGGGTGGGGAATCGAATAGATGCAGCACAAAGAGGTACCTCCTCATCCATCTAGCTGCTGCTGCAAAACACAGCTGGTAAAGAGAACGTATTATTCATGCATCACAATGCAATGGGAAACAAGCACTGTAGACTGCAGATTGCACGTGGTGGATCTTAGCATAAAAACGACCCTTCCTTGTGAATTATGTGGATTTTAAAATGCACAGGAATACCAAGTGAGCTTGAGTCGAGCACTGTATATCCTGGACTTGTCATCCAATCCCCCACCTACACACACAGCAACGTGTGTGGGCATGGAGTGTCAGGCTGGGGTCTCACTTACTGCCGCAGTCACTATGTAAAGTAGATGCATATGCAAACAGTGTACACAACTGATTTAGATGTGCCCACGGGGTAAAAATAGATGTTTGCTAATGTCTGCTTTCCTCCAATTCTAACTATTTGTATTGAATTTTGGCATTAACAATGGTTTTATTGGGATATCATTTCACCACAATGTTTACTCTTAAATTCTTTCAATACAGTGATGTTAAATTTCAGACCCGATTCTCATATTATACAGCACTGAATGTTAATGGTTAGTATACATTCTGTGATTTTGTCATCTACTGCTCTCCTTGCCTTAGTAACAAATACTTAATAAATAATTTACTTTTCACACCCCTAAGTGGTGTTTTCTATGGTTAAGTAGGGGTTAAATGAGCATATTCCTTATGCCTCCTCTGTTTTGGAGAATAAATGCTCTGAGTCAGTAGATGTGGCTTTTATCCTCAAACCCACTCATAGGATGGCTTTTGATTTCCCCCAAATCAATAGAAAGGAAACAATACAATCGAGTGCCCGAGGCAAACCACTCATTCTATTGAACACATGTCTACATTGTGATTGCTCTGCGAGATAGAATATAATCATAGCATAGCCAGACTCTTTTTTTTTTTTTTTAAAGAAAGACTGTCACTGCAAAGGAATAAATGAGAAGGATAAAAAATACTTCAAGGGTTTCATTCAAAAATATATATCGATTTTGATAAAATAAAAAGGTATATGATGATCAGTGTTAAAACATACAACTGATTACACCATCTACAATAACACCATTTTATGAACAAATGTCTTCACTTATCTTCACTTATCACTTATCTAATGACTTCAATATTCATATTAAGTTTTACTTTCATGCCAGAAATCACATATCCTGCTTTTCAACTGGTGGATATCTCATTTTGGCATGAAACTCAATTGGTAAAAGTGTCAATTCAGTGGCTACACTGGCACCTAAAAATTTGAAATTGGCTGGTTTCTGGCATTAAAGACAGTTTTCTAAATGACTGGTGCCCATTCTTTATAAAATATCATTCATTCCGCTTATGCTGTTCTGTTTTTCTGCAAATGATGTACAGATGTGGACCAAATGTGAAGCATATTTGTGCATAACTGCACTCATTTAAATCTCCCTTCAAAAAGAAAGGCTGATGAGGCTGTTAACTGATTAATGTATGCATGAGCCTTTTCTTGTTATTAGGTGAAAGGGAGATAGGCACCCATGTCATGCAGTCTTGCCATCCAACCATCAGTATAAAGGCTTGGTTATAAAACCCAGTGGGCTATTTATAGAAACATGGCGATGGGCAGGTTGGTGATTTAAAGCAGCATAGTGCAGGGACCCTTGGAGAAGATTTACTAGGGTTGTTTCCAAAGGATTTTCTCTGCAGAGAGGAAAGGGAAGGGTTTTGCTGCGTCAGTCAAATTAGATGTAAATTGAAAATATGATGGCGAGGAATAAAGGTACTAAAGAGAACGGATGTATGGGTGAGTGATATTCTTAGATGCTTCTGGCTCCCACAGCCACTTTTTTTTTACAGAGAGATGAGGCTACACATCATGAGAGACAATTAAGCTTAAAAGAGAAAAGTGCCTAAGCAGTTGCAGCATGAGGACTTTGTTTTTGTAACACTGAAACCATGTATGAGCAGCAGTAAATGTGTGATTTACATGCACAAAATCACATCAACATGGTGATATAAGCTGTGCATCCAGAATCCTGCTGTTACTTCAACCCACTAAGCCGACTTCTGTTCAGAACTTACTCAATCTCAAAAGCCATTGAGAAGATATTAAGTGTTGAATGTTATTGTTTTTCATACAATAGAATAACAATTTTAAGTCTATTCAGGAATTATTCAGCCTATAACCTACTAATTCTTACAACAACAAGCTAAATTAGTTCTTCATGGAGAGGAACAATCCCCCTTGCTGATAACCCTTCCAATGCTAAGTGATTATGCAAAATTCATGATTCATTAAATTGACATTCGACAATTTGCACTGCTCTTTGTCTTTGTCGCCACCGTTTCCATAAACTGACAGTTCTCACCTTTTCATTTCCTTAACTTATCAAGTTGAAGCTATTCTCTTTCATTTCCCCAGGCATCCGGATAATGAGCATCTAATCTTGTCATCATTAGCTTCATGTCTGCTAACAGTATGATCATGCCTACCTGGAAATGCAAGAATTGTATTATCCTGTTAGATGCTGGTTAGAACTGTGTTATAATTACATGACTTTAATAGGACCAAGTCTCACAAGACCAAGAATCAACTTCCAGTTGTTGATTAAATTTCTGATAGCGGGTATCTATCTCTGTACATGACTTCTGTCAAGTTGAGCCCTGTGACTCCCACTTGCCCAGCATGCCTCTTTCACACTGGAAAATATTTCCCTGGATGGTGGTTCATGCAGAATATTTGTGTGGATACAGGAAATTTTAAATGAAGTTTGCACTGTTGCTGTGGCAGTCTGTGACTAGAGAGAGAGAGCGATTACTGTATTAGAGGATCACTGCACAGCTAACCATCGTCTTGGATTTTCCTATTCCCATAATAACTATCAACTGCACTCAAGCATTAAGACCAAAGCCAAAGCTACAATGTACGAGCCAAATCCAAAAATATACATACCAAATATACCTCAGTTGTTCGATTGTATAAACAAGGATCAGCTAGTTGACTGCCACAGCACTGGCTGTGATAATTCTAATTACAGTCAATGCTGTCAAGAATGAAAAGGTCATTACAACAGTCGACACTGAAGGATTAGTTTAGGAAAGACCCAAGGACACTCGCTTAATCCATAGGATGTGAATTTCTGATGCAAATCCACTTGCTATAGTAGATTACATTTTATATAAACCAACAAGAATCAATTGCTAATATGAAATAAATCCATCTCTATAGGGCTGTAGCGATGCGTGAAGCCTCAATAATAATTTTGATTTTGTTTATAGTTTAGAAGCATACGGACAGATTCTTCATTTCAGGGAACAAAAGGAAAAAAATAAAACTATTTAAATCAGGCATTATCCTTCGGGGATGGGACTAAAAATGTCTGTTTTCTGTCATCAGCAAAACCATCTTTGAGAAATCACTTAATAATGAGTACCAGAGGAGCTGCTGTATCCTAAGGTTTGATCTTGGTAGAACTGCAATAATTTGGCCTTTGTACAGCTAATAAACCCACAAACGCACACACAATTTGAATGCATATCAGTACATGTCTATATGTATGCAGCAAAATACTATGCATGGCATTGCTGTTATTTAAACCTCATTACAGTCATTATTTCAGCACCACTAGTGAAATTGTTTTTTGAGCTCCTCCTAATTATGAGGCAGGTCTCGTCGCGTCTTGTCGGCTCTCTCAGCATTCATGATTGAAGGTTCAGGAAAGAATAGAAGCACATTTTCTGATACAACCTAATGTGGCGCTTCCATTTATTCCCAGGCATTGAGGCAGAGCAGCGGTTTAATCAGCTCTAGTGTAATTAAATGCTGAAATTTAACATTTACAGTCATGCAAAAAACATATTTCATTTTTAACTCCTTTGGCCAGGATGGAACAAGCAGAGATTTGAGGTGTGTCTGCAGGAGAGAAAGGCCTTGCTTCAGCGGAGCAGGAGTCTTAAGCCAGGAAGTTCTTTTGCTTTCAATCTTTGCCGCAGATATAAACGTATTGAACAGCAACACACTCTCTAATTTAAATGCAAAGCTCCTAACAAGCGATTTAATGTACAATAAGAACTTAATTACTAATGGATGGCAATTTTTCCTCCATTCTTATCAGAGAAATAAATGTCTAAAAGAAGCAACTGCGGCAAGTGATCAGATGTCTCAGTATTTGCATGTCCACACCTGAGGTCTACTGATAATAGAGCAGATTAATAGCCAATCGACTGTGTTCTAATGTGTTTTCTGGGTTGATGACGGCTCAGTCATATGCAGCAGAGTGTAAGGTAGTCTCTCTCAAAAGCTGCTGAACAGAGACCAAGTCTGTTGATCAGATGTTTTGAATTACGCTATGCTGAGGAAAGAAATGTCTGTGAGGAGGAGGATGACTCAATGCGTCTTCCCGTGTAATGAAGCTAACGCCCAAATACGGGCCTTGACATGCAAATGAGGGTGTCACGAACATTCTGTGCCGCTGTAAATTTGTATTCTTTGCTATACCGGGGCGGATTCGCCACCGTTTTGTTTTTTTTTGGAAGCAAACTTAATCTACTTCCCACTCTGGAGTCAAGCATCCTGCATCAAGGTATAGTGCAAGTGCCATCTTCTGTTGCTGCACCACTCTGTCACATGTAATGGAATAGAAAGGATAAAACTTAAATACATCCTTTACCTTATATTCAGGTAACTTGGTGTCTTTCGGCTTAAATGGGCTGGAGCATGTGTCAGAATACCAAAATCTTCCTTCTTGGAGAGGAGGAAGGATGAACTATGTTACTGTTTTCTTTAGCCTCAGGACAGTTGCGTTTGTATTAGTTACAGTAACATTCACTGCTCAATGTCACAGCAAGGAGCAAGAAAAAAGATTATGCGATGTCACACTGATGTACAGCTCAATAAAGAATGAGGCAGTAGAATGAATAGAAAAGGTGAGTAACTAGGATGATTTCCTAGAGTTCTGGGCGCATTTTCTGGTTAGAACTGATAGCCCTGCTATAGCATAAAGCTCATTTGAATGCAAATTCAAACAAACATCGGCCAAGTCTTCAAAGTCAACCTCCCATTCACTGCCAAAGGAGCAGTTCCACATAGCATAACAGATTAGAGTGTTGTTTTCCCAGTTTAGAGAGAGTTGTTCACGGTCACAATACTGATTGAACTGTCTAGCGGGGCTCTAAGTAAACATTTTTCTTCTAAAAGAAGTACACGTACTACAAAGTTGAGAAATCCTCGAGCATAGGAAAGAAATCTAGGAACATGATTTGTGAAAATAATTGAACATAACCATCCTACTTTGAATCTCAAGTTGAACATGTCCCTTTTCAGTATTCTAGGTTGCACAAATATATTTTTAGGATCATATGCTACTGAAATAGTAGAAAGTGTAGAGCTCTGCCTAAGCCATTAGGACATGCAGGGAAGAGTTTCCCTTTAACATGTGTTTTAAAACGGCCCCTTATAACTTAATGTCACAGGTCAGAACCACCCTCCAGTATTATAAGAGGAGGTGTGGTTTGATCTATAGACTGTGAACTGCACAATCCAGTTAACATGTTGACCTGCCATTGAAAAACCTATGGGGTACAGACCTAATTTATGGATAGGGAGGTTCCAGTTATGATCAGGTACCAGTTAAGGTCAGGGTGACTATTTCTGCTTTAACTGAGTCTGTGCAAGAAAACTCAGGAGAGAGAGTGGCAGTTTGACAGTTGTATTCAGTCTGCAGGTTGGGAGCCAAGGAACTCAAAATCTGGAGTTTTATGGTGTTGAATATTCATGAGTATAAAGTATAATAAAGCTATTGGTCGAAAAGTAGAAGGTCATATGAACAAGACTGAACAACCAATGATAATTATAGTTCTAGCACTTTAAGGAGATGCATAATAAGAGGTGATCACCTTCTTCTAGAAGACAACCAGTTATTATTTCGTCAAGGCCACTTGGTCAATGTTATCTATGAAATATGAGCACATTCCAGGCTCAGTTCTGTGAGAAATACACAAGATGTTACTTTAGAGTTTAATCTTATAATGGTGAAGTAGATTCAGTATTCTTGAGTTTTAGGCACTTACGGTGTGAATATGGGTCAAAGGTTACAGATTAAATGAGCATATAAGAATGTTGCTTAGGTACTTTTCCATTTCTCCCACAACAAGTCTAACATTGTGTATAGTATGCAGCTAGAAAGAGGTCAGAAAGGCATGAAATGACCTGTCCCTATGGAGGCATCTCTACATCAGTGTACAGCAGGTACTTCTGTGTCTCAGTGCACGATAGCAACCCGCTTGTTATTGGCTCCAGAGAGACTGTACAGCTGGCCTGCGCTACCAACATGCTCAGATCACAGCAAAGCTGGTACTGTGTTGTGCATTACAATCACACAACAGCAATAATCACACTCCGATCTCACATCAATCAACATGTCAAAGCCATGTATACAGTAATGACCATGGCTGCAGAGGAGATTGACGTCTGTGTTATTTGCCCTCCCCCACTATAAGTCTCGTAAATGTACATCTAAATTCTAGTAGGGTGTAGCGAGAGAATAAAGAATACCTGGACTGGAAAACCACTCAGTATAAGACCTGCCATTTCCCTAAAGCCAAGCCACCAAAACAACCCCCTCAAGTCATAATGAGGAGGAAAAATGTGGTGGAGAAACAACTGCTAAGCCACTGTGTGAGCGGAGAACAAGGGCCAGCTGCTCACTAGATCAGCTTCAGCAGGGGTATCTCACTCCATCACCACCGCATCAGTGAACACATCACATAGACGGAGAGAGGCCGCATCAATCAAACACCACACCACAGGGATCCCAGGCTTTCAGCCCCTTGGGGGAAACTTTGGAGACAGTGTGAAATGCAACAAAATATCAACAAATGAGCCTTGGGTTAGAGCAGATTTTGAGTATAGCAACAATGAAACAAAGGAATCCCTGCTGATACCAATGGGTGCAGAGCACACAGTCCACTTCCTTACCATGCTTAATCACAACTAGGTGACAGTCTGATGGAGAATAAAACTGCAAACAATGTTGAAATATCAAATGCAGTGAGGATGGGGATCCATAGGAAGATAGAAGGTAAGACAGTGCAGCAGCAGCGGAGTCCTGGTTCACTTCCAGCAGGCTTCAGTGCAGTGGAAGAACGGAGATGATTCGTATGGATCTGTCTGGAAACATTTCTGCTAAACAGAGATAACAGATACAGCCGCCTGTTCTTTCAGCACTGGGAATAAAAATGCGGGGTCAGTTTTTACGACAGGATGCGGCAATCTTGAACCTCTGAACTCCACAATGTCAAATTAAGCCGGGTGCATGCTACAGGAATGTCAAAAACCTAAAGGGCTCTGCTCCTCTCACATTAATCGACCTTCTTGCCTGTAGTTTCTTGTCTCGCCGATGCTGTGGTGTGGCACAACATATGATGGGGGGAGTCACACATTAAAAGATTCTTCACGTATTTGATCGTGAAGGAACGCAAAACTAAACAAATGTGTAATGTGGGTTCGTTTTTCACCTGATTGTGTTAAAATGGAGCTTGGAAAGGAAAAGCAGCTCACAGCACTTATTGTGTATTCGCTCATTTACACCGAAAAAAAAAAAAAAAGAGGACTAGATGGCGAATTGAGAGAATAGAATGGCTGGGGAGACGCGGGCGTCAGACGAGGGTGTCTGTTCTGCAGAGAGCTGGAGGCAAATTATAAAGCCCAATTATGAAGTCCAATCAAAGTAGCTGGCTAGACTGTGCATTGTTTGATGTTCATATTGCTGCTGAGCATGCTCTCATTGGCATTCTCAAAACTTGTCTTGCAGATTTTGTGCTGACAAAATCACACATTTTGTGCTGACAAAATCTGACAAGAACATGTTTGAAAATCTCCAAATGTCGGCGACGGCTCAGAGACTGGGTGAGACTTCCCCAACCCAGTCAAACTTAACAAGCTTTGGTGACGGCCGCGCGCACCGAGTCGGCTCCAACTCGGTGAGCTTGTTTCAGATATCAAAAATTTGTCTTACACAGCTAAATCGGGCCTGAAGTCGTCTAGTGTTCGTCCAGCTTTAGAATACAAATGACAAACAGGTTTGCAGCCAAATGATAAAATGATTGCCAAGCAGACTGAGAGGCCAATCCCTTCTTATTAGGTACAAGGGGAGTCAGCTGGAGCCTAGCACTGCATGAGAACCGTTTACACAAAGAAAACAACCACAGCTGATATTGTGTGTTGTCAGTTAAATATTTTAATATGTAGCCAAAACTGCACACATGGGCTGCCATTCAAACAAACTCTGAAAAAGCAAGAGAAATAGCAATGCACCTCATACATGATGTCACTGATTCCCAAAACACTATAATTATAGTACCACTGTTATTATGCTACCAAAAGCAAATCATGACCCCTCTCAGAGCATAAATGCCCATTCTCCACATCTGAGCTCAAACCATCGACCTGAGCTCAATTTTGACACATTCAGGAATCAAAGAAGTGATGCACACACTCTTTACCCTCTCCCCATGCACACACACACGCACACATGGACACACACACACACACACATACCTCTAACACAGCCACATAAAATAATTAAAGATACTGGAAGTAAAGGCCTGAGCGCTACATTATTTCTCTCTACTATTTTGCTAAGACCAGCAGAGCTTCCTTTTAACTCCAAGGAAGGAAGAAAGTGAAGGTTCAAAAGACTCTCTGATCCAGACTTAAAAGACAGGTTGGATTTTAATATAAATGCTCAGGACGTGATGTGGTTGCTATTAGAGTGTGTATGTGTGTGTGTGTGTGTGTGTGTGTGTGTGTGTGCGTGCAGTGGGGCAGTGGGTGCGTGTGTGTGTAGGTGAGTGCATGCATGGGAATGTGTGTGAGTGTTTGTGTGTGTGTGTGTGTACATGCACATGTATTTCCTCTTGCAGGTCTTGTCTTGAAGATACAGCCTGGGAGTGTGACCTTTCAACATCTTATAGTCCAAAGCTCCAAACAGGCAAAAGATCATGAAAATTGTGATAGAGATCATTTCTCTCTCTGTCCCTCTCATGCTCCCCTGACTTTTCTGCTTGGCCATTTTTCCCATGTCTATAATGGAATTAGTTAACCTCTTGCACTGTGAAACTTTTCTGTTGAAAACTTTACCTTCTCATCAAGATTATAATGAAGTGAGTGATAATTAATTAATGTTGCCCTTCCTGTGTTAATTCTTTGCATTTGGCTTTGAATCAAGCTCACGAACAAAGGTAAATGCGATTGGGTGAAATTTGGCAGTAGTGACCTATTCCTATCAAAACAGATGCATTTCCTAAATGGATAATAAAAATAAACATGATCTAATTGCTAAAACAGCATCCATTAAGCAGATAAAAAACATTATATGTAGCCTGTGTACAAAATTTTCCACGGTGTATCTCAGCAGCAGCATTGTGTGTAAATTGCCAGTGGTTGTAACCCATGCTCTAATAATGCCTCGGTGAAACCTGTATGCATTAATAATGAGCTCCCTCCACCTCCCGCTCCTCCCTACGAGCAAAGGGGATTGTTGTTCATTTAGTTAGTGAGGATAAACAAACCTCTGTTAGACTATACACCTGACCTTTTAAACTGTCGCTCTCCCTCACCCAACATAGACTGATATTTTCAGCCACTGGGAAACCTTTAGCCAAGACAAAAGTGGCGTTAAAAGATTCAACACAAGTGTTTTAATACCTGTGTTGTTTGCAGAGGCTCAGTCAATATTCCACTTGGCTTTATCTAAACTTGCTGAATGCCTGGGGCTGATTTATGGTCCTATTTTATCTACCGAAAGCAATTCAAGCCACCCCAAGTTGCACCAAATCTGGACTCAAGGACATTCTGGCAACAAGCCCTGGAGGCGAAATTACTGCAAATCTTCCCTGAGTTCCCTCTGTAAATTCTGTCTACAAGTAACAGCTGTCAGTAGGTGAAATAATCCCTCACACAGCCATCAAAGCCGGCCCTCCCCTAATAGTTCACCCCATGCACATAAACATGTGCATTCACACAATCTCTCTCTCCCTCTCTATCTCTCTCTGTCAGTCTGGTGCTATGAAGATGAAACTAATAAAAAAATACACAATAAAAAGTATTACAGTTTTTAAACATTTGCAATTTTTTTTTTTTTTTACAGCAGGGCGATGTTTGTGCCTGGGCTCTACAAGACAAAAAAAAAAAATCTGTATCTCCATGGTCTACTATGCTGCAGCTGGTTACATTAGAGTAAAATCCAAAAATCCAAAGCTGCCCTCTCAGCAGTTTTGTCAGAGTCAGCCTTGTCCTGAGGTGAGAGGAATAGTAAGATGGTGGCAACAAAATTGGCTGCCACAGGAGAGGGCAATTTCCTGATGTCTTTCAAACCACCGGTGAAGAAAAAAAACCCATATATAATATCATGAAGACATCTGAAGAATGTTCTTCGAAAGAAATTACACACAGGTTGCCATACTGGCTGGTATGCCTGTGTACTCCCTCGAACCCTTTCAAAATTTTCTGTGTTCTCGCACGAATGTACAAGTAGTGATCGCACTTTAGAAGTTAATCTACTTTGGTTGCATAAAAAAATGTTCTCAAGTAAAAAGGCAGAATAAGCCTTTGAGTTAGAAACATGTGTAGAGGTAAAACAGCTTTCCCTTTTATTCACTGAATTTAAAAGGTGTAAACAGAGCAGTACAGACAGCCCATGAGAAAAGGTATTATAATTGAGCTTAAGAAACGTATTTGAGCTGGAATTATGGGGGAACTAATTTCAACAAACAGCTCAGGTGTAATTCCAATATGAAATGCCTAATCACAGTTCTATATCATTGGTTCTATATCATTGGTGTTGAGGTCCACAGACCTCAACACCAATGTCACACCTGAAGCACTCACTGTAGCACACAACCTTGAACACCTCCTCAACACATGCTTCACTCTCCTTACATCCAGCCGCAGATACAGATCCTTGATCTGTAAAATAAAAAAAAAACTCACTTCTGCAGGAGCTTTGTGGCCTCTGCCATCACGGCTCTTGACAAACTGCCTCAACAACATCTTGGACTGCTTTTGGTAAGATTGTTTTGCTCATCTCTAGTGCCAATACCATCTCTAGTGCCAATATGTCTATACTGTATGTCTGTGTGCTGTGAACTGTCAGTGTCTTGTATTACTCTTACTATTCTTCAGAGTTTCCATGTACAAGGCTGTAAAAATGCATCTTCTCTTGGAGAACAAAAAGTATGTATGTATTTCTGTATCGATCTATCTATCTAACTATCTATCTATCTATCTATCTATCCACCTATCCATCCATATCAAAGCCTTGACAGCTGTCCCACTACTATGTGTAATCATGCGTTACAACTTCATCTTGTACATCAGCAAAAATGTAACCAGTTTGACTTTGTATACTATTTTCTCTCGCAGCAATTAACTGTGTGTCCTGCCAGGCTAACTGCTTATAAAAGCTATAAACTCCACAGTTAAGGAATGCTGACAAAGAAAAAACAAATACATTTTTATCATAGTTACAACAAGATACATCCAGTTAAACATGTTTAGTTTTGAGGTGTAGTATTTATTCATCTGGAGTGTGCACACCAAGTATTCCAGCTGGGATAAAGCGAACAGCTCATCATCAATCTATAAAAGGTGAAGCGGTCAGTCTAGTTGCCTGCCAAAAAAGCTGGTAGGAAAGAAAGCCCAAACAATCAACTATGCTATATTGTAAGCTGAGTAATATACTTGACAACAGGCCTAATGCCCAATAGATTAGATCAGCATGCAAAATTATGACACAATTGCACACCTTAGTTGTTTGCAAGCGGTTTCAGGTCCTTGAAGGCATCATTTCAACAATCCTGGGGGTTGCAACAACAACAATCAACAACAGCTTAACTCTGTATCATACCAGGTAGACTCCCACACACTGAAAAACTTCAAAACCTATCAAGAGAATAAATAAATCTGGTATGTCTATTGTATTTAGCTATGCTATCAAATAACTACAGAACGCTTTGAAAATCTGTGAAATCTTCAACTCCGTATAAGCAGTGAGGAAAGATTTATTGATGGAGAATCGGTCCCAAAGGAGTGAGCTCCCCGACTCCTATACTTGAGATTCAGTGTTTGACTCTCAATTAGCAATTCAGGGAGTCAACAATGTTTTCTGTAATAGAGTTAACTTTTTGATCCAATTTTAATGTAAATCTGTGGCAGACGTGAAAATATTTGATTATAGACTACACTACATCTATACACTAGATATCTCGATAACAAGGCATTTGGGGAGTAAAATCCCTTTGCTCATCAATCAACAACTGAGCCAACGGCAACAGCTCTGTTTTTGTGTCCACTTTGAATGGTTCGATCCCTTTCAAATCCCATGCAACCCTCAGCTTGTGCAATGCAATGCCTGAATCTGACGACATTCATATGGTTACAGTGTCAGTGGAAATACAGCATTCACAGAGGCAGAGTTGCTCTGAAGGCAGTAATTATCTCATTGGCTGAGTTAAACCTCAATGGGCAGAGCCAAAGAGCCACAGTTATTCTGTCAAACTTGAATGGCAAAAAGGAACTGTGGTCAACATATAAATGGGAAATCAGTGATTCTTTTTCTCATTCATTCATTATGGCTAGATTGCATTTTCAGTTAGCAGCAAGAGCACTAGGTTTCATATTATTAGCTTCCTCCCCTCGCCTTCTTCACCGGGCTTCAGTCTAACATTACTTAGCCAGAAAAACAGATTATTTCTGCCTCCAGAGCAACTCTTCCTCTGAGAAATGTCTGCAGAACTAAAACTCCAATCTGTGGAAAATACAAAGAACATTTTGATGATGAGTACTTCTGCCCCAAGTCAATGTGTACAATCACTGCAGTATTCTCATATTATTCAAGCCATATGTTCATAATTGTACAATCATCAAGAGATCATCTTATCCAGCTGCCAACAAATGCCCATGAAATAGCATAGACAGATCCTCACTCAAACACAGTTTGAGCTCTTAACAATGAGGTTATATAGAAAAAGGGCAGGAGGAACCTTCCTGAAATCAAAACAGAAGCCTCCTGAGACAGTAAGGTCACTGATGGAAAGTGCCTCTCACTACCCCTGTAAACAGAGCGGACCCTCGGGTCAGCTTGACTGTACGGATGCAATCATTAGTGCATCTACAGCACTGACACGGCCCACCATAAATACCATCAGTGCATCACAGCCGGGCGGAGTGTATATATAAAACGCATGAAGCGCAGTAACAGAAAGATTCTGCTGTCTTAGGTTTCTCATAACCCATGCGACCCCTCAACACACACACACACACACACACACACACACACACACACAAACATACAGTGGTGCTGCTATTGCCATTGTTCCCAGTGTAATCACTAATGCTTGGGTTGTCTGAGAGTCTCTACTCTTCTATTCCCTTTTGCTATCTAGGCTATTTTTATTCTGTTCATAATTCCACCTACAGAAGCCCAGGTAATTACTGATGTTCAACACCAGTCCACACTGCAATATAGCAGGAGACTTGGAGGGAAAGCTCCAGCAGCACTATGCACTGTGTCTGTTTGTGCTTCAGTCTGGAACAAAGGGACAATGCAGCTGCCTCATCATCCGTTCACTCATGTTGTTTTCTGTCTGACGATGTTCAGGGACAATGACGGCACAAGGATCCAATGAGGTGCGCTGTGGAATAATGCACTAGGCTATATGGCTGATCTTTGACTTCAGAAAATATGACAGAGGCTTAGAGTACATTGTTCGGATTTAGTTGGTTATTGATTTTTATGACAATGCATTTTGGATGCAGTACACAATGTGTTATGTTTGCCATTTGAGTACATTAGGGGTAAAAATAGAACTAGTATTAATAGAATAGTACTCTTTAAACTGTATGAGAAAATGGCATGCCTACAAATGCACCCTGTGATCATTTTATAGGATATAGCCAGAAAATAAATAAAAAAAGAGTACAGTCCAATAGCATTTGCATTCCTGAATACTTTGATTTGGTTTGTTTGGAATGTTGAGTTGAGTACATTAAGACATTTATTAGGCACCGGCTGCCCCATTAATCAAGTAAGTGTGTTTTCGGTGCTCAGATCCAGCTGTAGCTGGCTGATAGCTGATAGTGGTGGCTCCATGATGGATTGTGTGTATACTGTGTTCCCAGAGCAAGGAGCGGTGCTCCCCAGGCCGGGCCAGCCCCAGTGGCACACAGCCATGAGAAATTAGCTGAGTGTGCCCCACATTTTTCTGCCGTGACATGAATCTGCAGATCCACTCCCCTAAACATAACACACAGTCTGGGCCTGGAGGAGAAGCGTGCGGTGTGACTCATCATTCCTTCTCGTAACGAAGCTTGGCAGCGTTATTCTATGGAGTAGGATGCATTTCCTCATTCGGCTGCTCGGCCAATATCTGGCTAAGAGAAAATGTCCTACATAAGACCAGGCACTAACCTAGAACTAATGTGTCATCAAAGACAAAAAAACACATAGTTACTCTTTGAAACCGAAAGGGTTTCCTCTACAGCATTATTTCAACCACCACCGTTAATGCTGGCTGTTTATGATGACGTGATTTCAATGAGTGCGGATGGGAAATTCAATTAATTAATTACAACTTAAATTAATAATGTAGTACTGACATTTTCTAAATGCATTCACAACAGGTTCAATTACTAATTTGGGTTTAAATGAGATTCTCTGTGAATAAGTTGATTGTTGATAATCATCAGCAACAAATGGCAAGACAGGAGTTTGTGCTTCGGCCCCTGACAGCAGCCTTGTCACCTCTAAGCATACGGCTAATGTGTTGTATTCTCACCAAAGACAGCAGGGCAAATTACAAACACTAATAAACGCCATGCTTTTAACATGCTGCAGAGGAAGGCGACCTGCTCTGGGCAACGGCTGTTGGATTTAGGCAAATGTTATGGCCGTTTAAATATCACACATAATTTGTATTCACCATTCGCACAACCCTAAAGAGACACAAAAAATGGTACAAGGAAGGGAGCAGGGAATTTGCTTGCAAGGCTTTGGTGCTTGACGTTTGCTGAATCAATGAGATAAACATAAGGGCTCTGAATGTCAGAGTTTACATCTACAAGATTGAGGACTTAAATTTGGTCACTGGCGACTGCTCTTAGGGAAAATTCCATTTAAAAAGGTCAGGCTCAACACTCCTCATGCTGAATAACTAAATGTCTGGGTCCCTCCTGCTCTGGCCTCCCATATCAAAAAGCATCCAATTGACTTAAATACCTTTACCCTTCCTTCATAAAAATACCCAGGTTTGGAGAACATGGAAGCAGGCACCACAAAGTCTTGCAATATCAATACAAAGTTCCCCTGTTACGCTGTAATTATATATTCCTTTAAATGAATGAACCCAGGATCCTAGAATTATGGAATACA
This sequence comes from Centroberyx affinis, assembly GCF_046629955.1. Taxonomy (NCBI): domain Eukaryota; kingdom Metazoa; phylum Chordata; class Actinopteri; order Beryciformes; family Berycidae; genus Centroberyx; species Centroberyx affinis. The sequence goes on from NW_027279477.1 coordinate 626,530, forward strand.
CTATTGATTAAAAAGGCTGACTGGTCCTTAAGTGCATCGCACTCCGTCAATGACTTCCTTAATGGCCAACGCATTTGGTGGTGATGGTATGCACAGACAACAATCAATTAATTTTCTGCTCATTAAATCCGGTAATTCAATCATATACAAAGGAGATTAGCTAAAGACTTGGCATCGCTGTGGGCTTATCCATACGAGTCTTTGCCAGGGTCAGTGTTGGGGTCCGATGGTGGGAGTACAGCTTCATGAGGAAGCCGGCTACCTTATGGATGGGTCGCTGGGTAGGATGGGACTTGCAACAGAAGACCAGGTGGCAGTGCAGTAGGAGGCTCTTGGCAGGAGGTGGCTTTGTGAGACTGGAGGGGAGGAGAATGTTATCTTGCTGGCTGAGGGAGCCGTTTCTCACCCCCTGGTACAAGCCGAGCACCCTTCTGCCAAAGCATGCCTGTAGCGTGTGGGACTTTCACCAAGTCTGGAAGGGACAAGCTGAACTTCAGAATGATGAAGTTCAGTATCATGATCTTGGGGCTTCAACAAGTTCCATTTTTAGCCGACTATGAATGTAACGATATTTAAATTAATAATTAGTTGAAATTTTATATATATGTACATTTCCGTTGTGCTGGTGAGTCAGCCCATGCCCTGTTCATAACAGCTTTTACATCTTCTACAGTTGCTGTTTTAAACACCTGGGAGTGGGTGGGCCTTTCCTGGGAAAGATCCTCTGACACACAGGATGTGATTACGTCACCAGAAGCAGCAACTGCGGTTTGTTTGGAATATATAGAGGAAGAACTTGATAGTTGGTATGAGCAGTGATAGCCACCGTGGCTGAACCGACAAAGAAAAGAGTGCCGCCTACAGAAACTCAAAATCCATCAACACACAGAAAGGAAAAGACGTCACAGCACTGGACACACTTTGATTGCCAAGTGATCTCTGGGAAATTCAGTGCAAAAACACCACAGTAACGACATCGCCATAATCAAACGATGACTGCGCAGTTACCACTGTAACATATCGACTTACTTATTGTTTATTTGTGGTATTAAGTCAGCATTAATCCTCCTAAAATATTTTATCTTTGCTCTATAAATGCAGACTTTCATTCTCAGGAAAGCATTCCAACACAATCTAATATTATTATGTCTCAGCACTGTACAATGTGAAGTTTTCATGTCGACCCTGACTGTGCTTTCATGTCCAAACTATGTCAGAGAATGGGCACTCGCATTCATGAGAGAGACAAGTGCATGGCATTTCCCACACTGGCTGTGGTTTGCAGACAAGAGAGGAAATTGGTCTGGTAAATGAGATTGGGTGTGGGCCGTGGGGTGGAGGAGGTGGGAGGCATGCATTTGAGTGAAATGCTCTTAAAAAGGACCACAAGAAAGATGACAAGCCTGAAAGGGAATAGCCTTAACCTGGCAAATTAGGGGAAACAGCAGTCTGAGTGAACATCGCCCCTGCCCAGAGACTGACTCGAGCAGAAATGACCCTGATAACAGGCAACAGACAACAACATAGTTCTCAAATGAGAGGCATAACAATGGGTGGTGCATAATAATCTGCATCCAAGCACTATCTGCCTGCATCTCTTCTTGTTCAATCCTTTTCAATTATAGAGAAACACAACAAATACCTCTGGAAACCTGCTCATACCACAGAGAATACTTCTCCGATGAACTGTCTCTGATTTTAAAGCTGGTGGAGATTTTCATTTCTTTGCAGACAGAAATCTGTCCAAAGCAATTTGAAGTATTCTTAACCCTTTCATGTGTGATAGCCCCCAAAAATCCCCAATTTATCTCACTGAAGCACAACCATTGTTCCTAAACTTCACATGGGCAGATTCTAAGTGTCTGGCTCATCTTGTGACATTTTTCTGGTATCTCATTGTATCACTAATTTAATCATTTTTTACTGTTTTAATAATTAATGTATACGAGAAGGAAAAAGGACCAAAACAGATTAAATCAACCCTCCTACAACTGCAATGAGAAAAGCATGTACAATGACAACATGGCAATGTTGTTTGGAAGCTAGACATCTTGTGCCAATAACTAAGCATTAATATTTACAGACTGCCACAGTGTTTCTAACATTAGACACCACTGAAATATAGCAAATAAACTCATGGTGAAAATATCACTTGCCAACAGTTTCCAATCAGTTTGGCCAACAGAAGACAATTATCAGACCCATAATGAGTTCATTAGGATAATGAAAGAGCCAGGGCTGATTTTCTATTCTCTATCTTAAACCCTTGTATTAGCTTCTCCACTAGCAATTTAGATTAGCAAACCCCAGCACAGACTCAGAAATACACTGAGCAGATAAGACCAAATACATTACTGCTGCAGAACACATGGAGGTTAGAAAACACTTGCGCCAATATTAACTGCTGTACTGAATACAGGAGAATATGGGAGAACAAAATATGATGCCTGTGAATACATACAGCATGTTGGTGTATAAATATCAGTTCGAATATGACTAAGCCACAGATCAAGAAAATACCCTGGAAGTAAACAGAATGCCCTGATAGTAAAACAATGTCTTTGGTAATGCCTTGAGGGGGTGTGTGGGTCACGTTTTGCCTAATCTTCTCAAAATGTGGCAAACACAGTACAGTATGTACCAATCATAAACACAGCATGGCAAAATTAGCATGGTAATGAATCACAAATCATTCAGTTGCAACACTCCCCATAAATTCACGATGCTGGCCGTTACTCATCCTCAGCTTGAAGCATGTGAATGAGGTTAACACTCCTGCCATTAGCCTCGCTGAAACGTGCACCACCTCTCTGTGAGAAGTTTGAAACAGCACTCAGCAGCGCACCAGATAATAACGCATGGACAAGACTATCTGCTTTAATTTATATGCAGTCAGAGAGTGATCTGCCTCGGGCGTGTTAGGCCTGACTAAGCAGAGTGAGCAAGACATTGACTTGTCTGCAGAGAGCCTTCCCACGATCCGCCGAAGAGGAGCACAACTCCTTCGGCTCTGGACAGCAACGGCCCGCTGACGTACGGAGACTCCGACGTGTCTGGCAGGGCGGCTTGACATGGTCTTGACTGAACCTTGCAGTTAACATATGGCACCGGCTTGTAGAGTAAACAGCAAAACAGGGATTTCAGAAGAGTCTCGACAGTAGCGGCGTTATCAAGAGATTACATCCAGGGAACATGTAGCCTAAAACCAGCCATTAGGGAGAGCTAGTTCTGCTACCAAAGCAGCAGTTTCTTAATAACAATTACTGTTTTAAGTGTTCAGTGTGAAGTGTCTTCAAAAAGGAATGTTCCCCTGTGGCTGTGATACATAGAGACTCCTAATAGACTTTATCGGCAGATGAGAGAGAGAGAGAGAGAGAGAGAAGATAGAAAAAGAGAGAGATGTGGAGAGAGAGAGATGAGAGGAAGAGAGATAGAAGGAAAGAGAGGGAAAGAGAGAGGGTGAGAGAGAGAAAGAGAGAAATATTCCCTTGGGTATGGCTTAACTTTCCGGGGGTACATAAATTATCTGACTGCTGCATTGGTTAAACGTTAAATGCAAAGAGGATATAGTAAGTGCAGTACTACATTATTTTAGTAATTACTGTATTCCGAGGCAGCCAATATTCACTGTAATAACAGCTCCTTTAGAATAGCAATTTTAAAAAACAAAACTGTTCAAACCGTAGGAGTTTGCAAACAAAGGTGCGGAAAGGGGTCTATTTGAATTACACTGATAAAACAATAGCAACAAATGAACACAAAACATCTGCTGTTTTTCATTGTAGATATAAGTGCATACTACAGATATGAAGTATATTTTGCAGTATTTTGCAGTTATATATTTTGCAGTCATTTTGTGCATGAGTGCACAAAATGAAACATTTCAATTAGTACTGTTTAACAACATGCTAATGTCTATTCAACTGCCAATATTTCAAGAAATTTACATTTTCTGATCAAAACGGTCTAAGCTGCGTATTGTGTTGAGCAAAGTATGAATCAGCAGTGGCAGAGGTTTAGTAATCCACAGATGCAGAGGGAGAGATGGGAGACAGGAAGGTACGAACTGTGCTGCAGAATAGAGACACTTGGAGATAAGCACAGTTACAGAAAATGCAAACTAGATGAGTCACCACTCCTCCTCACACGTATCAGAACAACATATTTCAGGTAAGGTCATTACAATTACAGATAACAATACAGTGCCAGAATTCAGAGCTCTACTAACTGTGCGACTGTGTTTCACTATCTCTTGCAGGTTTGCAGTTCTGTTCGGTGTCCTACCCACAAGCCCTTCAACTCGCTTGGTGGGAACAGTGGCCCTCATTTACTGTGCTATTGTTGAAACAACTGCAAATTTAAGGATTGACGTGGTTGTGAGACAGGCATTGTCTGATTCATGAAGCTTCCTGGATATTAGCAAAGGAGCAAGCTGAGAGGGCACATTTACAACACCTACATTTTTGACTGCGCTCTGCATTAACACAATGCCCACTTCTGACTGCCCTCCACTGCAATCCACAGTGGGCATGAAGGCTTCCAATCGAACCCATTAATAAATGAGGGCTGTTGTACATATGAATTACTCCGAATTCAAAATTCAGCCTGAGTCACATTTGGATATCCATGACAACAGTCATCCATGTAGCACTTTTGAAGGCTCTGACCGTGAATACAGACTTGCCATTTGAGTGTCCATGCTGTGACTGCCAAGCACCTTGACAAAACAAGCAAAGGGGTGAAAGCTTCAAATTCAAAAATGTGATACTGGAGAAACTTGTGTCTCCTGTGAAGCCATTATTTTGTATCCTCCAGATTCAGAGCCATAATGAGTCTCAGGGGAGTGCACAATAATAAGCGGCATCTTCCTCTAAACACAAAGGGAGACAGGAAAGGCTAATAAAATGGAAGATGTTACACATGTCCCACTGTGAATCGATCACCAAACAAGTGAACACAGGAGGCTTTGTTTATAATACAATTTGTGTTGTCATAGTAGCTGTAGGAAATTAATTTATCCATATACCTATCCTATGTACAGATTCAAGAAAGCATTTAACATGAAATGCTACTCAGGCAAGAGGAGTTGTGCAGGGAATAGTGTAACCATCCTTGACCAGTTAGATAATTATATTTGCCCCAGTGGCTGAATATCAACAAATCTTCCACATTAATTGCTGTGACACTAGATGGGAGAATAAACATCACTGAAACACATTTTTAGAGTTGGGCTCCAAGATTAAAATATCCTTCAAATTTTGTGACATTTAATCACCAATGCCAAAACAATTCCCTGTGCATTAATTGTATTTAGCATATAAAGCGAATCTGATTCTATTTTAAAATCATTCCTTTAAAATATTCTGAAGCATCCCATTGTGCTCATGCTGAAATATTGATTTGTATTGAGTGAAAAGAGTGAATACATTGATTAATAATAAAAAAAGAGAGATGTCATTTAGATGTTGAAGTGGTCAGCTGTTTGTCCTGAAGCGCCATTATGCAGAGTGCAGCGGTTAACAAACGGAGAAAGACAAGAAAAAAAAAAAGGGATATTGGGCTGAAGTTTGTATTTTGGCCCACATTAACCACAGGAAGAGTGCTGTTGCACCTTAAGAGCTGGTTAGATGAGTTGTGTAATTGTGCTGAACGTAGAGTAATGCAATTCGTGATAACAGCATAGGAGCATGCTTCACAGACGACTGCCATGGCAACAGACTGGCCCAAGGTAGCAAGGGGCTAGATTTCATTTCAGTCCACACTGAGATGAGAAAATACGGATTTATCAACAACCAACATATCGAGCTATCAAATCTATCTGTTTTACCAGTTGATAGTCAGAGATTTCAGGTTTAACACGGGCAGAGCATCTGTTTTTAGACATATGCCTGATGATAACCAGCATTTTTTTTAGACATCTGAATGGGATGATAATGGGTTGGTAAAGGCAGTCTAAGCACTTAGATGTATGACAAGCATCAATTTAATTATTTTTGTGTATTTTTAATTTGTAGTTTGCAAGTCTGAAGAAAATGAAATAAGTAATTTGTAATTTTAACATCTATTAAAATCCTATTTAATACATTTTAAACATTTAATAGTTTGAACAGTTCCATGCAGTGAGGCAGATGAAACTATGTGATGGTGTGGAAAATCAATTTTTCACACTGGTATGTGATAAGACCTTAGCTGGACCCAATAAAGGGAGACAAAAATAATTATGATCCAATGAGTTTTCAAAGGGCAGCAAGACACCCTACTCCCTCGTCAATGCCATGACTTTCCCTTTGGCTGCACGCTTTGAAATCTTACAAGTTACAAGAATGGATAGAGATCAGAAAAGGGAAAAAAAGAAAAGGTTTTGAACCATGAGACAACATATTTCATAAAGACAGTGTGTAATGCTTGTATGACTCTTGACAGTTTACTTACTTTCAAGTCTCACACCTTTTTCGAGTTTCAGACAATAGGTAGAACTCAGTTTGATCACGAAATGTCAAATGTGACATAAATATAAAGCGGTAGAAGACTTGTGGTTACACTGAGCTTCTCCCAGGTGCGAATGTGTATGAATCTGAGGCAGGGTGTCGCTGGTGTCACGCTCAGTCGACTTTGCCTCGGTAAATAAAGGTTAAAAGAAATAAATAAAGGTCAGTAAAATCACTTTAATTCACATCTGGTATCAAACTGTAAACAGAAAATTCAGATATCAGCAGCTCAAAGGGTTTACAAAGCCTTATCACACAGAGACGACTGCGCAGAGCGGGAGTGATCTGTTAACCACCGTATACACAGTCTTAGCAGAGGTGTGACCTCATGTCTGGCCATTGACCACAGGCTATCACATCATCTAACAGCTTTGCGTCTCTAACTCCAGCATGCTCCGCGACTGCTGACTGTAATAGAATTTGGAAATAAGCTTGTTGAAAAGCATATTTCTGATGTCAAGTCTCCATCGCTGACCTCCATATAGGAAGATTGGATTTTTTAGAAGAAGTACTGAAGTGTTTGAGGGCCATTGACCTATTATTCAGAGTATAGTCCGCTGACATTGTTAAAACAGCAGCAACAACGCTACACAATATGCAACGCCTCACCTGCAGGAATAAAAATATAAGCATAATGCTACCCTCCATGTAAAACCCTTATGTGGAGAGAAGGGATATTGTGGATTTACCATTTATCAACCAATTAAAGCATTTTTTGGAGTATAATAGCATTGGCCATGGTTGTTATAGGACAAATGAAAGGGACAATTCATGACAGAGCACATTATGTACCCAGAGCAAGCTAAGTGGGTTTAATGAAGAAAAAGGGAGCCAGTGTAAAGCTCAGAGGCACAAACCAATCTCTCTGAGATTAATTTCATTAAGAACAGTAATTCAAGACTGCAAGCCATCTCATGTCTAAGCAAAAGCAAAGAAGACAAACAACTGAGAAGTTTTTCATTGTAAGGATACAACATTCTCATAAATTACATTTTTTTTTTTCTACATGGAGATTTTTGTTATTGCAGTTTGTTATTCCTATACAAGACTTCATAACATGTTCTCCTGTTTACCCATTTTGCAGAGATTGTTCAATTATTCGATCGGTTTGTGATTACAGCAACCAAGCTCTCCTTTCATTCTATTTTCTACTGTGCCTTATCACCTAGTAGATACTGATAAGATACAATCTAAAATTATAAAATCACAGCCATTCAGATGACATAATTGTATCACATATGAGCAACACTGGGGAGGCTTTAATGAGAACTGGACAGAAAGATATCTCTCCTTAAGTCTCTTCATCACTGGTGTGCTTCAAGGACACCATATTTACTCCGAGCATAATATTCAGTCAGCAATAGTTTACATAACTACCACTCTGTTGTGTGGGAACATTTTGCTTCTCATAAAACAAAATGGGGTAGTGTTAACCTCTGTCATAAATAGGGCATGTACAATAGGACATGCCAACAATTTGGCCTGCACATAAGTAATCCAGCCTTAGTCTTGGGTGGAGATAAACCCAGCGCCAGCGCAGCCCATGAATGTAAATTAGTTTTGTGCTGCAGCTCCATTTATGACTACGCAAGACGGACCGCAATCAAGGCAATGACAGGTGAAATGACTTCTAGCACAATTCTGTCTGTGTGATTAGTGGAGCACTGAACTAAGATCTAGGGGACTGAGAAGTTGCAGCTTTTCAAGCTCTGTAAATGAGTTATCAGGTTCCCTGGGCAAAATTTGGTGGGAATTAATAAACATTCTGAACATGTAGGAGGCCGAATCGATTTACAGAGAGACATATTCATTTGTGCTCTCTTGTTGTGTTTCTGTACTTTAATGGAAAAAGCACTCATGTGAAAATAGAGGGTTCAAAACACTCATTGTGCCCAAGAAACACCAAAGATATAGTGCTTGTTTTCTAAAAGCGACATCATATTCTATTTATCTGTTGCACTATATGCCATGGAGTCATGAACAAAAATTAACCTCAGCTTACAGTATAAACCATCGCTGTTTCTGCAGCAAAATGCAAAGTTGTACAAATAGTTCCATAAAGCGCTATTGTTTTACCTGAGGTTTTGTTTATGACAAATTCAAAACAATAACCATCTGAAGCAAAGTGAACAAGCCATGTGCTTTTTTCCTACTGTAAATATTGTGGGAGGGGAATTTACTTTTTAACTTTTTGGAGCATTTCATTTTTTTCCACAAAATCTTGTACTGAGGTTTGAAATAACGTATTATTGTTTATGCTGAGTTCAATGTTATTGGACATTGATCAACATTATCATTATTACTACCACCATCATCAGCAGCGTCATGAAAATCATCATCATTGTGAAAGTATAACTGTTTGTACTTGTAGATTGTTTGTTTGTAATTATTAGTCATGTATTGATTGTAATATGATAGTGATAGTAAAGCCCTCTATTTGTCACACTAATTAGCTGATTGCTGTCTTTATTAAATGCATTTGTTTGAAGTTAAACATGCAAAGACTGCTGGTTTAGTGCGCTTGTATAGGGTTACTTGAGTTACACAAGGCTAATAGGACAAATAATGGTTTGTCCAAAGCTATTTCTACAACGACCGTATTTGATGGTGTATGTTTAAGAAAGTGCTTAGTGCTGACGCTTGGCCATAAAAATAAACTGTAACACTTTGCTTGTGTGAGCCCACATCACCCCCTGATCAGGAACCCCGCCCACTCAATTACCCAAACATTATCAGCAGGAGGGTCAGGAGCTCACTGGAGATTTTAAGGTGAATTTTGATTTCATACCTTATGAACGATATAGCAATTGGACCTGTTATATTTGCGTTTTACATTTACAGCCTTTCGAGGCATATTTTAATGTCACAGTTTGCACTTCTGCCCATGTCCCCCTCTTTTCCTCATCTCCTTTCCCCCCCTCTGCTCCTCTGTCTGAGTTTATATAGAGTATGTCTGCTTTACAGTTATCACCCATACCGGCTCTGGTAAGAAGTTAATAAATCTCAAATCTAAAATGGAACTCATCACTTCTCAAAAAATAAGTCATGACCGGTTCAGAAGTTGTTCAGTGAAGCGTCTTGTTTTCTTCTTTCCTCGCACTTTCCACTGTCGCTTCCTTTCCCCCGGTTTTCACATATCAATTGCAACCGCTGAGCAGCTGGTTGTACAATTTGGATACATGAAGAACTTACTTCTTTACTAAAAATGAACAGCTTAATGATGTAGATTTAAAGACTAGCTGTTCCCACCAGCCAAATACTGAGGATAACTTTGTTCCACAAAGTCAGCCCACTCAGACCCACTTAAAACCAAATGACTAGCTTCATACAGTAGCTGCAAGAGCAATTTGTGGATGGTGCATTTTATCATTGCAAATGATGTTATTTCATGGACAGTAGCCTGGAAGAGCTTTTTACATGCATACAGTAAGTGTCCTTGTACAGCATGTGTATGTGTATATGTGCAAGTGCCTACAAGAGCCTGTGTCTGTTCTCCTGTGTGTGTGTGTGTGTGTGCACATATACTGTATGTTCCTGGATGCTGTATGGATATGTGAATGTAAGTGTGTGCATGTGCATGAGTCAATGTTGAGGACCGCTGCCCTCAACTTAAATATGTAATGCTGCCAGTGTAGATCCACAAGCCACAGTGTGTCATTCAGCTTCATCTCAGCCATAGCCATGTTTCACCCCCCCTTGAAACCTGCTGTCATCTAGATAAGATGAAAGCAAATTAACATCTTAAAGACTGAGCTTCAACAAAATGTGGTGAGGAATACTGATTTTGCACACTTTGTGAGAAAGAGCCAGAAATGTAGCCCAGAGGGACTTGTCATGACCTGTCAAGACTTACGAATGGAGCATTACATCCACACTATCACATTATGATAATCAATCTTGTTCACTAGCTGCAGTCTATCATTGAGTGAGGTACCATTTACATACAGTGTTAGTCATGGGCTACTCATGGGCTTTTTCACACCCGGAACAGGTTAATTACTACATACTGATACAAGTCATTTAACCATAAACACCCCCTAAACAAGACTAAATTAGCTGCATGAACAAGTGTAATCCCCAGTAAGTGAAATTAAACTATTTGAGCTTGGTACCCTAATTATGGTGATGAAATACCTCAAAATTAAAACCTGGTTAATCCTACCATGATCTTTAAATAGAAAATGTCTTAGGTGAGGTTTCAGGATTACCATTCTAAAAGGGATGGACAGCAGCTTTTGCAAAAAGGAGATTTCAACCGTGGTTCACCTCCGACTGGGAGGTAGATTTATACACCATGACAAAATTTGTGCCAAATGTGCTTCATCGTTCTTTACACCACCATGGAAGGTGGCCATGCATAAAAAACAGCTGGCGTACTAATCTATTGACCAGGTTACTCTAAAATGACTGCAACTGCACTGGAAAAGCTGATGTTAAAATTGAAACAGCTTTCCCTTACCTAAGAACTGACAGGGGCTATGAAGCTCATTGATTTGATAGCACTGCTGTTTTGACAACCTCAGGACAGAAAAAGAAATACAGCCTAACTCTGCAGTGCAGCACATGGCATCAAAAATGTCTGTTTTGAATGTCATCAGGATCACGCAAAAAAAATGCTGTTAAAATTGCATGGGCTACAAAAGTAAAATCAAGACTTTCAACATTCAAATTTTAAGATTTTTGATTTTCAAGATTCAAAATTCAAGATTTCAAGATTTCAACAGCATGCACTCCACAAAGTTATTATGGGGGATTACACATCAAAGTGTAGAATGACACTGGCAAAATAAATTATTCTCTTTTCACCCACCCATCCATTACAATCCAAAAACACTTTGAGTGCTTTGTTTCCAGGCTGCATCATGCCCCAGACTTAATGGAATTCTTCCTTCATTTATTCAAGGTCAAAGCTCATCACTCCCACAGTCCTTTGCATTGTAAATCTTCCTCTCTACATGTCTGTGGGGGCATTTGAATAATTGAAAATTTCCTGTAGTATTCCTCCAAATATCCGTATACTGCCACTGTATAGTGCTTGTCTGTTTTGAAAGAGAAAACAAATTTACATATATTACAAAAGCATGGCTTGGTAGATAAAGTCAGCAGAATAAAACATATTATACTAGGTACATATCTTGACTTCATGTTTTCTGCTTAAGTTGTCCAATAAGCAGCAGCTGGGATATTTTTCCCATTAAACAAGGTTATGAACCGAGGTAGTCCATTAGTGGACAAGCCTCAGTGTTCACGGTTACAGTAGTTGAGTGAGATTATTATCAGGTACAGCACCAAACACTCGGCTGGATGGGTATGGCATGCTGGCACTCATCCAAGTCCTGACAAACACATTTCTGCCCACTGAGAGCATAATGCAGTACGGTGTGGTAGTGCTTTACCCACTCCATCAAAGCACCACACCACAATGCTAGAACAGATACCAGCCAGACTGTTCAAATCTCATAACAGTAATTCATGGCCAGGTGAAAGGTCACGGTTTGCTGGACTGCCACATTTGCCCAGCATAAACAAACTGAACATGGTGCGCAAGGAATTCATTAGCCACTGACTATTTCTACCAGCTCATTTTATACTGCAAGCATTTCCAATCAAGCAATACAACGGCAATTAGCTCCCCATGAGTGATTTGTTTCTCAAGACACTCTCTAAGTGTCGCTTGGAAACAGACATGTAAATGAAGACGTTCCCATTTTACAACATTTGCGACACAAATTGAAAAGAAATAAGATTGAATGGCAATATTAAATTTCTGTTTATCTTTTCCTAAAACAGGGAACAGCTTTGATCAATTTTGAAGATTGTCGAGCCAGTCACAGCCTGGCCATCTGCGGGGATTTCATTCAGGGTTGATTAAAGATACTATGCGGATAAGATTGTACTTTTGGGAGCGGATGGACAAAATGGAGAGATTAGCTAGTTGTGAAAACCAGACTAGGCGGAACTCCTATGCACCAAAATATTCTACACCCGTTGCTTTACAAGAGTGATATACAGTATTTTTATATAGAGAAAAAAGAATGAGAAAAGTAGCTTCAAATTGTAGCAAAGTTTGGAATTGGAAAAAAAAAATGGCAGCACTACCAATCCGTAGGCTGCTTTTTTTTTTTTGTTAAATGTATTCTTGTTTAAATAAAATAAAGGGCAATCCAAACCAACCCAAGGAGAGCTTTGCTTAGTGCATTTAGTTTAGTAAATCACTCAAAATAATAGTAATGAAAACAGCCTGTTCAAACTCCAGCTTGTCTTTGTCTGTTTGATGGTAGCAAGAGTGCAGAACATACAGGTTGCATGACAGGAAGATCCTGTATCACAATGTAAAACAGTGCAGGTTTCCATGACGATTTCAGAAGAAGCACAAAGAACAGTGAGTGAATAACACTTTCTTACTTGCTTATTTTACATGACGCTCATTTGATCATGGCACTGGTTTAAATTTTAAAAGGGAAGTGCAAGAACAAATGACTATTCATGTTGAGTGTTCACACAGTGCTTTGGGGTCTGCTTCTTTTTAGGTAGATAAAAATAATACACTGATCATGAAACATTCACTCACAAAGGCCTACTAGTGAACTGGTGACTAGAGAACCTACTACACATATTGTTGAGTGGAGATGTTTCCCAACTGCAATAATACGTTAATAACTGCCATACTATGTTCTCTGTGTAAGTAACACTTTTTACAACATAGATTATGAGGCTGCTGCTGTATAAAGTTGTCTCATGTCACCTGGATCATGAAGAAGTCTCTGCCTTGACTCATTTATTCCATTATTGCTAAGGAACACACAAAATGGGTATCCAAACCCTCTGCATGAGCAATGCAACACTGTGGTATAGCTCCTGTTTCATGTTTTAATTTACTTTCCAATTCAGTTCTGCCTCAACATGAAATGGTCATGCGTTATCAACCGTTTGCAATGAGTGACAGTCTATAAACCCGAACCGTCATTTGGTTGAGGATTCCTAATTAACGAATGACCAAAAGAAAATGACTTACAGTTTGAGTTCAGAGGAAGGCATTTCATTCAAATGGTGAATGAAAAAGTGATGATTGGTTTGGATAGATGACCAAATGGAGCGTAGAATGACTCAAAGCACAGAGTAATACAACTCAGTGATAACTCACCACCATGGACTCTTCTGCAATTTCTGAATGATTTGTAAAAAAAATTCTTTACAGAAGCCAGCAATTTTGATTAGGCACTTGAAATACACAATCCCACTGTGTCTGACAACTGATTACTGAGCTATAACTCAAACATATGTAACACATGTTTCAGAGCAGCATCGATGAATATTAAAATGCTTGAAATAAACATGGGGCAGAGATACTGACAACAGAAAGTATAGTGACTTAATCAAAGCTTGGAGCCAGTCACAACAAGCAATATGCAGTCAAAACTGAAAAAAATATGATGAAACCTTCTCTAAGATTTGCCAAGACAAATACTGATGTGCATGCTTAGCTTAAACCATCACATTTGGCCTGAGAATGACACCTCATGGACAAACTACTTGCAAGCTGTAATGTTTCCTTAAGATGTAGGGATGCACGACATTTAAGACAAATTGTTGCCTTCCTCTTGAAAGGTGAAAATGTCTCAGGATATGACTGAACTATCCAGCAATGACAAAAAAGTAAATCTTCCCAACTTTTCTTTCACCTGACCACTTATACTCATCACAGCCCTTGAGATGTTGACACAGGCGGCATGAACTCAGATGAAACATAGCAAATCATTGACTGATCGACAAGAATACCTCTTAGACGAGAGCAAAACACTTCACAAATACATAATGTTTCATGCTCTTGGACCTTCTCTTAGCACAACACAAGCATTTGGTTACACTATACTGTGCAACAGCTATGACAATCAATTTCAGCAGTAGCTTTTTGAGAGCATTAAGAGCACTTAAGGTCTTTGAACAGAACCACAGTATTAACTGTGGTCAACTGTATATGAGAATATTAAGTGCATTATCCCTAATGCATCTGATTCAAATAAATTGCTCAAACCACAACAAAACTCTTCTGGCTTTCCATTAGAAAATGAAACAAAGGGGGGTGCAGACAAGCAAGGAATAAACATCACACCTTCAGAACAATAGTAAGTGAAGTGATAAAAGAGAGCATGGAGGTGTGGGTACTTACTGTGGAGAAGTTCATTGGGAAGCAGTCCTCTCCTCGAAAGGTGCACTGCAGTAGCATGTCACTGATGTCATGACCTGTGCGGTTATAGAAATCAGTCATGTTGAACAGTTTGGGCTTGAAGTTCTGGAAGTTTGCCTTATCCTTAAGGGCGGCCAGAACCTCAGGCTCAGCCAAGTGCGGGTTGGCTATTTGGTAGTTATTGTTCAGGAGGGCCAGAAGCTCCCCCACATGATAGAGGTCATTCCTGGTAATTTTAGAGAATCGGAACTCGTTGAGGTTACAGAAGGTAACTGCTGGGAAGGTGAGGTTAGTCGCCGCCACCTCGTCCAGCTTGGTGACGTGAGGATACTCAAAGTAGTACGACACTCGATCCATGCACACCAGCATTAATAAGCCTAGTGAGCCCATGAAGGAAAGAGTCCAAAGGAACCGACGAAATGTCATGTGCCCATAGGCAAATATGTGGCTCATGCCATGGAGGGTGGATATGTTGGCGAAGGCTTGCAGGTTGGAGGGCCTGATGCTTTCAATGCTTTCCTCTGAGCCTCCCTTCATGGCTGTAGATTTTCAGTACTGTCTCCCCACCAAGAACTTAAGGTTAGAGACTTTGCTTAGCAACAGCAATAGCAGAATCCAACCGCCAGTGTTGGTATGGCACAGCTGCCTCTTTATTTCCCCCAAGAAGTGGCAATCGTCTAAATAAATAGCTATCTTAAAATGGTTGTCAGTCTCTGTAACAATTTTCTTTTCATCACAATTCACCTTCCAGTGGTTGTCAGCTGTTCCTCTAGTCCCAGGTCCCCCCTTTCTTTCAGGCTCCTCTTTTATTATCTCCAAAGCTGTCTCTCTCACTCCCTGCTCAGCTGTCCTTTGTAGCAGAACCAAACACAATGACAGCTCCAGAAACACCCACTTCTACCAAAAGGCAATGCCTCCTGAATCCTGAGTGGTGTGAAAAGGGACAATGAAAAGAACAAACAGAGAAAATAGCGAACGTAGAAAGAGAGACGAGAGATGGGGGACTGCAATGAAAAGGGCTAGCGTTTGGAGAGAGGTGCTAAGCCTCAGCAGTCAATGGGACCCTTCCTCCTCCAATCGGAGAGAATGCCTCTACATCGCTGTGATAATGGGATGCAATGGTTTTGTGAATGGAGGTAATAAAGAGAGAAATGGCTCACTGGTCCCTCGCTGCCACCTTCCTTGGCTCTCGTGTCTGTTTTGCTCTTCTCTTTTCTTCCAGAATGAAAACGAGGGGGTCAAAGACCTCCGACCAACCCACCACTGTGCTTGACAACCGGTGTTCGCAGCTTCCACGGGTTCCACTTCCTTGTTTGCTCTGATCCTCAGTTAATAGGGAAGACCACCTCTTGATGCTTTATGGCCGCCCCCCGCCAGCCTAGCCACTAAAGCCGTTTTCGAGACCTCCAGCTTTAGTCCTGTTAACATACAGATTTATATTCTGCCGTCTGGAGCCTTTCACTCTCTTTTGCAAGCTCGCGTCCTCTCTCTCTCTCTCCCACCACTCCCCCCTCTCTTGCTCTCTCTCTCTCTCTCTCTCTCTCTCTCTCTCTCTCTCTCTCTCTCTCTCTCTCTCTCTCTCTCTCTCTCTCTCGCTCCCTCTTCCTCTTTAGTAGTCAGGATCCATCCCACTGCTGAATGGCTGCTTTGCCTGTGTGTCTGTGCTCACAGGGGAAGTCTCTCAATCTGGACACCACCTTCACTGTGTTATTATTCTCTAATACGCCCTAACAGCCTGTGCCGTCAACATGTTTGCTCTCGTTCTATGTATAAGAATGCCACAGGTTGCGTGTTTATTGCATCGATAAACATAATTGCAGCTAAATGGTTCACCTGTAAGATAAAAATGGAGTTCCAGAATAAAAATGAACCCCGACGATATTTTATCCTTTTCCTAACAAAGCAAATGAACAAAGGAAGCCAAGAAATGACACCCAATTAAATGATCTATTGATTATAGTGTATGGTTGATTGATCATTGATCACCATCTGATTCAGCTTCATTATCTATGATAGGCTATATTAAAGAATATCGAAGAAGAACGAGATATATGAGACCTTTATGTAGTGCCATGTTTGTGATAGCATGGGTAAAAATACTTCCATTTTGTTTCTTTCCCATTTAAAGTGACTAATCCTACAAGCCTGTCACCCGTCTGACCACCGTGGTCCCTGGACATGGTGAATGCTCCCTCAGGCGTGACAACATTAGAATTTCAGGCTTGACCAGTAATGAAGTTGGTGTTCTTATTGGGGTTATAAGTTCACAACATCATTCAGAGAAACCCTTTCATTCTTTTAGGAGCAAACAAGATTATCACTCATTGGCTACCCTAGGATGTCTCATTATCATAACAATAGGTGAATTGCCAAGGATATGACCACAACCCTGGAGGATTAAATCAATATTCTGTCCTAGTAACCAAGCTCTGAGAGCATAGCAACCATTACCCACAACACTGCAGTGGCATGCAATTGAGATAAAACTAAAAATACCATTTTATCCATCAACTTCTCAGAGAAAAGCAATGTCAAACACATATTGTCACGGTAGAGATGCAATTTGAAAACTGCTCACTGAAGGAAATGCAACATGATGGCTGAAGTGATAGACTATTGTGGTTTTGTGTCCACCTATCAGGTTGCTTTTACCTGACAGGGAATGTAAAGGCTTCCAGAACAGATCTTCCAGAACAATGTTTGAGGTATTGCAATTTAAAAACTACAAGACAACAGTCCCTTTTGCCTCTTCCATCCACCAACAGCACACACCAAAATCGAGACAGGATTGCGGCAGTTAATTTATAACATCCTTGCACCTTAGATATATTTAATAAAAATCTTTGTCAGAAGTGCACTGACTTGATTATGATGTTAAATTAATAAAAAGACATTTCCATCTCAATTTACAATTGGTCTATCCTAGTCTCAAGGCCAGCAAATCCACCCATGCTTTATAAATGTATAACATTCAGCCACACCCCATTATATTTGCAGTCATGACCAATAATGATAAATGTGCTAAAAAATGCATTACAGTGATGGATGATGTTTTGCCCATTCAACATGAGACCTTGGCTGGGACTTCATATGACATCATTCACAAACACATTGCATTTCAAACGATGTTGGTAACAAACACATACAGTACAAATCCTTCAGTACGGAATCGCATTTGACGAATTACTGCCTGAAATAGAAATCAAGTTTATATTTGGCAGTAATGGTTATGCTCTGAAGGGTACTTTGTGTTTTGAGAAATAAGCATAACACACACATAAATGAGCATGCGGGGAGCACTATAAAATGCTCCATGGATACATATTGGTAAAACCAAAGCAGGTGGGATCGGTCTTGGTGCTGGCTGAGAAGCAATAAACTAGAAGAAACACACAGCTTGCAAACCAACAGCAGCAATCGTGTCTATGGGATCAACTGTAAGTACCAGTGAGTATAGTGCGATTGAGTTGGAGGGGGTCACCGGACCTGCTGGGTCCCGCCAGAACTAGCCTCACCCATTTCTCTGAACTGAGCAGTAAAAACTGAGGAGAAAAAATAGTAAATGTATGGTGATGCTACAGTGTAAATTTCACAGAATCTAGCTGAATAGCAGAAAAAACAAAATAGTTGAAAAAAAAAATGTAACACAAGTAGGTTGCGATATGTCATTGTATTCCCTTCTGTGAAACAAACATGCAACAAAACATGTATCCAAATCTTTATAAATATTCAATATCAGATGATAATGATTTTTGTCATCACTGTTGCATAAATTTGCATCTGAAATAGCATTCACATATTCTGCAACAGAATGCAAATAGCTTACACTTCACGCTGAATTTATTTGCATTCTCTCTACATTTAGGTAATTATATCCTGTGTAAAGATTAAGAAACTTACATTCCAAACTGGTGGTATACTAGCAGGCATGCCTGTTGTTGCAGATTGTGGGATGAAAGTGGTGGACTTTTCGACAGTAATTGGCTTTCAAGTGGATGGTAGAATGCGCAGCATAATGCAGTGAATATTAATAAGAAGGGGAAATATTTGAGGCACTCTCTCCTAAGCACTGTATAAACGTTTCGCTTTTCTGGGCCTTCGAATGTGACTCTTAACTGCTGACAGATATTCTGAAAATTCTCTGTTCTGACACACTTTTGAACTTGGACTGTGTGGCTATGGTCTCTTTCTACATAACTGACTGTGTAAGGAATGTAATCTCTATCTAATGCCAACTACTCCAGAGATTGTAAATGCATTTTACTGACAATGCAACATTTAAAAAACAACTGGAAGAGACGCTTTAAACAAAATGCATGACCTGAATGTTAATGATTTATTTGACATTGTAAAAATGCAACAATATTTATTGGCTGGTTAACCCTAAAACAACCAATACAAGAGTGAGGAGCCACTGCTTGCTAAATTACAATTCACACTCATGTTTAATATGTGTGCCAATCAAATACAGCACTAAATGTATGGAAGAGCCTGGAGATATTTATAATAATCTAGGCTCTTCCATAGTGCTGTATTAAAATATTTCATCATATTTTGTGGAAGTGCCATTTCAATGTGCATTTCAGTGTTTAGCATAATTCAGACTTCTATGTATTCCACAACCAAGAATAAGTCAACGATTTGGAAAAAATTATGATCAAATATGATAAAAGGCTAATCAAGGGAACGGCACCATGCAGCCTGATAAATGAAGGAAAGAGTAGCTGAATTATTGTCACTTTCACTGTGATTGATTGCTTAACTACACCAACAAGATTAGTGGGAGATGTTTGTTACTGTTTAGGGCATCAGGTCCATAATGCACATTGTGATTCATACTGCTGGTTGCTGTGCTGTAAGTATGTCTGCTGTCATCAAAGACATCCTGCAAAAGCTTTGGCAAGATACTGTATTGTTCTTTATCTCTAAACAGACATTTAACCTGATTTGACAGATAAACACCTTTATTCAGTGACAGCAGCATTGCTGCTACTTTCACCATGTGAATTTAAACGATGTTGAATGACACAGTGTGGCAATGATATGAGATATTCAGTAATGTGCTATTGCTCTCTACAGTTAAGGGGAAAGAAAGCCACCCTGGTATGAGACAGAGCTAAAAAAGAGCAATAAGCAATTTATTGTGATGCCCAAGTTACTGAGATTTGGCAAGCACCTCTGAGGCAGATAACCCTGTTAGAAACTGGTCCCAGCTGATAACTTTGTTAAACAGTATAGCAGCTGACGTTTAAGAGCGCATGCATCAAAAAGTTATAGAGTTAGAGAGACAGAAATGCTCCACTATGCCCAGAACAGTGCAGTGCCGATATGGAGGAGCAAGAACACAATTTGAATTACAGTGAATCATATGACACTGAGGTGCAAGCACGTTCCCTGATAACTATCCCACCCTGCCAGCACTTTAACTTATGTTTTTCCCACATGAAAAGGGTCATCTGGTTTACAAAAGGACACTTGCAACAGTAACTGAGCTTCACTGTGTGATATGAAACTATGAAAAAAGTGTGGATGGAATAGATAGATGCATGCATTCAAACATTTTAAATGTAGTAGTAGTAATAGTTTAGATGTGTGTAGCCTATCAGTGAGAAAAAAAACATTGCTAAGTAAATCCTTAGCAACAGTAGTTAGGGTATGCAATGAATGGCATCCCTGTTTTCACCTACACAGTATCAAATACTTTTTTTCACCGCTAAGATAAACTGTGAGCTATTTAAGGTTTTAATTCAGCGTTCAACAAGGCACAAGAAGGAGCAGCCAAAGAAAAATAAGCATCTTGCCAATTTAAACACTTGGCAAACCTCTAACAATTGTTTGAATGAAGATATGGTCACAGCAACACAAACTGGTATATTTGTATATAAGAGTGCAAGACAACACGTGAGTTCGGCAGAGTAATCACTACAGCGATCAAGCTAAGCTTTGTTCTATTAAGCCACAAACCCTACAGAAAAAAAATAAGCATAAGGAAACACTGTTCATCGCCTAAAGCAATATGTTGATATGAAAAGCTGTTATAAACAAAACAGCCAGCATTTTTTTTTCTGTTGATCTGTGATTGTCAGACAGCTATAGGGAGGTAGGATGTGCACACACACTCACCTTTTTTTTTTTTTTCCATTTTCTCTTCAAAGACGAAGCAACCAAGCCGCAGAAATCTGCCAAACAACAGACAAAAAGATGGCCTTCATAATGGGTCAACCAATAGCTGCTTTTCAATGTGTGTGGCAGTTGCTAGCAAGTGACCTTGCATAAATGTTGTCTGAGATAAGGACCTGTTCACCTGTATTCTACTGCTCGATAAGTGTTGTGTGAGATAGTGGAGGGGGAAAAAAAAAGAAACAAGTAGAAAGGAGTGCAAGGTCCAGGACCCTGGATGTGCTTGGCAACATAGTGGGAAGAGGCTCGAGCACCAAGGATGGAGAGGAGATTCGGCCTTAATTAGGGGTTCTAATGGTAGCAGAGGCGTGTCATTGATCAAAAGAAATGCTTTACCCATTTCTGAAGTACGTGAAAGAAACGAAAGCAGATGTCCTTAAGAATCTGTAACTTCAAAAAGGTGTTTCAAGATTAAGTAAATCTAGGAGCGTACGAGAGGGTCAGTGAAGGGCGACAGGGAAAGCTTCTGAGCTGAAGGCGGGAGACAAATAATACGGATGTGTTAGAGATATTTGATTCTGCTTAGGTTGACTGGGTATTACATGCTTAGACCACTGCTGAGTGGATATATACGTATATATTTGTATATTTGTATTTTTGTGGGTAGACCTGGTTTGTATATTGTATATTTATCCCTGAAAGATAGAAATATGGCTTTGTTTACCTTGCTTCATGAAAATCTCAAGATTTCAATTTCACATTTTCACATTTTAAATAAGTAAATAAATAAACAAGCAACCAAGCAAATACATAAATACATGGAGCTTGCTCGAGGTACTAAATAATGAGCCCATTGCTAATTAAAAGCCAAAACTTCTCAATGATGAAGCTGTTATTGCTGGCAAAGGCCCACTGGTTCCTGAGAGAGCTCTCATGTCAAACATTTTCCAGTAACAGCATTGGCAATTCACTCTACACACAAAAAAAACAAACACTTGATGATACGTCATATTGCAGCAGCTCTCTCACATTCACTGATCAGCTATCACAATGCAGGTTTTTAATATTAGGAATGTATCCTCAAATAAATCCCCATAAGAATGACATCATCATACCATGTCTGAGGCCAGGAAAACTGTATATAACTTGGTCTGATCAAAATGAATGAAGAGTTTGACAAAGTGCTTTACCATTAGAGAGATGTGTTTGTATGATGAATGGCATAATTCATGTCCAGTCCTGCAATGACTTGGATTTCATCAATCAAACAGATAAGACTTATATGATACAGGAGCTAGGACATACATCACAACATGCACGTTAGACAATACGGATAAATCTTTGAACTGTATTATTGGCGTATGCTTTTGCGGATATTTCAGCAACAGGAAATATCCCAGAGATGATGCCCAACTAAAATATGGATGGAAAAATGCATTACCATTTTGAGCTGGTCCCATTACTTTAGGCAAGTACTTCTTACATGGGGTGAGAACCTATATGGGCTCTATATTTCTGGTGGATACACACATTACAAGAGTGCAAGGTCCAGGTCCAAAGGCGAGAAAAAAAATCCAATTCAGATTTTGGGCAAGTAAGCTTTAAGCTTGCTTTAAGCTTTAAAAAAAAAAGTATGTGAAACTCAGTAGATATTGGTATGTTTTATAATCATATTCAGTTCTAAAGAGGGTTTTGAATACATTACATTAAGTGACATGAATTCTATAAATTTTTAATGCTGCCCCTCCTTACAGTAAAACTTTGAGATCCAACTGAGGTATAATTTTTCACCTAAGAGAAAAAGAATAAAATCAGTATGAAAATCTCATATTTGTCAGGCTCTTCTTCACATAGAGTTAAAGAAACGAAATCATAAGTAGTAGGCTATGACATACAGTAATAAAACAGGAGCACTGACCTAGGGCTAGGCAATATATCAATATTATATCGATATCGTGATATGAGTCTAGATATCGTCTTAGATTTTGGATATTGTAATATCGTGATATGACATAAGTGTTGTCTTTTCCTGGTTTTAAAGGGTGCATTACAGTAAAGTGATGTCATTTTCTGAACTTACCAGACTGTTCTAGCTGTTCTATTATTTGCCTTTACACACTTAGTCATTATATCCACATTACTGATGATTATTTATCAAAAATCTCATTGTGTAAATATTTTGTGAAAGCACCAATATTCATCCCTACAATATTGTCGCGATATCGAGGTATTTGGTCAAAAATATCGTGATATTTGATTTTGTCCATATTGCCCAGCCCTACACTGACCCTACTATAATCTAATTTAAGGAACAACAGACAGTTTCCAGACAGTTGTAAGCAACAAGCTTACAAATCAAACCAAATGTGTCATCATCAGTCAGGCACAATGTAGACATGAGACTAGCTCAAACTGAAACCATTGAGATGGACCACATACCTCCATAAAAGTATTATTTATTTTAATTTATAAGAAACCTGGCCTCTGTGTACATCAGTCGATCTAGTATAGGCATACCAGTAAATACAATTGGATCTTACACATACTGCAGGTGTTCCCTTGACAATGCTATAGTGTTTTATTTATTTATTTCTAAAATACTGTAGATGCTGTAGATGTCTGTAGTCTTTCACGTATAAAACTAGTGCAAGCGCGACACCCAGTGGACAAAGTGAGTATGTGCAAGTGATTTGCCTCAAAACAGTCTGCACTATTAACCTGCCTGTAAACAAGAACTACTTTGCATGCAGGTTAGTCTTTCCTAGTGACTATTCATTTCTCGGTGTAGCTGTAGTGAAGCGCCATAGTCAATGGCAAGTCTATCCATCACCATCCGAAACCACGTGGGCTGAATTAATCGCTAATTAACGCACGCTATAAAACCAGCTGCCCGTGCACAGAACGCGGGATAATAATTCCTAAACTACTTCTTGTAGAAAAATATATCACGCTTTCCTCACTTTTGCACGGTTTCTAAAATGACTAACGATGTATCCAAAAAGAAGGGGAAGGGGTCAGGTGAGAAAAAGGCGAGAAGAAAGGCCAAGAGGAGAGAGACTTACGCGATGTACATCTATAAAGTTTTGAAACAGGTGGGTTGAGCCGCCGCGAGCGAGCTTCGGGCTCTGTTTTGATCTTCCCGAAAATGGTTTGGTTTCTCTGGTGGTGGTGGTGGTGTCTTCAAATGAACAACCGTTTTCCTTTGCCCCCCCATAAAGGTCCATCCCGACACCGGCATTTCTAGCAAAGCCATGAGCATCATGAATTCCTTCGTTAATGACTTGTTTGAGCGGATTGCCACGGAAGCGTCCCGGCTGGCTCAGTACAACAAGCGCTCCACTATCACAAGCAGAGAGGTACAGACTGCTGTGCGGCTGCTGCTGCCCGGGGAGCTGGCGAAGCACGCAGTGTCTGAAGGTACCAAAGCTGTCACCAAATACACCAGCTCCAAGTAAAAGACTTTCAGCCGCCCCCAAACTTATTATATGGACACGCACAGGACTGAAACCTGTACATCAGTGGTTGCAGTATATAGGCTGGATTTAAGTTGAGTTCTTTTTGATTTAAATAAAAGCATCAAAAGGTGATGTCTGCCTAGTTTGCTGTCCAGTTGGCTTTTTTATAATCTCAATGTGAGTATAAATCATTTAAGCATTACTATAATTTACCATTAACCACTAGATGGGGTTATTTCACATCTGCCATATCATTTCATGCATAGCATCACTGACTCTCAGAAGTGAAACTCATTTTCCTTGGCACATACAAACTGAATCCTTGAAGTTTCATATAGTAAACTCGCACTGCTCCTTGTTTCCAAACGCCTTTCCCTCCAGATGGCCACAAAAAGGGCACAGAACTTGTTTCAAACCCAATTAAGTCATGATTAAATAATTTGTAATTTGGTGTGGTTTTGCGGAAAAAAATTTCAGCTATAATGCATTCATCCCAAAACCTCACCCTAACAAGATCCATTATTCAATTAGCTAAGTATTGGCAGACAGTACTTCTGAACTGACACTGACGGAGGAAATAAAAGATAATGCGATATTGGATCCTTGTTATGAATCCTAATCAAGCTTTTAAAAGACAACACTGTCAATCTACTGAATAGTACTTGATTACAGGATAATGACACTAATAGTCGCACCAGTGCAATCTGCATAAAATGGAGGAACTGATAAAGGTCTCTCCAATTAGGATGATGTTTACATCAGGCTGTACATGCACCTATTACCCTTATCAACATCCTACAAAGCCAAGCTTTCTGTGTTAATGTCCTTGGATGCGGCTCCCACCACTGCCTGTTATTGTCAAGCTACCCATTTCAGATGTTTCCTGGTACTCTTGGTAATGATATGAAATCTACAGATGTTATTATTATGAGGGTGATACAGTCTTTGATGGCAGTGACTTTTTTCATGATTATCATGGCCATTTAGGTTTTGTATCTTGCCCCCCCATATCCCCACTCATACCCGTGCCTGGTAGTCATCGCTGTCTCCTTTAGGCAGGCTGCTATGAACACATTATGGATGGGTGCATTAGTGACTGATGCAGAGCCTGGGCTGGCTTGCCTTGTTTTCGTGTGAGAGTGCATCATTAGAAAATGTTCCACTTGGCAGGGAAGCGCGTATTAACTGCACCCGCAATGAAATGAGGTTGTGATAGATGGTTAAAGTTATACAGGACTATTAGGTTGAAATATGAACCTCTCAATTGTCATGATGAAGCAGAGGGCTATTTGCGTGGTGATCAGTGCATTGAGAGACAATTGGAATCCGCAAAGACCGATACAATACATTATAGGTAGTGGGCTCAGAGCTTTTAAAAGAGTAGAGAAAAAGTAATCATGCTTCCACAGAATAGTTCAGAGCCACTGTTCAAATCAAGGCTCTATAAATTCATTTAGGCTCTCCAACATCTCAAGCATTGCGATGAGACCTGGGTTAGATTGGCACACAGGACACCTTTGTGTAAGCCCTGTTGAGGACTCTGATGAGCTATAGATATGGAGGTTTATTGGCCATCAGAGGTATTTGAATGGCATTAAAGGCTTGAAAGCAAACAGTGTATAGACCTTGATGTGTCAGTATGGACTATAGTGTCAATGCCACACCACATGCCACATTAGGAAAATGGAAATGGACGTAAAACAGAAATGGTAGACTAATGCATAAATACAGTAACTAGCTTCCCTTTAGATACTCTAGCTAGCCAATTAAGGAAGCCCATTATCTCCTGCCATGTTGCCATGGTGACCCCCAGTTATTCTACGGTGTGAATACAAAATTATAAGCCTATTCCTCTCTTTTAACTGCTTATATGTGAGCTAAAATGTTAATTGCATCTTAATTGTTCTGTACAGAATTGCAAATACCACAGACATGATCTCACTTCCCTCGGATATGAATAACGTTAAATAACACAAGTCATTAAAATGAGAAACACCTCATGGATAATTGAGTGCTCTGATGTCATGGTGACGCTTCCTCCAAAGTTAGACTTTTTTGTGTGAGCACTCTATGTTTTAAACTAACAGCAGATCCAATTGCAAACCCATTAGCATTTAATATTACTGTAATTACTGTGTACATTTCATTATGTTCTCAGTATATTAAATGACTGCTCAGTGTGGAGGGAGGGCTATAGTTTAATCTCTTTCTGTGTTACTGTGTGCCACAGTGCTCAAAACAGCATTAAGAGGCACATAATCAGAGGGAACTAATTGCCTATGATTGCATAAATGAAGTGCCTCCCTCTCATCAGAGCTGTTTTTGATGTCCAGTCTCGTACCGCCTTAGGAGAGGAAGGCGGCTGACCACAATGCAGAAACCCTCGGAGGCAGCTACTGGTGGGTAATGTGAGGAAACTGAAGATTTAGTATGTCCACAGGGGGCTATGAGGGCAGGGGGTGTTACCACTGCTGATGTTTTTTGTTGTCATCAGAGTTGCCTCCGCTTCACAGAGGGAAAAAAAAAAAAAACATGAATGCCCACCATTTGAGAAATGAATTTATCGAAGTCACTGTCTTTTTCCCCATTAGTAAGTGTTTAGTTCAGCGTTTTAAATAATTGCGTTACCAGGAATGATATTTAAAATACATTTGGGAGTCAATGAGGCGGGAAAGTGCCTACATGTTTTGCTGATGACACCCGGGCCATTTGGAAGACATCAAAGTAGAGAGGAGGTAGCCCAGATGCATATTATAAACTCATTATGTATATCATTTAAAAGGATGTACTCCAGCAGCAAAAACAATATTCCTAGTCTCTCTCTGGTAATGTGTGTTTCCAAAGTTGAAACTCTTACCCGCCTTCAGTTTAATGTGGCATCTATTACCAAACTGTAACATAAAATAAATGTCCTTGATTTCCATACTAGAATAGTCATTAAGGTATAGATGAGATGCAACTATGAGTCTGTTTTCAAGTGGGAACGCAGAAAAAAAACTCGCTCCACTCTACAAATATCTTGTATTCCTCCACCAGTAGTACAGATCAGTTTCCTTTTCTTAGAGCCTGCAAGCATCACCTTTTTGTAGAGTCCCACAGAAATATCTGTTATCAATAGATCCAGCAAAACCTATTCCAGTAGGACATAATATCAGAGGAACTACGACCTGCAGTCCCCCATACAAACCCATACTGGTGTCTGGAAAGTGAAAGAAGGGAGACCTTTTTGCTAGCGGGTAGAGTTTATACAACTACTAGAAAATGGTGGTCCATCCGTCAAAAGAGATGTTTGTCAGATGCCTAGCGAGTAGGCTTAAAAGGCTTAATTATGCGCCGTCCCTCCACCATCATAACACTACACGTGGGGCAGAGTGACACAGCGGTGGCTAGTCATTCTGCCTAATGTTCTAATGTAGGGAGCCATGTGGATACATAAAACCCATTAAGGCGCAGGAAAAAAAAAATACTGAGCAGGAAGAGACATTTTACAAACGCATACTGTACACACAGGGATGTAAAAATAGTGAATTCATGTTTGCTTAATCCAAAGGACTAATATCAAGACCAGTAGGAAAAAGTTTGCCTGGAATTCAAATTGTTTAACTTGGGTATTACTTAACTTTTTTTGAATAATTAATTCAATTTAACTGTGAAAACCCTGATGACACTAGAAAAGGTTCATAATCCAATTTAGAGCATTGACTCTTCATGTGAGCTCTAAACATTTGCAGTAGGAGAGGTGGACTAAATATAGATAAATCTGGATTATAGGCTACTATCATTTTCAAATCTGAACTTGAAAAAAATTCTGTTCTTAATAGCATGTTATAATATAGCAAAATATTGACCAGATGTAATGATATATCAGTGCTACAAATATACTTTATACCTTATTTAGGTAAGATAAGGCATCCTATTTCCCCATGGGGCTCATTAAAGTTTCACCTAATCTGATACTGTATGTATCATTAGAAAGCATGTTGTCCTGTGGACCTACAGACAGCATGTAATCAATAACATGCACATGAGTTCATTCAAAACTAGGGCTGAATGATATTAACAAAAAATATATTGAGTATGTGACAGAATATTACGATTCATATCATCACAAGTTTTTCTTGTCATATTTTTTACAACTTTAAAATTGTTTAAAGAAAAGTTTTGTTAAAGAAAATAGATGTCAGTGTGCAGGATTTACTGAGTTTGAGTATGGTGAAAGGTGTTCACCAATATTGTACTTGATTCATGGACCAAAGATTACCCAGAGCATTAAAATGCCTTGGTTAGAAATCCATTTTGGACGCCACTCTCTCTTAAGCAATTAATTGCAGCCTTTGTGATTTCGAAATTGCATTAGTTCATATTACGATTTCTATTTTTTTATTTATTTATTTTTTTTCGATTAATTATTCAGCTCTAAAACATTTCATACATTGAGACTGACAGAGGCCTCATGGCTGTATCTTTGCTGGAAGTAAACCAGGGTGGCTAGAGTGGGCATGTGAGAGAAATAAAAATAGCCTTACGTGTCACACTGCAGGGAGAGTCTCATACTGGATATCAAAACAACTCTGTGTACCAACCCCGTGAGCAGCCAGCAGGCAGACAGTGGACATTAGCCAGAGACAGTGAAACAAAGACAGAAACGGAGAGACAGGCCTTAGACAATCTCCCTCAGTTAATCATACACATTTTCCACAACTGGATTTCTCAGTGAGAAGCAAGTCATTCAGAATGTCGCGTGGCAGTTTTGTCTTTACACCCACGGCCCTGCGCTCCCTCCAACTGGATGAGGACATGCTGGAGAGACACAAGTACAGGAAGCAGCTGTCCTCCCATCACTTCAATGGCTACATGCTGAAGAAGGAGGCCAGGGACAGAGCGCTGCTGAGGACCAGCACTGCCCTGCCACCAGCAGTGTGCCATGACCTGGTCATCCAGAATGCTCTGTATACAGGAGACCTGGAGGCTATGCAGCGCCTCTTCCCCCGAGGCTCCACAGCCAACTTCATCATTGAGCCACAGGGAGGGGACATGCGCTGGGTCGCCAGTGGGGACGGTAAGAGACCAGACTAACATTTCTCTTCATCAGGAATGAATGTTCAAAGTTCACAGTATTCCCTGGAGATGAGCATAGCACATCAGACGATTCGGAATTGGAACAGAAGTTCTTATTCTAACAGCAATGACAGAAGATGGTCTGTGTGGTTTTGGAAAAAGCAAAGAAAATAGTTAATTGTGCTGTAAGATTAGGATAATGCACAACTGCAAGTAATGTGCAACTGCCAGCATCTCACCATGAAGCAGTATTTATAGACACAGTAATGGAGTATTTATAGAAACAGTCCAGCATATGTCCCCCAAATAATCCAACTTATTAGTCATCTGCTTGTTTTTTGCACAACAGGATATATCCCACTGGATTCACATGTGGCTCTTTACAGTAGACAAAATAAGTAGTCTGCTCTATTATTTTGGGATAACGTTGCTTCTTCAGGTCACGTTTTACCTGCAATGGCTTGTATAGCTGCTGGACACAGCAATTCATGTTCCAGACTACAAGCTAAGATTCTGGATATAGACAGTATTATTAATGGGCCTGTGTTATACTGGTTGTTACCAATACTTTTGCATCGTCGAGGGAATTTCCGTCTCTAATAAATGCCCTGAGTGCATGGGTTCACTGTATGCTGACTGCAGTGGGTTAGTTGGATAATGTGAGAGTGAGCAGGTTACATGTGACACACCAGTCATTTGCTCCTATGCCACTGCACTGGCAGGGTTCTCCGGGTCAACCAAAATATCACATAACACCCCCCTGAAATAGCCCTGTCTGGACAAACAAGCTGCATAAGTGCGCATTTACATTGGGAGAAACCACACTACTAAAACATTAAAAACAAACCAGTTAGCTACAAATCTTCACCGACGTGCTAGCTCAGCTTGTACAGTATGGCTTATGTAGCACCTAAGCTCAAGTGGCACAAGCCCAAGGCCTACCGCAACGATGTGATCGCCACAGCGCAGGCCACAGGTTGTATCCTGCAGTTCTGGAACTCTCTCCTTGTGGGCGATGAGCTGACTCTTATTAGCATCATGGACGACGATGAGTATGTCTACCTTATTGATGCCATTTATGACACCAGCAACATAGAGGAGTGGAAGAACTTCAGGTTCAACTACAGAGGACTGAGTAGGTCTTCCAGTACTTAGGTGTTAGATCACGTTTGCCACAGGTGTGCAACAGATTTGTAATGTATCTTTTGCTTCATGGTGCCTGCTTCTCCTATTTATCAAGTTGCATTGGGGCGTAGCCTGTTGACAGATTCTGAGGAGGCATACTTTGAATAGGGTTGTGATAAACCACAACATAACACCTGGTTTAATTATATCTGACTTCAGGGTTTGGGTTAATTCATGAGTGACTTTGAAAAAAACCTACAGGAAACAGAACTGGAACTGAATCAGAATTTCATAAAGTTTAATTTAGTTCAGTGAAATTACATGTTTTTTTGTTTTGTTTTTGTTTCGTTTCAGGTGGTATTTGATGCATAACATGTAATCATAATACATACATTATCTAATGTATTTGATTTGTTTAACTGTCTTTTATTTGATTCAAAATGTTTGATTTCTAATGTTTAGCATCTCAAGACAACCTCTCTTAGAAGTGGAATTTCAAGGAATTGAATGAAATCCAATTCTGTTTCCTTAGAGCTGGATGCAATTCAAACTCCAAGAATTGAATTGGAATTTACCATGCATTCTCAGTTCAATTCATGAATGGCTCCAACTCTGTCTGACATGCCCACTTGTTTACAGTGGTCCTAAGGGTTGAGCTCAGAGTTGACTTTATGCACATTCTACCCCCTGCTGGCAGGACTGTGGTCACTGACCTATGAGCAGGAGCTGACCACACCGCTCCATATCACAGCCGACCGAGGCTTCACAGACTGCCTGAGACTCCTGCTGCAGCGTGGGGCCAACGTAGAGCTGGCACCCGGTGGAACCACTGCCCTGCATGAGGCCTGTGAAAGCTGCCACCCAGAGTGTGTAAAGCTGCTGTTGTCCCATGGCGCTAATGCCAATGCTGTCTCTGAAGACGGGCTCATGCCTTTGCATGTGTGTACTGATCCAGAATCCCTTGAGTGAGTAAACCATCTGTGTGTATATATACCGAACAAAAATATAAACGCAACAATTTTAAAGATTTGACATGGTTACACTTCATATAAGAAAATCATTCAATTGAAAGAAATTCTGGGCAAAGGAGAAACGCTCAGCACCATGGATGTAAACGTGTAAAGTCGTGCACAAGATTTGAGAAATTAGCTTTTTACATGGAAGTATTATAGGATATTTTATTTTAATTCATGAAACATGGGACTAAAACTTAAAAATATGCATTTATAATAAAATGCTTCTTCCAAGAGTATGTGGGAATATTCCTTGTCTTCTATTATACAACAAGGCTCTGTGATTCTGTCTGCAGATGTGCCAAGTATCTCCTCCAGTATGGTGCAGCAATCAATGGGCGAAGTCTAGAGGAAGACGACACTCCCTTACACGTAGCAGGCAGGAATGGCCTGGCAGACCACACTGAGCTCTACCTGCGCTACGGGGCAGCTGTGGACAAACAGAACGACGAAGGTCTCACGCCCCTCAACGCTGCTTGCTCACAGCCGCAGGAACTGCACGAGCTAGAGCGTTACTTCAAGGTGTGCCAGTTGCTACTGGAGGCCGGGGCCAACGTCGGCACTCTGGACCAGGACAAACACAGTCCGTTACACATGGCCTGTAAGAACGTCAATGCAGACTTGGTGGACCTGCTGCTGGCTAAGGGTGCCTGTGTTAACGACATGGACTATGGCGGCGAGGCCCCCATGCACAACATCCTGAAGGTGGTGTGCTACAAGATTTCCCATAAGCCTGAGAGGATCGTCCGCGCTCTGCTCAACTATGGGTCTATTCGGGTTTGGCCTGGAGCTTTGCCTATGGTAGGAAACCGAATGCTGACAAACACAAAACGGTATCTAAGAAAGCTATAGGATAAAATATATACACAGTTAATTTATATGGGCTAATACATTGGGCTTCTGTATGAATGCTCACCTTGGATTATAGCACAAAGGAATGCAGCATCAAATCCTGTGTACTGGTAAATATATAGCATGAAACAGTAATTCAATAAGATGGTTCAATTTTACATAATCATGTAGTACTGTAACGCCTTGGGTAAGACTCTGAAAACACTAACGGATGTCTTGTAATATTCCAGACTTCACAACTTCACTTACATTCAAATCATTCCAATTTCATGACACAACATGAAGTGTTGCACTCTCTGCGGGAAACAGACTACAACTATCACTGAACCCACGTGCACCAGACAAAATGCCTGGTTCCTAATTAGGCAAGTGTTAATAGGAGATTAATTAGCACTAATTGCATAATTTCCAGTTAAACCCCTGGAGGGAAGACCAATCTGTTCATTTCACAAGTGTTTAATTACTTTTTTTCTTCAATTCTATGGAATCACAAGCTCAGTCACAAACTTAAATGATTAGTGTAGGAATCCCATCAATTTGCTCTTAGCTCTGATGTATTTTTCAGGTGTTGAAGCACTGCTGTGGCTCTCCACGCACCATTGAGGTTCTCCTGAACGCCTACAGCCAACTCAAAGTCACAGACACCTGGGTCGAGGCCGTCCCCCCAGAGGTCTTTAAGGCAAGTTCTTTAAATAATTAGTTCATGACCGATGTGGGTTTTTGAAGACTAATGTTTTTAGACTTAAGTCGCCCATAGCCAGCAGTATTTTGTGCCCATATTCATTACCTTTTAAATTTGAACTTTTTCATGCCAAAAAATTACATGAATTCAGTGTTTCCCCATGAAATTAATTCTTGGGAGGGTGGAGAAGTCTCTTAAATAGCATTTAGACCACAGTATGCCACTAAAACCCATACTGATGAAATTAATTCAGGTGGGCGAGCAGCTCCTTAAGGTGGGGTTACCCACCACATCTATTCAATGGTAGGGGAATTGGTTTACAAAAAACATGAACAATTACATGGGTAATAAAAATGTACAAAGAAAATGAAATTTAATTGCAGGTTTTACAGACTGAAGGTCAGGGAACCTTCATCATATTGGCAGTGGCACAAAAGGCCAATATTGGCCCAATATACTGACAAACCAATATATCAATTTAACCTTATCTAGGACATTGCATTCAGTTGATGATATTGGTTGAATGTAAATATCTATTAATTCTGAGTATTTGTTGAATGCACCACATTTATTATAAACTATTACTTCCTATTTCTGTTAAGATACTAGTGACACACTGTAAAGTAAAAGTAAGATAAGTGAAATCAGAGCCTCACCAAATGAAGCCATGTTCATCTGTTCTGTGTTTCTCCCCAACCAGAAACACCAGGAGTTCTACGAGTCTCTGTTCTCCTTGGCCCAGACTCCTCGCTCCCTGCAGCACCTGGCACGCTACAGACTCAGGAGCTTCCTGGAGGGCCGCGTACACAAGGTGGTCCCAAAACTCATCCTGCCCACCTTCCTCAAGAACTACCTGCTCCTGGAGTACAGAGGCTATGTCCACTGATAGTAATAAACAGAGTAAACCTACTGTTAGGACAGCCATCAACAGAAATGGGCGTTCATAGTTTGTGTTAGAGTGGCACACTGTACTGTTTTAGTTGATTCTTTTCCTGTATTACTCCTTGTATGGATACAGCCAGTTCTAGTTAGTGTGAGCCTTGGTGAATGTGATGAGAGAGAGGCTGTTCTCAAGACAAAAAATACTGTCACATCAAAATCTAGCATTACAGTTTACCAGTACTGTAGATTCATGTGCCACACACACGCATTTCATGAAGAATAAGCAGCCGCTTGGTTTGTTACCTTGATCTCAGAACAAGCAAACCCAAATATTTTATTTTTCTTTCAACCACAAGAGGGAGCTATAGACTTGAGGTGATAAAGTATAGGTGTCCAATTGTATGAGTTTTATATTTTACATTTCTTTTTTATGGCACTTTTACTGCTGCTTTTGATAGATAGGAGGCTACACATTGCTTGTATTTTTATATATACGGATTTTCATTGTAGTTTGATGTTAAATAATGATGCACAATGTGCATGATAATGTGTTTTGCACTGAGGATTGCTATCACGTATTTGCATAAATAATAATTATGACTGATATGATTGTAATTGGACATTTTATATTACACATAGGCTTGTGTTGTCAAATAAAATATTTCACCATCACCTTGTATAGCCTAGCCATTGCTCATTTTCTTTTGCCTTTCCTATCTCACAAATTCTCTCTGCTTGTTTCTGCTCACAGCCTACTGCTCAGTGGTTATTGGTTGCTTTCAGTGTTGTAAATCTTTTCTGTATAGGAAAATATTCAATACAAAGTCAGAAATGACAAAAGGAATTAAAAAAAAAATCACAATAGCCTATTTGTCATCAAGCAACAGTTAAACGGATAAAAGTTTAAAATTACACAGAATAGGCTATGTAACTCCACAACCACATTAAATGACGTTAAATATGCTATTTGGTTTCAACACATTTATACTTTTATCAAAGGGCACCAAATATTGTTTTTTTTTTTAATCCAGTTGTTTGATTCAGAAAGTAGCCTATAGGCTATGGCAAGCCTTAGATACCGACGAAACGAATGGCTGCGGAAAAAGACGTGACGTGGAAACGAGACTGTCGGTAGTTACACCTGTCACTGTCTCTCAGATCCGTCCTTAGAGAACAAAATATAGATATAAAGGTTAACTTGGAGGCATCATCTGTCATATTAGGCATGAGCAAATCAGGAGAGAAATAGTAGCCTACCTGCAGGCCTTTATCAATTTACCTTAGTGATAAATATAGGCTACACCAGCAATAACAAGACTGACCCACTATGATATAAACAATTAAAATAAACAGTTTATAATTAAAATGGGTTATATGTATTAATTAGTCAACATACGTCATATTAGGCATATAAGGCGTAGGCCTATATCTCTGAAAAAAAAAAAAAAAAAAGCCATACAAATAAATCCATATTAGGAATCCTGCTTGAATATAAATTCTACTCGGGCAACAAAAAGGGGGAGTAAAAATTCGTTCCTAAAAAAAAGTTGTAGGTAGATGTAAAAGGGGAGCGGGGCTCATATCAGTGAAGTCCGCACAGGAAGAAAGGGAGAGGCGCTCGGCAAAGAAGAACTATTTGGTTTCAATAGATCAAAGAGAGGTGCTGCTGAAGTCATTTGCAATTATAAGAATTAGCCTGGCCTGGCCCTCCACTGCTAATCAGAGTCGGTGGTGATATGTTTATGTGCTCATGCAATCAGACGACCAGTTGGAGAGCCCGGGCACCCAGGACTCAATAGGGCTAATCATCATCAGATCCCATTGGCATTTAAACGGTGAAATGATCTACGATTAAATCAACACTTAAAGAAAAGAGAAAAGTGATTTTCCCATGCATATTTTGATTAGAGACGCATTACTCCCAAAGCGCACGCCAAAATGATGCGTGCGTTATTGCAAAATGTAGGCTATTTAATATGATAAACCTTTAGAAATAGTTTACTCCTGACAGGTGATTGGTCAAGTGATATATGTTTAAGTTTGCATTTCACACCATTTCAAATAAATTTTCACCCCAGTTCAAACAAAGTTGAAAGTCATTCAGATTGAGTTTGGCCACTATTCCGTGTCCGTATTGCCGTTGACCTCGCATAAACGCCTTTTATCTGAATCTAATTTCGCACAGAGTATCTCTCTCCAGGGAACAATTGTTGCGGCACTTTTTTTCTGAGGCCAAACGCATTGTTTTAGCCCTGGAGAACAGAAAAGCCTTTTCCCTCAAGAGAGTGGAGAAACATCTGCCTCTCCTCCCTCCCGACTCCGATGCCCATCGGCCCCAATATTTCAACAAAAGCCACCGTTGTTTTATGCTGTCCCTTGAATCCAGAGTAATTACTTATCATCAATCAAAATTAATAATAGCTGATTGGGTTGGTGTGGTCAACGATTATAGAAGGGGAAGGTTTGCAGTCAATGTGAACCTGGCAAAAGGGGAGGAGGGCTGGGGGTGCGACCCGTCTATTTGGTCTCCACTGGGAAACTACCGCCTCTCAAGACGGCCAAAAAGTCAGAGGCTGAATAAGGAAATGAAGCGTAATTTGAGGAAGATGGATGAGCCCCCAGGGAAACACCCCCTTTTCATTCCCCTTGTATTGCAGATGATAACCAATGCGCTCTCTCTCTCTCTCTCTCTCTCTCGCTCTCTCTCTCTCTCTCTCTCTCTCTCTCTCTCTCTCTCTCGCACACACACACACACACACACACACACACACAGTGCATAGGAGAGGGGCGGAGGGAGGAGTTGCAGAGAGGGAGAGGTAGATAGATAGAGGGAGCGTGTGTTTATGTCTCAGTGTGTGACAAATAAGAGGGAAAAGGTAGCGGTGGGGCACAAAACAAAGCGCCCGACTGTCGCATATAGAGTGAAGAGATCCGGAGCAGCGGTCCACTCCCAGGGATGACAACACGGCAGCGGACCTACTTTAAATTCACTCCATCTTTGCACTGAAAGTTTTGCCATTTGCCGAGGAAAGGACACCTGCTTTTAAGTTTCCACCAAAAAAAGTCTTTGCCTGCAAAATGCAGCGACCAGGCGGCCAAGGGACGGCGTTTTCAATCGATTCCCTGATAGGGACCCCGCAGCCCAGACCGGGACACCTGCTCTACACGGGCTATCCTATGTTCATGCCGTACAGACCTTTGGTTATTCCACAAGCTTTATCCCATTCGCCTTTATCGTCTGGTATACCTCCGCTGGCGCCTTTGGCATCTTTTGCGGGACGTCTCACCAACACGTTCTGTGCGAGTTTGGGACAGGGGGTGCCGTCCATGGTCGCGCTCACCACGACGCTGCCAAGTTTCTCGGATCCACCGGACAGTTTCTATCCGCCTCAAGAGCTGCCCGGACCGCGTTTGAGTGCTGTCGATCCGGGGGCGAGAAGGCAGGAGAGTCCGCACTCTGAGGAGCTGCACTCCAGGGACAAGGGCTCCGACCTGCTCAACTTCTCTGAAACTTTTCAGACGATATCAGGTAAGCTCGGCGTCTTTCCCTTCTTATACATTTTTATTGTATCCAGACC
Source organism: Centroberyx affinis (assembly GCF_046629955.1). Lineage (NCBI taxonomy): Eukaryota > Metazoa > Chordata > Actinopteri > Beryciformes > Berycidae > Centroberyx > Centroberyx affinis. The sequence goes on from NW_027279477.1 coordinate 663,971, forward strand.
TCAAGATTGTTGCATAAAAAGTAACCACAGTGCGTAAAATGCCTAAAAGCAGAGATTGCTGTCCTATTTCGAAAGACTCTGCCTGAAGATGCTTTAGAATTAACTCACTGTTTAATTTACATGATCAGAGGTGTGGAGGGTTAGCCCACCTAAACTCATTAAGCCACCTTTTTAGGCTGCCATAAATCTTTTTGATATAAAAGTAAGTAGGCCTAGTATCAAACCTGATGGAAGTCATATGAGCATAGGTCCTTTTGAGGGGAAAAGACAACAAATTGATCCTTTCCTTAAAATAGCCTATAGCCGTAATTGAAATTTATTCTAAATATTTTTGTTTATATTGGTGGTTGTTTGATTTATAATGATCACTGATTGGAGGCCATATATAGTTTAACCACCTTTTTATTTACCACTACATCACTGTGTACGATGCTGGCAGTGAGTTTAGAACAATAATTGTTAATTGATAGGAGAATAAATTCAACTTAAACCTGTACTCGTTTGCCAAAACGTGTCTCGTCGCCAACAGTGAAAAACAAACCAAATAAACTCAATCCCCAAACACAGTTAAGACGTCTACCAATTACCAATGTTTTTGTTACATTTTAAGCCATCTGCAGTAAAACCTTGTTGGCTTGTGTCTGCAATAGCCTACTTAAAAGTTAGACCAATGAAATGGTTGATGTCAGTCGTCGTAAACTCCAATCAACGGGATTAAGATGTAGCCTAATTGCTGTTGGCTTGCACATTCATGAAGAAGTTATCTAACGTGTGTGTGTTTGTCTTCTTTTTCCTTCACATTTTAGGTGAGACCAAATTGTACAGCTCAGACGACGAGAAGCTGGACCTAAAGTCAGCAGACACAGTTTGCAGCGACCGTGAGGACAGTTCTGCAGACAGCGAAAACGAAAGTTTCTCAGATGGAAACAACTGCGGTTCCCTTTCCCAAAAGAGCAAACTAAAAACCGGCTCGCAGGAGGCGCTACCGACGGGCAGCTCTGCCGGGAAGAGTCGGAGGAGACGGACAGCCTTTACCAGTGAGCAGCTCCTTGAACTTGAGAAGGAGTTTCACTGTAAAAAGTACCTTTCTCTCACTGAACGCTCCCAAATAGCACATGCACTTAAACTGAGCGAGGTGCAGGTGAAGATTTGGTTTCAGAATCGCAGGGCCAAATGGAAAAGGATCAAAGCCGGCAACGTCAACAACCGGTCAGGAGAACCGGTGAGAAATCCCAAAATTGTGGTCCCCATCCCTGTGCACGTCAACAGGTTTGCTGTGAGGAGTCAGCATCAACAAATAGAACAAGGGACCAGGCCATGAACTAAGATGAAAAAAAAGACACTTAAATTTGACTCTATGTTCCACTGATTTGTTGAACGCATGAAGCACAAAAGGAGGATTCAGTTATTTTGTCTGAGAGGTGAGAATGAGCAGATGTCCCAACCTCCAGAGAAGAGGATTTGCTCGCAGACAGATCATCTATTTGGCAATATGCTCTCGATTTTTATTTATTGTTTTGTGAATATGTAAATATATATGGGTCAATATGGGCACAAATGGGCACTATGAGATGAGACTGTAAAGATTCTTTTTTAAGTATTTATATGTAGGGCCAAAATGTTCTGTTGATTCTGTGCATGTCCTCTACTCATTTGGTGAAGCTATTCTGAATTTTGTTTTGTGTTTTGTACGATTTGTTGACCACATTTGCATGTAACTTAAGAAGTTTTTCATTTTGTTTGGCAACTGTAGGAACCACCTTTGCCAGCTATTTGTGGAAAAAAAAGATGTGAAGGAAATAAATGACCAAACAAGGGACAACTGTAAAGTATATTGACCTAATAAATCGATTTATACGAAATCTTGAATCCAGATTGAATCATTATTATTTAGAGGTTAGGATAACAATGGTTTTAGTGTTTGTGAAAAATTGGGAAATATAACAGTGCTCTGTAAATGATTTAAAACGAGATAAACTAAAACGAGCAATGCGGCCCACAGAATTTAAACTTACTGCGTGATAATAACAACCTGTGGTCTAATAACAATACGACAATAATAGCAGTAATTAGGCAATATATTATGTCATTATATTAACCAAAACAAATTTCAATTTAAAGGCAAAATTAGCAGGTGTTTTGATCTTTTGAACCTTAGTTTCAATACGATCATAAATAAGGATATTTCTGACTAATATCAGATTAGAGACAAAATTATCATTGAAAAACTGTATCGTATTTCTGTCTAATATTTGAGGACCTATAGTTTAATCTGGAGACTTAAACCTACATCCTATACTTCACAAGGTCACTGATCGTCTGGTGAATACAAAATCGTCCAGCTCACCTCACATATAGATTTTAAGCCCTTGATGTTGCAAATTAAATTTGTTTTTCAGAAAACCGAGGAGTTAAATGGCATGGGTCTAGATGAGTCTTTTTGTTAACAGTAGCAGCAGTGACTGATCTCTCTTTAGGAGGCCATGTTGTCTCAAGGTGGACCGAGGGATCCTCATTAGACTGGTCACATCCAACACTAATGAACTTCACTATCAATCACTAGAGGGAAGACGACTAGAGTCACCCAAATGTGACGTGAATTTAAATCTGGTAAAACAAATATAAAAAAAAATAATGATAATAAAAAAATACACTGAATATATATATATATAAAAAATGTAAAATATATATAAATCCTAATTTAATCTGGTATTGAGTCTTAAAATCAAATTTTGTCAAAAAAAAATCTGCCAATGGAGTGAGATAATTTAATTGTTATCAACTTGTTCCAAGGATTGTCTTAAATCGAGTGTCATTTTTTATACCAGTGGAGAGATCTGCCTCATCCTGTCTCATTTAAAAATTTTGACATTTGTTTCTAGAAAATTCCTGACACAAATGAGCCTGCATTGGAAACAAGTAGAATTTTCTTACACCATTTCGACAATGTTTCACCTGTTTTAAGCAAAATGAGACCTATGCAAGTCTATATGACTATAGGCTACTACGTATGTGACACATACGCTAACAAATGCGACAGCTTGCTTAATTAGGCCAAATATGGGAACTTACATCGCAATTCAGGCATACAAAATTCTGAGAAGTGCAGCAAAATTAAAATCCTCTGAAACGATTATAAAAATAATGCTGTGGTCTTGCCAGATATCTATCTAATTACAGGAAAAGGAAGGGGGCTTGGGGTTTTATGCAAACTTTCATATGCTCGGTCTCTCTGAACTGCTTCCAGAAAAGGCTCATGTTGGAATAATTTCACTAAAGCCACACTTCAGTGGGAGACAGTGATTGGTTTCCTTATTTCCAAAATAGGCTTAGGCCTCAAGCCATGCATAACATAGCCTACTCACAGCAGCACCTGTTGAAAATGATGATAGGGCGAGATTCTTAAAATATTTTATTAGTATTAATATTTTATTATAATAACCAACACAGGCCTTCTTACCTTCTCTCGACTCAGGATTTAGCTAGAAAACATGGTCAGCTAGGTTTGGATGAGAGCGTTGTAATAAAAAGCGTTTCTCCTTTAACACAGTAAATTGAAGTCAACGCATTATAATCGTAGACGTACATTTTAATTTCACTCGGGCCTCTCGCAGGACTGTTTCAACCCATATGGATATCAGTATGCGCACATTAAAAATGAGTTCATCTCAGTTTGACCTCAGACTATAAAGGGACATTTCATGACCTGGGCATCATGAGGAGCAAAGTTTATTTCATTGTCCACCTCATGCATCAAGATTGTGACACTTGGATGGGGATTCAAGGAGTGATGATCTTGTGAACTAGCAGTGGAAGTTTTATTATGGTCCAAGAGCTGACTAATATAGACTGTCATTTCCACGACACTGTGCCAGAGTGCAATAGCTATTTGAGTCTGGGTGAGCTTATGGAGGACAGTGAAGAGCCGTGACAGAGCCTGCCCATGGCTTCATGTTGGCTGTTACATTTTCAACATCTTGTGAAGCTCTTCTATTCCAAGAGTTTCCTTCCAAAAATGAGATTCTCTGCTAGCATGACAGTAAAACTCACTAATGATTATTACTGAAATTATTAACTGCCATGAAGCCTGCACTGACAAAACAAAGTGGCATTTTATAGGTTGTAATCATCTGCACATTTACAACACTGAGCAATTAACATCAGATTACACTTTATTTCCCAAAAATGGATATATCGCAATTTGGAATGAATTCCCTGATTTGCTGAGAAGATGAAGCTTACTTGTGAATTTGTTAATCCTTAATCTGTGCTGCTTATGAGTTTTAATAATCTCTCTGCCATTAAATCTACATTATCTTCAGTGAACACCTTACTCTCTCAAGACGATATCAGTGTCATTTTACCATTTTTGGTACTTGAATCGTAAATTGACATATCATAAGTTCCATTCAGCAAAGACGTTAAACCATTTCCACGTTCCCACCTGGAGAGAGAGAGGGGGAGAGAGAGAGGGAAAGAGAGAGAGAGATAAGTAGAGAGAGAGAGAGAGAGAGAGAGAGAGAGAGAGAGAGAGAGAGAGAGAGAGAGAGAGAGAGAGAGAGAGAGAGAGAGACCTCGTTACTGGTTGGTGGTGTGAGTGCAGGCTGCTCGCCACGGACTGGAGGCCTGACTTCTTGGGAGGGTCTGGACGGCCCTGGCTACAGTGATGTATGGGCAGATGCATCAAATCGCACAAGATAAACAAGCGATGAGTTTCATCAGGGCCATCATAGCTTTAATTTGGCTGCCTAATGAGTCAGATCTAGTGGCGGAGATAAGAGTTGTCAGAGGCCCGGCTCTAATGAATTTCTTGCCACTTGTAATCAAGGTTGCCTGTCTGAGGGGGGATGATTAATGGAACCCTGGAGGATTCCCTCGGCCCTCAGCCTTCATTACAGCTAATGCATTCTCAGGCAAATTAACAGAGAAATGCAGGCACAAGCCAACGGGGAAGGAGAGAGAAAGAGAGAGTGGGAGAGAGAGAGAGAGAGAGAGAAAGGGAGAGGGGAAAGAGAAGGGGAGAATGGGAGGGAGCGATGGGAACAGAGCATCTATGTACGCCAAAGGAGAGCAGGGAGGATGAAGAGGAAGATAGGGCTGTGGGTATGAAACAATGAGACCGGGTGGCAGGAGAGAGAAAGAGTGAGATGTACTGAAATCCGCTGATTGCCACGCGGTTCAAGGATATGGAAATGAGCACGGGGGGAAATGGGCACGGGGCAGTCAGCAGGGGCAGGGTGGAACATGGATGTATGGTAGGTTGCTGGTCAGTCGTGATGGAGGGAAAATTGATAAATGGATATTCGGGGGACTTGTCAGGAGGGACTGAGGATGAATACTCATGAGATATGGTCAGATGGAGAGAGCAGAGTGGATATAATTACTGTTTAAAGAGGTTAAAGGGTGGGGAGGGGGGCATTTGGTTCTGGTTAGGATGAAAAAGACATGAAGACATGAGGGGAAAGGCCTAGGCAACCTGTCTGTGCCGAGGAACAAACATGTTAGACAAACCAGTCCTCAACGCCACTTTGACGAAACATTCATGTTGTGACCGTTCACATAATTGACTGTTCGCTGAACACTGTTCAACTGGCTCGTGGCCAGGAGCTCCTACATGTTATGGAAATATGGATTTAATGTTTGCAAATATTCTCTCGTCAGGTCTTTGTGTACCCATCCATCAGCCTCAGACCCACCTCTGCAATCTGGGAGGCAATTTGTCTGAGAAGAGGTGGGCGGCAGAGAGCCCTCCTCACTGTTTAGCTGGCCCTGATGAAATATCAAAACACACAGCGGTTCAGGCAAGCAGCGTAGTCTCACCAGCACAAACACAAGTGGCTGGGGTCTGCAAGAGCATAGTAGGAACACAGTGAAGGCATGCTAATAAATACAGGACAGATTTTGTTTTCTAATATCTCTCAGGAGAGGTAAAATCAATATGTATCAGTTTAGATTTATTTGGGTTTGTGTGAGCAAGGTCTTACAATTACAACATTTGAGCGTGAGTGTGTGTGAGCGTGCATTGTAGCTCCATCTCAAGTCAGCGCTGAGGGAGGAAGAGGAAACACCAAGAGAATCAGGTGATAAAGCACAACAATGAGCGCCAGGAGAGAGAGGAAGGGGATGAAGATATGCTGAGACAAGATTAGCAGAAAATAAGAAGTGGATTAGTGAGGGCTTGACTCTTCTGGACACTGAGACCTTTCACTTTTCCCCACTGTGTTGTGCTGCCTGACACTAAGCCCTGCTCTTTATCTTAATCCTCTTTCAGCGACTGTTGGGGGTCCCACAAGCAGGAAGGGGAGAGGTTACTTTACTTACCCAAAGACTGGCTTGGCCTGTCTGCTTCTAGTAACCTCTGGTCACAGTAACGCTGCTCAATCTTTCTCATAATCTTATTCCAATGATCTTGAATTTCTCGATTGGTTTGGTAGAGACTCCAATTCTGGTTTGAAGTGACATCGAAACTTTAAATTTGAAGGAGGGTTGCGTCTTTTGGACAAGTAATGGTCCAACATGTCAGGTCCAGCAGCGATAGGAGCACCATGAATCACAAATCAACAGAATACATACTACACACACATTTGTTTATTTCCCAAATCCAGGGAAGGCTACATTGTTTTATTTGAGTGTTTATTAATAGGTCAACAGTCAGCCAAGCATCCAAGCATACAACAAGTAACTCTTTAGCTTTTGCTTTGTTTCACGTTCTGAACGTAAAAGAGAAGGAATTACAATAGGAAAATGAACTGAACAAAAACAAAAACAAAAAAAAGATATTTACATACTGCATTATAAATATGTCAAATGTACATCATTATACACAAGTACCAAAGATGGTCAGTTAATGTAGAAACATTGAGACCAAGCATAAGTACCTTAAAATATGCTTAAGGAGAAAGAAATTAAACAACATATCAAAATATGGTTCACGGGTCAAGGTGACCGTTGACCTAAAACCAGTTCAATTTGTTTGTCTAGGAGGAGCGTATCTTCAGATAGAAGTATTGAGCTAATATGTACACTTCATGTAGTGTCTGGGGGAAAAACACCTTCACTTCAAAAGACTCTATTCAGGCAAGTTTCTAGGTTTTTGTAAAGAAGACAAGGGCTGCTCTGGTTCTGTGGGTTCAGGTAATCACTGTAAAGAACACATTTGACACCTCTAACTCCTCTCAATAATCCTCTCAGACATTGAAATGTACTTAACTCATTGAAATATGTTGGTCCAGTAAAGACTTGTACCCACACAGCAGAAAGCACTATTGTACAGTACCATTGTAATCAATGCAAATGTAATCGGGTTGAATTTGTGGCCGGTTTTGGGTTATCCAAGATACCAGAGTTTCCTGGATTCACAAACCTCCTCTATTGACCACATATTCATTTTCTCTGGGCTTTGAAAAACCAGAAATACTGTAAAACAATAACAAAACCATGTGGATAAGGTACCAAGTTAATAAGTTGCTCTGTAAACATATATCCTGCCATTGTAAACCTATAAAACCAAGCGGGTTTGAAACCTTAAATGGCAGTAGAAGAAAGAAAGGGAAAATACACTATAGACATTGTGCCAATTCCACCTGAATGCATTTTCTTGTCCAAGTCCTTCTCACTATTTGAATTGGCTTGCCATGTCTCAACTGATACACACTAATACATTTTAATTCATGTTGAATTAATGTTAAAGAGCCTAAATCCAATTATACTTTCCTCTATAACCCTCCTTGCTGTTTTTAATTTCTAAATGTCAGTCTCATCTCAGTTTGATACTTGAATGTATTTGGTTAAGTCCGCTATTAGGCTGAGAGATGGCAGGATGGGGTCAAGTGACATATGTTTGTGGAAAAGGAAAGGGACGTTTTTTTTAATGACTCCAAAAAGTCAGAGTAAGTTCACACTGTTCATATAAGGGTAAGGTGAAGGAACAAGAACTACTTTTTACAGAGGTCTGTACATGAAAACACCGTTATGCGCCCAAATCTTCACTGTAGGTGTTTGTCTTTTCTCCAGTGTCCTTTCTCCAATGTTTATGAACAGAAATGCCCAGTCGCTCTCTGTTGCACGCAATCACAGACAAATATATAAGCACACAGGTATGCACACACATATTGCACACGTATGTACGCACGCACACATACCCGCACACACTCACACACACTCTCACACACACACACACACACACACACACACACACACACAGTACCTTATACTTCACAGCAACAATAGAGGAAATGCTTTTGTGAGTACCAATGTTAGGCTTTTGGCCACAGGAGGTGACAAGATATTCCATTACGCTTCTGGTTTAAAAACGCTCGCATCTCTGTCAAACAATTATCAACACAATCTGGTCGATCCAAAAATTACTCCAACAAAGACACCATAATGGTACAATTTCACTGTTTCAATCAACCCGTTGAATTTGAATGAATTCTGATTGAAGAGGCATCCTTACAAAGCCATGTGGCTCAATGGTCATAAAACATTATGCCCCTTAATTCCTTTATAATCATGGCTGCTTTGCAGGAGGATCATGATAAGGGTGGCAGAGGAAATGACTCACTTTCACCCAATAGGCATTGTGCAATCAACTCCTTTATCATGATCTGAACCCATTTTCCTGTGAATTAAGTATCCGAATCATTTGGACTTTTCATGTATAATTGCTTTGCCTTTGTATATGAATAGTATGTCAAGAGTTTGATAGCTGTGTTGAAGTCATACATCATTACTGAAGCCTCAATAGTCATAGATATCATGGAAGATTTAGTTCCTTTCCCACATTACTGTGTTGTCACTAGTAAAACTATTCCTCACAGTTTTATATTATTACACTTAGGCTTGGAAGTTGAGGGAAGTTGTCATTTCATACTCATTTGAACTTGAGTTCACGCTCCAGACGGGGAAGACATGAGAGGAAATGTTCAAGCATTAAAGAAATGCTTTTCGTAGGGTAGGTGTGAATGCCAAAGTATAAGTCATTTGTTTGGTTGACGCTTAAAAAACACAAAGCTTAAAGCTGATCATGATCATTTCTGACCAAGATTTATCTCTGTGACAATAATATGAACTAAACAAAAAAACAAAATAATAATAATAATAATATTAAAAAAACAATGTACAGTGTCCACTGGGTATACCACCCCAAAACACCCACTTCTTTCAGCGTAGTGGAATATCAGCATTCTGTCCATCCCTCCTGTCAGCTCTCCATTGGTACTGATTCTGGGTTACACAGTGTGAAACAGAGGAGGAAGACAGCACTGGGAAGAGATGGGGGTGGTTACTGGGTAGTGTGTGTACACAGGGCACACGGGTTTGTGTGTCTGGCGTCTGTCTGCGCCGCTGCTCTCCTACATGATGCTGATGCTGCGGTTGAGCTCGCACTGGGCGTTGTTGTTGATGTTGGGGTTGGGGTTGCGGCGGCTCATGTTGGGCGTGGGCACGGAGGCCAGGCCGCTGGCGTCGTTGGGGCAGCCGTGCTGGAGCAAGATGTCGCTGCACTCCTGGCTGCCGGCTCGCCGCGCGTAGGACAAGGGCGTCTGGCCACGCGCGTCCCGGCTCTTCACATCCACACCGTACTGTGGGAGAAGACGATGGGTGCAAAGGAGAGAGCAGAAGTGAGATTTTACATACCTGATCTTTAACGGATTGCACAAACAATTCACACTGAAACAGCTTCTATGCAACTCAATTGCCCGAACACTAAATGCCAACAATACCACTGTTCAAAAAAATATTCTAGGGATATTCCTTGCCAGTCACGTAAGGTACATATGAGGAAGTAAAGGTATGAATTCCCCAAAGAAAAACCACGACACTCTGTCTGCGGGTACAAAAATGTAAAAAGCCTTTGTTATAGTGGCTACATAGACCAGTTCTTGGTCCTTTACTTCCTCATATGTATGTCATGTGACTGGCAAGGAATATCCCTAATATATCTTTTAGGGACTGTACCCATCAACCACAGGGCACCAGTTTTTACTGTCTCCTACTACCTCAGATCCAAGAAGCGCTCCTTTGTTATTCTTTTTTCAAAATAACACTGTTCATCCTGTATCGCCGCTGACTGTTCCCCTCGAAGCCACTCACCCAGATGAGCAGCTGTGTGATGACCACGTTGGCCATGGCGCAGGAGAGGTGCAGCGCAGTGCGTCCGTCTCCGTCCCCGTAGGTCTCGTTAACCTCCTCCTTGGTGCCGTGGGCCAGCAGCACCACTACCAACCTAAGGTCGTCCTCCACCACGGCCCGGAGCAGCTGCTGCCCCAGGGGCACGTCCGACTGGGGGAGTCCCACCAGGAACAGCTTCTGCTCGTACTTGGCCCGGATCCAGCGCTCCTTCTCCTCCCTGGAGAGAAGGAAGAGACAGGGGCGATACAGGTCAGGCGGGGTGAAACAAGGCCAACACACCGTCAGCAGTTACGCACTGAAGGTAAAACACTTTAATAATGTATATATATATATATACATTATTATTATTATTATTATTATTATTATTATTATTATTATTATTATTATTATTATTATTATTATTATACAATATATATATTTTTTATATGAGATTTAGGAACAAAAACAACACTTATAAAAGGAGGAATGTACGCACAATAGGGAAATATTACAGTAACTGTTATAGTAACTGGCCTAACAGACTCACGGGCATAAAGTGGCATTTCTCAATTAATGGAGCACAGGAAAGCCACAACCTTCTACTATCATAGTGATGAGAAACAGTATGGTGAGATAGGAGGGAGAGATGAGAGAATGCCAAAGGGTGTGATGCTTCAGGCAATATCCCACTTTCCAGTGATTATGGTGGACAGTGAGAGGGTTAGAGCCTAGCCAGCTTTCTAAAGGTTACACATTGTGAACAGCATGTCTGCTGCGGACAATACGGGAAGGAGGGGGACATATTTTTATCAGTGCTGTCGGCTGTCAGTCTGAACTGGTGGATCCCCCCACAAAAGAGGCAGCGTGTCTCAGAGCCCCAGTCTCCCTTGGGGTGGCCGGGCCCTGAGTCAGATCGATGGGGCTGAATGGCAGCCAGAGAGGGACAGGGATCTGCAGCTCCTTCACTTCAGCCTGGCGCAGAGAATAGAGACAGAGGGAAGGCTCCATCCTCTATCGCCAGGCAGAATTCTATCTATTGCACTCCATCTTGACCCCCGTTTCTTTCTCTGCCCACACACAAACTGTCCAAATAAGAAAGAAAAAAAAAAAAAAATCAATATCAATATGTGAATGACTGGGCATGCCCAGTGTGGCACTGACCCTGTGACCCTGTCAGCCGGTGTGATAAGGGGAGCAGAAAGAGGCTGTTGTTTGGATTTGTGGGTGAGTGACAGAAAGGGAGAGGGTTTGTAAGGATAAGTCCGAGCGGCGTCGCCGGCTAGAGTGACAAGGCTCTCATGGGACTCTCTATCAATGGGCCTGGGCACCAATGTTGCTTACTATCAGCCAGCATGTACAAACTGACAATCTAATTCACTTCAATCCCATTCTATCATAATCACAGTAAAAGAAAACAAACTGGGAAACTGAAGTGGAACTAAAATTATAAAATGAACATTTTGAATGAGCAATGGGATATCACATCTACTTAATGCAATATCAAACATTAAAATAAAAATAAAAAATCAGAATATCACATCATATCAAATTTAAGTATTGCCCCAAATAAGATATTTTTTAATTACAGCAGCTGTATTAACAATAGTTAGTTAGTCACTCCCCTGTATTACGACCTCAGCAGTAGCAGCTAGGTGTCAAGGCTGCCAACTTACCACAGACAGCAACCATTTTCAGACTCATATGTCAGCTGCCAGGCTTATTTCACAGTGCACTCCATCTTGTCCAGAGGAGCCTGGCACTGGCCCTAACTACAGGGGTTAAGTAGCTGATGGAAGAGGGGTGAGCCTTTGTCGGTGCAAAGCACAGTTTGATTAACTGCAAAACACCACCGGAAGCTCATAAAGCAACTTAACCCTCACATCTTAAAATAGTCCTAAAGCTATTACGCATACTACCTTATGGGTACATTTCTGTAAGGTAAGACTGTCGAGAAAATGAGGAGAAGAATGTCCTTTTCCCCCCAAACCCTAAGCAAATCTGTTCTTAAGGATGAGGGTCCTGTGTGAACAACAATGTGGCCCTAATGGCAGGCAATTGGAGTGGCTAGGAGTTTTATGGTGTAAGACCTCCATCAATCCCTACTCAGTCATTATGTGTGGACAAGCCTGTTAGCAAATCAATTGGCCTTAGAACCAGTGGATTGCTCAAAACAGGAAGGGACAGTCCTGCCCTCCCCTCTTGTTTCCGGTGGAAGAATAAAGTCTTTTGAAAAACAAGTGTCTTTTTTTCTGGTAAAGAGGATAAAGTATGTCTGAAAACTCAATATACCCCACTGGGTAATCCTCAAGGCAAAATCTACAACCTTGCATGGTTTAGCATAGATCTAAACATGGTTAAAAAAAAGGGCTGTTGTCCAAAGTTTGCTTCAGAAAGCTACGCCATGAATGGGATGCCGAATCTGTGGAGCCCAGTGAATTGATATGAGCTAAATGAGGCAGAAAGTTAGCACCAAGATGTGAAACAAAAAGGCTGAGGAGAACCATTAAGAAGATGTCAACGTCTCAGAAAGGAGCCCTGAGGCCACTTTGTTAGCCTCCGCTACAAAATCAGCCCGAAGACCTCAGGAAAAGACCTCACTGCTGATGCTGAGCTCCAAATTCAACCACAGTTCTGTAGACAGTTCAGTTTAAAAAAGGAAAAGCAGCCAGGCAGCGGTTTTGCAAATTCCTCAGCTGCTGCCACTTGAAAGATAGAGTGTGAAAGGAAGTGAAATGGTAATCCCGCCTCTGTCTTTTGTTTGAAATAGAAAAACAATCCAAACAGAGGTAGGGTTTAGACAGTCAG